>NC_138340.1:112321909-113521909 GCF_046562875.1 Panthera onca
CATCTCAAAGATTTGGGATAAGGGATAAGAGACATATTAATTTTCAAAATATCAATATTTTATGCTTACATTTATAAGTCAATCTCCCTCCAAGCTATTTTAGGCATCTTCAACTTTGGAATATTAGTAATCCATGGAGCCGTTTGTGGTTCGTCTAACACCTTTTTAAAGCTATTGTGCTTGTTCTAAGTTGTTTAAGATTCAGAAACTTTTAAATTCACACTTGATGCTCTCCCTGCATATTTTAAGTGCCAAAATACACCATTATCATCATTATCATCATCATCATCATCATCCTTTTTGTTTATTTCATCTGTCTATGGCTAAAAACTGTATTCAAAATATTTAGCAACTGGTCTTTCATGGTCCCTCAGGACAGAAATGATCACAGTGCTGAAGAGTTCTGTGGTCCCCCTCTGGCCCAGCATTATCCTTTCCTTTGTTTCTGAATCTTGTGGTGGTACAAGGGTTCTAGCGGAGGAGCCAGAGCAGGAGCCGGACTCTTGAGGAATAGGTATTTATGGATTATAGTATTTCCATATTCTGAACACTGCTTCAGCTATAGTGGTACAAGAAGATGGAACATCATCTGGGTTTGTACCTACATTATCTATGCTCTCATTAACCAAAGTATTTGTTTTATTGTTTTTGAAAATGATCTTCTAAAAGGTTGGTTTACAGGGACATTCAACACATGCAATTGTAAGGTTAACCTTCAGGAATAAGGAATCATTACTCAATCTTTGTTAAAATGCCTTCCCCTCCCCAGCCACTGTTTGTTGTTGTTGTTGTTGTTGTTGTGGTTTTGTTTTGTTTTTAGATTAGCATTGAATCCAATCAGGCTCAGGATTGAAATTAGTACAGAATCCATATAGAATTTTGGTGCTCAAACTAAATTCAGTGAAAGTGCACTGCATAATGTAGATGACTTCAAAAGGACTTAAATATAAGGCAACTTTGACCCTGAGACATACTTTTGAAAATATATTTAAAATGTTTTACATTAAGTCATATACAACATATATGACTTCTGGTGCTTTCATTAAAATAAAATTCTATGTCGAAATTTTCCCCAAAGAGGGAAAAAATGTGAAATCTTCTTTTCTAGTGTCTTTTTAAAAATTTTTTTTAACATTTATTTTATTTTTGAGACAGAGAGAGACAGAGCATGAACAGGGGAGGGGCAGAGAGAGAGGGAGACACAGAATCAGAAGCAGGCTCCAGGCTCTGAGCCATCAGCCCAGAGCCCGAAGCGGGGCTCGAACTCATGGACCGTGGGGCTGAGCTGAAGTCGGACGCTTAACCAACTGAGCCACCCAGGCGCCCCTTTTCTAGTGTCTTAAGAGACACTAGTCTGAACTTAAGATCTGATTGTATTGCTATTAGATTTCCTATCTTAAATTTTCTTGTATGTCCTGCTATTTTAACTTAATTGATCATACCAAAAATATCTTGGCCTCTGTTGCATATCACGTGTATGAAGACATGTTTTTTTGTTGTTGTTTTGTTTTGTTTTTTTTTTTTCTTTCTTGACTGTTATGGAGCAGGGCATTTTAAAGGCACAGAGGATCCCCCTTTGCTATGGTCCTTACTGCATTGTGGAAACAGAAATTACTAACAGGGTGACAAGAGGTACAGATCATTGCTCATTGGCTGGGAAATGTATCCTGTGCTGTAATGACATGGGGAAAAGTTGGGTAACAGATTATTTATTTTCTGTCGCTCAATAATTAGATTTGGCTTTTATTCCAAACTTATGTGAGTTTGATTACAAATCATAGAATGCTTATGTAACTCAAATCGTGCTTTGAGAAAGCAAGTCAGGGATAAAATGGAAATTGGTGCTGATCCATTATATAACCTCCAGTTTGTTCTATAATTTAGGGTTGCAGAGACTTGCACACTTGTAGTTTATGATTGTCAGCTGTTTTCCTGCATCCCCAATTTCTGGGTCTTTCTCAAGAAAAGAACGTCTTGATGGAAATTTGACAAACCTCTGACTCAATGATGTGGTGTTAATAAGGGAACAAACCTTACTAACAAAACTTTCAGTTATGTTTTAAAGTAAATCACTGATTTCAGTTTGAGGATATTATTATTTTTTTAAAGCTCCTCTTTTTCTTATAATCATATCCCAATATTGTTCCAGTAAGTCTCCTTCTCTCAAGAGAGTAAGTCAAAAGATCTTGCTATGTCTTTCACCAAGGGGGTATACGTTGAATCTTTGGGTCTGAATACATCCTTAGGGGCATGTGTGAAGTATAAAATGCAAGGCTACACAATGTATACTGTCATTCAGATACCCTTATTTGGAACAGTAAAGATCTACTCAGAAATAGCAAATAGTGTAAGGATTAGTCACACAGCAATAGAACAGTAGGTCTTATGCTCTCATAAAGCCTGACCCTCCCAGAAGGGGAAAGCAATAAATAAACATGGTTTTAAATTTTCAAATGGGATAGAACACACAAGGAGGGATTTAGTCAAAACATAACTATGGCTTTAAGCCTTTGTATTAAGCAAGATGCCTGAACACTTTTGGATCCAATGGTTTCAAGGATGTCTCAAGGGAGTTTTACCTACATGATGTTAAATCCTTCCACACCCACTCCAGAAGCCATATGAGATTGGCTAAAACTTCAGAAAATGATTTCAAAATCCTAGAGGCAGTGAAAGTGACCATTTATGCAATATATACTTTTTTTTTTTAACTGATAAGGACATTGAAAGCCAGATAATGTGAATGGCTTCTCAAACCAAGTCATGAGTAATTCTTGAATGAAGACCAAGTCTGTGGACTTTTATTTTTGCTCTCCTTCTTTTGCTTCTGGTAACTTCTCAAGAATCCAGAGGAGTAGGAGTAGGCCTACCTTAATAGTCTCATGAGAGGAAGAGGGGGTGGATGGTTAGTTTGGAGTACTGACCATTTACTTGTCCTCAGTCCAAAACACAGGAACCACTGCCATGGCAACCATGGCCTGAGACACTAACTTGACCACTTAGTTCACTAAAACATAGATTCTATTTGAGACAAACAGTAGAAATAAAAAAAGAAAAATAGAGGAGAAAGTCACGGATATCCTGAGTCAGGGAGTCCCGGGATGAGCAGAAAGTGAGTTACTGAAACATGGAAATATTTGCAGAGGTCTTCGTAATTTCTGTTACTGTGCTGCTTCTTAGTTCTTAATTTATCTTCAAGAGCCTTCATAGTGAAGATTTACAAAAATAAATGTTTACTACCTCATCATATTCTGAAATGTTCATAGGTCAATGATGGGATTACTTAGGCTTTCATGAGATCTTCAAATGATGACCATTTAAACTAGTAGTTCAACTTTAAAATTTTTTTCAATGAAATACATATTCTGAAGAACATGTAAAACATATGAAAAACTGACCGAATAAAAACATACATCTGTGCACCCAATAGCCGAGTGATGAACTTGAGATGCCCTATAAGGTGAGGGGTCCCCATGAGTAATTCCTTCATTATATACACCTTCCTCTCTCCCCACCAACCAAGGACTTCCAGAAGTTTGTGTTAGTCATTTCCCTGCTTTTTAGAAAAGTGAATAGCTTCACTACTGAAGCTGTTCCCTTAGACAATGTATTATCTTGATTGCTTTCCAGTTTTATGTAAGTGAAATGAGACTTTATTATTTCACTGAGACTTACTTCTTTGGCACAACATGAGTTTTTGAGTTCCATCCATTTTGAGGGCATGAAAGTAAAAGTTTTTTCTTAACTATATAGTATTTCATTGTATCAATATAATATTTTTTTCTATTCTAATAGTGATAATTAGGGTAGTTGCATTGACTTAGACTTCTACTAACCAATATATGGGAACTCCAATTATTTCACATATTGGCCAATCTTTCATATAGTCAGACTTTTTCATTTTAATCAATCTAGTGGGTGTAAAACAGCATTATTTAAACACACAATCCCATGGTTATCAATGGGTTGAGTATCTTTTCATATGGGATTAACCACCAGGTTTCCCTTTTCTTTTTGTCATTGCTCATTTTTCTACTAAAAATTTATCCTTTAATGATTTGTAGCAATTCTTTATACATTCTGGATACCTATAAGTTTTGTTCACATATATATATATAAGTATTTATTCACAGTTTATAGTTTGTTTTTTTCTTTATATGGTAAATATTGAGGAAAAAAATTATTCATTTTACTGTAGTCAAATTTAGCAATCTTTTTCTTTTTTTTAATGTTTAGTTTGAGAGAGTAAGAGAGCAAGCCGGGAAGGGGCAGAGATAGAGGGAGAGAGAGAGAATCCCAAACAGGTTCTGCTGTCAGCATAGAGCCTGATGTGGGGCTTGATCGCACAAACCACGATATCATGACCTGAGCCGAAATTAAGAGTTGGATGCTTAACAGACCGAGCCACCCAAGTGCCCCTCAATCTTTTTATTTATATTAGTTTAAATTCAAAATTATACTTTTTTGTTTTTCGGCATCACAGATTTTCATTTCTGTTTTATAAAAACTGTTGCACGTCTGTAATTTCCTATCGTTCAACATAATAATTTGAAAATTTTGTGTCTTGTTTAAGATATCCTTGACATTTTCATAATGATATTACATTTTGTCTAAAGTTTTATAATTTTACTTGTCATATTTAGGGATTTAAGTTCTTATAATAATATTTTTTTGTGAGTTGAAGTCCAATCCTATTTCTCTACATATGTAGTGAGTTGTTCAAGAACCATTCATTACCCTTTGTTGGGAGACATTCCTTAATAGGCCTCTTATGTTTCTGCATCTGTTCTGAAGCTTTTGATATACACTATCTTTTCAAGAATGTTTGTACAGTAAACAACCTTAGAAGACTTAAATGGTATCTCTTCTCAGTTTGAACACTCACACACACATACATAAAATATTATTGAGGAAAACTGGCACCTTTATATTACTAAGGTGTCAATACATAAACACTTTTTCTCTCCATTTATTTACATCTTCTCTAATGTCTTCAATAAAGTTCTTTAATTTTGTTCCTAAAGGTCTTGGTCATAAATTGCACCTTATATTTTTATGTTTTGTAAATGTTATATCTTTTGAAATATTTTAAAATTTTTAATAAAATATTTTGTATAAATATACTCATGTACAAACTAATTTTATATATTAATTTTATCTAGAAAATTGCTAAACCCTTATGTTAAATATAACAATTTCTATAAACATAATTATGTTATTGTTAATAATAGTTTTATCTATTTCTTTCCATAGTTTAGACTCTTTGTTGTACTTTGTTAGCTATAGTCTCCAGTAAAATTTTGAATAGAAGTGATGATAAATAGTATCACTGATTTGATCCTGATCTTAAGGGAAAAACTGTAATTTTGCCATTTACTTTGATGTTCATTATACAGCATTTGCAAATATGTTTTATAAAGCTTTTATGACGTATTGCTGCTGAATTACAGCAAATGTTTTTTCCATCATCATTAAGATGATCATATGATTTTTCTCTTCAATATATTGTTTTGTCTTAACTATTTTAGTGTTTAAACAAATTTTGATGACAACTCAATCTGTTATTTTCTTCTTTTTTTTCTTAGGTTTGTGTGCTATTTTTTTAACTTCTTAAGATAGATACTGAGATTACTAATAATCAAATGTTCTTATTAAAAGCATTTACAGGGGCGCCTGGGTGGCTCAGTCGGTTAAGCGTCCGACTTCAGCTCAGGTCACGATCTCGCTGTCCGTGAGTTCGAGCCCCGCATCGGGCTCTGGGCTGATGGCTCAGAGCCTGGAGCCTGCTTCTGATTCTGTGTCTCCCTCTCTCTCTGCCCCTCCCCCGTTCACGCTCTGTCTCTCTGTCTCAAAAATAAATAAATAAATAAATAAATAAATAAATAAATAAATAAAAGCATTTACACTTAAACGCTTTCATCAAAGAAATGCTTTTGTTGTATTAACATTTTTTGGCATGTATTATTTTCATTATTTCTCAGTTTAGAATCTTTCCTCATTTCAAATATTTCATTTCTGACCCATGCATTACTTATAACTGTCTTTATTTCCAACTAGAATTGCTGCCTCCCCCCTGGAGATTTCCTTGCTTGATTATAGTAGAGAAAAATTTTTCTATGACAACAATCCTTTAAAATTATTGAAATTTGTATTATGAGCTAGAATATGCTCAGTGTTATTGTGAAACATGTTTGCATACTTGAATAAGTATGCATTTTCTTCAGTTGATTTTTGTTTGCTCTGTCCTAAATAAACCATATGGTTTGTTAATCTTGTTCAAATCTTCTATATCCTTCTAAATATTTTGTTTGTTACTAAAAAGGGCATATGAAAATATTTCACTATGATGGGGTATGTCTATCCTTATATCCCTGAAACTTTTGCTTTATATATTGTAAGGACATATTTCTATCTCTCAACAAATTTAGAATTATGCTATCTTCCTATTGAATTAGACTCTCTTCTTCATAAAATATCCTATTTCTAATAATGCTTTGTATACTGAAAAGTACTTTGATATTATTATAACTATATCAGCTTCCTATTTTTTCATCCTTATGCTTTCAAACTTTCCATGGCCTCATATTTTTTATATGTTTCTCATAAACTACACATAATTAATTTAAGCCAACACTATTTTGTAATTATGACTATATTTGGATATATTCCTAAAGTATTCTCTTATTTTTATTTTTTAAGTGGATAAAAATACAGTTGGGGGGAGTGTGAATTTCAAAACATTCCTTCTGGGTATAGAGAATCCACTTGCAGTCTTGAAGGTTGGAGAAAGTTCTGAGTGGAGTCTCTAGGTGAAATAAGCCAGGTTACCTTAATGTCTGTGTGAAACAAGCACTTGCTGACAAAAATCCATACTATACTGTAAAATGAAGGAGAAATAAGACTTTTATGTTACACCATTTAGATTTTGAGGGATTGTTTGTTACAGTAGTTAGTGTTGATAATACAACTTTCTACCAAAGCCTTTGTGATAAGACAAATTGTTTTTGAAGAAACACATATTGCTTCAAATGCATTCCAATTTTTAATAGACCCAAATAAAAGAATTCTGTTCTTGTCCTACAAGGTCATAACAACTACTAAATAAGCCAAAAAGAGTCAGAAAGTCCATAGATTGAGTCCTAATCCTTTATTTATGTCTGTATGATGTTGGGCATGATGTTCACTATTTATCTGAGACCTTAATTTCATATCTGTACAATATGTATAACAGTGAATATGTAATAGAATTTTGGATGGATTAAATATGGTTCCTTAATTATAGATGGATATATTAATAAAAGTAATCATTGCTAAGTGTTAACTGAAACACTGTATTTTACTATTACTTTTATTAAGAATTTGTCCATTACTATGCCAGTTCAATGGTCCCTGTTTTCATGGAGTTAACCCAAAATGAAATATTTTATGTGGGCATATCTGCTTTTAAAATATACAGATCGGGGGCACCTGGGTGGCTCAGTCGGTTAAGCGTCTGACTTCGGCTCAGGTCATGATCTCACAGTCCGTGAGTTCGAGCCCCGCGTCGGGCTCTGTGCTGACAGCTCAGAGCCTGGAGCCTGCTTCAAATTCTGTGTCTCCCTCTCTCTGACCCTCCCCCGTTCATGCTCTGTCTCTCTCTGTCTCAAAAATAAATAAACATTAAAAAAAAATAAAATAAAATATACAGATCGTTAAACAACTAATACAGAGTCAAAAATAGAAAAAACTCAAAGGTTTACTTAACATTGAGAAAATAAAATAATTTAAGAAAGACTTATTTCTGATATGCAGTGTGTTGATGTATATCAATTAATTTTTTCTGTGAACTCTAACTTTAGTTAAAATTTGAGTGAAAGGATCAAAGGAGACAGAGAATCAATGAACACTGATTAACAAGTTTTGCTGGCAACACATCCTGGGCCAGATGGCATTGTCAAGCAGAAGGTATTTGTAAAGACCTGTTGCTAAGCATTGCCAGCAAGTTGGTCCCTTATGAGCAGCTACATGTACAAGAGGCTCTGTCATAAGATCTGTACTGAGATGCCAGGAAAAAGTTGTGGAAGCTGTTTTAGTACCTTAAATTCTGCCTTATATACAATAGCTCAGGCTATATCTCTATTTGTTAGCATATACTACATCTCTTCAATAATGATTTTTGATTTCTATCAACTTGCTTATTTTTCTTTATGATACTGGATTTTCAGTATTTCCTGGACTTTTTAAAAAATATAGATGTATTCCCACCATGAACTAGAAGAGATAAGGTTGTTTTGCTGTTTTTATGTCCATGAAGATTAGTTTTATATACATTTTTAATTAGAATGTCTATGTATTGGCAATCGCTGAAATATTATTTTAGAGATTTCTTTTTAATGTTTACTTATTTTTTAGAGATAGAGCGTGAGTGGGGGAGGGGCAGATAAAGAGGGAGACAGAATCTGAAGCAGGCTCCGGGCTCTAAACTGTCAGCACAGAGCCGGCCGAGGGGCTCGAACCCACAAACCGTAACCTGTGATATCGTGACCTGAGCCGAAGTCAGATGCTCAACCAACTGAGCTATCCAGGCGCCTTTAAACGTTTAAATAAATATATACATACAATCTCTTCTAGCTTTTTTAAGTGGGTACCTGGTTACCCGTTCATAGTGGTCTTTTTTTGTCACTTCCCCTTCATTCTCCTGCCCTACCTAGGATGACCATAGTGTCAATCATTTCAGAAATAACGAATTTGAATGGGCCAAAAAGATTAGGCCCTCCGAATAATCGTACATCAAATCTGACACAATAGTTAATGTTTTTCCTTCTCATAATCCTGTGTTCTATGCTCCCAAGAGCACTAAATCTAATGTTGACACATTAGCTCAATCTGCAAACATTCTTTTTTTTTTTTTAACGTTTATTTATTTATTTAATTTATTTATTTACTTGAGACAGGGAGAGACAGCATGAACGGGGGAGGGTCAGAGAGAGGGAGACACAGAATCTGAAACAGGCTCCAGGCTCTGAGCTGTCAGCACAGAGCCCGACGCGGGGCTCGAACTCATGGACTGCGAGATCATGACCTGAGCAGAAGTCGGATGCCTCACCGACTGAGCCACCCAGGCGCCCCAAACATTCTTTAAATAGTCATGACTGTCCGGGTGCCTGGGTGGCTCAGTTAGTTAACGTTAGACTTCGATTCAGGTCATGATCTCACAGCTTGTGAGTTGAGCATCAGGTCAGGCTCTTTGCTCACAGCTCAGAGGCTGGAGCCTGCTTTGAATTCTGTGTTTCCCTCTCTCTCTCTACCCCTCCCCCACTTGTTCTCTGTCTCTATCTCAAAAATAAGTAATAAAACATTTTTAAAAATTTTAAAAATAAATAGTCATGACTGTCATATACCTTTGCAATTGTGTGTGTTCTTATTCTGCATCAATTAGTCATCAACTATTAATTTTACAAATGTTTTTTTTATTTACCTGTAGAAAACAACTTTATTTTTTTAAGTAATGATAATATCTGATATATGAGGTTTATCTGAATGCAAGCTAAAATTCCAAGTAAAAATGATTCTCTGAGGAAGGATAAAAAAGTAGAATATGTCATAGACATCTCCTTATTTCTAGTTTTGTTGGCTTATTTTGCATCTTTAGTTACACAAGATACTGATTGATATTTCAAATGATCTCTATCAGTGTTACAGTGAGGATACTTCTATATCAGATTATGCCATTAGAGTAACCTATATAGTTCATGTCTTTGATGTTCTAATATTTCAAATTTATTTTCAAATCTTATATTTTATTATGGAATTTTGGGAAACTGTATCTGGAACTGCTCTATAAATTACATTATAAATATGAGGTTTGCCAAGTGTGAGATATTATTTTAAAATGTGTGGGAGACACAAGAGGCATGAAAGAGTCCTTCCCCTCTTGCCCACAAAACCTTAATTTGAGAAGAGAAAAAAAAGTTCAACTTTTGGTATTTTGTACATGCTATTTTCTCCATCTGCCTTTCTCCAATACTGTCCATATTCCTCCACCTGCTTCTTTCTAGCTGACCCCTTTCCTTTCAGATTCTACTTAAACTTTAATTTCTTCCAAGAATTTTTCCCGATCCCAGAGACCACCTTGGAGTAGCCAGCCAGTCAACAGCATCCTGCGCTTTCCTTTTCACCATTGCTTTTACTTCAATTTCTTGCTTTTTGTCTGCCTTCTCCACTAGACTGTAAGCAGTGCGAAGGCACGGCCTTGTTTGTTTTATTCACTACTATCGCTTCCAAATTAGAAGAAACCCAGTAAATATGTGTTAAACAAATGAATAAGAATGATATATCGTAAACTTTTGAAGCAGGGTAAAAAAATTTCAAAGTGCCATTGGCATTTTCAGAAGGAAACAGCTGACATTAAGTGGTCAGGAAAGAAGACTCCATGCGGTAGGGTAGGGTCTGGGGTTTCTACTATACCCAAAACTAAGGCGAAAAGTAGAATCTGTGAGTAGTGATATGATTGAAATTGTGGACTGACATTTAAGGAAAGGAAAAACAGCCATTCATCTCTGGTCTATGGTTCATTTCTAAAATCAGACTTAACCTGGCTGACATATTACATTCTGCACACAGCTAACAGCTCCAATTGATGGGCTTTATGTGCAGTGCATCAAATGAGTTGGCATTGCTAGATAGGAATGAAACAGCTTTTTTTTTTTTTTTTTAAAGGTGAAGGGTACTGGTCAAAACAACATACAACATACGGTTTTATTTCTTTCAAATGGTTTTCTTATAGAAGTAGTGGGTATAAAAGATCAAAGGATTACAAAGAAAAGCTATTCCTACAATTTTAAATGGGTATCAGATACAGGTTTGATGATGGAAACTGTTTTTTATGGGATTTTCAAGAAATTTTATGAAGCTTTCTTCTTAAGAAAAGTTATAGGACTAAGAATTTTAAATATACAAGGAAATAATCTTGGGTTACTGGATTTAATATGATCTCATTATTTTTTATTTCCCCCATTCAGGACATCATATTGTTCCCTAGTATATTCTTTGAAGAGTAATTTGTACTACTTTCCTTTATGAGAGAACCATCAAAGAACTGATTGTGCTAAACAGATGACAGTGCCCATTACAAAGTATGCTTGGACCATAACACTTCCATGCAATTCCATATCTTTACAGTTCTATTACCAGTGATGACAAAAATGTAACTTTAGAAGTCTCTATTTTTATTCTATGAGAGATACAAGAATGCTTATTGGTTTTTTGAATTGCTATTTATTTTTTTTCATTGCTATTGTCTTTTAGATGACAGAGAATTACTGTTTTCTAATATGATTACAGTATTGCTTAGTTACTTGAATCTCAAAATAACTAAAATTGAGAATGCTGTAAGACTCAACAAAAGCTAACAAAAAAGTTATTTCTCATAAGTAATGAGATTTTCTAGTGATGATCTTCATCCAATAAACATAGTTCCTCAAATTCCATCTGTCACTACTCATTGTTAGCATCTGATTTGGGGAATTTATAACTGTGTTGGCTAGAATCCAAGTGAAAATATCCTAAAGTCTGCTAATAATTCGTTTCATCATGGTATTTTTCAATACACATTTCTTAAACCAAGATTGAGAGAGGTGTAAGAAGGAACTAAAATTTTAATTAACTGTTCTTTAATTCTGTATTTCTACTGCTTTCAAAAGTTAATGAAGACCTTTGGTTAATAAAACTTGAGATGTTGGCACTTGAAATTCACAGTATCATTATAAGTGTCTATTTGAAATCTCTTTTCCACTGCCAAATATGTTACTAAAACAAAAGAATCATTAGCCTATTTCTCTCCTTTTATTAATATGTAAACACCTTAGAAGAGTACACTTCATGCTTTAGTCCAGTACAATATGGCCTTTGACTCCTTCACTCTAAAAATAGTTTTTATTATGATCACCAATAACCAAATCAAAAGATAATTTCCCATTCTGTTTTATTTTATCCTCTAGTTGCATGAAACTTTACCTCATATATTTCTGTGACCTAAATTATCATTATAATCCAATAGCTCCCACTGTTTTTTTATTTTATTTTTTAATGTGTATTTATTTTTGAGAAAGGGTATGAGCAGGGGAGGGGCAGAGAGAGAGGGAGACATAGAATCCGAAACCTAGTTCCCACTATTTTAAGCTCCAGACCAGATTTTTTTCTCCTGAAGTTGTGTGTCATATTTCAAATGCCTACTGGACACTTCCATTTGGATGCCTTAGAGAAGCTCAAGCCCCACAAGTTCAAAACTAAATACATTCTATAACTTAGTTCCTTTATCTGTAAAATTGAGATATTAAAAGTTCCTATTTCATAGAAAGTAGAGGGAAGATAACATAACCTAGCACAGTGCCCAGCAGAGATAAAGCAGTTAGTTATATTGTTATTATTGATATCAACACTATTATTCCTAGTTGCTTTTTGATTCCGACTCCTACTTCATCTGTGATACCCTATTTTCTCATCCAGTGCAATTCTTTCTCCTTGCTTTCAATCCTCCAGCTTAAGCAGTGTCCAATCAAGCCAAAATCTGTTATATTCTAATCCAATATGATGCAGTCAATCCTTAATAGCATCTCTGACAGTCTTCCCAAACTACTAATGGATTGTCCTGAGGTGACTGCTTTTATACAATTAGTTTATGACTCAAAACTCATACAAAGATGCATTATCTATAGAAACTTTTCAATCTCTTCTCTTTGAAAAATTAGCTCCATTACCTTCTATTTGAAAGTTTAGCCTCCTTTAACGCTCTGGGTAACCTTATGTTTTATATTTCCTTAATCTGTTCTGACTTATTTCACTTTATGCTTACTATATGAATAAAATGTCCGTTTTAATTTAATGCTGGAAAACTAGGTCACTATGATAGAAAAATAGGTCAAAAGTGTTTTTAGGGTACTCAAGAACAACTAAGTAAATTTAAGTACGTATTACCTGAGAATGTGTGAAATGACTGAGAAAAGTGGAAAAAAAAAAGCCATCCATTTTCAGGATGCCTAGTGACTTAGACTTCATTTTTACAAGATATCTGTTTCAATCATGAGGAACAAAATATTATCTTCATACATTATCTTTGTTCCTTAAAAATAAAAGTTCTAGTTTTAAACAAATCCTCAAGGTATTCCTTGTTTCCAAGCAAGGAAATTAACAGAACCAGCAACTGACTTGTTTCTTTTATTTTGCTCTTTGATTCCCAATTTTACAATAGTTCTCCTCAGATAATCCTCAACTCTATAGTTTTTGAAATTATTGCTTTTCAGAATCCTTTAGTAATTGCTTGTGACTGGATCACACCACCTGATTCCATGGATCCCTTAATATTCAGGTAACCTGGCAGGGTTCATTAGCAACCCCGTTATAACTATGAAATGGGATTTCAAAGATATGGGGTATAGCCTAATGCTTTTCTCCAGAAAAGTAGAGAGGCAGTCCAGAGGGAAAGCTCAGTAATTTAAAACATCTGACACCATAGTTCTCCTTAGAACAGTCATATCTTTTTGGACAAATGCCAGAATGCTCTCTAAAGTGCTTTTTATAAAGCCCCCAAACTCCTAGTTCCTACTAAGTTCTGTTTACTAGTTATTGTAGATAGATCATCCCCCGCAAACAGTGCTGTTTCCTGCAGATTACTCAGATGCTGATTTGAAGCTTTATTACAAGCAAAATACAGTATTTTATTCCTTGAGCTCTAATACTTCTATATAAAATCATTTTTTAAACTGCATTTAAATCCACATTAGTTAACATATAGTGTAACAATGGTTTCAGGAGTAGAATTTAGTGATTCATCCCTTACACATAACACCCAATGCTCATCCCCAAAAATGCCCTCTTTAACGCCCATCACCCATTTAACCCATCTACCACACATTTTTAAAAGCAGTGTGTTCATTGTCTAGTCATACACGGTACAGTTTCCAAAGCCACTGACAACGTTCGTGGCTCCACAGTCATAATAAATTGCAGAGTATGTGAGAGGGACCAAAAAAATATGACCACCTTTTTTTCTTTTTTTAAGAAAAAAGAGTTCACTGTGATGGTTCATACATTCCCTTAGGTAAATCATTAGAGACTGGTTAGTTCTCTTTCTTCCTTTTTTTTGAACTCAGGCATGAAGATAACATTAAAATTCTGGCCAAATCAGCGGTTGCTGGAATTTATAGAACAGTTTTGGAGTTACCAATTTAAACTTCATAGTTGGCTGAGAATCCAGCTGTGTCGGCTCAGCCAGAGTGTAATGCAAGGTTAGGCATGTGACATCATCTGGCATCATACAATAAGGGTCAGGGCAGTGGTGGTGGGGCACTCAACATAGAAGAGCTCTTCTGCAGACAGTGGGAGGCGGGGGGAGGGGGAGATGTTTTTGCATCGGAAATAGACTCTTCATTGGAGTCTTCCTAAAAAGGAAAGCAATTTTAGCTTTAATTGTAGAAATAACTGCCTTAGTCTCTAATTTGTGTGGTTTGGGACAGTCAGCAGAGTATCATAACCCCCATGTCCCTGAGGTGTGAAAAGCTGTCTGCTTTACACAGTGAGCCAAATGGCCAATTAAAGTGAATGTGAAAAGGCAGGATGCCAAATAGAAACACATTTTCTGTGGTGGCTATTTTTAACTTTGTGCAGTATCTTTTGACCTATTTCCCCTTGCTTAGCTATCTCCAAAGTTCACATTCTGAAGGATGACACATCTGAATACTATGCACATATATTCCTCATTTCCAGGTTCGACAAAAGAAGGTGGGGTTCTGACCTCGAAATAGAGGCTGGCTTTTGACAAGCTGACATGGCCTATCAAGTTCACTTTTCCACTTTGCTAGTGGTATCGATTCAGTCTCTTGACTGGACAAGTCTAGTCCTATTTTATTTTTATTTTTTTTAAAGGATTTTGGATTTTTTAAGCTTATTTATTTTGAGAGAGAGAATGCAAGAGGGCAGGGGCAGAGAGAGGGAGAGAGAAACTCTCAAGTAGTCTCTGTGCTGTCAGCACAGAGTCCGACATGGGGCTGAAACTCACGAACTGTGATATCATGACCTGAGCTGAGATAAAAAATTGCACACTTAACCAACTGAGCCACCCAGGCACCCCTAGTCCTGTTTTATATGTGCAGTGTTTCTAGGTGATACTTCTCAAATATTCACAAGGAAAGAGACTGTTAAAGAAAAGTCATCTCCTCCTCTTTGTTCTTCATAAAATCACAAATGCATTCTAGGGATGTTTGTTCTTCTGCTTTGTGCATTTCCCAAATGCTTGATTGTGTGTCCACATGTATCAATACACACACAAGCACACATACACCATGCACAAGGGTCTAGTGGAGCTGCTTTAAATGTTAGGGAGGAGAACATGGCAGCTACCTCAAGAGGAAAACATATTACCTGCCTAGAAAACCATTACAGAATTATACATGGAGTACGCCCCATGGTACCTTTACTGAACATTCGTCATTTTTTATTCCACCACTAGGAGAGGAAATAGGAGTGCCCTTTCATGTTTAGGGGCTGAGAGTGTTGATGATAGAAGACAGAGGTTTGCAGTTATTTAAAGTTCAGCACTGAGTATGGAGCTCATAGTTCTTTTGGAGAACTATGTGAGTACCCAAAATATTTTTCCTCCTGAAGCAGTGCACAAACCCCATTTGACATTAGTATGTTGGTTGATAAATTGAATGTTGGCAGACCAGTTTGGTGCTGCCAGAGCAGTAAAAGTGATGCTCCCCGCTATGCCCGTTCTATAAAATTCCAGCACACTTTCAATATGTGAGAAAAAGTAAGAGCAAGCTTCATGTCCACTTTAAATGTATATTGCTAGGGCAGGATGTTTGAGAGCTACCAGCCTATCTGTAACTTGCTGTGGGTATCCATGGAATAAGGAACACTCACTATTATACTACTTATATCTGTAGAAACAAAGTTTTCTTCTTATCTTTTCAAAGCACTTTCATATCAATTATCTTACTTAAACTTTGCAAACCTTTAAAGCAATTAGGACAGAAATCAGTACTTCCATATTGAAGATAAGGAAGTTGAGGCCCAACGAATCTATTTAACTGATAGAAGGTGATATAGAAAAAGGCAAGGTAACAATCAAGCCTTCATGAAACTAGAACTGAGGTCACCAGAAATTAGACAGTTTCCTTCCCCGAGGGCTATATAATCTGCCTTTGATAACTCAAGCAGATCTGATCGAGAATCAAATCAGCAAAGTCCACCCTGAGGATAGGTCCTGAATCTATGGACTGGTTAAATATTGAGGCAAAAGTGTTCAATCAGACACATCAGCAAACAAGTCCAAAAATGAGTCTAAGAGAATGCCAAGGTCAAATAGTTAAAGGAAAAGATGTTTTCACATCCAAGAGAGTAACATAGAGTTAAAAAACAGATGAAACTTAAAAGGTCAAAATCCACGTAAATGCAGGAAAAGAGTAGGCTGTGCTTCCCTTGACTATCTTCTTCATTGGTTCTCAACCTGGCATGATTTTGACCCCTTTGGGAAAACTGGCAGTAGCCAGAGGTATTTTTGCTTATTGCAACTGGGAGTGAGAGGGAGGCTCTTATTGGCATCTCTTAAGTAGAGAGGCCAGGGATACTGCTAGATGTCCTTCAGTGCACAGGACAGCCTCCCTCAACAAACAATTATTTGGCCCAACCTGTCAATAGGGCTGAGGTTGAGAAACCCTAGTTTACTTAGGGTAGTCATCTGGTAAGTTGTAGATCAGCTTGATTTCAAGGGAGAAAAGTATGATGTCGAACATTCCTTCCACCTTTCTGGGATACCTTCTGGTTTGTTTTCTCAGATGGTAGATAAGGCTAGAGTAGCTTGCATGGACAAAGGACTTAAAGAGAAGCATGTGTCAGTTCTGTTGTCTACCCTGTGTTTATGCTGTATGAAAATAAGTTATATAGATGTTGGCTTCTCCTTTCCCATTGTATAGGCTTAAAAAATACTGGTTTTTTTAAAATTTATTTCTTATCAGAGGATGGAGTGCAGCTATTTTTGATATAATCATCAGCCCCTTTAGTGGCAAGGGTGGTATATTTTAAATTACATTGTGTCAAATTTCAGAAATTGTGTACCATTGTAAGAGAGATGTTAAATTCATTTTTGTGTATCCTTTTTCTGGTTGCTCAGTAAATGTATGCGTATCCACAGATTCAAATCAGCACTGGCTGTAGGGAAAGAAAACAATGTATAATTAAGTGGGAATCTACAAACACCCATGGCTTTGCTGACTGGCTCTACTGAAAGCAATTGTACCCTGTGTTTTCTTGCCGAATCCCCATTGGCAAGGCAGTGTTTTGCCAGTACCATCTTTCTCGTGCTGGGGATTTGGCCGTCTGCATTGAACACATTTAAAAAGAGATGTTTTATATTTTTTCATTTTGTATTGCTGGCATGAGCTAAACACAGATAAGGTGAAAAAAATAAGACAATGTAACCAGGAAATTTAGGCTCATTTAATATTTACTAGAAAAGATCCGGCTCGAGGTTGTTTAAAGCAGGCATTTGCTTGGCTTCCATAATCTAGACCTATGCTACCCAATTTGGTAGTCAAAGGTGGCTATTCAATTTTTTTAATTAAAACTAAAATTAATTAAAAATTCAATTTTTTAGGTGCATTAGCTACATTTGAAGCATTAAAATAGTGGCAGTGACTACTATACTGGGTAGTGAAGATAAAGAACATTTCCATTACCAAAGGAAGTTCCACTAGACAACACTCCTCCAGTTAAGTGGATTCAACTGTTAACGATGTGAGGACACTGTGAAAGGCCAGAGAGCACCTTCCTGAGCATGCACAGTGCCCCTGCATGGTCACTTGAAGGCTCCACCTAGGGGCAATAATTGTAGAAGTCTCACTTCATTTTCATTTAATTCACCCAATAATTACTTATTTAATATCTAGTATAGGTTAGGCACAATATTTGCATTAGGAATAAAAATGAACAAAACTGATAATGTCCAGGTCTTCATGGAGATTAAATTCTAACGTGAAAGTCCATAAATAATGTACCTACATAAAGACATATATACCCATACAGAAAATATACAGCCAGTAAATGACCACCGTTAAGAAAAAAATGTAAGGGAATGTAAGGGGATAAAGTGAGGGGCGGTAGGTGCTATTTCAAGTAGAGCTGGCAAGAAAGACTCCTCTGAGGAAGTGTAACTTGAACAGAGACCTGAAAGCAGTAAGGAGTGACCCATGATAATAACCAGGGGCAATGCATACAAAATAGGAAAGCAAAGGCTCTCAGGTGGGAGCCTTCCTCATAGCGTCAAGAAAGCCCAAGGAGGCCAGCATGGCTGGAGGGTAATGAAGAACAGTATGAAATGAGGTTGGTTATAGGCAATGGCCAGATCACATGTGTATTAAAAGCCATGGGAAAGATTTGAATTTTGTTCTAAAAAAGATTGGAAGCCTCTTTTAGGGTTTGAGCAGTGAAGCAACATGATCCAATTGAAATTACTTATTTTTTAAAATATTTATTTGTTTTTGACAGAGAGAGAGAAAGAGAGAGCGTGCACAAGAGGGGGAGGGGCAGAGAGAGAGGGAGACAGAGGATCTGAATCAGTCTGACTGCTCTCAGTGCAGAGCTCCGCACTGAGAGCAGTGAGCCTGATGTGGGGCTCGAACTCACTAACTTTGAGATCATGACCTAAACAGAAGTTGGTTGCTTAACTGACTGAGCCACCCAGCTGCCCCCAATTGACATTATTTAAGAGTTCCTCTTGCCGATGTATGTAGAACCAGTGTGCAAGTGGAAGCAGTATGACTATTTAATAATCCAATGTTGTAAATTGGTTAGGAAATGATGGTGGCTTAGACTAGAGCATTATTAGCACTGAAGGGGATAAGTTATTCAACTTGAAAAATACACTCTTCTCTCTCTCTCTCTCAAAACAAATGAACTTAAAAAATAAAAAAGGCGGGGTGGGGGGGTGCTGGGTGGCTCAGTCAGTTAAGCATCTAACTCTTGGTTTTGGCTCTGGTCATGATCTCACGGTTCTGGAGTTGGAGCCCTATATTGGGCTCTCCACTGGCAGTGAGGAGCCTGCTTGGTATTCTCTCTCCCCTTTCTCTGCCCCTAGCCCACTGGCTCTCTTCTGTCTCTCTCTCTCCTCTCTCTTTCTTTGTCTCAAAACAAATCAACTTTAAAAAATTAAAAAAAAAAAGAAAAGATATATGGAAGCCACAGAACTAACATAGTTAACTGCTTATTTGAATGTATGCTGTAAAATAAAAGGAGGAGTCAAGAGGGATTCCAAAATTTTGTTTCAACTACTAAGTAAATGGCAATGTGACATTATTGAGATTAAGGAGTCTGGGAAACAAGCAGATTGGAGATGAGTGTGGTAGTCAAGATTTCACTGTGGGCTATGTTTAATATGAAATATTCATTGAACACTGAACACGAAATTTGCAGTAAGTAATTGAATATAAAAGCCTGAAGGTCAGAAAAGAGGTTGGAGTTTATGATACCAGTGTGAATGCTACCAGTACACATATAATATTCAAAACTTGTTAATGGTGATCACAAAACGAGTAAGTATAGATGGGAAAGAAATACCCAAGGACTGAATCCTTGGATGTTTCAATTTACAGAAATTAGGAAGGAAAGGAGAGGTAAAGAAGACTAGGAAGTAACCATTAATGTAGGAGAAAATGAGCATAGTGATATATCAGAAAACTGAAGAAGTTATGTTGAAAATGAGAATGGCCAATTGTGTCGAATAATTATAATAAGATGGTTGAGATGAGAAATAAAAAACTTTCCATTTGTGAAACAAATCCTGTTTTCCTCCTTAATCTTTGCCTTTAATGGGGATAAGTTTTTAAAATATTAAATCTTATTTAAAAAAATAATTCTACAAGAGCCTACCTACAAAACTTTGTGTGGAAGACCTAAGGCATACTAAGGCAGATGTTTTTTGAGAGTGGTCACAGCTCACTTCCTGAACTCTCAGCCTATTCCTTCTATATCCACTTCACTGTTACCCTTAGAAGACAATCTTTGAGCACATAAATCTGTGACACTCTAAAGACACAAAAATAGACTTCACTGATTCCAGCCATGAACATACTCTCATTTAAAACTGATTCATATCATCATTAAAAAAGAAAAGAAAAAAAGGAACACAGGTGTGACTGCAGACCAAGGTAGGCACCACATGTTTCTCACTCACTTCAGGTAAGTGTCAAGATACTAAAACAAAACCTCAATAAAAATCTCATTGGTGACTTCACTGGAGACTCATTAAATGTATAACACATCTCATTAGTGCCTATTACATTAAGAATAGGGGGAAGAAGTGGCAGGGTTGCAACATATTCTTTGCTCACTAAGAAGAGTGATGGTACAAGCAGTGGTGGTGTTCAGGTGCACATTTACTATAGAAATGCTCACACACCCCAGATTGCATTATAGCACAGAAAAGCTGTCCTTGTGCCCTAGGAGTTGTAAAATGGTATTGTCAGGACATGGATAAAAAAATACAAATCTTACGAATGGAAGGACCTAAAAAGTACATGGCAGCTATTACGTCTACACTAAACTAATTTCTAATAGAATATAAGCAATAAAAAAGCCAAAGGTGGGATAACCTTGGTGAATACAAGCAGAGTGAAATCACATTACCACAGCTTGCCAAAGTGTCAGATACAAAACGATCTCAGAGAAAGGGGATCCTAGGGATCTCCTGGTTGATAAATTTCAAGTAAATGAGCTTTTCTTATATCTCATTAGGATAAATAGCCTGGCTTTGATTTACATCAAGAACAGAACAGTGAGTTCTTAGTTTGCTTTAGTTTTCAAATCGATACCGTCCACTACCTAGATTTGGGGATCTGTGATTGTAAATCACATATTCCCAGGGCGCCAGAGCACAAACAGTTAAAATTCAACTGGTAAATACTGCTAAATGTTTTGAGGGCCCTTTCATCCAGCTGAGGTGAGAATTCTCCATCTGCTTTAAAACCCTATGAGCAGACAAAACCACATGTAGCTAACTTACATAATTATTTCAAAGAGAAAAGAAGCCTTAGGCTGCTAAATGTCAAAGCAGCTTATTCCTCAGCACAGTCCAATGCCAAGTCAGCAGTGCTGAAATGGATGTTTGAAGGTGAACAACCACACAGGTCTGAAGCCAAAAGTCTGGGCAGGAGACGATGATTAAAGAAACTTATCTATCATTTGTTAAAATCAACCCCTCAGGAGAATAGTGGTTTCTTTCCTAAATTAGCTTTGCTCACACTTACAAAGCCCAAAGGACAGTGACAATGGATTGATGATTTTGAAATACCACTTTACTTTGTGCAAGCAGAAAATGGGACGATGACAAAGAATTAAATGACTACTGCCATTGCTTCCCCCAAGTTAAATGAAGAAATCAAGTCACAAAACATAATGTCCAAATGTTTTGTATCTTTACAGCTTCATATGACAATACTTCCTTTTGTTCAAAAATGAAGTTATTCACCAGAATTCTCTGCCTGTGTTTTAGACTGTCCCTTCCTCATTAGCTGATTATTGATGTCCTCTGTAGCAGCAATATTTTTGGCTGTTCATAGAGTCAACAAATATAAACTGAGCACCTGCTATTTGCAAGACATGTTGAGCAGTAAATAAACTGATTTTGTACTTAATAATTCATTTTCAAGCCCAATAACAGCAATGATTTTACAAATTAATGCTGGTATCTATAAAGTCCCAGGTGAGGGAATTTAGCAACTTGTTATAACTATTAGAGACAGCAGGGTTTCTTAGACTGGGGTCCTTGGAGAAATCTCAGAGAGCTCACACACCACTCAATGTTTTTTGCAAATTCTATCTTATTCCAGTTTGGTTGGAAGACTGTCAGTCAGTATGTTTCAATAAGAGGTTTTAAATGAGATAACAAAAATGAAAGCTTGTTCCTTTGCCAAAGCATGGTTTACTACTTCCCTCCACATAGGGTCTCCTAGTGAATTTCTAACGTTCCAACTTCCAACTGTAGGATGCAGATCTGGGCTTGCTTGTTTTAGGGGATGCATACGGTATGACATGAGGTCTGACATCTAATGTCATCCTAAGGGTGTTACTTTTCCATAGACTCTGTATCTAAAGAAAGCAGGCATTTTTTAAATTCTTTTTTCACCATGTGGCATTTTTTTTAGGCTGAGGTTACAATAAGTTATCTAGGTGTGTGTGTGTGTGTGTGTGTGTGTGTGTCTGTACACGCATGTGCATGTGCACGCACACAGGTGCAGAAGAACCCCTTTTGACTTTAATGTAACTTGGGTCTGCTTAAGGATCCTTTCTCCCTCTCCATCTGCTATAGCATCTGAGAATTTTACTTATTTATATTGGACCTGGGGAATCACAAGTAATATATTTCATATAAAATCATCTTGATAATTGATGCAGGGTAGCAGGGGCACCTGTGTGGCTCAGTCAGTTAAGCGATCATCTCTTAATTTCAGCTGAAGTCATGATCTCAAGACTGTGAGATCTAGCCCCAAGTTAGGCTCCACAAGCTGAGCATTAAGTCTGCCTACAATTCTTTCTCTCCCACTCCTACCCACTCTCTGGCCCCTCCTACCCACCCCCCATCTTTCTCAAAATAAATAAATAATTAAACATTAAAAAAAAGGCAGAGTAGCAGATAAATCCACAGTTTGTGTAAGAGTTTATTCCATGATTTCCTGAAACAGGCTGGATTCCCCTGAGTTGGCCACATTCTGTCCTGTTTTGTTTCTTCAGTAATCCCAGACCGTCAGCTTCGTGTTGTCATGACTATGTTTTCTCATCCCACAAGTGCAACTTCAAGCCCTGCAACCTAAGAGGTCCTCGGCGTAGACAGATGGTGGTGCTATTGGTATTTCCGTCATTGCTTTCAGTAACCTTCTTATCTGCCTTACTGCAGAACTTGCATAAAATCTGCACAACATTACTTTGCTGACTTCATGAGATAGATTATTGTCAGATAACAATATTGTTATTGTCAGATAATTCACTCCACATTGACATAAAACCAGTGGGGTAGACAGAAAGGATGTGTTTCCTTAAGTCATGGCAGCCTGTCCCTATAGTTATTAATTTATACTTTCCCCAAAATGTGTGTAGGCCAGCATGTAGAGATGGTCATAGCGAATGCTAGCAGCTTTGAGCAGTTTATCTTTCCCAACACAGTCATCCCTTTGCACTCATTCCAATTTCAATCAAGATACACAGATGCAGAGTTTACTGGAATGAGACAGGCTGGGGATTTATAGTCAATATACCTCCCACCAGTTAAGAGGAATTACCCAAATAACTCTCACCCGTGTTGATTGAAATCTAGGCATATTTGACATGAAAGTAAACATTTTTATAAAATAAAGGCACCATTATGCTTTTCTTTATCAGCCACATTGGTATCTTGCATTTTCATTCAGAAAATAATGCTGGTGAACAAACTGCTCTGTTTCTTCCCAGTGGTGCCCTAGAGACTCAGACATTTCATTGTCCATTTACTGGCAGAAGATACTCAAAAATCATAGAAGAAAAAAATAAATGTTTCTTACAGGCTGAATATAGGCTTAAAGCTTAGCATTTATTTATAAACAGCTGGGAGGAATACAGATAAATATCTTCAAAAATGAATTAACCTGAGCTTAGAAAGTTCAGAAAAAATACACATTAGTAAGTTTCTGACCAAGTTGAAGGAAAGTAAATATGCTTGATAGTAGTTAAAACGTTGTACCCTTCTTCTGGTGCCAGCACCCTGATTCTTTTCATGTGGTAGTAGCTGAGCTGCTCCCATCCATAACACCAAAGGTGAGCATGGCACCCGTCCTCACCAAATTAATACACTCCTTAACTAAAGTTTGGTTTTTTATTTAGCATTTCTAAAAATTTTGTACAGGTAATATACACATATGGTCTCCTAGAGTATTCCAATAACACAGATAGAATAGAATTCCTACAGACGTTCCCACCGGTCCCTCTCTCCCAATTCTAGGCTGCCAAATAGTCAGTGAGACAGCTGAGAAGCCAAATAAACTAATGGCTGGCCATTTTCTTCAAATTTAGAAGCGTAGGAAATGTCAGCAGTGGCTGTGAGATAAGCAGTATTATTCTATTAGTAGGGTCCCAAAGCTTTATTGGAATAGATTTAATAACAATTGGGAAGAGGGAAAGTGAGGCAAAAAAATAAGTAGATTCTTAAAGTTTGCTGCAAGGGGAAGCAAACAAATAGAGTGGTGGTTGGCAGAAGTAGAGTAGCAATGACTCTCTGAAGGATTCCCACTACACATGACTGAAATTGTACTATCTACCTGGCTACACATGATTGCTCAAGAATGAATCACTGACTCAAGGTTAGCCAGTGTGCATACCTCTGTCTCTCCCTCTTACTCCCTTTCTGTCTCTCCCTCTTTCTCTGCCTCCACCTCTCTCTCTCTCTCTCTCTCTCTCTCTCTCTGAATGCCAATGAGCTATCTCCTTTTCCTAACTTGAAAGGGCTTGGAGGTTCTTTAAGATAAATGACTAGAGAACACAAGGATAGTGAGGACTTGGTGTCAAGAGGACTTGTATTCAAATTATGTAATTACATATCACTAGCAAACTAGCTTGATCTCTCTAATGGAGTTCACTATTATGCTATATAGGGTTGTTTTATGAGAGTCAAATGGTAAGAAGTGTGTGAAGAGAATTTTAACCTGTCAAACATTCAACATGTTAGTCTGTTTTCTGCACAATGACCAAAAGGAATTAGAAGGATATAGTGCATAGTACATAATAAGAGCATTTCTCTCATAAAGCATGCCATTGAAGGCTCTCAAAAACTTTTGTTTCCTTCCTCAGCCTTGCTTTCTACTCTTCCATCATTGGTGCTGTACAAGTAGCCTCACTAAAAAGACCTTAAAGAATTGCACAGTCTTCTAGGTGACTCATACCCCATTGTGTTTGTTCCTTCTACTCTGACTGCCACTGTCCTCTGGCTTCTCCTACTAAATGCATTTTTATGGGTCCAATGAACAAATGATAATGGCTTCCTCTTCTCTGGGGTCTGCCAATGGGTAGCCTTACTCATGGCTCCTAGCCTAGCCCAGGATAAGGGTGAATTTTACCTCCCCATAGCTCTCTGGTTATACTCAGTGTTTGTTTATCACTTTGCCTCCACTGGTTTAGAAACCTACTGAGATTAGGACCTTTGCTTTACTTATCATATACCCCTAGCACTTACCAAACCATGGCATATAACAGACGCTCAATAAACAGTTTGCCACATGAATGTAAGATCTCATCTATGCAGTCAAATGCACATACAAAGAAACTACAGAAGTGTGTGGAATGTAAGAGGAATAAACATCACTTTTATTTCTCTGTTGACTCTTTGCTCCCCAGCCCCAGGAAAATGATTATCAAGTGGGTGCATGCTCTTTCACTATTGACAGACTCTGTATCTTAAAAACAATTGCTTGAAAGCATAGCTCCACCATACTTCCTTTCCCTTTGTCATTAAAAAATTTTTTTTAAGTTTTCAGACTTTTTCTGGGACACCTGTGTGGCTCAGTTGGTTGAGTGTCTGACTTTTGATTTCGGCTCAGGTCATGATCTCAAGGTTCATGAGTTCAAGCCCCAAGTCTGGCTCTGTGCTGACAGCACAGAGTCTGCTTGGGATTCTCTCTCTCCCTCTCTCTCCCTGCCTCTCCCCTGCTTGCTCGCTCACTCTCAAAAACAAAGAAATAAACATTAAAAAAAGTTTTTAGACTTTTTCTTTTGAATTATATACATCTTTGCTTTCTATTGCTGCAGGAAATGTGTGGATGCATCTGTGTGTGTGTGTGTGTGTGTGTGTGTGTGTGTGTGTGCGCGCGCGCACGCACGCGCGCGTGCGTGAACGAGAGAGGGGGGAGAAATCCCATCTTCAGTGTAATGAAGTTTCAGTTACATTTGTAAGGCCTGTGTGTTTTTGTTTCTATAAATACATCCCTGAAAAAATGACTCAGATTAATGAAAGAAGGTGAGTCAATAAAGGAGATTCAGAAAGATTCAATTCCAGCCCAATGTGCCAAGGAGATGTAAGCAGAGTCATTCTCTGGCATTTCTTAATTTTCCTTGTGACTTCTAAAAATACACCTATTTATTGATGCAGGTCCTGAGGATATGAGTAAAAACACCATTACACCATTTAAAAATGTTTGTTGTAAAAATATAACCTCTGTCACCCTTTGTGATGGTTAGAAAAAAATGTCATTGAAAAATTTCTAATTTCTATAATGTGCACATACAGCCAGCAACAGGGGCAATCTGAGTTAGAGAACCATTAAATCACTAAATTATCAAAATTAGTAACCTTGAGAATTGGTGCACATTGCTCTATACTAAACTAGGTTTAGAATGAATCAGATGAGATATTATTATTTAAAGAAAAGTTTGACTCAGGACCATAAAACCTAAATTTATTCTTGGTCAAACACCAAAGGCTAAGCTATTCACCATGTAAGAATTGGGTACATTTATTCCCTTACTGCAGTGACTTTCAACAAGGGGCCATCTCTCTCCCCCATCCCCACCCCACCCAGGCCAGGGGACAATTGGCAGTGTCTGGAGACACAATTGGTTGTCACAACTAAAAAGAGGGTGCTACTGTCACCTTGTGGGTGGAGACCCTAGATGTTGCTAAATATCCTGCCATATGGAACAGCACCCTACAACAAAAATAATCTCACCCAAAATGTCAATAACTCCATGGCTGAGAAACTGCTCTACAGAAACTCTCATTTAGTTGTAATCTGCGACACTGGGCAATACTGTTATTAACTGAAAAGTCATTTTTGTTGCTTTTGTTTAAAATGGAAAAAAAAATCACATTTTTAGTTGGGTTATTATCATGTTAAAATATTAACTACTTGGTGACATAATAAAATGGCACTGTAAATATTTTTTTATGAATCATTAATTACTAAGGGTTTAGAAAGTTACCAAAATCCGTACAGCTGGTATTTACTATTTCATGCTCCAGTTTGCTAATGCTACAACGTAACTTCTGGTAAAATTCTGATTATGAAGCAACTTTACAATGAAATTGGATATCAAGTGTTTTGCTTTAACTATTTTCTCATGTTAAGTCCAATTTATTTTAATATGAAATATTTACCATAAATTAACCTCGAGGTGATTATTTATGCCCTCTCTTTTATTGGAATCAATTTAAGATTTATAAAGGGACTTTTATAATTGTTATTATAAAATATCATTTGTGCTGCTCAGCATTTAAAACGGACATACATCCAAAGAGCTCTTTCGTAAGAAAACCGAAGTGTATACTTCTCAGTGTCAAGGCCTCTCTTCACCTGGTGGTCATTTTCTTAATTATCCGCTAAAGGGAATTATACATTTACATCTTTGACTTTTCACTTATCTGAAAAAATAGCAATAGTCACGGAGTTCACATAATTTGTTGGTTCTCTGGAATTGGAGTATTGGTGAATATCAAGTTATCTCTATATATAAAACACTAAGAAATCACCTATACCAGTAAAGGGCCCTTTTAGCCACCATCCTGCACATAGATGATCTCACTCTGTCCATTCTGTTCCTTTTCTTCCACAGTATTCTAATGGCACATTCCAGGATCAGGCCCTTGATCCTTATCTTCTCCCTTCACTTCCAAATTTAGAGGTGCTATATCTCATTCCTTAGGTTCCCTTCATTCTGATTTTCTCTAGGGAAGGAGAAATTTCCTGTGCTCAGGAGTTACTGTCTCCTGCCCTCCAAGGAACACATTCACACTATAGAAGCACATTTAGGGAGGCACAATATATTAACCCAAAGAAAGGTGTGACTCTTACTCTGGTAATTTCAGACTCCAGTAATTCACTAGCTTTGAGAAAAACAACAGAAGTTTAAGGAACTCCTGATTTATAACACCATATAAGCACTTGCCAAATTTTACTACAAAGGTGTCTGACAAGGAATGTGTCTATGAGTCTGCTATTTAATAAAAACTATCTGAGACTTCTAAAATTCAAATACCTTAGTTTTCATACATCCTTTTCAGTGAAATTGATATTCATATTCTAGAATATATTTTTAGGCTTAAAAACATAGGATCCTAAAATCCCATGTTCCACAATATTTTTGCTTTATCAAAAGTTGTCACAAAGTATTGCTGTTTCTCCTCAATACACAAACTCCCATAGGTTGGATTGTGCTCCCTCAATTCATATATTGAAGACCAAACCCCAACTTAATGGTACTTGTAGATGGGGTCTTCAGGAGGTACTTGGGGTTTAAATGAGGTCATGAGAGTGGGGCCTTCATGACAGGATTAGTGCCTTTATAAAAAGAGGTAACAGCTTGCTTTCAACTTCTCTCTCTGCCCCTAACCCCCCAGTCCCCACCATGTGAGGACACAGCAGGAAGGGCCATCTGAAAGCCAGAATAATAGCCTTCACTGATGAAGTGAATCCACCCACCCCTTGATCTTAGACTTCTCAGCTTCCAGAACTGTAGGAAATAAATTCTTGTTTACTCAGCTTATGGTATTTTGTTATATCAACTCCACACTAATTTACAAACAAATAAGCAGAAAAAGAAAGAATGAAACTGTCTTCCTGTATTGTCATTGTAGATATTAGGAAATAGTTCTACTTTTTTCTTAAAACTTTTTGTTGTATAAATGGTATCATAATGGCAGTATCGGGTATTATAAAAATTTGCCATAAGACTGCCATCCAAACAAATGAGCTCTTTTCTTTTAGAGTATTCTTTACAAAATTAGGTTCTTCATTCATCACCAATCTAAAGTCTTTCTCCAAGGGGTTAGTATCCAAGAATATATAAAGAACTTATAAAACTTAACACCCAAGAAAATAAATAATCCAATTACAAAATGGGTAGAAGACATGAATAGACATTATTCCAAAGAAAACATACAGTTGACCAACAGACACATGAAAAGATGCTTAACATCACCGATCATCAGGAAAATGCAAATCCAGACTACAATGTGATATCACCTCACACCTGTCAGAATGACTAAAATCAACAACATAAGAAACAATAGGTGTTGAGGATGTGGAGAAAGGGGAACCTCTTGCAATATTGATAGGAATGAAAACTGTTGCTGCCACTCTGGCAAATAGTAGGGAATTTCCTCAAAAAGTTAAAAATATAGTGCTTGGGTGGCTGAGTTGGTGAAGCGTCCAACTCTTAATTTCAGCTCAGCTCATGATCTCATGGTTCATAGGATCACGCCCTGCATTGGGCTCCCAGCTGACAGCATGCATCCTGCTTAGGATTCTCTCTCCCTCTCTCTGCACCCCCTCAGTGTTCTCTTTCTCTCAAAGAAAATAAACATTTTAAAAAAAGAAAGAAAAGTTAAAAATAGAACTACCCTATGGTCCGGCAATTTGCACTGCTAGGTATCTACCCAAAGAATATAAAAATACGAATTCAAAGGGATACATGCACCCTGGATGTTTATAGCAGCATTATCTACAATGGCCACATTATATGTACCACTTATTTATCCATTCATCTGTCAGTGGACACTTGGGCTGTTTCCATAGATATACATATTCAATGGAATATTACTCAGCCACAAGAAAGAATGAAATCTTGCCATTTGCAACAACATGGATGGAGCTAGGGAGTATAATGCTAAGGGAAATAAGTCAGAAAAAGACACATACCATGATTTCACTCATATGTGGAATTTAAGAAACAAAACAAATTGAGTAAAGGGTGGGGAAAGAGAGAGGGAGGCAAATCAAGAAACAGATTCTTAACTGTAAAGAACAAACTGATGATTACCAGAGAGGAGGTAGATGGGGAGATGGGTAAAAAGGTGATGAAGATTAAGGAATGCACTAACTGTGATGAGCACCAGGTGTTCCATGGAAATATTGATCCCCTGTATCGTACACCTGAAATTAATATTACACTGTGTTAACTAACTGAAATTTAAATAAAAACTTAAAAAATAAATAAAGTCTTTTCCTAAGGGGATTGAAATGCTAGTTTGAGAAGAGCTCTTATAACTTACGAGGCAACTCTTGATCGAGATGCATTACCTGTCTGGCTATAGTTTGTGTATATGAGATGGAGACTCTTAAATTGATACACCACAGAGAATTATAGCAAGGAATCTGGAAAACATCACCATAGACATGAGCAACACCATAATGCTGCAATAAGCTCTGTGTAACTCTTGACAAAAGTAGCTGTGTACATTATTTATTTTAATGTGTACATTAAACCATCAAATAATCTTGGGGGCATCTTGCAGCCAATCTAAATAAATAGAGTCACATTCTGAATAAGACTAAAATCACCAATCAAAAGCCTACTGCCTACTAAGATGCAAATGGTAGAAAAAGATTTAAAGCAATAAAAACACTAATGATCCTTGCTATATTCTATGACTGTTTCGAGGGCTTTGCAGGTAAAACTCATTCAACCATCAAAGCAATTCTATGAATATTGTATACTACTTGGGCTTCTTAACTAAAATGCTCAACTAAATACTTCACAAGTACAGCAGCCAAGGAGCTACAGTGCCCTAAATGAGGCACAAAGGAGGAAAACACCAACTCCTGAACCAAGACATGGTCTTGTGGCCTACTTTCCAGTTATTTTATGGTCAGAGATTTTAAGAAATCCTGAACCCCACACATCCACTGCCACAGTAGCAATGCACATGCAGACATAAGGAATCATTACATCCATGAAGTGACAATTTGTTGAACTGAAAGTTAAGTCACTGAAAAGTCTGACTATAGAGGTGGTTCATATTTCTTAGGCTAATTAGCCTCAATTCTCCCAACTATTAAAACTACCTCAGTTGACTATACAACCTCCAGGATTTGGAGATTTTTTTTTTCCAGTTGCCTAAGTATTAGACTTGAATCCAGTGTGCCAGACAAAGGCTATATATAGAATAACACAAATCACTGCACAATGAAATTAATACAGTGTAACAAGGCTAAGCATTAAACCATCAAATAATCTTGGGGGCATCTTGCAGCCAATCTAAATAGCAAATCAAATGAGATTATAGGCTCTCTGGAAAGCAAGGGTGGCTAATCCTGGCTGATTCTCCATCAACCCCAAGTTCCTTGTGAAATTTGGAGAAAGGCACACAGGTTTTTCTGCAGGGATTGAGGTCAATCTAGGTATCCCTATTTCAGATTCAGGCTGCTATACTGCTGGATGAAGGCAATGTTCTTTTAAAACCATTCAGATCATTTTTTTGATGGTGTAGGTTTTTCTACTTTCTAATTCTTGCAAATCTACTTTAAAATGCTAAAGATAATTTTCATTTAAATACCAACATAAGCCTTACAAATATTATTGAGAAAGTAAAAATGTAAAATTAAAAGGATATTTACAAGATGAACTGTCCAAACAAAAGAAGAGAAAAAGAAGATAATGAGAACAAGCAAAAGAGAAAATACACACAAGGGAGAAATTGCAATCAGTGGATGTGGAAAGAGTGTGAACAGATTTCAATTCATTCTTGCATTTCTCATGAAGCTGTGTAAGGTAGTCCCAAATGCTTTGTCAGTCTGGGGCTGGAGGATCTGAGCCTCTATGACAACAAAAGAAACCTACTGCCTTGTTGGATACATTCTAAACATGAGGTTAAGCAACAGCCTCTTTTACCTATTCAGAATATTGTGTTCTCAGTCTCAGTCATTGCACCCCACATAAGCGTGAGCAACTAGCCCACTTCCTTAGCTCCCTGTTTCCTCCTATCTTCTGAATTCAGAAGTGAATTCCTTCCAACTCTTCATCTCCTCCACAACCTCCCAGAGTTTATAGGCTATTTCCTTTCCCACATCATTCCAGTAAACACTCAGTGCAGTGTACATATTATGTCTAATACATGATGCTGCAGAAACTCAACAAGTAACCTTATCATTGGTGTTGGCCAAACTGCCCAGCTATTTCCAGTGATGTTTACTGCCTCATTGGAAACACACTGCCTGTATTCATCCTTTGTTCTCATTCCACTCTGAAGGCCAATAAACAAATCAACACCATCCACTAACTAAAGACAAATGAGACCTCTTGGACTGCAAATTATTTCTGTCGTCAATGCAGACATTCTAATATATCTTGCTTTTTCATTATGAGACCATTGTTGTTAATTTTTCAGCTTTATCTGGCTAGTGAGACAGGCATAATACATTATTTTGTAGGTGCATTAAGGTTCCTAGATACTTAGTTATCTTCTCATGCTTGGAAGGGTTTATTAACTAAAAGATAATGGAGTGAGCATCCTACTTTTTAACATTTCTCAAAATGGTATCTGTAGACCACCTGCTTCAGAATCACTCCTATGTTATTGAAAATAATTCTTTATCAATGGAAAAATTTTTAAATAAATTGTGATATTTTCCTACAATTGAAATCTATTCAGCAATAAAAATAAACAAAGATACACTTCATGGATGAATTTCACAAATGTTCTACTGAAAGAAAGTGGATGCAAAAAGTATATACCGTGCGGTGTGATACATTTATATGGATTTTCAGACTAGTCAAGACCAACCTATGGTTATAGAAATCAGATCAGTAGTGGCTTCTGGGAGGGGGTTACTGACTGGGAAAGCCATGGAAAGATTTTGTGAATGAGAGATATGCTCTATATCTCGATATACATTCATAAAAACTGACTGGAACAAGTAAGATCTTGGTATTTTATTGTATGTAAACTGCACCTCAGGTTTTTAAAATGTGGGTTCTGTTCTACCACCCAAGGATCTGTATTTATCAAAATAATAAATGTTTTAGAACTGTTTTAGATTTACAGGAAATTTTCAAATAAAAGACAGCCCTTGTATGCCTGAACTCAGTCTCCCACATTATCAACATTTTACATCACTATGTACATTTGTTATAAGTAGGGACTGGTATTGACACATAATGATTGACTAAACCTCATACTTTATTTGGAATTCATTAGTTTTTTCCCCCGTTATACACGTTTTTCTGTTTCAGGACCCCATCCAGGATATGAGATTGTATTTAGTTATCATGTCTCTTTTGACTCTTCTTGGCTGTGAGAGTTTCTCAGACTTCCCTTGTTTTTGATGACCTTGACAGTTTTGACTAGGAGTTTTGATGTACATCCCTCGGTTGGCACTTGTGTGATATTTTTCTCATAATTACAGTGTGGTTATGGATTTCGGGGAGGTAGATGTCTGGGGTAAAGGGACATTCTTGTCACACCATAGCAACATTACATGTGATCAACAAGATTTATCACTTACGGTGGGATATGGTATCATCACCTGACTAAGGAGCATCTATCTGCATTTTAAAACAAGCTCTATGGATATTTCTTATATCCACTAGTTCTCAAAGTACTGTATTAAGTTTAACATTTCCTAGAACATTGAATAAATCCATGTAATAAGCTGTAGAACAACTCCCTTCTGAAAGCCATCTATTGCCCAGCAGAAGAGGTATCTGCTGATACCTATGTATCTATCTATTCCTATGTCTTGTATCACTGTCTCTGCAGACATGAACAGTGTCCTCCTTACTCGTCATTGCTTTTTGCACAGGGTGATTCCTCCCTCCTTCCTAAAACCATCAGTTTCTATGAAGGTAGTGCTATTCAATGTGTTTATGACTCAGATTCTCTTTGGCTCAGCCATCTACAGGCCTCTGAATTGTTTTCAATAATTTCCTGGAGATTTGAGTTCCTGGGTATCTATTCTTTCTGACTATTCCCCTCCTATTTCTAAGTGATTTCAATAGCTGCACATTGTTTACTTCCCAGACATGGCCTCTCCATTCCAGTGGTCTTGCCTGTATTACACCTCAGTCTAAATCTAATCATTAACAATAATTTTACCCACTCCAAATATTCCAATTAGAATCACCCATCAAAACATCCATTCTCTGACCAACCATCTCCAAACTATCCACTCTGTTTAGAGTATTACCACTTCAGAAGTTCTTTGCTTCTATAAAAGCCTCTAATCAATTGTCCCTGATAGCAGTTTATGGCCCTGGATTCCCCTCATTTCCTCACATCTTTCCTTACTTTTCCTAGTTACTATGGTCTAACATTATAACATTTTGTTCTATCCATCCCCAAATGGCCAACCTTAATCTCAGCTAGATTCAACTCTCTGCTGATCTTGCCCCTGAAATCTAACAGTTGACCATGGATGGTAGAAAACTACACAACATACTACCATGCTCATATTAATTTCATGATCACACTCTTTAGCGTTGCCCTGCAATATCTTTTCATGTTCACTTATACTCCTGGTTTTTGGGCAATTAATTTATACTTTCTTTTCTCTCTGAAAATTTTTACCACCTTCTCCTCCTACCTCAATTTCAACTAATGAGCATGCTTCTGATTTCACTGAGGTAGTGGAAACAATTAAAAGAGTTCCACATGCTCCAACCACCATATCTACCGGCATCAATACCCATACACTCTGTCTGAATGTCAAGGTACAAATTACACTTTTTAAAATCTGTCCAGTTAAGTAATGGAACACATCTACTTTAGTCTACTCAAGGTCACTGCTCTTGCTATGGTCTATTTTTCTCTACTTCTATTAGTATACAAATTCTATTAGTATACAAATATATACCATCTTAAAGAAAGCTTTCCTTGATTCTATATCCCTTCAAAGTTTCTGCTTCATTTATCTGCTCTCCTTTCAGCAACATTTCTCAAAAAGCTTTTGATGTCACAGTATCTCACTCCCTCCTGTGCTCTCCTGCTCCCAGTCCATTCAGGCTTGCATACCTGCCACTCCACTAAGACTGCCCTTGGCAAAGGCACAAAACCTCTGTATGATACTATCAAATGATCATTTACCAGTTATCCAATTTGACCAATCAGAATCCTATTATATAGTTGATCACTGTTACTGGAAACAATTTCTGTACTTGACCTTCAGAGTACCAATTTTATTTTAATCCATACCTCTGGCTTCCCCTTCTCAGTCTCCTTTGATAAATCCTTTACATATTCTGTATCTGTAAACATTGGAATATTGCAGGAATCAGTCCTCTAACTCAGGTGATCTTCTGCCTTGCAGATTTAAATAGTACTGCAATCCTGAAAATTCCTAAAAATCCTTGAAATTACATTTCCAACCTGGAACTCCAAATGTATGTGTCTTCTTGTCTTGGTATCTCAATTTAGATATCTAATAGGCATCTATAAAACATATCAGGTCAGTTAAACAAGGAAGGAAAACATTATTCAAGATTCGAGCAATAAGGAAGAGAGATTGAACTCAACTATGTTGAAAGAACAAGAAGAAAGTACCAATCTTGGGGGAATGCTGGTCAATGTGTTTAGACCATCAGTTTTGATAAATGGTATGTATTGAAGTTAGCCTCCTAAATCCCCACAGAAAATGCAAGATAGGGGTGCAATCCTTCTTAATGATTATGTTTCAAAGATATTTCTCCTAGGTCCTTGAGAAAGACAATTCTGGGTTATAGAAGATTTACATCCAAAGGGCCACAATAATTCTTTTCTCTTGCATGCTCCTGAAGTAAATGCTCTTTAAAAATGTATGTCAGGGAGCTACAGTGAGGAATTCCTCAGGAATATGTATCCAGTTTCCAACCACTTCTTGTCTTCACCATGCCACCATAGCCCAAGGCACCAAAATTACCCAGTGGTTATTAAATTACTTTCCTAATATCCACCCTGGTTTTACCCTTTTCCTTCCTACTGTCTGCCAATTAGACTGCCAAATTTCCAGGGCGCCTGTGTGGCTAAGTTGGTTAAGTGTCCAGCTTTGGCTCAGGTCATGATTTCACAGTTCGTGGGTTCGAGCCCTGTGTCAAGCTTTGTGCTGACAGCTCAGAACCTGGAGCCTACTTTGTAATCTGTGTCTTCCTCTCTCTCTGCCCCTCCCCTGCTCATGTTCTGTCTCTCTGTGTCTCAAAAATAAATAAAACATTAAAAAAATTTAGGCTGCCAAATTCCCATTTCACTCACAGTAAAATCCAAAGCTCAATATACTCTTCCTTCTGCTTTTTTCCCTTACCTCAACCTTGACTTTGGCCTCTATTCCTAAGAATTCTGTACCCCAATCACATTTGCCTCTTGGTTGCCATTCATTCCAATCATGTTCCTGCTCTAGGGTTTTTGCATTTGGTTTTTTTCTTTGTCTGAAACACTCTTTCTACAGATATCAAAATGGCTTTCCTCCTTCTCACTTGTAATGTCTAATGTCTCATCCTATCTCCTATTTGAAGTCTTCCCTAAGTATATATATTACAATATAATAACCCTGCTTTATTTTTCTCTATAGTCCTTACCATCACCTGACATATTATTTTGTTTGCTCATTTGTTTATTTTCTACCTCTCCAACTAGAATGTGTATTCTATGAGAGCAGGCTTTGTATACTTTTGTTCACTACTGAAGTGGCCGGGCACAGGGAAGGCAATAAGTATTTGTGGAATAAATGAATGAATACCCTTGCCTACCTCAATGTTTACAAATGGCTATTGACCTCCATGAAAACACTTTACTCTCTTCAATGAATTCAGTGCCAGACTCCATTATTCTCTCCACTATGACCTCTGTTATCTTTGATGATTAAAACATCAACCTATTTACTTACCTTAGCCATACAGTTTTCATTATCTTCATTGTTTAATAAAACTATTTAATAAAACTATTTAATAAAAAAGCTGTATCTGAAATGCTGTCCAACCCTGCAGTTCTCTTCTCTGAGTATAACCTTCTGCATTATCACTTCTCCCCATTGTTTTGATCAACTGTACCTGGTTCTACATTGGCCATGATTTCTATTTCCTTAACCTCGCTCTGGTCTCTCAGGCTGTTATTTCACATCTTACCCTTGTTTTCCATTCAACCTCTTTCTCTCCTAGGATGTGTCCTATAATTGGTCATTTTGGTAATATCCACATTACTGCCTAATTCATTCATCCTTTAGGAAACGTTTAGGTTTTGAACCTCTCTAATCCCTAGCACTGGGAAATCTTGATTATGTACCTCATCTGTTCAAATTCATTGGCTACTTATGACTGATTCTATTGCTTTCTGCTATGTAGTTTAAATTTCCAAGTTGAGAAACTTAACAGAAACCCATGGGGAAGGGGAAGGAAAAAAAAAAAAAAAGAGGTTAGAGTGGGAGAGAGAGCCAAAGCATAAGAGACTCTTAAAAACTGAGAACAAACTGAGGGTTGATGGGGGTGGGAGGGAGGGGAGGGTGGGTGATGGGCATTGAAGAGGGCATCTTTTGGGATGAGCACTGGGTGTTGTATGGAAACTAATTTGACAATAAATTTCATATATAAAAAATATAAATAAATAAATAAATAAATAAATAAATAAATAAAAATTCCCAAGTTGGGTCCTTATTTACTACTTAGTAATCTTTTCTTTTACATGACATAGATTTTGTTGTCTATGTTTCCATTCTCCATGGATTCCAGTGTTCACCCTGTAAAATCATTCCTATGTTTCTCTGAACATCAATCCAATTTCCTTTTCTATTGCATTCAATAGGCAACCTAATGTTTTGTTTTATTAAATGGTCATTTGATGTGAGACTTTCAAAATCTCTCTTTAGCATTGAAAATTCAGCTCCCCCAACTTTTAAGTTTATTTATTTATTTTAGAGAGAGAGCACGTGAGCAGCAGGGCAGAGAGGGAGAAAAAGAGAATCCCAAGCAGGTTCTGCACTGCCAGCACAGAGCCAGATGCAGGGCTCAAACTCACAAACTGTGAGATCATGACCTGAGTTGAGATCGAGAGTCTGACGCTTAACCAACTGAGCCACTCAGGTGCCCTCAGCTCCCCTTTTTAAATCTCTTCCTTAACTCCATATTCAAGGAAGAAACACATTGTTGCTTTGGTACCCTTTATCTCCAAACTCTGCATTATTCACATCCTATCCCTCCTTATTTGAAATATTCTTCCAATATATACATATATATTACTTTTTCCCAACAGACTTAATCAACCATGTCTCTCTGTTTATAGCTGTTCATGACACTAAAATTTTTAAGGTAGTCATTTTTTTCTTTTTATTTGTCTACATTGATTAGTTTGAAATTTCTACGGACAAAAATAAAGTCTAACTATCCCCAGTGTTTTCCATAGTGTAGAGCTATCATTCTATAAATATTGAATGAATGAATGTTTATTGTTTAAGGCTTTGAAAAGAGTCTGCAGGGGAGAAAGGACAGAATGTTATATAGAATGTTAGATGCTTTTCTTCACACAACATATCCCAGAATTACCATAAGAATAATAGCTTATTATTACAAATTTGTGATCATAGTGGTGATAGTGGTATGCTATTTAGTTTAAAAAAATGTATTTCATTACTTTACTTTAATTTACAATTACTTTAAACAATTCCACACTCTAAGACTGAGTGCTAAGTCTTAGACCTCACTTCCTTTGCCCAGAGTTCAGAGCCCAATTGGATGATTAATGGAATCCTTACTCCACTTGCATTATAGTTTTGAATGCTCTATTGAATCTCCACTGAATCCAATTTCATCCATCAGTCATATTGTCTGGAAAAGTCTCAGGAAATCACTTCCAGGAGTTCTAGATTCCTCTATTTGACCTCACAGAGAGAGAGAGAGAGAGAGAGAGAGAGAGAGACTGCTTTTGAAATTGTACAATGCAACCAAAATTTCCATTTAGTATTCTTTGTTGCCATGAAAGCAAAAGAGCCTATACAAAGATAATGTTTTTATTGATCTGCTGCACTTGCATTTTTTTTGAAATTGAAACAAAGGTCTAAATCTCAAAATGTATTCTAGCGTATTTCACTTTGGCAGTTAGTTATTAGAGGGCTCTGTATTGTTGTCAAAACATATTAAGGTCCTTTTGTAATTTTTGTGCTTTCATGAGTTTCAGATATGGTAATAAAAATGGCAAAAACTTCTCATTACTTTTTAATTTTCATACTTTTAAAATACTTTTTACTTAGACTTTTGATGGCCTTTCTATACATCTTCCTCTGCAATAATAGGTTTCAGAATGCTCCTTTAAACTTTTCTTTGATACAACTGAAAAAGTAAATAAATTTTTACAAAAAGAACAACAATAACAACAACAATAACAAAAACTAACCACACCCTTATCTTTTGTCAGAAACAATCTGGGGTGGAAAGAGTAGTAGAACAGAGTTAAGGAGTTCTTTTGCATTTCTCTTTCTGTCACTAGGATTCCATGAAATTAAAGAAGAAAATAAGGCTTCTTCCTAAAGAGTTATTGAATTATAAACCTGGACCTTATAGGCTAAGAAGAATGTAGAAGACCAAAAAAATAGCCTCCTAAAGAATATCTACATTGTAGGGGCGCCTGGGTGGCGTAGTCGGTTAAGCGTCCGACTTCAGCCAGGTCACGATCTCGCGGTCCGTGAGTTCGAGCCCCGCGTCGGGCTCTGGGCTGATGGCTCAGAGCCTGGAGCCTGTTTCGGATTCTGTGTCTCCCTCTCTCTCTGCCCCTCCCCCGTTCATGCTCTGTCTCTCTCTGTCCCAAAAATAAATAAAAAATGTTGAAAAAAAAAAATTAAAAAAAAAAAAAAAAAGAATATCTACATTGTAATTCTTTGAACCTATCAATGTTACCTTTTATGAAAGGTCTTCACAGATCTGAGCAAATTAAAGGATCTTGAGATGGGGAGATTATTCTGAGTTATCTGGGTGGGCTCTAAATACCATCACATTTATCCCTATGAAAGACACAGAGAGTAAGATTTTATGCACACTACACACATGTATTAGAAATTAGTCAATGTGAGCGTTGAATCACTCAACTGTATACCTTAAATTAATATACTGTATGTTTACTAACTGGAATATAAATAAAAACTAAAAAGAAGTCAATGTGAAGATGGAAGAAGAGATTAGAATATGCATCCACAAGCCACAAGCCACGAGAAGCCATCAAAAGCTGAAAGAGGCAAGGAATGAATTCTCCCCTAGAGCCTCCAGAAGAAATGTGGTTCTACTAACTTAATTCTGACACAGTGAAACTGATCTCAGACTTGTGGCCTTCAGAACTGTGACAGACTGTCTGTGGTTCTAAGCTATGGAGTTTGTGTTTTTGTAACAGCAGCCATAGGAAACTAATACATAGTATAAAGCACATAGAGAAAGAAACTGAGGTTCATGGAAGTAATAGTACTCACATAAAGTTACAGTTAGTGGAAAAACTAGGGCTAGACTCTAAGTTTCCTGATTCCCAATTTAGGAATGTTTCATTCATTTTATCATCACATTCTCTTCATGTTTCATTTGGGCACAAGCAGAGGTAGGCTTGACATTTTTCCTACTGAAACTCTTAGAATTAATATTCTTGTTACCCCCATTCTCCTTCCCTGGCTCTCTCTTCACATGTAAATGGTTTTGTGTTGAATAAAAACATAATATGCATCTAGCTCCTACCAAAGAGTTGGAGATATCTGATGTCAAAGATCCAACATATTTACCATTCTTTCCTTTCAAAATCTGTTTAAAACCCAGGAACAGGAAGCATACCCAAGCTATTCAGGACTAGGAAATTTAGTAATCATCAACCTACCTAATTTCCTGAGAAGAATAATTGGGGAGGCTGCCCAGGGGCTCTTGCTTGGGGGCTTACTATGAAGTGCTGGAACTCACTTCTACGTTCTGGTATCACTAAGGCTAAATTTTGAAATGTCTGTCTTTAACATTATTGCAACCGACCCATGCAAGTGCCCAGCAGCGCAGCCACCTTTTAAGGAAAGAGCTATAATAGTTTAGTTGTACTGGCCTCACTCTTTTCTCTGATGGCCTGGCAAACTTCTTACTTCACCTTCCTTCCCTTTCCCTACTTTCCCAAATTGCACAGTGAATGAGTGTACACACTCATATGGGCCTTAGGCATGGATGTATTGGTGATTTTAGTGTTGAACATTTCTACAGATTGATAAAAGTCCACCTCCTGTCTTTTCTTTTCCCCTTCTCCTAATATACACACATACCTTTAAATTCAAACATACGTGCTTTATGTGTATTGAAAACAATATTGCTACATCCCGTTTGTGGTATTAGATTATGTGTAAAGTATAATTATTGGGAGAGAAGCCTTAAAATCAGTGTAATTTCTCAATATTACCCATGAATTCAACAAAACTCAAAGAAATTAGTTTGCTCAGGGTCACGCACCTAAATTGTGACAGACGCGACTAGGGATCAGATTCTCTGAAAATCTAATTGATCATACATTCATTAAATGCTCAGTCTCTGTCAATTTTCACATACGCTTTCTCAGTTAATTTTCAATATAATATAAAAAGGAAAAATTAAGTGATTCATTCATCTCACAAATAGAATAATAATAGAGTTGTGTCTTATTTTTATAACTTTTATTTTCCCTTTATTATAGACATAATGAAGTGTAATTGTAGAAAAATAGGAAATACACATAGTTAAAAAGAAAGAAAGAAAAGTAGAATATTGTTATCCTATCAGACTAAACTGACCACCATTTGCAATTTTGTATGTATCAGATTTTGTCTACAAATTCAAATGTTTATCCTTGTTAAACATGGCACTGTAGTTTACATAGTTAGAAATGTGTAAAATTTAGTCACTTAATATATTATGAACATTTTTCTAGCAATGACTATGTGTTTGCTATTTCTAAAGGCTAACAAACCTTTTATTACATAGAGGTATCATTATTTGTCTAACTCTGCTATGAATGACCACTACTTCAACTTTTGAAAAATTTTTCAATTTGGGGGGTTACATTTCAGTTTGGGGGAGTTATTTTCTTTTAAAAATGCTGGTTGTAATAAGCCATTATATGGGAATTTTTTTATGTGTATGTCTTTCAGAATTTTTTTACTTTTCCTTTCTAAGGATAAATACTTCTCAGGTAAATAATTCTCAATATAAGGGGATGCATACTAAGGTTTTCCCAGTGTGTATAAGGCCCGTAGATATTTATGGATGTTGTCATTGTCCCAATGTCTCCCAACATAAAATATTAATATTTTTAATCTTTAAAAATTGAATAGAAGAAGAATACATTTGATTTATTACTGGACTCATATCTTCTGACTCCAGAGACTCCTCTGTAATATAATAGTGATTTATTATAAACTAATATTTTAGGATCCAAATGAATAGGAAAGTTTTTCCATGGCTTCAGTGAACCATTTTGTCAGTCAAAGAAGGCTTGAATTTTCTATTAATCAAAAAGTGATTTTAAAAATCTGTGATCCATAGATGCCTACTTTTTGAAGCTCACAGCAACCCTATTCTCTGGAAACATTTTATTTTAACAAGCAAGGATTTATGTGTGATGCCCTTATCAGTGGCAAAGACAACACAACCCCATGGATAATTTAGCTTTAATGATATTCTGAGTTTCTGTTGGGGTCATCCTGGCTGGATTAAATTTTTTCCATTTTCTATTTTTACTTAGAAGACGAAGGAGGAGGAAAAGCCATTAATTTCATATTAGTTGAAGAAACACACTTCAGTATCACTTTATCTAAATATAGCTGCCTTCCTTCCTCTTTAAAATGTTTGTTTATAGCACCAAAACATGGCCATAAAATGCTAATGGTTGAACTATGAAACACAGACCCCAAGATAATTAGTTGCTTTCTAATTTAGACTTCATAAAAACAGACCAAATGACTTGTTAAGTCTATTTTAAGAAAAATTCAACTATGGCAAACTACTATCTCCTTAGCCACCTGCATTTTTCAATTTCTACTTCAGTAAAACCTCATACAAAATACTAAGAGAACCCTCTTAAGGTTTGTGGTAATTAAATATTCTCACCATTAAAAAAATGAAGACATTTCCTTCAATCAGTATATGAATAAGAAAGTGAACAAGTATGTCATATAAAGTTATTTAAATTAGAAGTTTGTATTCTATTGAACTTATAAAAATCCTTATTAAATGCAGAGTACCTGGGTGGCTCAGTCAGTTGAGCATCAGAATCTTGATTTCAGCTCAGGCCATGACCCCAGGGTCATGGGATCGAGCTTCCTGCTGAGCACAGAGACTGTTTAGGATTCTCTCTCTCCTTCTCTCTCTCTCTGTCCCTCTCTCTCTCTCCCCCTGCCCCTCCCCCCGCCACTCATGCACTCTCTCTAAAACAGAAAAAAAAAGCCAAATGCACTGTTCTATTAATTTTTATGACTCTGGAAAAAAATTTATGCCATTGATTTTTATTAAAATTTTAATGCCTGTAAAATAAAAACAACACCACCAATACTAAAGGTAAAAATTCCACCCTCCAAAAAATGTGGTGAACTCTATTCCAAGCCTATTTCTGTGCATCCACATGAATACAAACTTTGAATATGCCGTGAAACAAAGATACATGGTAGTGTGAGAGAGTAACAAAGGAGATGCCATATTTTGGGTCCCTCCAAAAGATGACTGAGAAAAGAACTGAGATCCAGGTAGTTTATTTGGGAATTGATCCCAGGAGAATATATGAGGTAGTAGAGAAAGTGACCTAGGGAAGGGAAAAATTTAATTAAGAGCACGTTCATGAATGGATTGCCTCTGTGGACCATTGAAACCCATTCCTCTTAGAGACCTTTTAAAGAAGTAAAGGACTCTGTGGAACACATGTCAAATGTTTCCCACCCATTTATGAGGGAACTGGAGTATTTATCCACCAACTATTCTTTGGTTGAGGTTTGCCTCAGAGTCATGAAATTCTCGGCAACTTAAGGGTTGCCAATGGCACCCAAGCAAGCTCTGGGGAGGGGAAGCATAAAGATGCAGGCATCTGAGGCCAGAGATGATGTGCACAGACACTGTCCACCACAGCTGCAGATGAACTCAGAGGAGGACAGGAATGAGTTAACAATACATGCTACAGGGAATTTGATCTAGTCAGGAAAGCCAGAGAAGAATTCCCTAAGAAAAGTAATGAAGAAAAAAAACCCCACAAAAACAAAAAGGACACATTCATTTGTATACTAAAAGCAATGGAAACCAATAACAGGTTTTATATAGTGGGTTGAAATGAAAACATATGTATCTTGAAAACATTAATTTGCAGATTGGAAATCCAATACAAATAGGAGCCAGAGCAAATGACGATATGCCCCTTTAAAGATGACTGTAGTTGACCAAGCTGGAGGTGATGGTCTGGGACTCATAAAGTACCATTTTTAAATGACACTTTAATGGATTCTAGCACTAGAATACTCATGTTTGTAGCTGTCTTTACTCCTTTCTAGCAACTTATGTAAATGTCTTGTGTCAAGATTCTTGATGTGTAAAATGAGAATAATGATAGAAATGGGATAATTCTTACAAGAGGGCTAACACATAGTAAGTGCTCTATTAATTTTAGCTACTCCTATAAGGAGGTAGGCTTGGGGATAAAATGTAAAATCTATTTAAAGACAAGGCAGGGCATCAGAGAAGTAATAAATAAAGGTAAAATAGCAGAAGGTTGAAACTAGACCACTTTCTCACACCATTCACAAAAATAAATTCAAAATGGATAAAGGACCTGAATGTGAGACAGGAAACCATCAAAACCCTAGAGGAGAAAGCAGGAAAAGACCTCTCTGACCTCAGCCGTAGCAATCTCTTACTCGACACATCCCCAAAGGCAAGGGAATTAAAAGCAAAAATGAACTACTGGGACCTTATGAAGATAAAAAGCTTCTGCACAGCAAAGGAAACAACCAACAAAACTAAAAGGCCACCAACGGAATGGGAAAATATATTTGCAAATGACATATCGGACAAAGGGCTAGTATCCAAAATCTATAAAGAGCTCACCAAACTTCACACCCGAAAAACAAATAACCCAGTGAAGAAATGGGCAGAAAACATGAACAGACACTTCTCTAAAGAAGACATCCGGATGGCCAACAGGCACATGAAAAGATGCTCAACGTCGCTCCTTGTCAGGGAAATACAAATCAAAACCACACTCAGATATCACCTCACGCCAGTCAGAGTGGCCAAAATGAACAAATCAGGAGACTATAGATGCTGGAGAGGATGTGGAGAAACGGGAACCCTCTTGCACTGTTGGTGGGAATGCAAACTGGTGCAACCGCTCTGGAAAGCAGTGTGGAAGTTCCTCAGAAAATTAAAAATAGACCTACCCTATGACCCAGCAATAATAGCACTGCTAGGAATTTACCCAAGGGATACAGGAGTACTGATGCATAGGGGCACCTGTACCCCAATGTTTATAGCAGCACTCTCAACAATAGCCAAATTATGGAAAGAGCCTAAATGTCCATCAACTGATGAATGGATAAAGAAATTGTGGTTTATATACACAGTGGAATACTACGTGGCAATGAGAAAGAATGAAATATGGCCTTTTGTGGCAACATGGATGGAACTGGAGAGTGTGATGCTAAGTGAAATAAGCCATACAGAGAAAGACAGATACCATATGGTTTCACTCTTATGTGGATCCTGAGAAACTTAACAGAAACCAATGGGGGAGGGGAAGGAAAAAAAAAAAAAAAAGAGGTTAGAGTGGGAGAGAGCCAAAGCATAAGAGACTGTTAAAAACTGAGAACAAACTGAGGGTTGATGGGGGGTGGGTGATGGGCATTGAGGAGGGCACCTTTTGGGATGAGCACTGGGTGTTGTATGGAAACCAATTTGACAATAAACTTCATATATTGAAAAAAAAATTAAAAAAATAAAAAATATATAATGATGAAAATAAATAAATAAATAAATGTAAAATAAAATGTTATATTATTCTTATTTTTAATTTATCTGAAAAATAACTGTGGGTTAAAGCAAAAATAATAACAAACATTGGGTGATGATAAGAGATAGACAAATCAATGGCAGCAATGTCATCATGGATGGGAAGAACAAACTGTAAGTGCTCTAACATAAATGCACTGCATGTGAATTGGTATGGTATTATTTGAAAGTTGACTTAAAGTGTATATTGTAAACTGTTGGGCAACTTTCACAAAACTTTAAAAGAAGTATGACTGATACACTAACAGGAAAGATAAAATGGAATCCTTAAATTCTTACTTGAAACAACAGAAGTCATAAAAGCAGTCAGGTGGGGAGAAGCAAGGAACAAATATAACAAATAGAAAACAGTTACAGGCATTATTGATACAGTTCTATCAATCGTCACTTCAAATGTGAATTATCTAAATCTATCGGTGAAAAGGGAGACATTTTCAGAGTGGGTTAAAAAGAAACAGGACTCAATTATATATTGTCTGCAAGAATCTCAATTTAGATGCAAATCCTCATCACCACATTAATGGTAAAGTGATGCTGAAAAATACTATACATAGTAACACTAATCAAAAGCCAGCTGAAGTAGTTGTATTAATCTCAGACAAAGTTGACTTCAGAACAATGAAGATTATCAGGATAAATATGGGCATCATATGATGATAAAGGTGTCACTTTGCCAAGCAGACACAATAATCCTAACTTCATATTCTTCTGTGTCACTTTGCCAAGCAGACACAATAATCCTAACTTCATATTCTTCTAAGAACATAAGTGCCAAAATATATGGGGCAATAACTGATAGGATTGCAAATAGAAATAGACAAATCCATAATTAAAGTTATAGACTTCAAACCCTTTTTTCAGTAATTGATATATCAAGAAGGCAGAAAATCAGTAAGGAGGTAGATGATCTGAACAGCACTATCAATCAAATTTATATAACTGACATTTATAAAATGCTCCAAACAACAGCAGAATATACTTTTTTTCAGCCAAACTTTTAAGTGAACATGGAATATTCACTGAAACAGACCACATTTTGGATGATGAAACATAACAAAATTTAAAAGATAGAAATCATACAAAGTAGATCAGATGCTAATGGAATGGAAATTGATAATAAAAAGATAGCTGGAAAAACTCCAAATTGTTGGAGGCTAAACAACACATTTCTAAATAATTTGGGTCAAAGAAGAAGGCTCAGAATAAATTTTAAAAATTATTTAATTAAATGAAAATACAATTTATCAAAAGTTGTGGAATGCAAGCAAGTAGTGCTTATTATGAAATTCATCATATTAATTATATATACTATAAAAGAACAAATATCTAAAAAATATTTAAAAGGAAAAAACCCCAATGTCTTGCCTTAGGAAGCTCGAGAGGAAAAGAAGGTTAAAAGTAAAGTAAGCAGAAAAAAATAATATTAAAAACTGGAACAGAAATAAATACAATTCAAAACAAAAGTCCATGGAGAAAAGCAATAAACCCCAAGACTGTATTTTCAAAATACCAGTGAAACTGAAAAACCTCTAGCTAGAGTAAACAAGAAAAAAAAAAAAAAAAAAAAGGAAACAATTCACAATTTAACAAGATCAAAAATAAAATAAGTAGCCACTATATTGAAATTAAAATAAAAGAATACGATCAACAAATCTATGTCCAAAAATCTGATAACTTAGATGAAATGGAGAAATTCCTTGAAAGACAAACTACTAAAACTCACACAAGGAGAAATAAAGAATAAATAAATTGAATACATCTATTAAAGATTGAATTAATACTTACTAACCTTAAAAAAGAAAGCAAAGGTCCAGATAAAATTTTACCAAACATGTAAGGCAAAATAATATCAAATGTACAAAATCCCTTACAGAAAGTAAATGCAGAGAAAATACTTCCTTACTCATTTTATGAGGTCAGAATCATCCAAACACCAAACCAGATAGAGACATTACACAAGAAAACAAGACACCAGTATTTCTAATAATCATAGGTGCAAAATTCCTCAACAAAACATGACCAAACTGAGTCCAATAGTGTATGAAAAGAGTTATATACCATGTCCAGGTACACAAAGTTGGTTTAACATTTGAATATCTATAGTATAATCCCTCATATCAATGGGCTAAAGAAAAAAAAAATGACCATATTAAAGAAGAAGAAAAAGCACATGATAAATTCAACACCCATTCAATATAAAACAAATAAACAAACAAAAAACTAGTAATAGAAGTGAAATTCTCAACTTGATAAAAAAGAACTGCAAAAACCTATAGCTAATATGATACTTCATGGTGACAGACATGCTTACCCTTTTAAGATGAGGAACAAAGCAGAAGTATCCCTACTCACCGATCCTACTTAAAACTGTAATGGATGTCCTAGTGAAAATAAGAATATAACTCCATATTTTAAAATTTAAATTTTATTTTCTTATTGAAGGTATATTCATGGAACATAAAAATTAACCATTTTAAAGTGAACAATTCAGTGAGATTGCAGTGTTGCAACCACACCTTATCTACTTCCAAAATATTTCCATTACTCCAAAATAAAACCCCATTGCACATTTAGCAGGTCAACAGTGGATAACTTCTTCCCGAACCCCAGTTCTTGGTGTCTACCAATCTGGTCACTGTTTATATAGACGTACCTATTCTGGATATTTCATATAAGTGGAATTCTACAATATGCGACCTTTAGTGTCTCAATTCTTTCACATACATAATGTTTTCTAGGGTTATTAACATTGTGGAATGTGTCAGTAGTTCATTAGTTTTTTATTTTAACAACTGAATAATATATATATGCCACAATTTTTTCCCATTTATCCACTGATGGACATTTGGGCTGTTTCCTACATTTTGGCTATTGTGAATAGTCCTACTGTGAACAGTCATGTTCAAGGACTTAAGTACCTATGTTCAGTAATTTGGGGTATATATCCAGAACTGGAATATGCTAGATGATATGGTTATTGTATGATTAACTTTTTGTTGACATCCTTGTCAATACTTGTTATTTTACTTTTCTTTATTATAGCTATCCTTGTGGGTATGAAATGGTATCTCATTGTGGTTTTGATTTGCACTTCTCTAATGACTACTGATGTTGAGAATTTTTTCATGTGTTTGTTGGTCATCTATGTATCTTCTTTGGATAGATGTCTGTTTAAATCCTGTCTATTTCTTAAATGGTTTGTTTGGTTTTTTTTCTTGTTACATTGTAGATCTTTGTATATTTTGGTTACTTGAGCCTTATCAGATACGTGTCTTGTGAATAATTTATTCCATTCTGTAGGTTGTATTTTTATTTTCTTGATAGTTCCTTTGATACACAAAAGCTTTTAATTTTGATAAAGTCCAATTTATTTTTTCTTGTGTTGCTTTTGGTGTCATATCTAAGGATTTATTACCAAATGCAAGGCCATGACGCTTTATCCTTCTATTCTCATATAAAGAGTTTTATAATTTTACATATTTAACTTACTGATCCATTTTGAGTTGATTTTTATATGCTGTGAGGTAAGGATACAACTTCATTGTTTTGTATGTGGTATGTAATTGTCCCACTATCACTTACCGAGGAAACTGTTCTTTAATTGCTGATAGTCTTGGCACTCTTGTCAAAAATCAGTGAAGCACAGATGGTATACATTTATTTCTGGATTATCAACTCTATTCTATTGGTTGAGATATTTATCTTTATGCTAATAACATACTGTTTTCTTTACTGTTGCAATGTATTAAGTTTTGAAAGTGGCAAGTGTGAGTCTTCTAACTGTTCTTTTTCAAGATTGTTTTGGCTATTTCAAGCTCCCCATAATTTGTTATGAATATGAAGATCTCTTCCTCCCCTTTTTCAACAAAGGCTATTAAAATTTTGTTAAATATTGCACTTTATCTGTATAATATTTTGAACATTTTTGAAATCTTTATGTCTTTGAATCACGTACATGAGATATTTTCCCATGTATTTAGGTCTTTTTAAATTCCATAAAATGTGTTTTAGCTTTCAGTATACAACTCTTTCACCACCATGGTTAAATTTATCCCTAGGTATTTTATTCTTTTGGACATCGCTGTAAATGGAATCGTTTTCATATTTTCTTTTGGCTTTTTTGTGTCCAGTGTATAGAAACACAACTGATTTTTGTGTGATGATCTTATATCTTGCAACTGTTCAGAATTCATTCTGAATTCAGAAAGGATTTCATGAACTTGTTTCCAATTCTTTTAAAACCTTCAACTTTACATATTGCTCTAGTTAAATTTTTCAGTGGCCTACAATTAACCTAAATTTTTTGAAAGTATCTATGAACTAACTTTAAAGTTTAGATGGAAAGGCAAAAGACCAGGAATAACCAACACAATATTAAAAAATAAGAAGAAAATTGGAGGACTGACTCTACCTGACTTCAAGACTTAATATAAAACCACAGTAATAAAGACAGTGTGGTATTGGCATTGGTATTCATATTGAAAGAACAGACAAATAGATCTATAGGACAGAATGGAGAGCATAGAAATAAATCCACATAAATATAATCAACTGACTTGACAGTGGAGCAAAGACATTCTCTTCAACACATGGGTCTGGAATAACTGGACACCCACATGCAAAAAAAGTGAATCTAGACACAGACCTTACACCCTTTCCAAAAACTAACTCAAAGTGGATCACAGTGGCGCTTGGGTGGCTCAGTCAGTTGAGCTTCTGACTTCGGCTCAGGTAGTGATCTTGCATTTGGACAGTTCAAGTCCCACATCAGGCTCTGTGCTGACAGCTCAGGACCTGAAGCCTGCTTTAGATTCTATGTCTCCCTCTCTCTGTGCCCCTCCCCCATTTGTGTGCATTCTCTCTCTCTCTCTCTCAAAAATAAACATTAATTTTTTTAAAGTGGATCACAGAACTATATGTAAAACAAAAATATGAAACTCCTAGAGGATAACACAGAAGAAAACCTAGATAAACTTGCTAGAGTGATGCCTTTTTATTTTATTTTTTAAATGTGTATTTATTTTTGACAGAGAGAAAAAGACAGAGCATGAGTAGGGGATGGACAGCAAGAGATAGAGACACCAAATCCAAAGTAGGCTCCAGGCTCAGAGCTGTCAGTACAGAGTCCAGCATGGGGCTCAAACTCACAAACCATGACATCATGACCTAAGCTGAAGTTGGACACTTAACTGACTGAGCCACTCAGGTGTCCCAGAGTGATGCCTTTTAAGATAAAACGCCAAAGACACAATCTATGGAAGAAAGAATTAATAAGTTGGACTTCATTAAGATGTAAAACTTCTCAGTGAAACACAATATCAAAAGAATGAGTAGACAAACCATGAATTGGCAGAAAATATTTGCAAAAGACACATCTGATAAAGGACAGTTATCCAAAATATACAAAGAACCCTTAAATTTGACAAGATAAGAAACAACCTGACTAAAAAGTGATCCAAAGACATTAACAGACTCCTCATCAAAGATGATATACAGATGGCAAAGAAGTGTATGAAAAGATGCTCCACATCATATGTCATCAGGGAAATGAAAATTAAACATCAGTGAGATACAACTACACATATATCAGAATGGCCAAAGTCCTGTACACTGATAACATCAAATGCTGACAAAGATGTGGAGCATCAGACACTCATACAGTTCTGGTGGGAATGCAAAATGGTAAAACCACTTGGAAAAAAGATTTGGCAATTTCTTACAAAAGTAAATATACTCTTACAATATGATCAAGCAATCATACTACTTGGTATTTACCCAAAGGAATTACAAATTTATGTCCACACAGAAACTTGCACACAGTCTATAGGAGCTTTACTATTAACTGTGCAAACTTGGAAGGAACCAAGTTGTCTTTCAGTACCTTAATGGATAAATAAACTGTGGTACATCTAGAAAATGAAATATAATTACTATTCAGTGCTAAAAAAAAATGAGCTATCAAACCATGAAATGACCTGAAGGAAACTTATATGCATATTAAGTGAAAGAAGCCAGTCTGAAAAGGCTACATACTATATGATTCCAACCATATGACATTCCAGAAAAGTCAAAACTGTGGAGACAATAAAAATATCAGTGGTTGCTAGTAGGGGAGAAAGGTTGCTGTGGAGATGAATAAGAAGAGCACAGAGAATTTTTAGAGGAGTGAAAATCCTTTGTAAGATATACAGCGATGGACCTATATCATTGTACATTTGCTCAAATCCTTAGAAGCTACAACACTAAGAATGAACTCTAGGGTAAACAATGAACTTTGGGTGGTGATCATTAGTCAATGTACGTTCACCCTTGATAAAATATGTGCCCTTTTGGTGAGTGACATTGATAAAGGGGAAGCATATGCAGGTGTGCAGGCAGGGGTATAAGAGAAATCTTTGGACTTTCCTCCTGATTTTATTGGCAACCTAAAACTGCTATAAAAAATGAGTATATTTTTTAAAAAGAATATTTTCAGAAATCTTGTTAAGTTGCTTCTTGAAGCCCAGATACATCATGCTTAATACATTTACTGAGCATCTGTTTAGTAATCCTATCAAGGGAAGAAATGAACTATATCTACAATGACTTGCCCTACATGAATATACGCTGATTCTTCATGATCATTTTCTTCTTAGTGCTAAAAAACTATCCTTTTAATAATGTACTCTAGAATCTTGATGAGATAAAGTCATTAGTCTACAGTTTCTGGAATATACTGTCTTTTCTTTTTGAGAATAAGAAATTTTGCTAGCTAATGGTCACAAGGAAAAGATGAAGATAATTAAAGAGTGTTTATTAAGATTTATTGCAGAAAATGAATATTTTATTTATTTATTTATTTTTTTAATGTTTATTTTTGCAGACAGAGAGAGAGAGAGAGAGAGAGAGAGCGCGCAAGCATGAGTGGGGGAGGGGCAGAGAGAGAAGGAGACACAGAATCTGAAACAGCCTCAGGCTCTGAGCTGTCAACGCAGAGCCCGACTTGGGGCTCAAACTCACGGACAATGAGATCATGACCTGAGCCGAAGTTGGACGCTCAACCAACTGAGCCACCAAGGTGCCCCAGAAAATGAATGTTTTAAAATACAATGGATAGAATTATCCTGAAAAGAAAAGAAGAATATACATGATTCTGAGGCAGAGGAAGGAAATTTAAGCTTTCATCAAAAGAATGATGAACAGAAACTGGTGACAGTAAAAGGAGAAGGAAAAGGATATAACAAAAAACAAAAAGTAGAGAATTAACCCCACAGAAAGAAGCAGCCACATAGTCTGTGACACACACACACACACACACACACACACACACACACAAAGTAAAAAAGATTATTACCAAATATTGGCCAGATCCAAAAGAAAGTAAGACCTTGAAGCTTTTGACAATACTCTGAGGTATCACCTAGAAGTTTAAAACATTCTCAACAAAGCCCATCAGAGTGGAAGAGAGACCCAAGTTAAGACATTTATAAACACTGCAGTTCACTACCCACCCTTGACAACTCATAATGAAACCAGGGATGGGAAGTGGGAGTCAAGATGGTAGAATAAGACAAGGTAATTGTGAGTCACTTGTGATTCACTCCAATTCCCCCAGCCTACCAACTCTATTAAAACCCTAGTGATCCTGTACATAGCACATAAGAAGGCCATGCTCTTAAATCTTCATACAAATTACCTTCCTTTTATTTATTTATTTATTTTTTTTTTTTAATTAAAAAAAAATATTTATTTTTGAGACAGAGACAGCATGAGCAGGGGAGGGGCAGAGAGAAAGGGAGACACAATCTGAAGCAGGCTCCAGGCTCTGAGCTGTCAGCACACAGCCTGATGCGGGGCTCGAACTCACAAACTGTGAGATCATGACCTGAGCTGAAGCCGGACACTTAACCGACTGAGCCACCCAGACGCCCCAGATTACCTTCCTTAATATTACAATAATTTAGTGTACTGTTATGCATTTTGTCAATAGATACATAGAAATTAAATGGTTTAATTTTCTCCAAGTGATGCTGCTAGTAGATTGTGGAAATGCCATATTCAATTCTTTTACTTCAGAGTCTAATTTCTTAACAAGTTTGTAACCTGGGGTCATACCACTTGATCTTTCACTATGCCTACTCTTAAAATTTAGATATGGCTAAATGTTGTGATATTTTTTTCCTGAATATACGGACGTAAAAACCACTTAAAGGTAATTTAGGGTTGAATTGAATGGAGATAAAACTGTCACACTTAACTTCTGTTCAATAGGACCCTGAAATGCAGTGTCAAGGATTATACTCAAAAGCTAACTCTTATATCACTTAGGTTGAATAGAATCTCAGGCTCATGGAGCTCTCCTTCCTGTATATAAAATGATACAACATGGTTAGTCTAAGCCCCTGTGTTTATGCCTTTTTTCTCATCCCCAAGTGTAGTAGAATATAGAATACTTTGGTAATGGAAACCCTATTTCTTTTAATCCAATTCTGAACTGAGTCAGCAAAATTATTCCAAGCCTGACATTTTCAATGCTCGTGCAGTTGTTATATTCCAGGGGAATGTGACTACACTGGAAGGTGCCCAAATAGGGAAGTCAGAACAGTGAAGTGTTGTTTGATGCACCCAGCTGGGTAAGTCGGAATGAGACCTGTGCCAGGGACCCAAACAGCCAATGGACTATAGAAAGGATAATGAAGCAGGGAAAGCTAGTTGACCAAATCCAAGCGAGGAGATATGAGATGAGACAGAAACCCAAAGAATATGAGATATGAGAAAAGATAGAAGCCCAAAAGAGAGCAGATGCCAAGGTCAATTCCTTCATGACGTTCTGACATAAAACTGGTTTATTGCAAAGTTCTTTAGAAAAGTGACTCAACCTCATAAAAACTTCCAATGTTAGCCAATTGCAATGAAATTATGCATGTATTTTACCAATCATCTCTGTGGGTTTAAATGATGATGATCAAGCCCTACTGGATTTTGTTTCATTCTGACATATATTCTAAAGTTAGGATATTAACCTGAAGCTCAGAATCTCTCTCCAGACTTTGGACTTACAAATGGATTGGATCATTTTCAATAGCCATTTGTTTTTTCTGGCTAGATTTGTGGTCCAACATGTTTCCTGTTGGTCAGGAAATACTGAAAGCACAGACTTTCCTCAGGAATTTTGCCATTTAGTTTCCAATTCTTTGCCAGAATTCAAACATGTCAAATACAAGGATGGTGGGGATGCAAAAAGTGAAAAAAAAATAGCACAAATTTTCAAAACTAGGGAGAATTTCATTCTTTGGGAGTAAGGAGTGAAGAATTTTAAAAGAAATCATCAATAAAAAATATTTTATAAGCAACCTGTTTAAAAAAAAAATTAGATGCTTTAATTTAGGTTGCCATTCTATAAGACTGATGATTAAAAACAGTATTAGAGCAAAAATTCCCTAAAATTGAACAGTGAAATATACCACTAGTATTTGATGTATTGGATCAGTTTTCTTGGTTCTCTTTGATGAGTAACATAATTATTATAGGATACTCACAATGGAATATAAGTAATAATCAGTTAAAACTGATTAAATATTATTGCCACATTGATAGTAGATGAGAACAGTCAAAAGTAGTATCTTAAACATTTTCCAAGCATGTACCCTATCTCTTCCTTTATCTCATCCACACCTGGAAGAGGGTATTTTATAAGTACCATTGTTTCTAAACCAGTATAAAAAGGGCATATTTCCAGGGGGGAAAAATGTGGATGGCAGACAGGTTTGGCAGCACCAGAAGGATAAGGAACCTGGGAATGCCTGGATAAGGTAATGGGCTTTGGTCTAGACACTGTTAAACTCAATCTGGCACTACTGTATTTGACTTGGGACTTAGTTAAAATCCTGCAGTGGGTGGTTCTGAAAATAAAAATCCAGTTAAACCATCTGGCTCTTCAGCTATGCAAAATATAAAACAATTTGCCTGGCTACCCTCTTTCCATCACTCCCTCTCTGATGACTTTCATTGCTAGATTCTATTTTTGGCATTTTTATTATTCAGAAAAACATTTAAGCATGCTGAATCCCCCTCTACCAATTGACACCGATAGCAAAGCATTTCAAAGCCTAATGCATTGACAGTCATAAATTATCTTTTGAAAAGTAAAAACACAGACATTAGACTAGATGATATTTTTCCTACTTCATTTTACTATCACAAAGTTTTATCTTTCGAAATGCGGTTATATAGAGATGCAATTTACTTAGTGCTCCAGTGGCTGGTTTTTGAGGTTTTGTAAGCTATTAAACCATTACCCAACTTACTCAAATAATAAATCTTTTAAAATGGAAAACAGCCAATCATGAAGTGACAATAATATAGAGCTAGAAAATGAATTCAGGTACAAATTCATATTTAATGGATAAACATCAACGGCTATGGAATTGAATGCTAAATATAGTTAATTTAAATTGCTAGCAATCTCCTTTAAAGCATCCATACTTTCTCAGAAAATTAAATAAACTATTGTATACATTAGTTTTGGAATGCACATTTTTCCTCTGTAAAGTATCTAGAAAGATACACAAATAAGGTTAATCAATATATGAAACAAAAAGAAATGTGTAAATGGAATACTATGTGGCAATGAGAAAAAATGAAATATGGCCTTTTGTAGCAACGTGGATGGAACTGGAGAGTGTGATGCTAAGTGAAGTAAGCCATACAGAGAAAGACAGATACCATATGGTTTCACTCTTATGTGGATCCTGAGAAACATAACAGAAACCCATGGGGGAGGGGAAGGAAAAAAAAAAAAAAAAAAAAAAAAAAAAAAGAGGTTAGAGTGGGAGAGAGCCAAAGCATAAGAGACTGTTAAAAACTGAGAACAAACTGAGGGTTGATGGGGGGTGGGAGGGAGGGCAGGGTGGGTGATGGGTATTGAGGAGGGCACCTTTTGGGATGAGCACTGGGTGTTTTATGGAAACCAATTTGACAGTAAATTTCATATATTAAAAAATAAAAAAAAAAAAAAAAGAAATGTGTAGTTCATGGAATCAGCCTTTTCCCTCATTTTCCTTGGCAAATGTCTCTGGCTCATAAATACAGAAAGGTCTAATATTAGTAATGTTCAAAAAATTAAACATCTAAGCAATAAGAGACCACTTAAAATAATCAACATCAAAATATTACAAAGAATTTCAACTACTCAGTATTACTGAGGCAATGGAAAAATATGCGTATCTATATACTGCCTTAACAGTATACAAGAGTAGGAAATTTCTGGAGTGTCGTTTGAAAATAAAGTTTAAAATATTTTAAAATAGACTTACTCTTTGATCCCCAAATTCCATGTCTAACAGTTTATTTATTCTAAGGATATAATTCAACAAAATGAACAAATATTATACATATATATGTATGTATAGATATGTGTATATATATACACACATTGTACCAACAAGAAGATACATGTTTTATGACATATGTGTGTATATATATATCATGTGTTTGTATACTTTGTGTGTGTATATATCCAGGCAGCATTATTTATTTATTTTCAAAACTGGGAACAAGCTAAGCATACATAAAATGTAAACAATGCACGATATGTCCAAAGAATGTGATATTATGAAGCTATAATGATTTAAATTTATTTTATTAACATGCCCATTTATCGATGATTATAGAATTCAAAGAAGGACATTTATTAAGGTTTCTGGCAGGCATGACTTCCTAGGTGTGTGTACGTGTATGTGTGTACAGGTGTGTAAAATGTGGGAGGGAAAAGAAGAAACAAGAATGGTAGAATGTTGAAGCTGAGTGATGTACAGGAAAGTGCATTACACTTATCTTTCTGTTTTGTATGTTTGAAAATTTTCATAGCATTTTTTTAAGCACACAAGATTTCACACCTCTTTTTAATAGTACAACGACCTTTGAACAAGATGAGTTTGAATGGCGGGGTTCGCATATACACAGAACTTTTACACCACAGTACTGTAAATGTGTTTTCTCTTCATTATGATTTTCTCAGTAATGTTTTCTTTTCTCTAGCTTACTTTATTGTAAGAACACAGTATATAATACATATTACATACAAAATACCTGTAAAATGACTGCTTATCACTAAGGCTTCAGATCAACAGTAGGCTATTAGTTAAGTCTTCAGGGAGTCAGAAGTCTTATGTGGATTTTCCACCATACTGAGAAGAGAAGAGAGCTCTACCCACAACCCTGACATGTTATTCAAGGGTTAATTTTGGGGTGGTGGAATTATGGACATTTCATTTCTCTTTTTATCAGTGAATGCATATTACTTAGTCAATATTTAAAAAGTAAAAATGAACAAAAAAAATTAAATCTACAGAAAAACATATTTTGCTTGTTGTTTCCCCAACCCTATGCTTCATCCAAATGTTTCTGACAATTTCACCTTCCCTCTTAAACCTACTTGATTTCCAAAGCCAGTTCTTACCTTGAGCTAAATGGATACAGTGAGTTGTACTTCAGACAACTTTTGGTTCCGCATCAGTCTCTTTGCTCCTGCTGAAGCTATAACCTCTATTTCCAGTCTCTTGCTATTGCCCAGAGCCAACACTTGAGCCCCAACAATTTTCCTGGACTGATTTCTTTTTCTCTGTTGTTATTCTGGTTTGCATTTATGTGTATGTGGGCCTACAGGTCTACCTGCTCTCCTGACCTCAGTCAATCCCTCTCCACTTACACCTACCTCTCTCTAGTCTTCTGCTTTGGCTTTTGCCCTTTTCTCCCTAGATTCATAGCATCATTTGTTTTTTCTCTTGTTAATTATCTTCACCCATTTGGTTTGTATAGCATGTTGTTTACATCTGTCATACAACCTACCCAAACCAATAACCTCCATGGACTACATAGCTCTGGTACTGCCTAAGTAGAATCTTGGCAGAGAAGATAAAATCAAGGTGTGCCAATTGTGAATGATCTTGTCTAGATTTTTTTTTTTTTTTGGCATTTCTATCTTCTCAGATCTGAGGCACATGACCAGAGGAAAAGCTTGACTCTGGAGCTAGACCACCTGGACTCAAATCCTGGATCTGTACCTCAGTAGCTATGAAATCTTAGAGTAAGTGCCTTGGTGTTACCATCTGTAAAATGGGACTAATAATAGCTGTGAGGATTAAATGAGTGACTATATACAACACCTGTGGAACAATGCTTGATACACAAACATACTAAATTAGTGTTTTTAATTACTAAATCTAATATTTATTATGAACTCCTTTGAAACAAATGCTTGTGAGGGGAAATTTAGAATATTAATTAACAAAGGAATAACAAAAACACAAAAGTTATGTCTTGAATGAATGTGTGAATATATTCACTCCTTTAGGATATATGGATTGAGCTTCTGTGATGACAAAGCCACTGTGCTTAGAAACTGGGCATGGGACCGAGAAGAAAATAAATGGAGCCTTTGCCCTTATGGCACTAACACTGTAATGGAGCTTACATTTGAATTGATGAATGAACATATCAGTGGCTTTGTGGATGCCAAGAAATGTGATTATAACCTTTGTTCTGAAGTGGCTTTCTCTTCACCAGTAAAGCCATCTCCTGGTACATTCAAGTGTTTTAGAAAATTTCTCTCCATTCTTCTTGACCTCAAAAGGTGATTCATGACTATGTATTTATTAATCAAGTTAAAGGTTGCCTATTCATGCTTCCCATGGGAAGCATGCTTAATTCTATTCAACCAATTAATTGGATCAAATTCCTATCCAATTTGATTGGAATAGAATTAAGCATGCTTCCCATCACCATAGCAAATAAAATAATATTAGGCCTGATAAGATATTCAGGTGTGCTTGCTTTTCCTTAATTGTTCCACAAGAAAAAACTAGCTTTACTATTTTTATTATACATTTTTACAATGCCTGCTTATTGCCAAGCTTTTAGTAATTCATAAAGGAACAAAACATAAAGGAAATCCAATTCCCTGATATAAATAACCAACAATGAGATTTTGTGATAATCTTTTCAGGAATCTCTTCATGCATTCATGTGCATATAATTTACATGAATAGGACCATATTATAGAAGATGTTTTAGTCATCATTCCCTTGCCTTCCTCTTTCCCTTCTCTTCTTCCTTTAGTTTTTACCTCCATGAAGAGTGTTGAAATAACATTACATATGGATATTCCATTTTGTACTTGCATTTCTGTAGGTTAAATTCTAAACGTAGGATTTCTAGACCAAAGTACCTACATAGTTTTAATTTTTATTTATACTGCCCAACTGCTTTCCAGAGTAGCCACACCAACTTACAGTCTACCAGCAGTTTACAAGAGCTTGCATCACTGTTTATCTTACCAACACTTAGTATGCTCAGGCTTTTACATTTTTTTAAACAATTGGTTGGTATGATAATATCTCATTTTAATTTAAATTTACATTTCCTTGATTTGTTCTCCTCTGAATTGTCTTTTCATATTTAGGGCTTCACTGGACATTCAAAATATATGAGCTTTGTCTTTAAGAAATTCTATAAAATTTCACAATTCATCTCTTCTAATGCTGCTTCTCTTTTTTCTCTTTATTCTGTCTAGAATGCTATTAGATATAGAACTTTTCACTTTATCCTCTAAGCCACTTAATGTCCCTTTCAGATTTTAAGTCTTATTTGTCTCTGTGAAATTTCTGTGTAATCTCTTCAGATACCAGGTCACTAATTATTTCTTCAGTTATACCCAAACAAGAACTCCATCTCCACTAAGTTACTAATTTCAATCCTCGATTGCTTTCTAGTAGAATTACTTGATTCTTTTTTTCAGATTAGCTAGTTCATTTTGATAGAACTTTTTTCATGCTCCTTTTAATGCCCTCTTATATTCCATTAAACTCATTGGACATACTTATTTTATTTTATATTCTGTGTTCTGATCATTTGAAATTGGTGATCTACATGTACCTGATCTTGCAGAGATATTTTTGTTTGTAACTGTAGGATTTTATTATTATTATTTACAAAAATGGAATCTGGAGTATTCTAGGTATATGGTCATATTAGCAAATAGAGATACTTTGTATTTTTCTGCTATTTATACCAGTTATTTCATTTTTCTTGCCCTAACTGCATTTAATAACACTTCCAAAACAATGTTGAATGCTACTGAAAACAGTAGCATCCCTGTCTTGCTTCTAATAGTTTTTCTAGCTAATCGTATCTACCTTCCCCATTACAAACGCTATATGCTAACAAACTATACATGAAGAGCTAAAGTTCATCACAAAGCCAAAACCCACAGAATGCAAACTTTTAAAATGTACATTATCCAGTAATAATTTTCTATGAATTACATGTGCAGTGCATTATTTGGATACCTCTAAAGAAAACAAAGAAAACTTGAGAAATTATACATACAGGATTGAAAGGTGTTAAGTATTTTTCTTACCAAACTGTCACGAAAGAGACAAGAAAAACTGAAAGGACGTAAGTGCATGAGGATAAAGACAATGTGGAAAGGAAGTTACTTTAACAGTTTTGGAAACTAGGAAGGAGGTTGATGACTGGTGTGTATTCATTCCCTATGAGTGTTTTAAACAATTCCAACAAACTTAATGGCTTAAAATAACACAGTGTATTCTCCTACACTTTTGAAGGTCAGAAATCCAAAATGGTTTCACTAACCTAAACCAAGCTGGCAGGGCCATGCTTTCTTGGGAGGCTCTCTGGTAGAATCTCTTTCCTTGTACTTTTCCAGGTTCTAGAGCTGCTCCTTGCATTTCTTGGCCTATGACCATTTCCATCTTGAAAGTTAGCAGCAAAGTATCTACAAATCTCTGTTTCCATCATCGCATTACCTTCTTCCTCTTCTGTGGTCAAATCACCCTCAGCCTCCCCTTAAAAGAATACTTATGATTACATTTAGGGATCATCTGTATAAACCAGGATAATTTCTCCATCTCAAGATCCTTAACTGAATCACATCTGCAATTCCTCCTTATGCCATGTAAAGTTACATTTCCAAGTTCCATGAATTAGGTCTTAGATAATCTTTTGAGGCCATGATCCAACCTACCACATGTGGTAGAGTTTAGCACATCAAAGCTGAAAATTAAACTGCCAGTAAGGAAAGCAACAGAAGTAGCATATTTTGTCACAGAACTACAGTAGGAAATGCAAATTAAAGCCATCAGGCAGGTACTTTTACAACTGGAGCTAGCCAATGGGGTAGAAATCAGGAGACCAGGTTAACCATGAAATACACCATTATATTCTTCAGATCACCTTCCCAGACATTTACAGTCAGGGTACTTCCCCCCTCTAATGCAGTGGACTCAGGGACACTGCACATTGCCAAGGGCAATGACACCACATGAAAAGTAAATATTCATTAATTATCATTGAAACCCAGATACTTTTTCCCAATGGGTTCTAAGAATGCGTATAGAGAGGATGATACATCCTAGGCTAGAGGATAAATGAATATTCTTTGTGGAAAAGTACAGGAAAGCAGAAGAACAAAAGATAATTGATACATATGAATCTCCCAGTAAAACCAAATTAATTACCAACCAATAAATACCACCAATGGACAAGACCCACATACGCATGCATACCTTCAAATCAGTTTTGATGTCTATTTATTAAATCCTAAGGAAAGGCCATGTATTTCCAGGCATTTGAAGAAAGCCTCTAACCTAAATACTAAAGTAAACAAAAGCCGGGGGGGGGGGGGGGGGGGTAAGAATCTCAGCAAAGAAGCAAAAGACTTTTTTTACTGGCAGTTTAGATCTTCAGAGAGATTAGAGTTCTTGTACTCATAAAATGAGGAATGAGGTCCTTATTTTTAAATGCTACACACAGAAAAAATTAAAATATTGCAAGGTAAAATTGTAACAGCAAAAAAGGAATGTCTAATAAAAAGGTTAAAGACAAAGATGAAGAAACTCTCAAAAAGCAGAAAAAAAGCCAAAGACTAGAATATTATTCCAGGACTTGAGGCACTGAACATTTAGAATTCCAGGAAAAAAGCTGAGAAAAGATGGAGAAAATAAAGTTATCAGAGAAAATGTTTAAAATTCTTTCCAAGATCAAGCATATGAATTTCCAGAGGGAACATCAAGTGCTCAGCATAATGGTTACATAAGACATACATAACAGTGTATCACTGTGAAATTTCAAAACACATGGAAGCAAAAAGAAAATTCTAGAAGCTTCCCAAGAGCAGTTCCAAGAGCCCATATTCAGGAATCAGAATGACATCAGACTCCTCAACAGAAATGCTGGAAACTAGAACACAGCAGAGAAATACCTTCAAAATTCCCAGGGAAATTGATTTCCAACTGAGAATTGCATACTCAACCAAACTACTAAATTAAGTAGAATATCCTAAGTTAAAAAAGGCAAAATTTCAGTGATTTTACCACCCATGCATTCTATCTTGGGAAGCTACAGGAGAATATAATCAACTAAGATGGCGAAGTTAACAAAGAAGAAACAAAATAGGGGATCCAAGCACCAAAAGATCCACAAAAAAAGATTCCTTGCAAAAAATAAATGGTAAGATTCCCCAAATATATGATGATGAGACACCTAGGACACTTTTTTTCAAATGACAGTGACTTTGTCTCCCAGGAGACATATAACAATGTCTGGGGATAATTTATTATCACAGGTTGGACAGTGGGGAGAGTGCTACTGGCATCTAGTGGATAGAGGCCAGAGATGCTGCTAAACATCCTACAGTGGAGAGGACAACCCCCTACAACAAATAATTATCCAACCCCAAATATCAATAGCACTGACGAAGTTGAGGAACTCAGTTCTAGGCTAATAGCTTTGCACCAGTATGAAACAGGAACCAGTGCAACTTAAACTGAATCTGGATTCATTCTGTGGTCAATTTAGTACCACTGACTTACTAGAACTAAGCCTCAGAAAGTATCTTTTAAGAGACACAGGATTATGATATAATGCGAGCAGTGTGGTTATAGAGGCAGGCAGAAAGTGCTTGGGGACACAATTTAGCCATTTTCCTTGATTCTAATTGCTATGTTACTAACTTGTTGCCTGATATAAAAGACTGCTCATGGTCTTGCCACAAACTAACATTGTAACTTTATCTCCTGTTGGTTTCCTCCGCCATACAATTTGGGACTTTGTGAACATACATCAATTTAATCCTCCATTCACTGCTCATACTGTTCTTTCCTGTTTCTCTACCCACCTTGTTCTCCCAAGGAATTCATTATCAACATCCAAAACTAAGCTCCAAGAGTCAATAAAGCAGCAATCAATTAAAATGAACAAAATGGCTCCTAAATATCAGTACATTCTTAATTAATTTTAAATAACACATATTCATCATGTAAATAATTGGTATATGTATTATTGAAGGTGATCCCAACTAATATGATTAACAACCCCCGAAAGGTACAGTAGCTCAAGTATCATAGAAGATTCTTGCTCATTCTCATAAAACCCCAAATCTAGATTAGTAGATCCCTCTCCTCCCAGGAGTAATTTAGAGTTCCAGGTACCTTCAATTTTATACTTTCAACTTCTTGGTTTCTAATTTCAATGTGTTCATCAGCATCAAATGGGTAGACGGGTCAAAGCATGCAGACTGATATATAGGAGGTCTTTATGGTCCAGGCCTATACATGACATACATCACTTTCACTTGTTTTGCTGGGGCTAAAACTCAGCCATATGGCCACACATATTGCAGGGTAGGCTGGGAAATAACCACCAGGAAATGCCTGGTGAACAGACAGTCAGTCTCTGCCATGGTGCGGTTCTGAAAACTTTTCTAGTACTGTTCAGAAACAAAGGAGATTTGATTATTTTTAAGGCCTATATATAATAAATTATCACATGGCTATTGAAATCATACAGCAGAATGCCAGTGAATGGAAGCATTCAGATAGAAACATTAAGGAATATAGGAAAAGTCCCTGAATTGCAAAGTATAAAATAAAGGAAGAAGCTCAGAGCAACAGATCGTGTCAATTACATACAAGGGGATATTGTTAAGAAATGGACAGCAGGGCTGGGGTGCCTGCATGGCTCAGTCCCTTAAGCTCCTGACTTCAGGTCAGGTCATGATCTTGCAGTTTGTGAGTTTGGGCCCACATGAGGTCCTGTGCTGACAGCTCGGAGCCTGAAGGCTGCTTTGGATTCTGTGCCTCCCTCTCTCTCTGCCTCACCCCCACTTGTGCTCTGTTTCTCTCAAAATTAAATAAACATTAAAAAGGAAAAGAAAAGAAATGGACTGGATTGTGGGGCCATCTTCTGCTGGGCTGCAGAAATGGGCTGAACAGGGAGGAGGGACAGCTGATCAGAGAGGAGGGACAGTGCTGCCACCACTTCCCTTGCAACACCAGCCTCAAGTGCACATCACCCACAAGGCAACAAATAGGAAATAATCCAAAGCGGAAAGAAATGGACACAAGTAGATGATATGCTTGGGGGAGCAGCAGCCTGGGAGAATGTTGACTCTACTGCAGAATCATGTTCTAAATGCAAACATCCTCATGCCTATCTCATGCAGCTTCAGACCCGCTCTGCAGATGAGCTGATGACTATCTTCCACAAATGCTGTAATGCTCAGTGTGGACACTGCTGAAGGCCTAGGGCCAGGCTGGCCTAGCTGTGTCAGCGTCTGCTTACCTTGTGCCCCAGGGAGGATTCCTAGCCTTGAGTGTGAACTGTGTGTCCTGACAGTCATTGCTGGTGTGGCAGAAAGCTAAGCCTGTTAGGGTAGCTTCTGGACAGGATGTCAGCAAGTGTAGCCCATCTGCCAACGAGCGGATAAGCTCAATTATGTCTGGTGAGATTTTGTTTGTGTGTGTGTGTGTGTGTGTGTGTGTGTGTGTGTGTGGTGGGTGGGGGGGGGGGATGGGGATCCACAACTAAGTGGATCTTTGTTTCATGTCCTGCTCATTTATCTTTTACAAGAATTGGGTAATTGGCATTCTTTACTCATCAACTCTCTTAAATACTTACCCTATTTACACAATAAAGTAAAATTGTATAATTTAGTTTAAAAAAGAGATAGAAAAGAAAAAGAAACAGTGGAGAACAAGGAGGTAAATATAGCAATAGAGGGCAAAGAGAATGCTGCACTTTTTCCTGAGTCAAGAGTAGAAGAAAAGCTGTTGGTTAAGAAATTGGAAAGCCAGTTTTGTCAAGGAGGGTAAAAAGATGTAAAGATGACCAGAAAAAAAACCCCCACAAAACTGAGACAGTGAAGGGAAATTTTCTTTGTACCTGAGGGATTTCTTCACATGGTGTTGAGTTGGGTAAGTTGAACTGTAGGTAAAATGATTGCAGAATTGGTTAGGTGAGGATTTTTGTGCGTGAGGATCTTACTAAGGTGGTCACTTGCTTCACAGGGTTGGAGGCAATAACAACAATTAAAAAAAAAAGAGGCAGAGTAGTTTAAATTTAATTTAATGGTTTAATTGTGTGATCTTTTATTATGACCTTTGTGGTGGGCATTTTGCTAATTATGGAATTCTTACAACACATTGAGATTGGTGCTACTATGGTCATTTTTTGCACGAAGTCCGTTGTCTCATGTCACAGAGGTAGGTAAGAGTTTGGGCTGAAGTTAGAATCTTGGTCAGGTTACCTTCATGGTCCCTTAAATATTTACTCAAAATCACTGCCACTGTTTTTTGTTGTTGTTGATTATCTGTTCGTCTGTTTGATTTTTTCTTAATCAAGTCTACCAATTAAGCTATAGTAACATTATACATCAAGGTTTACATTTAAGTAAACATGCTTGCAATGCTTAATTAAACTAATACCATAAAATATACACTATAAATTAGTTCTGTGTTCATTAAAATGGTGATTATCAATCGAATAGCCAAAAACAAATGCAGGGCTTTGGAGGTAATTTTGAAGAATAAAACAGGAACGATTAAATGTAAAATAAGTTAAATGGTTTCTTGAAGTTCTTTCTGGTTCTAGTATCCTATCTTTAAACTTAAGATTTTTAAGTGAAAATATGTTTTAAAACTTCTCTCAGCAAATTTAATTTAGAATAGTAATTACACCTATATAAGTTGTAAATTTTTAAAACTCCACTAGAAATAGAAACTATTACCAACCTTAACTGTGTAAAGTGTCCTGAGAATTTTCATTAGGGTACATATTTCTTAAAATGAATTTTTATGAAGCAATTAATTTGGGAATGTGTCACAACTAACATTTAAGTGCTACTATGGATTTAGAGATTTTAGCTCTTTCTTTCCTTTTATAAATCATGTTAGCAAAATGTCAGTAGACAAATACATATTTAAGAAACTCCATACTCTAATTAAGGAAACTGGAATTTAAATAAAGTGGGTCTCTCAAGAATCTCATATTTACAATATACTTTCACCTTAAGAACTACAAAACATGAAATGCTTGGAATATATGCCTGCCACTCACATTTCTCAGCTAAGAAACTTCTTTCACATTAGACTTTAAATATCACTTCAGTGAAATCTTTCTTGACCCCACCCTGTCCCCAGAGAGTATCAGGTAAATGCTATGAGAACTTTGAAAAAATTCAGAGGAAAAAGTATCATGATTGTTTATCAGCGTCTTCTGTGAACACATTTAAAAAGGATTTACATAACTAGTTTTTGCTCATAAGTGTAATATTTGTGGGGCGGGAAGGGCATAGGTCATCTTTGAACAAAACATTTTTATTCCATACTCAGCAACTTTTCTCTCCTTCAAAACAAAACTGTTTCTGCAAATGCCAGAGATTTCAGGATATTGTCCTAATTTAATTGCATAAATACAGGTCAACCCTATATAGGCAGCCAGGTTTACAGTCACTCTTTCCCTGCTTTCCTCTCCAATTGGAATTTCCAATTCAACTGGTCTTATTTCTTGACTTTCTTCTATGTTTCTGCTAAAAGGTTACTATATGGTTATGCCTTTCCTTGCTTTTGCTTAATCATAGCTTAGAGGAGGTCATTTAGCCATGAGATCACCAAAAAGTCATCTTAATATATATACCTGATTTTATTGAGTATATGACATAATTTAAGTATAGATTCTGATTGTGGTTAAGGAGAAACATCTGAGATTCTGTTGTAGCTAGTTCTTCTAGTGCTCAGTGTGAACACCCTTATATTACACATTCCTTAATAACAGGAAAAACTTCTCCAAGTAAATTTAATTTAGAATAGTGATCACACACCATATAAGGGCTCTGCTTTACCAGAGCCTAGCACAGGGCCTGGACAATAGACAATCCGAGAAATTCACTGCATTTGTAGGTCAACAGATCAATGGCTTAATTCTTAAGGCAGAGTATTCTTTTCCTTGTTATTGTTACTAATATATTGCTTGTATTTAATAAAGCACAAAATTCAAGTGAGATTTTCCACGTGGAGTAACCATTTTGTACAACACTGTAAATAAGACATAACTTTATTTCAATCACTTCCCAGTCCAAAAATCAATGTATTAATAGAAAAGAAGCTGAACATTAAACAATCTCCGAGAAGGGTCTACTTTTGTTTGAATTAATGCAAAGGCCATGAGAATCTGACATCTTGATCCATCTGGTCAGACACAAATGTCCTTATAATGATACTTTGGAAAGTTACTTTTGAAATCCCATTTGGTTAGACTGTATAATGAGAGTGGCACCAAGGGTTGTGGAGTCTGTATCACATCCCCATTCCCCAGAGATGGATCATCTTTTGAAGCACTTGAAAACTTAAAAATAGACTCATATAGAATCACATTCCCCCATCTCATGTACTTTTCCAAATACTGTAAGTTGCTGAGGAGATTCTGTGGAAGTTTTTAATCTGATCTGTGTGTAATAAATTGATACCAGAAGTACCTTTGCAGTTGCTGGGGAACATGCTGCCCACTCAAAGGTTAGAACTCAAACCAGATACCCCTCCCACTGGACAGATATTCACTTCCCTGAAACCCAGCATGATTCATTGCTATTTTCAGCTATAAAACACTGGTGAGGTAACTGGGTATAAAACATTAATATCTTCTGCTACTTCTAATCAGCACTTGAACCCACGTTCAAGGAGAAGGCACAGAAGGGAGGGAGCGAGAGACAGAAACTGCTCCCCTTACCACCCTCCTGAGCTGTGCTGTCCACATTTAAAGACTTCAGTTTATTTCCTCTGCAAATCAATTTGACGCAGTCGAAGTCTGGGGCATTCACTTGCCTATTCAATTACTTCGTTAGAACCCAAACTCAAAGATAAGCACTTTTGGAAAAAAACAGCTAAACAAATCCATCGCCTGCATTATATCAAACTCTTTCAGACGGAAAATGCAGTCAACAGAGATCATCCTACTGAGTTGCAGATGTCTAAAATGTCACTTCTCCTGGATATTTCCTCCAGGAGAGATTTTGGTTTTGCTTTCCCAGATACCTTCTTTGGCCCTAGCAGTCTCAGGCATTTTAAATCAAAGACAAAGTCTGCGCTGAAGGGGGCAATGGGGACTCCCTCTTGTAAAGGGAACTTGGAGGGAGATCCATAAGCAACTCTAACAAATGGAAAGTCCAGCTAGAAGCCTCGGGCTGGAATGAATTTTACTCTCTGCTGTGTCAGCCAAAGGCTGTGTAGCTTCAGTGAGCTCTATTTTTGGAATCACAGAGCTGATGCTACAAATCATCATGAGGTTATCTTAACAACTGTATGAAAATTTCCATTCTTGGTATCACTCAGGAGCTGGTTGCTCTTAAAATGTAGCAAGGATATTTGTTTGGCAAAAGCCAATAGAACCATGTTATTAACAATGAAATTATTTTGCAAACAGAGAAATATATTGAATAGTATCAGGGAACCTGGTAACATTTTTTGGTTATTTTGTTTTTTGAGTGACGATTAGGACACAAATCAGAGTTTAAATTCTGGCTGCCTGATATAGGACTCCTTAGGTTGCATTTTTGTCATTTTGGGGCTTTAATGTTTTTATGATGAAATGGGGTAGTATATCACTTCAAGAAGTTCCTGCAAAGCTGAAATGAGGCAATGCATTTGCAGGCTATCTGACATACATAACACACCACAAAAACACTAGGTCCCATCCTTCCTCCTTAGTTGAGTTATCATGGCTCATATTCAAAAGAGCTCCTTACTGGCCAGGAGATTTCTGAAGTCCTTGCTGATTTTTAATGGTGCTATGTAGTTTTTGTCTCTAGTGTTTTGTTCTTGGGTTTTCATACTGCACAGTTCTAGTAGACTGAAATAACACAATGCTTAGACTATTATTCTTATTTTGACATTTTGATATAGTTCTGACCAAATATTTGAAGTAATGGGAGGATCTACATTAACCATTAAATTAACCATTAAAACACACTAGATTAAAAATTAGGAGCTGCCTGTCTACTCCACTGTGTGCAGTATTTTGGAATTTACAATTCTTTTACCGAAAGCTTTCTTCTCATTTGATTCTTTAGAACAACACAATGAGGTTATGTGCATAATGTTCCCCTTAAAATAAGTAAATTGAGGATCCCAGTGATAGCGTCATTTATTTAAGAGCAAACACTAAATTATAAAGATAGGACAAGAAATTCAAGTCCCCTAAATTGAAAAAAAAAAAATTTAGGTGTTTCCTGAGAGCATACATCTTCCTATATACCTGGGTCAACTTGAGCAGATCATGTGTTCTTTCTATTTCTTAAAGGGGATAATTATACCTGACTGCTTCACTCGAGTATTAGAATAATAAATGAAGATAAGGTATAGGGAAGATTTTGAAAAACAAAGTTATTATTCTTCATCAGGAGGGAACTATCACAGTATCTCCCTATGACCTCATTCTGACATTCTGGAAGATAATATGCATATATATAGCATATGATAAGAATACGTCAGTGGTTTTTGGAGACAAAATTCTAGATGGTAGCAGAGTATGCAGCTATGCATTCTCCTATGAATTAACTTTGTGATAATGAAGGAATAGATATCCTGGGGAAACACCTGCATCAGACACCTACTGCTGCTTAACAGCCTTGTGAGTCAGGATTCTCCAGAGAAAGAGAACCAAGAAAAGATATATAGATATACTTAATAGGAGAGAATGGCAGTGGCCAGTAATTTATCTAAAATCTTTAAAACCTTTCTTCTCCCTTTTCCTCCTTTCTATTCACTCCTGTGAATTGTGTAGTTACTATCTTTCTCACCCTGTCACATTTTACTTCCAATTAGTTCCAAGTGACATAAATCAGGACATGTTCTGAACATTTCTCATCACCTAGAGAAAAATACACATACACTCATGTTTAAAGGCATTTAAAATTCTGGCATTTTTTCCCTTCATTTTGTGGTTGGGGGTTGGGGGTGTGCGGGTGGGGAGTGAAAAGAATACCCACAAACATCCTCAGTACCCACCTCAGAAGGTCTGTGTTTACACTTAAGCTCCTTATTTTATTAGGAGGGCTACACTGGAAATTTTACATAACATATCCTTGTATCTTATGGTTTTCTTGTATGGGGAATATTAAGGTTGCTAATTAATCATGTTTTATAAACTGAATATGTATAGTTCTAACATTCATATGTATGTGTGTATGTATTTATATATACTAATTTTTGCAAATGTATTAGAATATTATATAAACACATAAACTTCTATAAATAGAGTTTTTAGAATATAATAAGTCAGGCACATTGGAAATATCTTAAAATAGTATATCTTTTTCAATACAAATTAACATTTTCCTCCAATACAAGAGCCACTGAAAAATGTAATAATTGAGAACTTCCCCAAAGTAAAAATTACAAGGAGTGTCTTGAATGCTATATTGGAAATGCTAGTAAATAAAAGATGCAATGATAATACTACATGACCTCTTTCATGGATTTTCCTCACATAGCCCTTTATACATTTTTTTTTCATGAGGCAGGCTAAGAGCTTTTAATGAAACATTTTAAATTTAATTATTTTTATAAGCAGTCAATAGCTTTCACTTTGATTTGCCCTAACTCTGCTTCCCCAATGAACATTAGAGACATACTAAGTTTTTTTTTTAAACCTTTTAGAAAACATTCTTCCCATAGCTCTTAAAGGGAGATAATTTAGGAAAATGTGATTTATTATACTGTTTATAATTCAAAATTACATGTATCTATTTGTCTGAGATTCCCAAAAAAAAAAAGAAAAAACCAAACAACCTTTTACATCAAACTGAGCTTAGGCAGTTTGATTCCTGATGAAATTGGGGCGTGGGAGAGGGAATAGGAGAGAGAGGATTACAGTTGTCTAGAATGTGCTTAACACATTCTTTTTGCAGCCCCAAATTTCTAAAAGGCTAATATCACTTTGAACTGTTTGATTTCTTTTACATTAATTATGAAAAAGAACTTTTAAAGCTCTTGATAACAAAGAAAAATCCTGGAGAACTTAGACTTCTGTGGGTTTTGGAAGACACAGAACTGCTGAGAGGTCCCAGTCACTGACAAGTAAAACCCAGGCCTGCTGGTGTATCACTCCAGGATGATTCTGAGGCAAACAGAAATATATGTGAGGAAAACAAACAAGAAATATATGTGAGGGAGCTGAATGCTGCAGTTCAAGAGGAAGATAAGTTCAAATAAGGAAAACAACGTTGGAAACAGGATGGAAGAAGAAATCATGAGAATTCCTTAAGTACTCAAGAAAAGTTACTGCAACTGGAGGGTACAGAGCTGCTATGAGACATCTTACAAGCAGAGGATAGTAAGACTGATGATGCCCCCACCCCCCTAATAAAGGAAGTCCCTTCTGAGAACTTAAGGCCCTCTTATAAAGTTCTGGGCTAACAACTGTTGCTGTACAACCAAGCTATCGTTTAGGGATTACAAGTCTCATCATCATTATTTTTTTTTAAGTTTATTTTTATTTATTTATGAGAGAGAGAGGAGAGCAAGCAAGCAAGTGGGTGGGGGGCAGAGACAGGGATAGAGGGAATACCAAGCAAGCGCTACACTGTCAGCATAGAGCCCCATGCAGGGCTCAAACTCACAAACCGTGAGATCATGACCCGAGTGGAAATCAAGAGTCAGACACCCAACCAACTGAGTCACCCAGGTGCCCCTCATCACCATTCTTGACATTGGAAAATGTAGCCTGTTTGGGATAGAACTTTTTGTTCGTGTGTGTAAGTTTTAGCCTTGAGTAAGGCTAAGGTACATAAGGATCTAGGTTGTAGAGCATATTCAGAGTATTTTTAATAATTTATTGTTTCTTAACACCTTAGTGAAGCCTAAGGGTAAATGGTCAAGGAGGTTGGTGAAAGTGGGTTTTTCTGGGTGTTTTATCCAAAGGGTAACAAACATAAAAGTGAGACTTGAAAAGTGATCTAGCTTCCCTGTTAAAGAAATCACTATCTGAAGGTTGTCCAAAATGAGGACCCCAAAACAGATGTGTGCTGGGCTCAATTAACAGGAATAAAATGGTAAAGGATAGATAAGAATAAGAAGAAAGGCTGAATAAGCACAGAGATTAATGTGCAGGTGGCAGATCAATTTCCTGAGAGCCCAAGGACGAAAGGAAAGGAAATAACATTTATTGAGTTTATTCCATGTACCAGGCACTCCATGAGGTATTTTAAATATAATTTAATCCTTCTGTTGACAAACATTTCTTTGGAATGTCATATGTGCTTTTTAAAAATAAAATTTAGAGTTTTGGAAGAGTTTTAGATTTTCACAAGAAATGAGTACTACAGAAAGCTTCCATTCACCCCACACTCAATGTCCCATATTATTAACATCTTATATTAGTATGTCACATTGTGTACAAATATACATGTTTTGAAAGCACTTAGATTCTTAAGTCATTTATCACTATGTGTACAGATGAAAAACTGAGGCTCAGAGAAATTGTGTTCCCTAAAATATGTGACTGTTTTAATCTACAGTGTCATACTACAACATATCTTATTGAAAAAAAATTGTAATAATATGGTCTAAAGTGCACATCTAATCCAAGACGTGGCTAAAAAGGTATCTGTCTTTGCACTTGCGCTCAATTGTATGTAATATTTAGTATATGTCAAGTGCCCCTAACCGTCCTTCAAGAGTTGTTGCACATGATGCCATTTTATTTTTCAATAGTGCTTATGGGTAAGTATAAACAGAACTAACAGCAGGTCCCCAGGTTGGATCAGTTGTGTCCATGCCACAATTTGTGTCTGGTAGGGTGCCCATGTGATGAGGTTTGGTTTTACTTGGACATTTTGTCTGCATATTGAGTCAGGGTGGCAAAATGTCAAAAGCCTACAAGATATGCTGGTTTTTCTTTCCTCATCCACAGAACCTATGTCTCCATCACGCCTGTCAATTCCACTGCAGTCATGTACCTTCTGCATGGGTGCCCCTTATCAGTTCACGACGATTTTTTCTTATAAAATCCATACCAGTTTCTCTGGTTCACTAGAGTGGTTCCTGATGCTTTATCCTTGTATCTACTTGTTTGCCATCTTTGTTTCACACATAATAGGAAGCGTTCCCTCAGTGATATTTTCCTCAAGTGCTTCACTTTCATGACCTCCCCAGTTTAATGGCACATTTCAGAGTGATTGCATACTTATCATTTTTAGAGCCCTGTCCATATGCACATGAAATAACATCCCATTAAAATGTGAACTGGGAATAAGATCTTAATTTTAAAATGCTGGTAGCCAGAACGACTGAATGAGTATTTCTATATCTTCCTTTTCTGACTATATTGCCTCAATTTTACTGTAGTGATTTTTAATCACATTCCTAATCTGTCCCAGCTACCACTTATCAGAAGGTTTTACATCTTACCCAAAATAAGTTTCAGAAGGAAACTTACTTTTTACGTTTTTATTTTGTTTCTATCAAACAGCACATGAATGTAGTTTAAAAATTCAAATAGTCCAGTAGACTTCTATGGAAAAATAGCAATTTCCCCTCCCAACTTCCACCTGAATCCCTTTCTGCAGAGGCAGCAATATTCAACTATCTTAGCTGTATTTCTACTATCTTATGACTTTCAAATTTTTTTCCATAAATTGTCTTAAATTACCAATTGTAAATATTATTGACTATCTAGAATCGAATATAATGATTAACTATAATAATATCCTCCCTTATACCACATAAAATAAATATTTAGCCCCAGTATACTTTCTTGGCAAGAGTCAACCAATACACAAGTGTATAAAAAAACTCAGTATTCAGTTATAATATTTTAACGCTAATGTTCACAGGTGAGCCACATATTGGATAATGATTCATTTAATTCTTTAACAATTATTTGTTTTCTGAAGTTAATAAATTACTTACTGCTTTTGCCTACCAGAGGTAAAGAAGAGGAATTCTCAGACTAAGAAAAGGCTAGAAAATTCTTTCCTAGCAAATGTGCACTATGAGAAACACTAGAGTCTTTAGACTGATGGAAAACGACCCCAACTAGCAGAGAACCCTAAAAATAAAGGGTGCCAGAAAGCATAAAATATAGGTGAATAGAAATACTATTTAAAATGACAATAATAATAATAGTAATAACAATAGGATCTTGTGGGGTTTATAAGCTATGTATAAAGAAAATGCGTAGATCAAAATTACATAAAGGGTGAAGCAGGGGGCACACAGAGTTAAACTTCTTAGGGTCCTTGAATGTGCAAAGAGTGGTAAAGCACTAGCTTAAGGTTTATGTAGGAGCTCATGGGTGCCTATTATAATATCTAGGGTAAGCCTTGAAAGAATATACAATGTACAGGACTACAAAGCTAATCCAAGAGATAAAATAATATATCATGCTGAATAGAAGGCATGCAAGGAGAAATAAGGGGACAAAGAAGATTATATCTTAGAGTGCAAACAGCAAAGGGTTTTTAAACTCAACTCTATCAATAATAATAAATATAAATTGACCAAATAACCCAGTTCAAAGATTGTTAGACTAGGATTAAAGACAAAGTGTAAAAAATTCAATTCTATTCTATCTACTAGAGACATACTTTGCTAGTATGTCTAGACACTAATACTGTTAGTTTCCTCTTGCACCTATGACAAATTACTACAAATTTAGTGACATAAAACACAAGTTTATTATTTCACAGTTTGTAAGCTCAGAAGTCCAAAATGGTTTTCTGAGGCTAAAACCAAGGTGTCAGCAGGGCATTCCTTCTGGAGGCTCTAGGGGGCAATGATTTCCTTTTCTCCTCCTTTTGCTGGTAGAAGCTCCCTGGAACACATGGCTAATGGCTTTTCCATCTTCAAAAACACCAGCATTACCATCTTCAATTCTCTTTCTGACTCAGACTCACTGGCCTCCATGTTTTACTGGTAAGAAGCTGTGTGATTACACTGGGCACACCCAAACAACCCAGGATAATTTTTCCATATGAAGATCCTTAACTAATCCTATCTGAAAAGTTCCTTTTGCCTTATCAAGTGACATACTTATAGTTTCCCAGATTAGCTGAAAGGTAGCTGTCCTGGAAAGTCATTAAACTCAACAGAGATCTGCATGAATGAGAAATGCACTTTGTTCTGTTAACTGACTGAGGTTTCCAGAATGTTCAGCAGCACATAGTCCATTTCTCCTAGTTCACCTATAAAGTGGAACACTGATATAATCTAAGGTCCAGGAATTGGTTGTCAATATATCCTAGATTTCTTCCACATATGTGCCAGCAAAAAATAAATAGCAAAAATATCAGATCCATATGATGTTATATATTGGAATGATAAGCATATACCAATTTCCACATTTAACAGCATAAGTGACATTATTTATATCATTAAATGTAGTGAACATAATTGACTTGAAAATATCAGCAAGGAACAAAAAATTATACAAAATGGCATTGCAGATTTGAAAAATGACCAAATAGATGTTCTAAAAATAAATACAAAATAACTAAAATAAAAGCAGTAATGAAGACATTTAACACAAAACTTGTACACAAAAGAAAAGAGATTTATGAACTGGCAGATATAAATGAAGTATTATGCATGACAGATCAAAAGAACAGGAGAATGAAGAAAAGAGTGGGCAAAAGACATAGAAGATAACCATAGATAGAAACTTTATAATCAAACTTCAGAACACCAAAAGGAAGATACTAAAACCAAAAAATAAAACAAAACAAACTACCCACACACTGCCTTCAAAATAATGCTGTATCTAATCACTGCTAAGCACAATGAAAGCCAGAGGTCAATTAAATTATATCTTCAAAGGTTGAAAGAAAATAACACTCGACCTGGAATTCTACACCCAAATAGCATATATTTCAAGAACATGGCAAAATTAAGACATTTTCAGATGAAAAACATCAGAATGCTCACCAGGCAGCCCTTCCTGTTAGAAGTTGGAGGAGGCTCCGTATTATTGTATCCTGCAGATTAAGAAGGCACTTTGAGACCAAAAATGAAGCAAGCCATTCCAGAGCTCCACACAGTTATATCGGGGGTAACTTACCAAGAGTGAGGATGCAGCCAGCGGGTGGGCCTGTGATCCATGTGGTACACACTTATCGTGCATGCATATTTTCTGCTGAATGCAGACCATAATCCCCAGCTTTTACAGTGGTGGGCATGGTGATGAGGTCACAGGGTAATTACCTAAAGTGGGGCCTTCTGTGCACCAATCATCTCAACTAGTTAGCTAAGTGGGGCCTTCTGTGCACCAATCACTAGTTAGCTAAGTGGGGCCTTCTGTGCACCAATCATCTCAATTAGTTAACTAAGTGGGGCCTTCTGTGCATCACTTTAGGGATGATAGGAACAAGGCTTCCTGCATTCTGGTCAGGGCATACATTAACCTCCCTTGGGCATGGAGCATGGAGCTCCCCGAAGGAGGTTGATGTATGGACATGAATAAGATGGAATCAATGTAGGAGCACTGCGGGGGCGGGGGTTCCATCGGTTGGGCTTCCAACTTTGGCTCAGGTTATGATCTCTCAATGTGTGGGTTCGAACCCCATGTCAGCCTGCTTTGGATTCTGTGCCTGTCTCTCTCTGCCCCTCCCCCATCCATGCTCTGTCTGTCTCTCTCTCAAAAATAAATAAAGATTAAAAAATTAAATAAAAAAAGATGGATCAATGTTGTCAGAACTTCCACGCTTACTAATGACAATTCTAAAGGGCATGCTATATATCTAGAAAGGAAGTGATTCCATGGCACCTGGGTGGCTCAGTTGACCCACTCTTGATTTCAGCACAGGTTATGATCTCAGGGTCTTGGGATCTTGCCCTGCCTCAATTCACTCTCTCTGTCTCTCTCTGTCCCCTTTCCAAATCACACTGTCTCTGCCTCTCTCAAAATTAAAAAAAAAAAAAAAAAAAGAAGAAGAAGAAGGAAAGAAAGGAAGTGATTCCAGATAAAAGCTCTCAACTGCCAGAAGCAAATAAGTGCAGAAAATGTGGTTTAAAATGCAGGCAAAAGTAAGCAAACATTTATTGTAATAAATCAAAAATAATACATGCAGAGTGTCAAAAGTTTTGGAAGTATTTAAATCATATAAAACACATTCTCTTACTACAGTGGAATTAAGCTAAATACATTTACAGGACATTAAAATTAAACTCGTTGGGGTACCTGGGTGGCTCAGTCGATTGGGCGTCTGACATTGGCTAGGGTCAAGATTCAAGCCCCACGTGGGGCTCTCTGCTCTCAGAATGGAGCCCACTTTGGATCTTATGCCTCCTTCTCTCTCTGCTCTTCCTCTGCTTGCTCTCTCTCTCAAAATTAAATAAAACTTTAAACAAATAAAAAAATAAAATTAAACTTGAAATTTAAAAATATACTTCTATGGGAGCCTGGGTGGCTCTCACTTGGTTAAGCACCTGATTCTTGATTTCGGCTGAGGCCATAATCTCTTGATTCATGGGATCCAGCCCTGATCGGCGCTGTTAGTGCAGAGCCTGCTTGGGATTCTCTCTCTCCCTCTCTCTTTGCCCCCCTCCCCACCTCAAAACAAATAAACATTTAAAAAAATAAATAAAAATATACTTCCTAGTAACAAAAGACATTATAATGGAAATTAGAAGATAGAGTATCACAACTGAATAATGATGCAAATATCGTACCATATAAGAAAATTGTTAAAGCAGATTAGAGTAATACAGGAAAAATCATAGCCTTAAATCTATATTTTAAAAAATATGAGAGATGGAAATTAAAGAACTCAGCATCCATTGAAAGATATTAGTAAAATAACAGTAGAATAAGCCTGAAATGATAGTAGAACCTGCAAAACAGGAAATAAAAACAATAGCAGAAATCAATGGAATGTGAAAAACTAACTCACATATAGAATATAGAGGGAAAGCAAAGCCAAAAGCTGGTCTGGTGAAAAGACTAATAAATGTGGCAAAGCTGAAGTGAGAGTAAGTCAAGGAAAAAAGCAAGTCACAAATAGCCAATATTAAATTGATAAGAAGAGGTTAATAGCAAGAGAATTCACATTTTTAAATTTGTAGAAAAGATGAGAAATATTAAATCTGAATATTACTACCATTAAAGTAAAAGAATCAGTAATTTAACATCTTCCCTCAAAGTAAACTCCAGAACCATATGGTTTCACTGACAAGTCCTAACAAACATTAACAGAAGAAATGATTCCAATCCTATGTGAATCCTTCCAAAAAAGAAAAAAATTAATAGATAACACATTCCAATTCATTTTATGAGGATAGTATAACTATGATTTTTTTAACAGTGGAAAAAAAGGAAAACCAGAGTCCAACTTCAATTTTAACATGGTTGTAAAACTCATAAGCCAAACTTCAGTAATATGTAGAAAATACATTACAAAAAAGTGTGTTTTATCCCAGAGGAGTGTTAATTTAACATCAAAAAATCATTAGATTGATATTAGAAAACAATTGAATGTGGGGCACCTGGGTGGTTCAGTCGGTTAAGCAGCTAATTCAATTTATGCTCAGGTCATGATCTTATGGTTTGTGGGATCCAGTCCTTTGTGCTGACAGCAGGGAGACTGCTCAGGATTCTCTCTCTCCTTCTCTCTCTGCTCCTCCCCCTTCTCATGCCCATGTCCTCTCTCGCTCTCAAAATAAATAACCATTAAAAAAAAAGAAAATAATTTAATGTATTTTGCCACAAAAACAGGTTAAAAAGGATACAATTCATAGATCATCTCTACACATGTTGACAAAACTTTGATAAAATTAACCTCCGTGTTAACATCTATTTTTACTGTAATGTGTTTTCCAATTTATCAATTTGTGGATTTATTTCAGGTGCTAGGCAGAGAAGAAGTAAATTAAAAAAAGCAATGGAAAATATGAGAATTGGAAATGAAATAAAACTGTTATTATTTGTGGATTATATGCTTGTGTAAAAAGAAAACCCAACAGAATCTACAGACACATGATTAGGCTTGATAAAAATTTAGCAAGATTGTTGAATTCAAAAATTAAAAAGAATCAATTAATATACAAATATCCAGCAGTAACAGAAAATGAAATTTTGGAAATAAAACATTTTTAAGAGTCTTAATATATATCTTAAGAAAATAGGCAAGATCTCTATGTATAAAAATTATAAAACTTTATTTTAGAAAAATTAAGAAAACCTAAATAAATGGAAATCCATAAATTGAAAAATTAGAAAACACGTTATAGTAAAAATAAATGTTCTCCTTAGGTTGATTTATAGACTCAACCTCTATCTAAATTCCAACAGGGATTTTGTAGAATTTGACAAACTAATTCTAAAAAGTTAATTGAAATGCAAAGGGTCAATTGTATCTATGACCCTCTAGAAGAAGAGGAATCAGGTGAGAAGACATGCTTTAGTAGATAATTCTTTAAAACTGTTAAAATATAAACCCATAATATTATTGTTGCATGTAGACAGAAAGACTTAGGAAAAATAAAATTAATTAAAATAAAGTTTAATTTAATTTAAAAAGGCTAGAAACAAAGCCATTGCCTATGTATGGGCAGTTGACTCATGAGACTAATAAGGAAAACACAAACTTTTCAAAATAACATGTTGGGATAAGAATATTAAAAAATAAAAAATATATCATTGGACGCCTAGTTTACACCATGCACAAAATTAATTCCAGGTGGGTTAGAAACTTCACTATGAAAGTTAAGCTTTAGAAAAGAATATAAACAAATGTCTTCATGATCTTATCAAGATTTCTTAAAGAGGGCACAAAATGTGTTAATATGAAACAGATCAGTGAACACATTTGACAATATTTAAATCAAGAATTTCTATTCCTTAAAAAAAAATTCTAACCTAAGAATTAGATGACAAGTCACAAAATAGCAGAAGATACACAACATATATCAGATAAGGGTTAGCATCAAAAATATCGTACATTAAAACACTTACAAATCATTTGAAAAGGAGTATAATTTGGGGCGCCTGGGTGGCTCAGTCAGTTAACCATCCGACTTCAGCTCAGGTCAGGATCTCACGCCTCATGAGTTTGAGTCCGCCCAGAGCCTGGAGCCTGCTTCGGATTCTGTCTCCCTCTCTATTTGCCCTTTCCCCGCTCATGTTCTGTCTCTCTCTCTCTCTCAAAAACTAAATAAACATAAAAAGAAAAGAAAGGAAAAGAAAAGAAAAAGAAAAGAAAAGAAGAAAAGAAAAGAAAAAAAGAAAAGAAAAGGGGTATAATTCAATTTAAAAAATAAGAGCAAGGTTTGAATAGGTACTTCTACACAGAATTGATGTGAGTGCCCAGGACAGTCCTAATGTATGTGACTCATCATGGTTAAATAGTTACTAATGTATCTTTTACTTCAAGAGCATCCTAATACAGTCGTGAAATATATGTTCACCATACCTTTCAGTCTCTTCTCAAACCTATCCTTTACCCCTAACTTCTGAGATCTCTAAAGCCTCTAATTCGAGAACCTCACCACAGTTAATGCAGAATGAGTCTTCTTGCTTCTACTGGGCTTGTCTGTCTGTAGATTCCAGCTTCCTGTTTTTTGAGTTTCCCATTTCAAAAAATGCCATCATCTGTCTCCTTTTCTCTTTATGTTTGTGAGTTTATAATACTTTATTTCCCTGCCATCATCTCAAGGAGGACGGAGGAGAATCCAAAATAAATGATCGATCATACCATGCCATACTTCACCTAAAGTACTCATTTACTCCTGTTATTCATTTAAATGCCTAGTTGAAATAATATCCACTTTAGAAATCTTTCATGATGAAACAAAAAATGGTGATATCTTTCCTTGAGAAACAGGATTTTGTGCTTCATCTAGATAAATGCACTTTTCCTATCTGTATATTTGATCCCATGTATCTGTTGACCTTACTGCTTAATTGCTTTTGAAGAAAGATTTTTCAGAATTATATTGATCCACTATGCCTATGTGTGACATTTATACTTTGAATGGAAATGAATGCCCATAAAACAGGATCCTGTGCCACATTAACAAAATTGTTGGAATTTTGATTATAAGCCTGGTATATAAACCGAGGTCTGCTTAATTTATCGCAGTCTCTATAGTCAGAGATCTATTTTAGGGTTCACAAAAAATGTGAGGTTTGCAGTCTTTCTCTCCTCATCATGATTTTTACTGCGAATAGCATTAAAGACAGGAACCTAATTAATTTCTTAAAAGCTACCTCTTCTTTGAGGCCATCAGTCCAGAATCCAGGGACATGTAATAATTTGCTGGAATTATTTTGATTGTTAACTGAGAGAGGACAAGACCCATGTTTTAATCATTCAGATCTTTGTTTGCATTTGAATGGATATTTAATGTGACTATTTTCAGATTCCCTCATTGAAAAGAAATACATATGTCAGTTTAACTGATATAATGATTCTGTTCTATTTCTTCTATTTCTATTTGATACAATGATGCTGTTCTATTTCCTCTCCCATTTTTATCACCTTGGTAGTAGATGATGTACCTAAAGAGAAATGTAGTTGTATCACAGCATTTCTCTTAGTTTTGTGCAGGTTCCTAAGAAAAACTTTTTGTGAACTGATAAGCTTCTTTGAAGATGACACTTTCAAAATACATTATTTTTCTTGAGAAAAAAAAAAAAAAAACATTTTCAATTGCTAGGTACTTCATTTCTATTTTTACTGGCATACTAGAAGGATCCTGAGGAAGTGTCATTGATGAGGGAAACAGATAATTGCTTTCTATATACCGACATTATATTCTGAGATTCAAACAGTCCTGAGCCTTAAATTGAAGTACCTGGGCTCACGAAATGAAAATGCATCCGTTTCTGATCATTTCACAGCAGTCTGTATCCGTGAGGAAATTTTCTCATAGAGTCTCTGCGATGCAGGCCAAGAGTAGGATGAGCATCTTTACTTGAAATCTGCTGAAACTGAGAAAGAAGAAATTTAAATAACATGACTAAAATTGCTTTGCCTATGGTGGGGCTGAAATTAGAATGTAGATCTCCTGATTCAAGGTTGAACTACCCCCACTGGGCCTGGGAGGAATCCAAGTGCAGTGACAGAAAATAGCTCTTGCTAACTTCACAGTACCTCTGTGGAGTGTACAGGGAACCCAGCCCCTTTCGTTGTGCTTCCCGCAGAGGGAGCAGGACTTAAAACAGTACAATCTCTACTTTTCCTTGGATAATTTCTACCGTATAGAGCGAACAAATGGCAGTGACCGATAAGGACCCTACTGGTGTGGTGCTAGGGGTAGAAGATAAGAACACTGAGTTAGTGTGTGTCTAAGTGGAAGTGATCAAAGATGGAAAGAAGGATACTCTAGGCAAACACCCCGACTCTTCTACTAACCACATGCAGTCAAAAGAAAATACTAATGCATTACTATTATTCTTGAAAGTTGACCAATTACCTTTTACATACATCAATTTATTTTATATTAACTTCAAAACATCCCTATGTGGCAGGTATTGCCATTTCTCATTCTATAAATATGTAGATGGACTCAGAGAAGCTAATAACTTGCTCATGATCATCCAGCCACCAAATAGTGAAGAAAGTAAGGGTAACAACATTAATAGAGATCTTAAATTTTCATCTTTTATTTCCTTTACCTTTTTCAATAGGAAAGGGCAAAGAGGGGAGTACCAGAAGGAATTGTGGTTTACAGAAATGTGGGAACTTGAGGCAAAATGTGATAGCTCAGTATGTCCTCAATGCTTAGAGAATATTGTGCTTAGTATCAAGCCAAGTTGGGTGGCACCATTAAAAAAGTACAGAAAATTCAAAGAGTCATCCTTACCACCCCAGACAGACACTAGATCATCCCATTGTGTATATATTTGGAAAGATCTTCCATTACCAATGACTTCCAAGTGTAGGAGTTTTATCTAAAACTTGCTGAGTAATCATTTCATCTTCGAGACTCAGCACTTCCTAAGGTATGACATGCTTCTTAAATGATGAAAATAAAGACTTCAAAGAGGAGAAAACTTGTGAGAGCACCTGAGAGAGAAGGTTGTGGATGCATCTAGATAAACTCCAAAAGTTCCAGTACATAGGTGGATCTTCAATGAATACTTAGAGATAAATGGGTATTTATGCCACAGAGGGGCATCATATTCAGTATGTTAGCTATACTGTTAGGATTAAATACTGACTTAACACCTACCATTTTTATTGGGCAAAATTTGTTGTTGCATATTTCTGGGCTAATTAAGTATTGGAAGATTTTAACATTTCTAGCTCCCATTTTCAAACTTTGTACAGGTCTGTTCATCCTGACCCTTGTTACACACTACATTTTTTTCTAGTGTTTCCTCTCTTTAAGCAATAAGCTACTATATTTCAAGCTCTGGGCATATTTCTGGACAGTTTCAGATAATTTTTCATTTAATCATCATACTAATCTAGCAAGTTATCCTCATTTCGCACAACACTCTGAATCTCCAAAAGGGTTAACTAACTCGCTCCATGTAACATGATAGTAAAATGCAGATCTAGGATTTCAATCCAGAATTCAAACCCTTGAAGGCAAACCAATATCTTTTGTGTTTCTTCCATATCAGCAATACCTACATCAGCATGTGTACTGGAATCACCTGAAAAACTTAGAAACGGTTTCCCACTTCATACCTTCTGGACATTCTGATTTCAGTTGGTCTAAGATGGAACATCAGTCTACATTTTTAACAAATCCTTCGGCATGATTCTTACATAGCCAGTTGAAAGATGTGTTATTTAGGGTCACCATATCAATGTCTTCCATACAGTAGGAAACAAAATATGTTATTTACATTTTGAAGTAAATTCCACATATCAACTTGATGCTTCTTTGTGTTTCACAACATTTAAAGATTCTTTTCATGGTGGAACACGACACACTGACACATGGATAGATGAAAGACAGAACTCTTAGTTACTTACAGCTCCAGAAGAGAAACAGAGCCACACAGGGGAATGCATGGAAAAGGATAACGGCAAGCTGGAGCTGTGGAGACAGTTGATATTGGCAAGTGGGGTGGGTTGCTAGGTTTCCCAGGGTTCCTGGTGGATTGGCTAAATTTATTAATTTTGCAGGCCATGGGGCATGGTAGCTTACCTAGTTATATGGTACCTGGCCATGGGGTGATTAAGAATAATGCACAGTAAACTAGGGTGTGAAAGCCAGATAAGAGAAGTGGTTGGGGGTATGGATTTAATTGGGTGCTCAAAAAGGGGAACAAACCAGCCCCTAGTCAAGGTCTCAAAACTGGGTCAAGACAGCACAATTAAAAGTGATTAAACAGGGACACCTGGGTGGCTCAGTCAGGCGTCTGACACTTGATTTTGGCTTAGGTCATGATCTCACAGTTCATGGGTAATTCTCTCCCTCTCTCTGTCCCTCTCCCACCTTCTTTTTCTCTTTCTCTTTCTCTTTCTCTTTCTCTTTCTCTTTCTCTTTCTCTTTCTCTTTCTCTTTCTCTTTCTCTTTCTCTCTTTCTCTCTCTTTCTTTCTTTACCTCTCATTCACGATTGGTTTAGAGCTCCAATTCACAATTTATAGCTAGTGAAATCCTTACCAACGTGCCTCTGGTTTCCCAATATAAGGTGATGAAATAGGTGAGTTATCCCATCTGGAAGTTTTTGACTCCTCCCTCTAACCCCACTGAATTTCTATTCTCCATGCTAGGTTTTGAATTTTTCATCTGTCTGGGAGTTAATCTCAGTACTTTGCCTTGCTTGGCAAATTAAAAAAAAATCATAAATGTATTCAGAAACAGACATAACTGAAAAAAAGCACTTACAAAAGGCATTGTATGTGTAGCACAGTGTGATGAAGGCTTGAGGTTTAAATCAAAAGAAGTTTAAATTGCTGCAGCAGTAACTATTTAACAATAATCGTTAGTGCTGCTTCCAAACTTCTTGGACAACTTCACAGTGTTGCCCAAGCCTTGGCTGTTTTTCCTTTAACTGTCTCCTCCCTGTGTCTGTTCATTTCTAATGCAGAGGGACTTAGTTACCTCTTTTGTTTCCTGGGCTTCCTCCTAATCCTCTACTCATGATCTCATATTCCACTCCATGTACTTTATCTGGGTATTTTCCTAAAGAGAGAATATTTCTACTGGTGCCAGCTATTAATATTAATATTTGTTTTTCCTCTGCTACTGAAGACATTTGCCTTCTCATGGGAAATCCTCATCTCACTGAAACATGTCATGTAAGGTCCTTTACTTATATTATCTCCCTACATAGGTTTTGATAGTATTGTTTTCCATAATAATTATAAATTAATTATTCTGATTTCTACTTAATAGCCTCTGGGAATAAAGTGGACTAGCTAGAGCATGACTATTGCCCTATCTACTTTGACCAATAAATTCCTTGTATACTGGAGAACAAAATGGCTTAAAATTGATTTCATCGAGTTCTATTTCATAATGCGGAGCCCAAAGTAGATAATGACTCAAAAAAATCAAATTATGTAATTAGAAATTCTACTTAGTATAAAATAATTGATAAAGCGGGGATTGGCAAAAAGTAAGCAACATACAAAGTTGTTTCATTTTGTTTGAGTGGGGAAAAAAAATAGAATCCTTTTCTTAAACTTTCTCCTCTTCTGAGCCTCACAATTTTGCAATGTGTCTGTGCTCAGTTCTCACCTCACTCTGCTCCATACTCATGCCAATGCTTCCCAAAGAAATCTCAGCCTCATTGCTCCCCCTGAACTCTGCCCACTCCATGGTTCTCTTTGGACTCCTGATAAGCACTTCAAGCAAACATGGCCAAGGCAAAACTCTTGATTTTTCCCTTCTAGTTCCCCAATCTTCCTCAAATCATTGTGTCGCTACCATTCACTAGATCAAACCAATTCCTTGCTTTTGCTTGCATTCTTCCAACCCATCAGCAAATCGTATTGGTTTTGCCTTCAAAATACATCCTGAATGCACTCATGTCTCACTAGTCCAGGTTGCCACCACTGTGCCTCTACTTCTGTAATAGGTTCCTAATGCTTTACTTGCCTTTCCCATTCTTGCCCCTCTACAGTCTGTCACTCAGCTGTTAGAGTAGACATTTACAAAATATGTCAGATCAATAGGGCACCTGGGTGGCTCAGTCAGCTAAGTGTCTGACTCTTGGTTCCAACTCAGGTCATGATCTCTAGGTATGGGACTGAGCCCCACACAGGGCTCTACACTGCGCTGGGCATGGAGCCTGCTTGAGATTCTCCTTGGTCTCCTTGTACCCCTCTTCCCCCCTCATGCACCTTCTTTCTCTCTCTCTCTCAAATAAAAAGAGTTTAAAAAAAGATGTCACATCAAGATATTTTCCTATGTAAAACTTTCTAATACCTTCCTTTCCATATTTTGAAAAATGTAGAAATATTTTTCATAACTGTAGCTCTATATAATCTAACCTTTGATCTCTCGTTGACTTCATATTTGACTTCTCATCATGTCTTTCTTAGCTCCAACCTCAGTAAGCTTCATTTAGTTCTTTGACTATTGTAACCTTTCCCTACTAGGAACTTTATGATTCTTAAACCTTTGACCTACCGTGATCTTCCCAAACCATTAATTTTCATCAAACAGGCATTACCACTTGAATCCATCCTTCCCTCCATCCTTACTCCCTTCTTCTTTCTCTTTTTATCTCTCCTCTCTCCCTCCCTCTGTGCCTTCTCCCTCCTTCTATGTGATTTATTATATTTCTTCCACTAAACTGTACACATCATGATGGCATGGACTTTCTGTATCTTTTTCTATTAAAAACACAGTGTCTAGAAAAATGCCTACCTGTATGAAATGCTGAATAAATCATTGTTAAATGAATAAATGGATAAATAAATTTATTTCATAAATCAGAAAGAGAGATGTTAAGAAAATTAGAGATGTTGAGGAATAAATGTAGAGATAGTTAATTCTTAAAAAACAATTCTATAGTGACAGTATCTATAATGTAACCATAACAAGTGATATTTATTGAGTATTTAATATTCTTCTAGCCATTGAGCTAAGTACTTCATGGACATATCTCATTTATTTCTCCCAACAACCCACCAAAGGAATGCTCTTCCTTTTCCTATATTACAAATGAGCAACCTGAGGTTAAATGACTCATTTTCTCATGGTCACACAAATCCTAAATGATGGAGCTGGGCCTTCAACTGATTCATACTCCAAAGCCCATGGTTGTAATAACTGTATGATATAAATATAACATGGTAATTCTTTTTTTTAAATATTTTTTTAGATTTTTTAATGTTTATTTATTTTTGAGAGAGAGGGAGAGAGAGAGAGAGAGAGAGAATGAATGAATGAATGAATGAATGAACAGGAGAAGGGCAGAGAGAGAGGGAGACACAGAATCCTAAGCAGGCTCCAGGCTCTGAGCTGTCAGCACAGAGCCCAATGTGGGGCTAGAACTCGTGAACCACGAGATCATGACCTGAGCCGAAATCAGATGCCCAACTGACTAAGCCACCAGACGCCCCTAACATGGTAATTCTTTTAAAGCTAGACTATATGAACTCATGTCTATATTATTTGCAGGTACTGGGTTTCAATTCTGTGAAAGAATCTAAAGAACCTGAGGAAGAATGTGTGGTTGCACTGTAAGCAGCAGAACGGTGGTGGGAAGGAGACATTACTGGGTTAGGGACCAAAGTTACTGTGGTTTTACATAGGCTGCTCTATCATAGTATAAACTGGACCCCAGTCTCCTTTTCCAGGGGAGGAGCGTTCAATTCCCAGGGGGGAATTAAACTAAAATTAAAGCTATAAAACTGAATAGTCCTTGAACAAAATTCAGTTCCAAGGTACCTTTTCTTAAGTTCTCCCTCTTTTCTTTTCATGTTTTTTGGTAGGGAATTTAGGAATTTAGGACTTCCCAGATGGTCCCAACAAGGTCCTATTGTCTTTCATCCAGCCCACTTAACCCGTTAATATTTCTTACCCTAGTCCTTCAGGGTATTTGATTTTGTGACCTCAGGGCTAGAAATCATACGCTATATCCCTTTTTAAGTCAAAACATACTATCCATAGGGATAAATACTGGAAAAAATACTGGAATACATACGGAAAAAAAATTAGTGTTTGCATGATGATTTTTCAGTTGTCAGTCCAAGCTTACATTTATGCATAAGTTAATGATATTCATATCTTGCAGAGCTGTTAAAGGACAAAAGCATACTAAGCATACAGTTATGACAAATCACTTTAAATACTTATTTTCAAACATCATTTTATTTGTATCTTGACTGATACATGGAATATATATAATTTGTTTCATTGCTGTTATTTTAAAATTGACTCTACTCTGAAGAATCATGACAAGAAATGAACGTTTCTCATAAACAGCCAAAAGAATAAATATGTCTGTGGTGGCAAAACATCCAGATGTAAAGTGGAAAATTCAGTCATGTGATAGTTTCCTCACAGAATGCCAAACATCTGGAGGTTCGGGGAGAACTTTACAATTACCTAAATATTTCATTTCTTATCTGTATATTTATTTTCTTGTAGCTGCAGTCTTATTTGGCACATTGTCGGTAAGTAAGGGGCGGCGGGGAGAGGGGGGGAGTGTTGGATTCTAAAGAAAAAGTTTTGGTTTTTTTTCCCCAAAGAACTGTTTAAGACATTATTTTAAATTATTTTATACATTCTGGTCTGATCAAAGGCATTTCTTAAGTTTGTCTGCATTTCACATAGGACACTCCTAAATCATGAATCTTTAGGTTTGCCTTTGTTTTATGTAGTAAGAAACATAGTGTAAAGAGAACTGAAAAGCTGTAACTACATAACAAAGCTTTTCTCCTTGTTAAACTTCCATTAATTCATCATTAATCCAGTTACAATGGTATATGCAGAATATGTACATTAAAAATACCAGGGAGGTGCCTGGGTGTCTCAGTTGCTTGAGCATTCGACTTCAACTCAGGTCATGATCTCATGGGTTTGTGAGATAAAACCCCACATTGGGATCTCTGCTGTCAGCCCAGAGCCGCCTTTGATTCCTTGGTCCCCGCCCCCATTCTCTGCCCCTCCCCCACTCGCTTAAGTTCTCTCTCAAAAATGAATAAAACACTAAAAAAAAAAAAAAAACAAAACAAGAGGAAATAAGCTAAATGTAACCATTTTTAGAATCCTTAGGATTTGGCTTTCCTTTTTAAATTTTTTTTCAATTTTCTGTAAAGGTCAGTAGTATTTTAAAAAATCAAGTTAATTTAGTCTTTCAGCTGAACACAAACATTTATAAATTTATTTTTCAGAAAACAAAAGTGCCCTTATCGTTTTCAAAATCACATTTCAGCTTGGCTGTCTCATCAACATGGTTTCTATGAAGAGTATGCTGGGAAGTGAGAGCAAGGAGAGCCAGCTAATATTTAGAGTGCATTGATTGATGTTTTACCAGTGAAAGAGTGTAATGTAGTTACTTCTTACTAATAAAGCAGGCATCTTTAGGACCATCAGACTCTCAAAGTACTCCATGGACAAATTACCCAGGAATTTTAAAAGGCCTTCTTAAGAAAATGAAAGAATTGTCATGAGTAGCTCCAGTAGCACAATCAGTTAGCATGTGGTATTTAAACAATTTCCATGAGACCAGTCATACATGTTTCTCTCTTATAAAAATGAATGTGGTCCTAAATATTTTGGGGAATAAAGAAACAATGAAAAATATTAGAAACACCCATAAAAGGCCTGCCAGAAGTTCAGACACCTAAATACACAATCAAATCTGGGCACCTGGGTGGCTCAGTCGGTTAAGTGTCCAACTCTTGGTTTTGGCTCAAGTCATGATCTCACCTTTCATGGGTTCAAGGCCTTCATCAGGCTCTGCTGACAGCATGGAGCCTGCTCTGGATACTCTGTTTCCCTCTCTCTCTGCCCCACCCCCTCTCGTGTATACTCTCTCTCTTCTTCTCTCAAAAATAAACATTTAAAAATAATAAATAAATACACAACTAAATCAAATTAAAAAACATAATTGACAGAATTTTCTATCTTCTTTTTTCTAGTTCTTAAGCCCAAAGCTTTCAGCCATTTAATATACTAAATACTAACAAAATAATACCTCATTTTAAGAGAGGTTGCATATTTTCATACTCTGGGAAGAAATGTCATTTAATAAACTGCTTAATGAGTTGCAGTTTGATGGTCCTTTGGTAGTAATAAGAGTACACCCAGCAGTAAATCAATGAGGAAACATCAAGATCACCAGAGCAGGCTAGCTATAAATCCTAAATCTCCTAGAGTAATCAGTAAATTCACTGCATTCAGAAAATGAAGCAATTATATGATAACGAAAGCTATAGAAAATGTGATTATATTTGGCTTGTATATTATTCTACTCAGAATGCTATAACAAAATACAGAATGCTATAACAAAATAGTTCTGTTCTGTTGAAAGAACAGAAATTTGTTTTTTTCCTAATTCTGGAGGCTGGAACTCTGAGGTCAGGGTGCAGCATGGTTGGGTTCTAGTGAGAGCTCTCTTCCTGGTTTGCAGATGGTCCTTCTAGCTGTGTGCTCTCATGGCCTTTCCTGTGTATGCACTGTGAGAGACAGAGTGACCTGTCTCTCTTCCTTTTCCTATAAGGCCATCAGTCCTATTGGCTTAGGGCCCTACCCTTAAGACCACATTTAACTTTAATTACCTTCAAAGACCCTTTCTCCAAATATAGTAACATTGGGGCTTAAGGCATCAGTATATGAATTGTAGGATAGAGGGCAAAATTTAGTCCATAGCAGTTTGTTTGGGGTGTGTGTGTGTGTGTATGTGTGTGCATGCGCGTGCACGTGTGTGTGTGTGTGTGTGTGTGTGTGCGTATGTGTGTATGTATGTGTGTTTATGTGTTGGGTAGGAGATTTGAGAAAGTGCTTAAAGACCTAATATTTCTAGAATATTTATAGTAGAATTTTATAGAAGAAGTAAAAATGTTAACATTTTACTAAGATGTTTACAATACCAATTGGTAAGTTTTGCTGTCAATTAGTGGACTAATATAACTCTGTAACTCATGGTATTAATAGTATGGTTTGAGCCATCTGCATGTGGTCAAGAGCAAACTTGGGTCTTTTTTCTTAAAGTTTCTTTCTTCTCACAGAAATTCTCTCCACCCCTGAACTTAAGTTATCTAAAAACTTTAAGAATGTTTAAGACTTTCCCTTCACCATACACTTCAATGGAAAAGAATAAATGGATAAAAATATGAATGAGTGGATCTATCGATTCAGTACAATCCCAATCAAAATCCCAGAAGCCATTTTCCTTTTTTTTTTTAGAAATTGACAAGCCAATGCTAAAATTTACATGTATATGAAAGGACCTCAAATAGTCAAAACAACTTTGTAAAATAATAGACTTGAGGAGGTACAATATCTGATTTCAAGAATAACTAAAGCTACAGTAATTAAGACAATGTCATATTAGTATAAAAATAGACAAATAGATCAATGGAATAGAATAAAAAATCCAGAAATAGATCTACACATACATAGTCATTTGACTTTTGACAAGGAAGCCAAGGCAATTCAGTAGGAAAAAGAATCTTAGACATTGGTGGCAGTACAGCCTGCTTCTGCCTCACCATAAACAAAAATTAATCAATATTTTATTATAGACCCTAAATGACACTACATCAAGAAAAAAAAAAATTTGTTCTTCAAAAGACACTATTACTAAAAGGAAAAAGCAAGCTAAAGGAAATATTTACAAAACTGATTTTTAACTAAGAGCTTGTATTCAAAACAGAGAAATAAATTTCAATTGTCAATAATACGAAAATAAACAAACCAATTCAAAAAGGGCAAAATATTTGATTAGACATTTCAGCAAAGCAGATGTAAAGATGGCAAGTAAACAACATGAAGAGATGCTGTTAAGAAAACACAAAAACCTCAATACCATATCAGTACATACTCACCAGAAAGGCTAAAATGAAAAACTGATCATATCAAGTGTTGGTGAGGATATGGAACATCTGGAAGTCTCTATTCTACCAGTGGGAATATAATTTGGTATATTCACTTTAGAAAACAGTTTGACAGTCTCCTAAAAAGTTAAAGTTATACTGACTATGTAATGTAGCCATATCACTCCTAGATATTGACAAGAGAGAAATTAAAATATCTTTCTATACAAAACCTTGTACACAAATGTTCAAGGAAACTTCACTTGTAATTCCTCAAAACTAAAAACAATCTACTGTACATCAACAGGTGAACATATAAACAAGTTGTGGTGTACCCATACAATAAAAAGGAACAAACTATTAATGCACAAAACAAAACGAAAGAATCTCAAAATAGTTATGCTGACTGAAATAAGCCAGACCCCACCTCAAAAAGAGAGGATATGTATATATGATTCCATTTATATAAAATTCTAGAAGATGCAAACTAATCTACAGTGACAGAAAGCAGGCCAGTGGTTGCTTGGAGAGGGAGAATCACAAAGGTCAGGAGGAAAATTTGGAGAATGGTGGATATATTCATTATCTTGATTGTGTTTGATACATATGTCAAAAGTCGTCAAAAATACATGTTGAATATGTGCAGTTTAATAGATGTCAATTATATCTCAATGACGCTGTAAACAAACAAGCAAAAGCAAATTACAGAGATAGAAGTCAGGATAATTGTTACCCTTGGTAAGTGCGTGTAGTCACTGGAAGAAGAAGCTTCTGGGGTTCCAGTAATGCTGTGTGTTTTTATCTGGATGCTGACGACACACATGTGTTCACTTTCTGAAATTTAGCTGACACATATGATATGTATCCTTTGCTAAATGTATGTTTTTCTTCTTTAAACATTTTCCAGTAAAGTAAATATGAAGAGAAAGTTCTGCCTTCTCAGTGTAGACAGGACCCACATGAAATATACCAAGTATATTTTTATACTTTTAAAAAGACAAGATGAATTGCAGATGAGAGCAGAAGTAAAGATAAATATAAACTACAGTCCGCTAATATTTAAATCATGCTTTACTGAAACATAGCAAAGAAATTTGTGTCAAACTCCTGACTTTATAGGAAACTTCATCTCATTTTATCACTGAATCTTTTTCAGAAACATTTTTTTTCCTTATATTCCTTCCCCCAAGATTATTTTTCAAGGTAGATTTTTCAGAAGGATTTTTCATGAGCATGGTAAAGAACCATAAGATGAAAATGTTCCACAGGCAAAAGCATTTGGGTATATCATGCTACACCAAGCTAAACTGTTTTCTTTCCTGCAGGATTTATAGGTAAGCTTTTAGCATGTTAAAATGTGCCATGAATCCCATACAAGGCATATGTGATACTTTGCAAATTTATATGTCCACAGAATGTCCTTTTTTAAACATCTTTCTAAAGGACTAATATTTCAAGGAATATACAATGCAGTTCTAGAAATGCAATACCAACTGTGGTTGTTTACTACTGTAGTTAAATTGTGTGTTGCCAAATTAGACCATCTGTGTTTGAATCCTGCTGTTTTTTCTCTTGTGTGACCTCGAAAGCTGAAACTTATCTCTCAAAATAAGGTGATAAAAGAAATATGGTCATCTTGGGGATAAAATGGCTAAAGATATGCAAAGCATGTAGAACAATGCCTGATGCATAGTAAGTGTTCAAAAGAGCTAACTAGTAATATTATTAAGAAACATTGCCTAGGTCAGAATCACAAGGTAGAGATCACGTTCCCGTATTGGTCTTGCCGAAATTTAGGGTCAATCTTACTACTCATCAACCCATCAAAATCTGGCAATAGAATTACATGAGATATAAATGTTTTCCCCGGACAACAACAAAATGGATAATATGTGAGGTAAAAGATGTGTTAACGAACTTCTTGTGGCAATAATTTCTCAATATATGTATGTATGAGATCACCACACTGTACATCTTAAACTTATACAATGTTATGCATTAATTATATCTCAACAAAACTGCAAGAGAAACAGAACAATTCCGGTCTCTTAAGCAGTCATCAAGAGACTGAGTGACTTAATATATACAAAGTGTCCAGTCTTAAACCTCTACAGGATGAAAGAATTACATGAGAATTTATAACCATAACCAGCATGCATGGTTAGATTATAAATTCCTTGAGGGCAGAGACCACATCTGACCATGATCCTCCTTTCTGAAGACTAGAGTTGAGCTAATTCAGTCTACACACTTTAGGAACTGTGGGATTCAGCAGTCTGATTAGCATGCGGGAATCAGACACTTTGGTGTAACTGTGAAAAGGATTTTGAGCCAAGATGGCCAGCTCCCTGGATCAGCAAGACAAAGATATGTCAGCAAAAGATGGTAGAAGACTGCTTTTAAGAGGGTTTTGTTTAGGTTATGTATATGGAGTCCTTAAATCAGGATTCCATTCATGAGGCCTTCACGTTAGAAGACAGCTGAAACCAAACAGGGTGAGGACACCAGGGACATTAAAATCATGTTAGCAAAACTGACGATTGGAGTCAAATGCTTCCTCTGGTTATTACTTTCATGCCTGATTTTCCTGAGGCTGATGTGATAAGACAATAAGGGTTATATATTTATCCACCAAAGTGCCTTAGACATACTTGCTCACAGTAGGTGTTAATGAATATATTTTTTGAGCATACAGTGTCATCATAAAGCGTAGTGACAGTTGTAGAACTGACACTCCCACTCTCCAACTCCAGCTGTGGAGAAAGGAGAAAACGTGCAAGGAAACAAGAAATGGTAAATGTGTAGAGCAGAAAGAAAGGAAGAATCTTCAAGCAGACAAAGCAGAGTTAATTCACAAGAAATGTGCTTTATGTTGCAAAGGACCGAGGCACAAGAGAGAATAAATAGTATTCACCCTCCAGGACTTCTTCAAAGGTTAATTTGTGTGAGGAAAGTGCTCTGAAACCAATGGTATGAAAACCACTTAAATGCAAAGTCTCACCACAGCTGCTGGCTGCATTGTGCTGCTTCTATTTTTAGCTCACATTCATGCTGCTCCTGGTCAGAGGAAGGGATGTCTGTGGAGAGAGGAACAAATCGCTTGCAGCAAGACCAGCTTTGATGAGTAATTACTTGTGTTATAATGTGCAGTCAGGGCCGGCTCCATTCCACAGGATGAAAACTAAAACTCCCAGGAAGTAATCACGGGTAGGGTCCACGGTGGCTGCAATGGCTTCCAGCACTAATGATATCTGGCAGTGCTGCCAGGATGATCAAGAAGTAATTGATTTGTTGTGAACCCTACTAAAGGTTAGCACCAAGGCTGGTGTTATACAACGCAGTTACATTTTCAAAGCACCTTATAATCAGTAATTATTCTTTTCCCAATATTCCAAGGAAGTAAGTAAAAAATACTTTTCCTTGTAATTCTAACGTTATCTTTTTTTTAAAGGTTTATTTATTTATTTTGAGAGAGAGAGAGTGTGTGTGCATGAGCAGTGGAGGAGCAGAAGGAGAGGAGGAGAGAGAATCCCAAGCAGGCTCCACACTCCACACTAGCACAGAGCCAGACACGGAGCTCGATCTCATGACCTCGAGATCATGACCTGAGCCAAAATCAAGAGTTGGAGGCTTAACGGACTGAGCCACCTAGGAGCCCCATAATGTTATCTTTTTGACTTTATATTTCTAAGCCCTAGACTTTCTACTAAGTACAAAAACTCTTTCACAAATTTTATGTTTCAAGAGTGAGAAGAAGTAAAATTTTCCTGTTATTTACTTAAAGCTGTTTTCTGATGCAGGCACAAAGTTTCTTTCTTTTTCTACTTTCCTACAACCCAGTGGTTCCAGCACTTGACCAGCCCTAACTATATACTTTATATATTTATATAAATACACACACACACGTGTTTATGCATATGTACATATAGTATGTATACATGTAGTATGCATGTAGTTATGCATATGTACATATAGTATGTATACATGTATACACATATACCTATACACATATATGTGTGTATATGTGTGTGTATATGTGTGTATATGTGTATATATGTGTTATTATGCCATGATGCCATGTTGTTATGCCATCATTATTTCCATTATTATTAATGAATATTGTTATGCATTTATCTATAAAGAAAGCTATATATGTGTATAGGTATATGTGTATATATATGCATATACGCATATATATAGTGTATATATATGCACATATGTATATGTTGCTGAGGTGTTGCTTGCCATTTATTTTTCTTTCTAATCTTTTCGTAATATGCATAATATTGTAATCCATACCCCCATAGTATTACATTTAAGTATATCTCTGAACTTTCCTTAACATACATTCCAAAGAGTGAAGTTATTGTGGCAAATACATAGACATTTTTATTTGTGATACATATTGTAAAATTTCTGTAAGATCATTCTCACTTAAATTTAATTCTATTCCCATTTATGTGATTAAAATAATTTCACTCTATTATTTGTCTTTATCTTTACTTATGATGAAAGAGGTTGATATAATAAGGCTTTAAATATTTTTTATATAATGAATTCTATAAATCTTTTTCAGAATAATTTCTTTTTGTGCTTTGATTATTCTCTTTTCTAATTCTCTACCTTGGGCCTAAAAAAAGGGGTACTATACAACCAACCTAAAACGTGTACCAATGTTTTGGGGACCGTGCACAAGCAGGGACTGTTAGCTAAAGCTTGAAGTACAATGAATAAATTATTATTTAATGTTGGAAAAAAGAGGACCCAAGTTATTTTGGCAGGACAAAATCAACACATGAAGTTTACAAAGAATAACATTAGTAAGAAGCACTGTGGGCCTGAACTGCTCAAAATTAAAACACATCCTGAAGAGCACAACCTTATAGGGTAAGAAATCGCTACCCTACCTAACTACAAAACATATACCCTTTCTTATGGAAAAAGAAGAATGACTCAGACAGTGAAGTCTCAAGAGCATAGCAAAAAGCTTTGGAGAATCATGACCGAGTAGGAGGACTGGCCCCTAACAAAGGGCCTGACAACATGTACCTACCTGTATTTCGGAATTATTATGGCACAGTGACTGCTACGCATGCATTTATCTATAAAGAGATGTAGACAGATACATACATACACAGGATCCACAATAATATCTGAAGTTATGACTATTTCCATAATAATATTAGCAAATCAGGTAATTAGCATAGGCAAATTAACCTCTCTTAAGTCCATTTAACTCATCTGTAAAGTGAGACAGTACTTTGGATTTAGTGATAAGTAAGCACTATCCCGTCATACACAGGCTACAAATGCCCTGTTCAACTTAATATGACCTGGAATCTCATTTCAGGATAGGAAATTAGAAAGCTACCTCCTTGTGGCCACTTCTCAAAAAGGGTCTAGAAATTAACATTTGGTGACTAAAGCATGACAAATTCGCACTCTTCTACTCAGTAGATTACCCTTAGCATAAGAAATCCTCTACTGCTACCACGCTGCCACGAAGGCACTCCACAAAAGAAGTCAGTTTGGGAAAGCTCTTGTAATGAAAAAAAAAAAAAGCTACGAATTTAATTCACCATGGTCTAGACAATTTCCAAGTTTCCTTCTGTTCTCCTATAGAATGGAAATTCATGACACTTCTATACCCCTTTTCCTCTCCCTTGTCTCTGGCAGGTGTCACTAACTGACCATGGTTCTATTTTTTCTACTACTCCAGATACAGCCACATGATCTTTTTCAACACAGCATGCCAGGCAATTTTTGCCTGCCAATCTGAGTTGTCATACAGATTGACATTTATTTACCATTGTTTTTCTATGATGTGTAATGTTCTCTGATCTCTGAGATCTACATAAGTTAATACCCCAGATAAGGGATAAGCTATGGATAAACTCTGAAATCTCACCTCCATTACTGTGAAAGACAATAAAACATAGTTTTTGAGACCGTAGTCCCTGGAACAAACTGGTTGTTTTTATCATAATTCTGCTTCACAGTAGCTGTGTGATGTTGGGCAATTACTTAGCCTCTTTGTACCTCAGATTCCTCATCTGTAAATTAGAGATAATGACATTACCTCATAGATTAACTATAGTTATTAATTGAGAAAATATATAATGAAGATTAACAAAATATTTGTAAATTACTTAAAATAATGACTGGTGCCAAATCATGCACCAATATGTTACCTGTTATTATGCCCTTAATATTTTCATCATTGTTGTCATTATTACTCCTAGTCCCATAAGTATGGCGAATTACATAACCTTATTGTATGTGGGTTAGATGATATTTGTGAAGCATGCATGTGGGCATTTAACTAAGTGTACATATGCAATTTAACACTTGACACACCAGAGTTTTGAAACAATTTTTATTGAGATAGAAAAATTTAGAAATTAGAAAATTAGAAAAATATAAAGTATACTACATATTTTGCTATCTTGTGAACAGGGTGTGCCAAACATTATTTCAACTTTTCTTTATAAAGCAAGGTCAACAATTACAGCTCTAACTGTAAAACATTTTAATGAATATTTATCTTGCCTTTTCACTAAACGATCCACAGGACAGAGCAGTATTTCTTTTTCTCTGTGCTTTTGGTGTTGACTCAGTGCATCAAGGGCTGGCAAGGTGTGTGGAACTATTTATTCAGTTCTATAGCCCCGTGCCATTTTTTCTCATCTCCTTCTTCCAACCAGCTTTCTTATTATCACTGGTTCTCTCCCTGTCTTTAATCTCTCTTGATTCTAATTTTCTCTCTACTTAACTTTTCTGAACTCTTGTTCTACTGGCTCACATTTCTTGACATTCGCTAGAGTGAAGTTCAGCACTGCTACTTCCCTTCAGGTTAGACTAATAGCTCAGACAATGGGAGTTACTGTAGTTTGTCTATTTTCCACTCTCTTCAAAGATTGATGAATCTTTACTTGTGTACCTTGATTCATTCCAAATTGTTGCTTTTGCCAAAAATGTCATGTCCCAGCAAATCAGCCATGCTGTTCATAATATGTAACTTATAAGTGAAGAATAAACTTAGGTTAAGGCTTAAGAAAATACAGTGCTGTTTACTACAAAAAGAAATTTATGAAAGGAATTTCCACTTTGGATTTTATTCAGAAGTATTTAATATGGAAATGCCAAAGTAAGCCCCTCTTTCAATGGCATAGTAAGTACTCTTAGGAAAAGACAACACTACTATCACACTGTTGTGGTATAGTAGTTCTCAAAGTGTGTTCCTAGGGTCCTACAGAAATGTAAATTCCCAGGCCCCACCCCAATTTTCAGAAGTTCTGGTGGTAAGGCCCAGTAATCTCTGTTTTGACAAGCTTTTTAGATGATGTTGATCCACACTTAAGTTTAAGAATTATTCTGATGTATGAGCAAATTTTTTAATTAGGGCCCTACTTGTATCTTACCATCAAGTTTAATTATTTCCTTGCCTGTACTATGATTTATTATAGGTTATAACATTTATCATTTCTAAGAACATAAGTTTTGGGGTCCTTTTATTCCCCTGCTTTACTCTTCTCAAAGATCCAGGTTCACCTGATAATGTCACATAATCAAGACATAATGAATGAATTTTCCTAGTTCTTTATAGAACTAGAGCAAACACTTGAGAACTATTAATAATAAGGATTAAAAGTAGAGTTCTGAATAAATAATGTACTGATGAGTCTTCTAAGTATAATTACTTTTCTTTATATGTGGTTTGGAGAAGTCATTTGGGATGATATGATTAACCTTTTACTTTTTTTTTAATGTTTGTTTATTTTTGAGAGAAAGGGTAGACAGAGCGTGAATGGTGGAAAGGCAGACAAAGAGGGAAACAGAACCTGAAGCAGGCTCCAGGCTCCAAGCTGTCAGCACAGCGCCTGATGCAGAGCTCGAACACACAAATTGTGAGATTGTGACCCGAGCCGAAGTCGGACACTTAACCAACTGAGTTACCCAGGCGTCCCTGATATGATTAACTTTTTAATCTGCTGTTTGCATCGTTGGAGAGTTGAAGCAGAGATGTCATTGTAGCTACAGCTTGTCACCTACACAGGTCTTTTCTACAAGCTGTGTCACCTTAGTAGGGCACCCAAGTTCTAATTCCCAGCTTTGCAGTATAAGAAATAGGAATTTGTCTGTGTACCTTGAGTTTTCAGTCTCTTGAAGGCTGGTTTACTGTTCATGAGAATTCATAATAAATAGAATGGCAAATTAGTAATTGATAATAGAAGAGATTTCTGTATTCAATCACAATATTCAAGTCTGCCCTTCCTTAGTATGTAAGGTGGCTAGTAACAAATAGTCTCAGTTTTCAGTTTAGCTGGAATGTGTTTATTTTGCTTTTATTTATTTTTTGAAATTTATTTATTTTGAGGGAGAGAGAGAACAAGTCGAGAAGGGACAGAGAGACACGGGGAGAGGATCCGAAGGAGGCTCCGTGATGACAGCCGAGAGACCAATACAGGGCTTGAACCCACAGCCGTGAGATCATGACCTGAGTCTAAGTCCGAGGTTTAACTGACTGAGCCACCCAGGTGCCCCATTTTGCTTTCATTTCTGATAGAGGGTTTTCTGGGTAAAATATCATTGCTTGAAAGGTTTTCCCCCCTTGGAGTAATGAACAAAATTTTATTTATTTATTTATTTATTTATTTATTTATTTAGTCAGTCAGTCAGTCAGTCATATCTATTGTCACACAGAATTACTGAGAAAAAAACTTTCCCCAAAATAATTTCTAAGTAGTAATGTAAAAACAAGTTACATTCTTGTATTTATTTTTCTAAACAACATGTAATGATGTCATATATTAAGTGTAGTTACTGGTGTAGGGATTTTTTTTTTTTAGTTTTTAAAATTTTTATTTTATCTTATTTTAATTCCAATATAGTTAACATACAACATTATATTACTTTCAGGTGAACAATATAGTGATTCAACAGTTCCATACATCACCCAGTGCTCATCACAACAAACGCCCTCCTTAATCCTTATCACCTATTTCACCTATCCTCCACCCACCTCCCCTCTGGTAACCATCAGTTTGTTTTCCATAGTTAAGTGTCTGTTTCTTGGTGTGTTACTCTCTTTCTCTCTTTTTTTCCTTGGCTCATTTGTTTTGTTTCTAAAACTCCACATATGTGGGAAAGTGTATGGTATTTGTCTTTCTCTGACTTATTTCATTGCAAATGGCAAGATTTCATTCTTTTTATGGCTTAATTATATATATATATATATACACATATATATATATAGGTATATATATATGTATATATAAACACACATATATATACATATATATATACCTATATATATATATGTATATATATATATGCATGCCACATTTTTATTTATTCACCTATTTATGAACATTTGAGCTGCTTCCATACTTTGGCTATTGTATATAATGCTGCACTAAACATAAAGGTGCATGTATCCCTTTGAATTACTGTTTTGAATTGAATACACATAAAGGTGCATGTATCCCTTTGAATTACTGAATTAGTGTATGAATCCCTTTATATTACTGTGTATATATATATATATATACACACACACATCACATATTCTTAATCCATTCTTCAGTTGATGGACATTTGGGCTCTTACCATGATTTGGTTATTGTTGATAGCACTGCTATAAATATGGGGGTGCATGTGCCCTTCAAGTCAGTATTTTTGTATCTTTGGATAAATTCCTAGTAGTGCAATTGCTGGGTCATAGGGTAGTTCTATTTTTAATTTTTTTCAGGAAACATTATACTGTATTCCACAGTAGCTGCACCAGTTTGCATTCCCACAAACGGTACAAGAGGATTCCTTTTCTCCATATCCTCTCCAACACTTGTTGTTTTTGATTTGTTTTTGATTTTAGTCATTCTGACAGGGGTGAGGTGACCTGTCATTGTATTTTTTGACTTATATTTCCCTGGTGATAAGTGAAATTGAGCATCTTTTCATAAGTCTGTTGACCATTTGGATGTCTCCTTTGGAGAAATGTCTGTTCATTTCTTCTGTCCATTTTCTAACTGGGTTATTTGTTTTCTGGGTTTTGAGTTGTTTAAGTTCTTTATATATTTTGGATACTAACCCTTTATTGAATATATCATTTGCAAAGATCTTCTCCCACTCAGTAGGTTGCCTTTTAGTTTTGTTGATTGTTACAGAAATGTTTGAATTTTAACACATCTAATTTCTTACTAGAGAGCCACGTTCTACTGATAAGTTCAGATAGCAACTTAAATCAAGACAAATGGTCTCATTTTCCTCAAAAACAAGAGAATTATTTCTAAGACTTTTTAGTTACTAAGTTGATTACTTATTGAACATTTACTGACTACTGAATATTTTTTCAATAAAATATCTTCAAATAAAAGCTATTCAGAGACACAAAGACAAGACCTCTGTCACCACAAAGATTACAAAGCCACAGGAGTTCCTTGGACATCTTACCATATTTCAGTTAGGTTTGTTCCAAGAGACCAACAGTATTTAAATATTTAGAGTTTGTGAGCTATTGTCGATAACAGACCTAGAATCTGTTTTGTATATCTGTGCATTTAGAATGCCAACAAAGACCAAAAATCATGTGGAAAACAGCAAGATTAGGAAGAAGAAAAAGTGTCAGGTAGGGTTTAGAATATGTAAAAAATATATCAATAAAAGGAAGGAAAATAATATATCACTGGGGAAGAAAATTTCAATAATCCTGGAGAGAAGAGAGACACACGATGCTCTTAAGTTTTATTGTTTTAATGCCACACAAAGAAAAAAAAATTGTCTCTTTTGTATTGGCTTGATTGGTAATTATATTTCTTTTAAGTATACAAAACAGGTTTCTCTATCCTCCTATAAGTAAATAATACTTTTGTTAGGCATTTAAATATGTGACTTCATTGGATTTAGGGGAAAAAAAGAAGTAGTGAAGGAAAGAATACTATGATGGTTAAAGTGTTCTAAAGAAACAAAACCATAAGGATGATTATGTCTTTGGACATTGCAAAATAAACACACAATTAGAGGACACGCACAGAAACTATGGATTCAATTATTTTAATCTAATACCTTTACCATGGTGAAAAAAATAGGGACAAAAATATTAAGAGAAGGGCAAGTTGGAACAGCTGAGAAAACATTTTGTGTTTTACCAAACTTGCTTGAATGTACAACTTTCAAAATCTCACTGTGTTTAGCTATCAGATGTCAGGTGGCAAATATTAACTCAATGAAACAAAGGCATCAGAAAAGTAACACTAAATAAATACTTTCAGGGGGTGCCCCATAAAGGGATAGCTTTACTATTACTTTATATGGTAGGTGCATCACATACACTCCAGTAATGGCTTCCAGTAACAGAACATTTTCTTCTCTACAAAGGTAGTGCAACACAAAGGGAGAAGTAGAATTACACTGGCAACAACACACAGGTACAAGGCAGTAACCACCCACTCTTCCCTGTGCATTTGCATTAAATATTAATTACGATTGCATCTATATTTTATTCAGCTTCACAAAAACCTATAGGAGCCTATTCTGAACTATGAGTTCAGAAGCTGAATTGTATTAAAAGAGAAGTGTTCTTACCAAGAGTATATGAGATGTACTGTAGTAGCAATAACTTAGACTTTGGAGTCAGATAGATTAGGTTATTGCAGTCTCCACTGATCACCTGGGTAACTTTGGAAAACTAACTTCAGAGCTTTGGCTGAAAAGTGAGGATTTTCCAACGTATCACTGATATGTTGAGACAATTTGTACACAGCGCCTAGTAAAATGTGTTTTGCATGATATTGCAAAGAAAATGATAGTTGTTATTATGATATGGAAAATTATTTTACTATTGTATCACAGGACATTGAGGAAATACTAAACCAATTAAGATATTTATGTAGCTATAGCTGAAATAGTCACCTAGATTTAACTCCATAAAACTCTTGCTTTGAAATGGGGACAAAGAAGGAGCACGTATAATAGACAAGACTTTATTTATGTCTTTGGATTTTAGAATTAGAATACTTAAAAAATAACTGTGTCAATTTGATTCTTCTGAAGCGGTTCATGGAACTGAAAAGGACTTTCACAAAGTACTAGTATTCATTAGAAGTTAAAAGGTAAGGGAAATGAAGCACAATGCAGTTAAGATATTTAAATTATGGCTCTAGGTCCATCCATCTGTTTTTTAGCAATGACCTGAAATCACTAGTCAGATTTCATAAGTGAGTTTTAGATTTCTCTATTTTTAGATACTTTATGAAACCAAGGCATTAGTATTGGGGCTTAAGCCCTAACTCTGCTCACATGCTAAATAATTCTAAGACATTGCGAAGTGTATTTAATCACTATGAATCTCATTTGCTCACTAAGTGAGTAATGGTAACTGCCTGCATTAGTGGTTGTGAAAATTAAATAAAATAATGTTTATAAAGTATCCAACTCATGTTGGAATGAGCACTGGGTGTTGTATGGAAACCAATTTGACAATGAATTATATATAATATAGAAAAAGGATCCAACTCATAGTGGGAGTTCAGAAATGTGAGTTGTTCTTTCCTTATATTTAATCGGGAGAAGAATATTTATAAGCTCAGGAGATATTTTAAATCTAAAGAATGAATATCTTATTTTTACTAAAATGGTTTCATTTGATTATATAGAAAATATAGTAAAGAAAGCAATTAATTTAATCATTTAAATACTACTACTTTTTAAAAAAAATTTTAAATGTTTATTTATTTTGGAGAGAGAGACAGTGTGAGTGGGAGAGGAGCAGAAAGAGAGGGAAACAGAGAATCCCAAGCAGGCTCCAAGCTGTCAGCTCAAAGCCAGATGCAGGGCTTGAACTCACAAACAGTGAGATCATGACCTGAGCAGAAATCAACAGAAAGACGCTTAACCAACTAAGCCACCCAGGTGCCCCATAAAATATTTCTTGAATAAACTCTTATTTATAGCAAAGAGAAAGATCACACATTGTTTTCAAATACAAGTGGAATATTTATAAAAATGTTGCTGATACTGGGCACAAATGAAGTCCAACCAATTCACAGCAATATACCTCCTACTCATCATGAGGAAGCAATGTAGACGCTCACTTGTCTTTAAACTACCAAAACAATAAAATTTCTCTTGTAAAACAAATGTCTTCTCTCGGCCCAAATGGAATTTATTATAAATCTAACTGCCAAAAAATATCTGAAAAACTTAGTATGTCCCTCATTCAGGAAAGAATTATTTAGTATCCACTATTGGCTAGGCTCCTGTCTCAGACATGGAGAAAAGAAGGAGAAGAGGAAGGAGAAGAGGAAGAAGAAGAAGAAGGAGGAGGAGGAGGAGGAGGAGGATGAAGGAGACAGAGGAGGAGAAAGAGGATCAGGAGGATAAGAAGAAGGAGATTTGTCTAAAGTGACTGAAACTTAGTAAGGAAAATGACATAAATACATATCACTAAGATCATGTTGTAAAGCTGTAAATGCTGTAAAGTTTATAAAGTCAGAAAACTACATTGAGTAAAGAAGTAGCCTTTGAGCTACTTAATTACTAATTAATTAACTACTTAATTACTTAATTAATAGATAAAATTTAGCAGATACAGATGGGAGGGAGACAGAAGAATTTCCAAATTTCCAAATGGAGAAACTGATGAAGGACAAATATGAAATCAGGGAATTGTACAACACTGTTAGAGAAATAGTAAGTCATCCAGCCTGGTAGAAATAGAGGCTGTAAGTGGTAACAATACACTGAAGGCAAATTCTGGGAGCTTTAGAAGCCAAACTAACGAATATAGACCTTAATGGACAAGTGATGATGAACTGCAAAGGATTTAAGGAGAAAACGATACAAATCTAAATTGTACCTTAGAAACTTTTATTTTGCTGGAGCTATTTCTGTGCTCAGAACAAGACACATAGAGCTCATGGTACACAAATGGCCAAGTTTTTCTTGAAGAGAACAGTGAACATTGGGATGCCTGGATGGGCTGCGATAGCAGCACCTGAGCTTTCTTCAGGTTTGTGTAAGGGAACTGACCACGGTAGAGGTGGGCAGAGGTAACATCACTTATTGGTTGTGGGCAGAGGAAGTGATCCTCAAAGCACTCTCTAATCCCCAGGAGAAAAAGAGAGTGAAAAGACTGGTGTCTTACACAGGTCTTTTGTCTAAAACACATTCCCAGATTCTGATAAAGATAATTCATATTATGCATTTCTGCCCACATCTCTGTGGCAAAGAGAAAGGAAGTGCAGAGTCCCTTGCTGTTTTACTGATTTCCAACCCATTAGAAAAGCTAGAGTGTGGGAACTCTTAGCTTAAAAGTAAAAAGCTCCTGGCTTCTATCATTGAAAATAAAGAAGTCTCTATTTTCACCTCTGAATGGGAGGTCACTAAGTGGGATGAATAATGTTCTGCAATTACTGAACATGCAGTGTACGTGGAGTAATACATGTATGTGCAATTTGCACAACTCCTTAATTAGTTTTAAATATCAAGCTTATCCTAGCTGATATCTAAGCTTTAAAACTACCCAATTCAAGCCAAGTATATGGTTCTGAATTTACTTTGCAAATAGTACGTTCTTCACGGTTGCTTATGCAGTCATATTCTGTTCTCAGTTGCTACATGGTTTGTCTTAGAATTCTGACCAGGTGATTCTGTTTAGCCACAAAGGTGAAATACAAATATCTGAGCTGATCTTGTTGAGATAATGATTCCAGATGATTATATTTATCTGACTTTAAAATATTGTTTAAAATCTGACTTTTTAAATATTGTTTTCAGGTTAATGGCAGATCAAATAAATATATGTAATTTAGCTTCCTCCAGAGCGGGGGGAAGCCCCCCACATTTGAGCTTTTGGAAAGGGATTTTGTGAGAAGATAAAAACTCACTAGGATGAAGTAAACAGCACATGGGCCTGTGGTGACCATGGCCACTTTGTATGACAGAGGCTGGGATGAGGACCAGTGGGATGTAAAATCCAGCCCTTCAACTGCCCTCACCAAATGAGATCTGTGTCCACCTGGAAGCAAAACTTTTTCCTAGTTCATAAGGATAACTGGTTTACCATACCCAAGAAGGACAAAATTAAAGATGGCAGTAGGGAAAACAAGGCAACAAAATAATTTGTATTTCAAGAGGCACAGGGGAAGAAGCTTTAAGTGGGAAAATGGGTAAAGACTGAAGGGACTGAATCAACACTTTTGAAAGGTTAGATCCTTCTCTCACACCATGCCTTGGGGATGTTGACCCCCACCCCCAGAAGAAATCTGGAGGTTTAGTCTTTGGCTTAGGTGAAAAAGAGGGTCTCCATATTGAGGACCACAGGAGGGTCCTGGAGCATACATTTCTGAAATAGGGCAATCAAGTGACCATTGGCATTCCAAACACTGAAGGCAGAACCCACCTTTAGCTTGTCTCCTTTAGTTGTCTACTAGAATTCTGGAATTCAGAAAGCTGAGCAACTTCATTTTGCCAAGATGTTGACCTGACCCACTCAGACAAACCCAAAGGGCAACCTAAATCATACAGGGATTCTAGACAATTTTTTTGTCTCCCACTTTTATCCGTGAACAGAATGCCAAGTCTTAAATGACACTTGAGAGAAAAGATGTCTTTAATGTGGAAGGGAATGAGAGAAGCAATAAAAAAGAGGAAAAATGGGAATGAGAAACAGATTATGCAGGGACAATAAGACATTAACATGATGAATATATGCAGAGATAGGAGAATGTATTGGTTAAAGTGCCTTAGATTACTTAAATAAAATAGCCACGAATTCCTAGAAATTAAAAACTCATGACAGAAGAAATGAAAAAAAATCAATAGAAGGTAGATGTTTAGAAGATAAAATTGAGGAAATTGTCCCAGAAAGTAAGCCCAAATGATGAAGAAATGATAAAGAAGAAAAAATTAAGAAAATCAGAAGATAGGCAGTCCAATAGCCTCTTCATATTCTCTATCCTATTTCTGTAGCTCCTTTACTGATAACATGAAATGACATACATTCAAGAATCCTCAAAAATATGCTGTTTTGAATAGCAATAATAAAAGTTTGGGAGGCCATCAGTCCAATGAGTTATTCATTAGGGCCAATGCTATTCTACATATACTCTAAATTATCACACACACACAACGCCCACTTACAGGGACAAAAACATCCATTCTGCAAAACAGCACCTATTCACATACATGAGGCCCCTTCATACATTACTGGATTACCTGTTCCCAGAGAATGGGTCCCATCCCTCTGATTCTGTGCTGTGTCCCCACATATAAGTGTATATCTATTGGTATATAGTGAACATGAACAAACATTTTATTGAATAAATATTGAGTGCATTTCCATAAACTTTTATTTATGGAAGGGGTATGTTTTCTCTAATATATATGGAAATTATAGGTGACAACTTCAGCTGTTACAATTAATTAAATAATTATTGTTTCCTCAATTTAATGTCTCTGGTGAGAGCATGGCAATGTAGTCACAAAAATAAACAAATAAACACCAACCGCTTTGCAGAATATTTATTTATTTATTTATTTATTTATTTTTAACATTTTTAAAAAAATTCTAGTTAACATAAAATATAACACTGGTTTCAGGAGTAGAGTTTAGTGATTAATCACTTACATATTAATCACTGGGTTACATAAACCCAGTGTTCATCATAACAAGTGGCCACCTTAATACCCATTATCCATTTAGTCCATTCTCCACCTACCTCCCTCCATAACCCTCAGTTTGTTCTTTATCATTAAGAGTCTCTTACAGCTTGCTTCCCTCTCCCTTTTTTTCCTTCCCCTATGTTCACCTGTATTGTTTCTTAAATTCCACATACGAGTGAAATCCTATAGTGATTGTCTTTCTCTGCCTGATTTACTTTGCCTAGCATAATACATTATAGTTCCATCCACGTTGATAGAAATGGCAAGATTTCATTCTTTTTGATGGCTGAGTAATATTTCATTACACACACACACACACACACACACACACACCACATTTTCTTTATCCATTCATCAGTCGATGGACATTTGGGCTTATCCGTAGTTTGGCTATTGTTGATAATGCTGCTATAAACATTGGGGTGCATGTACCCCTTCAAAACTGTATTTCTGTATCTTTCAGGTAAATATCTAGTAATGCATTGCTGGGTCGTACGGTAGTTCTGTTTTTAACTTTTTGAGAAAAGTCCATACTGTTCTCCAGAGTGGCTTTACCAGTTTGCATTTGCACCACTATTCTGTATCCTTGTCAACACCTGTTGTTTCTTGTGTTGTTAATGTTATCAATTCTGACAGGTATGAGGTGGTATCTCATTGTGGTTTTGATTTGTATTTCCCTGATGATGAGTGATGGTAAGCACCTTTTCACGTGTCTGTTAGCCATCTGAATGTCTTCTTTGGAAAAGTATCTATTCATGTTTTCTGCCCATTTCTTAACTGAATTATTTTATTTTGGGGTGTTCAATTTGATAAATTCTTTATAGATTTTGGATACTAACCCTTTATCAGATACATCATTTGCAAATATCTTCTCCCATTCTGTAGGCTGCATTTTAGTCTTGGTGATTGTTTTCTTCACTGTGCATAAGATTTTTATCTTGATGAAGTCCCAAGAGTTCAATTTTTGCTTTTGTTACTCTTGTCTGTGGTTACGTGTCTGGTAAGAATTTGCCATGGTCAAGGTCAAAGAGGTTGCTGCCTGTGCTCTCCTTCAGGATCTTGATGGTTTCATATCCTACATTTATGTCTTTCACCCATTTTGAATTTATTTTTGTGTATGGTATAAGAAAATAGTCCAGTTTCATTCTTCTGCATGCAGCTGTCCAGTTTGCCCAACACTATTTATTGAAGAGACTATCTTTTTTCCACTGAATATTTTTCCTGCTTTGTTAAATATGAGTTGACCATAAAGTTGTGGGTCCATTTCTGGGTTTTCTATACTGCTCAACTGATCTATGTGTTTGTTTTTGTGCCAGTGCCATACTGTCTTGATGATTACAGCTTTATAATATAACTTGATGTCTGGAATTGTGATACCTCCAGCTTTGCTTTAGTTTTTCAGGATCGCTTTGTCTATTCGGGGTCATTTTTGGTTCCATACAAATTTTAGGATTGTTTTTTCTAGCTCTGTGAAATATTCTGCTGGTATTTTGATAGGGATTGCATTTAATATGTAGATTGCTTTGGGTAATAGACATTTCAACAATGTTTGTTCTTCCAATCCATGAGCATGGAATGTTTTTCCATTTCTTTGTGTCCTCTTCAAGTTCTTCCATAAGTCTTCTATAATTTTCAAAGTACAGATCTCTTATGTCTTTGGTTAGGTTTATACCTGGGTATCTTACAGCTTTTGGTGCAGTTGTAAATGGGATTGATAACTTGATTTCTTTTTTTTTTTTTTTCCTGCTTCATTATTGGTGTATAGAAATGCAACAGATTTCAGCCTATTGATTTTATGTCCTGAGAATTTGCTGAATTCATGTATTAGTTCTAACAAATTTTTGGTGGACTCTTTCAGGTTTTCTACATAGAGTATCATGTCATCTGCAAATAGGAGAGTTTGACTTCTTTCTTGCAAATCTGGATGCCTTGTATTTCTTTTTGTTGTCTCATTACTGAAGCTAAGACTTCAAGTACCATGTCCTCAGTTTGGAAGTTTTCCTTCCATTTCTACTTCTTGGAACAGTTTGAGAGGAATATGCATTAACTCTTCTTTAAATGTCTGGTAGAATTCCCCTGGGAAGCCATCTGGCCTTGGACTTGGTTTTTGGGAGATTTTTGATTAGTATTTCAATTTTTTTGCTGGTTATTGGTCTGTTCAAATTTTCTATTTCTTCCTGTTCCTGTTTTGGTAGTTTGTATGTTTCTAGGAATACATACATTTCTTCCAGATTGCCCAGTTTGTTGACATACAATTTTTCATAATATTCTCCTATGACTGTACTTCTGTAGTGATGGTTGTGATCTCTCCTCTTTTATTTGTGATTTTATTTATTTGGGTCCTTTTCTTTTTTATAAGTCTATCTATGGGTTTGTTAATTTTATTAATTATTAATTCTTTCAAAGAACCAGGTCTTAGTTTCATTGATCATTCTACTGGGTCTTTTTGTTTCTATATTGTTTATTTCTGTTTTATGTATTTATTATTTCCCTTCTTCTGCTGGCTTTAGGTTTTAGTTTCTGTTCCTCTCCTAACTCCTTTAGCAGAATTTTATTCTACTCGTTTTACAATTGTCAAGTTCCTTTATGATGAGTGCATCCAGCATTGAAAAACAAGAAAATGCCACAGTGGTCAGTCTCTGTTGTGAGATTGGCCATAGCATTGATGAAGCATGGAAGTTCCTTTGAGTACTTAGTTACTGTATATCAAAATGATCAAGCGAGTCCTGATATCTGCCACAAGTTCTTATGTTGACACTAGGAATTAAGTATTATTGAAATATGGTAGTCCCAGAAGGGCCAGCAATTCATCGTTAATGGAGTTGACAATTGTTCTGGATATAGCTTTCCTTCCCTGCTTCTAGTAGCTCAAACAGTAGCAACAAAAGGAACTTACAGAATGCTCGATTCATTAGGATGGGTTCCCATAAAACATTGCCTCAGATGAAGGGAGACATTTTACAAAGCAGTGGCAAAATTGGGCACATGACCAAAGGTTCCATTGACATTTTACTCCAGTATTTTTTAAATAATCAATTGAAAGTGTAACTTGATTGGATCTCACCGCAGCTGCACCACAACTTGTTCACTCTCCACACCCAGGTGCTTCTCTGCCACTACCAGATGATGATAGCACAAACTTGTGTAAACATTTTGACACATCTACAAATCAGAAAAGGCAAGGAAATGTGCACCTTACTAAGTAACAGTTGACTGACAGCAGATGTGAACTGGTGGATAAATAGTTCTTTATTCCTTTGGCAGATAATTTTGAGGTGCATTATACACAGGTCCTTATCAGGTCCACAGTGTGATGGATTTTCAGTTGTCCACAGTTGTGATCATCTCTATAACACACTCTTGGATTGGACTTTCCTCTTTCCCTGGTTCATTCTTTCCACTCATCCCCTCTAATTCCTTGGAGTCTTGTAGCAAAACAAACTACATTTATGCAAGATTTTATTTCCAGCTATGCTTTTTGGGGGAACATAAATTAAGACATTAGGACTCCCTAACATATATAAGAATTAACCATAAACCTATTTTCCAGATAACTATCATTTCTTTAAAAAGTAAAAAAAGAATTGGGGTACCTGGGTGGCTCAGTTGGTTAAGCATCCTACTTTGGCTCAGGTCATGATCTCTCAGTTTGTGAGTCTAAGCCTCATGTCAGGCTCTGTTTTGAAAGCTCAGAGCCTGGAGTCTGCTTCAGATTCTGTGTCTCCCTCTCTCTCTCCCCTCCTCCACTCATACTCTGTCTCTCTCTCTCTCTCTCAGAGTTAAATAAACATTAAAAAAATTAACAGAAACAAAGTTTAAAAAGGAAACAAATTTGATTTGTGAATTTGCCAACTGTATTTCATTCAAATAGTATCATCTAGTAAAAGTGGTATATGAAGTAATTTGAATGGAAATAATTTTGTGAAGTAATGGTTACTTGGTAATAAAAAATTTAAAAAAAGGAAAAGAAAAAAATGTTCTGCTTAGAAAGTATAAGTTCAAAATTAAGAAAGTCTGTTACCTGATTTGTTCTCTGTTAGTGGTACTACAGGTAATTTTTTAGAAAAATAAATTATAATATTTTGGATATTACTTTTAATAGATTGTGGATGTATAGTATTTCTTGGGATGTATCTGACCTTTTACTAACACATATTTCTAATCTTTAAAAAAATTTGTTTTGTTTATTTATTTTTGAGAGAAAGAGAGACAGAACACAAGCAGGGGAGGGGCAAACAGAGGGAGACAGAATCTGAAGTATGCTCCAGGCTCTGAGCTGTCAGCACAGAGTCTGACATGAGGCTCAAACTCACAAGCTGCGAGATCATGACCTGAACCGAAGTTCGATGCTCAACTGAGCCACCCAGGCACCCAGATATTTCTAATCTTTTTAAACAAATTTTTATTTCAATATTAATTCTGGCCCTTTTTCTAATAAGTGCTAAGTTCTAGCTAAATTCTATTCTATTATTGAAAGAAATACCTAAAATTTAAAAAGTAAATGAATCTAAGCAGAAATAATAACAAAATGCTGCAATAATGAAAAATACTGAAAATTGAAAATTTTTTGTTTTTTTTGTTTTTATATAGGTGTTATTCATCTAATGGGATAGTGTCTCTGTTTCTCTAGGAGTTTAGATATTTAATTTTAAACTTTTGATTTATATAATACACTCACAGTCTCTTTTTATGACTGGAAAATAAAAGGCAAAAATTTTGCTGTTCTTTGTTTTTTTAATGTTCATTTATTTTTGAGATACAGAGCACAAGCGGGTAAGGGGCAGAGAGAGAGGGAGACAAAGAATCCAAAGCAGACTCCAGGCTCTGAGCTGTTAGTACAGGGCCTGACATAGGGCTCAAACTCATGAACCACAAGCTCAGGACCTGAGTGGAAGTCAGATGCTTAACTGACTGAGCTACCCAGACGCCCATGTTCTAAAATATTCTACAATGAACCAAGAGATCTATCACCACAGGTAGTAAAACTTCCATAGGAGTTTTTTCCATCTGGATTGTATATGAAGTAAACATTAAAGGATAATTTCTTTACACATGGTATGAGAAAAAGAAAAATGTGTGTCAGTTGTAAATGATTAAAATGATAAAATATGAGATAAGCACAATATAATCATATCACATATATTTAATCTGATTTTTCCACATGATACAATTGCTACAAAAGCAATACGAATATGATGCTTAACCTGAATCTGATTGTGGGAGGCAGAATTCTGAGATGGCACCCAAGATTGCCACTCCCTGGTGTATACTCCCTGAATAACCTCCTCTTCCTTTGAGTGTGGGAAGCACTGTGAACATGACGGAATTCACTCCCATGACTGTCAATTATATGACAAATGGATCATGCTATATAATAAAGGCAAAAGGACTTTTCAGATAAGGGTCCCAAATCAGTTGTTTTGAGGAAATCAAAAGGGAGACTATCCTGGGTGGGCCTGACCTACTGAGGTGAGGCTTTAAAAGAGACTCTGTCCTCTCTGAAGGAAGAAATTCAAAGGGTGAGAAAAATTTTCAGGCTGGCCTTGAAGAAGCCAGCTTTCATTTTGGGAGAAGATGGGACCACATGGCAAGTACCTGAGAACAGTCTCTAATTGCTGAAGGGCAGTTCCCAGGCTTGAGCCAAGCCAGCTACAAAGTGAGAATGTCAACATATACTGCAAGGAAATGAAATCTGCCAATAATCTGAATGAGCTTGAAATAGAACTCCAAACTCCAGATAAAGAAGCAGCTTGGCTGATATTTTAATTGCAATTTTGTGAGGCTCTAACAGAGAACTCAACCACTCTGTGCCCAGATTTCTGATGTTCAAAAACTATGAGATAAATGGATATTGCTTTATACTAATTTGTTACATAGCAACAGGAAATTAATAATAGATAAAATAGAACAAAATATGTCATTTTATTTCCAGTTAAATTTCAGCAATGTAGGCTCTAAGGATAATAAACAAACATATAAACACTACTGTCTTAGGAGTCTAAAATTTAAACTCACATTTTCACAGTCTCTTTTGGTATTCTCTTAAAACAGTCTAAAACAAAGTTACATGAATTATTTTCTGGAAGTAAGAAGCAAGATGATAAATGTTATGATGTCAGTTTGAAAATTAGTTTATAATCAAGTACATGAAATTATATGGAATGATGAGCTTCTTTTTCCTGTTTTAGGAATAAGTTTTCTTGTGCATGATTTTGATTTCAAAAATGTTACAAAGGTGTTAAACACTGGCGTTAGGAATTCATACCCCATTATTGTTTAGGAAGAAATGATAATGCTAAGTGAACAAACACAACTGGTTAAAGAATAATTCTAAGTACAAAACCAAGGGGAAATAAGGACGTCACATTTTTGAGTGCTTGTTATATGCTTGCCACCATGGCAATTGCTTTACATGTGTTATGTCCTCTAATGCTTAACAAAAATTCTGAAAAGTAGGTATCTCATTTCAGAGATTCCAAGTCTTGAAACTCAAATATTTGAGTAATTTGTGCAATATCATACAGCTAGTGAGTAACAGAGCTGAATTCTAGCCCTGATCAATCTGAATTGAAAGTTAAAATAACACTGAATTTAAATTTGAGTTGTTTGTTTTTTCCCATCTATAAGGTTGAAATCATCACATGCTATGAACTACCACATCCAGATATATAGTACGTTAAAGGACAACTGGAGGGCAAAGGCAAAGGTAAATATTTTGAAAAATACAGAAAAAAAGAATATGAAGGTAAAGAGATGTTTATTGACTTAGGAGTCCTCTTAGGGTGCAGATTCCCTTTCAAAACAGTTTGGAAATTTATGAAAGGACTCATTGTTCTGACCTGTTAATAAGTGCCTGAGAAAATTCTCAAAATTTGTTAAACTTTGAAGATAATCTCAGAGTTTGAGAAATACAGCCTAAAATGACCAGAGTACACATCCCACCTGTGAATCATCATTGCACAAAAGTAAACCACTTTCCATGTAGCTGATGGCTTTGTCCCAATACGGACAATGAGCCGAGATTCACCTACCTTCTTCTTCCTATACAGCTGAGTTCTCCCCTGGTGTCTGTGTTGCTAACCATACTCAGTCACTCAATGGCCTTTTCCCTGTACCTGACAAAGACCTCATTTCAATTATCATGCACAAAAGGACACTTCTGACAGTGAAATAGGACATTATTAGTAATTTCACTGGGATTATCCAGACAAACTAAGACATAACTCCTCTTTCTATTCATTTTATTCTCTTACTCTTATGGAGTATTTTCCCCATAGCACTGAGTAATCTGGCTTTGTGCATTTTTCCACTTTCCTATCTGATAATTTTCTTTAATGCTTTCCTTGTCTCTCTCAGCCTACACCTTCATGATAAACTGACTCAATCATACTTTCATCAAAATCCATGACCTTTTAACTTCTTTACCTACAAATCCTGCCAAGCCCCAACCTTGAGATAATCTACAATTTACTTGTTTTGTATTATGTTCAAAATTGTCAACACAAAATTATTTGTTACTCATGAACAAAGGCATTACTGTAAATTGAGAACTTTTATTAAGCTGCATCTCAATCATTTTCACCCTACTCCTTTCCCCATTGAAATGAATTTAGTAATTCCAATTTACTACATACTGGAAATCCCACTGCTGTTATTTCAGATTTTTGCCATTCCACTCATTTCCAGATTTCCAGAAATCTACCCTTTTCACCTTTGTATGCAGCAGGTGATTATACCTACTTGGATGAGAAGATGAGTTAGAACTTTTAGAGGTGCAGCACTACACTTATTTTTAGAAAGTTATTCATACGGTTATAAGACATGCTACTTATAGCAAAAGAGAAATTATAAAGATACCACAAAGGAAAATAGAAAACTTTCCTCTGATACCATATATCCTATTCCACTTTCCTGAAGTCATTAATGTTAATGTTTCTCAACTTTGTATGATTCCTTCCACGTGTTGCTTCCTACCCAAAAAGTCATACACATTACTGTATACATTTGAAAATTTATTTTTATTTTGACTAAATAGAAGCACATTGTAAAAAGTACTCTGAACCTAATTTTCACTTAAGACTTCTTTTCCTAAAAAAATATTAATATACACACACTAACACACATGCAAGTAGTTTATAAGGACAACTGTGTAACATGGTAGGGCATTTTTGGGCAATACTTTGTTTTTTCTATTTTTTTCTTGAGTTTCCATCCATGTCTCACTTTTCTCATCCCTCTCCCTGCATCATTCACCCACCCTCATCTGACCCATAGTACCCCAAGTAAACAACCTAGAAAGCGTATACAAACTTCATCAACTGTATATAAATACATGTGCATAAAAATGTAATATATATATGTATACATATACATATATACATATATATGTGCATAAAAATGTAATATATATGTATATGTATACACACACACACACACACACACATATATACACACACACACAGTCACACATATAAAGAAATATTAAATGGGATATTTCCTCCGCGATACCAAAACATAATAGACATAAAATTTCAAAATGAAAGACAGACTTTAGAGGACATTTCAAAATGATAAGAACTAGTAGTATGACTCTCAAAATCCAGAAAGTGGTTATAAAAGATGAAGTGTGTGGATATTGGAAATGGGTTTATAAAAAGGTTTCTTCCTAAAAAGAATGGGTTAATGTGAGAGAGGACAATCTCCTAACCCCAGATCTATCAAGAAAAGCTAAAAGAGAGGTGCCTGCGTGGCTCAGTCGGTGGGGCATCCAACTCTTGATCTAAGGCCATGAGATTGAGCCCCATGTTGGGCTCAGTGTGCAGTGTGGAACCTGCTTGGGATCCTCTCTCTCTCTCTCTCTCTCTCTCTCTCTCTGCTCCATCACCACTCACACACTCTCTCTCCAAATAAATAAATAAACTTAAAAAGGAAAAAAAAAAAAAAAAGAAAGGCTAAAATAATGCCATACAAGGAGTGTGACATGTATTCTCTGAAGTTGGGCAATAAAGGGGACTGGTGACTCATATTAAAGAAAACAAAAAGTAGCCTGAGACAATAAAGAGAGCTGCTTCTGAGAAGACATGTGGTCCTCTCCATTGGTGAATAGGACACAGGAAACATGTAAGATGTGAAAAGGAGATGATAGATTTAGAGTTGTTTCCGCTTTTATCAGAGAGTACACTTTGAAAAGGAAGTTTGGTGAACAGCATAAAGTAGACCGATACAAAACCTGAGGCTAGGAAGAATGCATTTCCCTTGAAAAATAAGTTGTAGTCTGAGGAGCCCAGAGGAGAACCTAAAGAGGCCATAAAAGTGGTCTAGAGAGAAAGAGCCTGATATACCATTTACCAGACCCAGAGAGCACAAAGCTGCCTTATGAGAGCATCAATTAAGTAAGGCTGTCTTCTGTTTTTCCCTTCTCCACCCTCTGTCATGGCAACCCTGGACAGGTAAGTAAGAACAGTTAGCTAGTGGGAACTGAAGTGAGCCAGCAAGCAAAAAGCAACCAGGTACAGATGAAGGCTCTGTCCTATAGCTCATTCCTGCTAAGGGAAGTTTTTATTATAAATTTGAAGCTATGTTTGCCTTAAAGTGGTCTTGTGGATGTACATAAATTGTCATTCAGGGGCAGGAGAAGGACTTGCTAAAATTAATTAACTCTGAGATTAAAATAAAATTGGGTTCTGATTATATCCCATGAATCATTTTTATAATGCTATTTAAATACAAATATATCTGATTCATTTATTTAATGAATATTTGTTCAACCCTATTTGGTACCAGGTACTGTTCTACGTTATTAGGATAAATAAATTAGTAAAACCAAATAAAAATTTCCAGCTTTGAGAAACACAAACCTAATGGGATGAGGCATACAGGATACATAATAAAATTGTAAATGACATAATATTTTATATGATGATACAGTGGTAAATGCTGTGAAAATACAGTGTGGGGTGAGAGGGATCAGGAATATTATGATGTAAGGGACAAGAATCAGTTTTATATAGGGTACTCAAAGCAGGCCTCATTTAAAAGGAGGTAGTTGAGCAAAGTCTCAAAATTGGTGATGACAATAGCATTGTAGATATCGAAGGGAAGAGTGGTCCTGGAAGAGGAAATGGCCAGGCAAAAGACCCAAGAAAACATGAATAACAAATTGAAGGAATTGTAAAGAGCTGGTGTCATTGAGAAAACCAAGCAAGAAGAAGAGTAAAAAGATGGAAGGTTAAATGAGTTACTTTTTTTTTTAATTTTTTTTTTTTTTTTTTTAGGGGGCCTGGGTGGCTTGGTCGGTTAAGCGTCTGACTTCGGCTCAGGTCATGATCTCACGGTCCGTAAGTTCGAGCCCCGCGTCGGGCTCTGTGCTGACAGCTCAGAGCCTGGAGCCTGTTTCAGATTCTCTGTCTCCCTCTCTCTCTGCCCCTCCCCTGTTCATGCTCTGTCTCTCTCTGTCTCAAAAATAAATAAACGTTAAAAAAAATTAAAAAAAAAATTTTTTTTTTTTTTTTACATTTATTTATTTTTGAGAAACAGAGTGAGACAAAGCGTGAGCGGGGGAGGGGCAGAGAGAGAGGGAGACACAGAATCTGAAGCAGGCTCCAGGCTCTGACCCGATGCGGGGCTCAGCACAGAGCCCTATGCGGGGCTTGAACCCACAGACTGTGAGATCATGACCTGAGCTGAAGTCGGACGCTCAACCGACTGAGCCACCCAGGTGCCCCTAAGTGAGTTACTAAGTAAGAGCAATGGAAAGGATGAGTTGACATTAAATCAGATGGAGAAGCTGCTCATAGAGAGAAGAATATAACTAGTTTGTACATATTGATTTTATTTTTTTAGTGTTTTTATTATTTATTTATTTATTTATTTATTTATTTATTTAGAGAAAGAGAGAAAGAGATTGAGCGTGAGCAGGGGAGTGGCAGAGAGAGAAGGAGACACCGTATCTGAAGCAGGCTCCAGCCTCTGAGCTGTCAGCACAGAGCCCAAGAGGGGGCTCGAACTCGTGAACCACGAGATCATGACCTAAGCCAAAGTTGGAGGATTAACTGAGCCACCCAGGCACCCCAGCTTTGTACATATTGATTTGTGATGTCAATCACACATCCAAATGAAAATGTTAAGTGAGCATTTGGATATCAATTCCAGATTTAGCCAGAGATACAAATTTAGGAATTAGTAGTGATTAGATGGAACGTGACTACTGAAGAGTGTAGGGATGGTGGGGAAGAAGTGGAAGAATTGAAACTGAAGGCACTTTAGGATAAAGCTGCTGGGGAAAAGACTAGAAACCCACAAATGACACTGTTAAGGAGTGGCCAGTAAGGCAGGAGGAAACTAAGAAAATGTATCCAGGAAGACAAATGAAAAAGGAATATCAAGTAAAGAGGGTGATAATCTATGTTAAATGTGCTTTAAGACTAAGTAAGATGCGAACTGAGAAATGAATGCTGGATTTAGCAACATGGAGCTTTGACCAAAAATCTTGCTGCAGCAATGGGGTGCAGAAGATCTGATGAAGTTAAAGAGCACTTAGGAGGAAGGGAATTTCAAACAGAGTATATAAATAGGACTACAGCTCACAGGGGGTGTGAAATGAAGATATTATTTTTAAATACGTAAAAATAAAAGTATGTTTGGATACCAATGTGAATGCTTCAGCAGACAGTGAAATAGTGAAAGTGTAGGAGAGAGGGGAAATTTTCTGGAGACATATCATTGAACAGACCAGTGGCAATGTACACAAGTGGAGAGACCACCTTTAGACACATCATCTATAGTAAGAAGCAGGATGGCAAATTATGAGACTGAAGATGCCCTTTTACTTATGTTTTCCATTTTTTGTCAAATTGCTCTCTATTCCTTATGTCAGGTGTTATCTTTTACTTTTTCCATGCCGTTCATGCTTACCTTTCTATTCCTGATGCTTATATATTTAAAAAAAAAACCACAAAAACCCTATCAATATATATGGGACCAAGATACCAACCATTTCCTCAATGAAAATTGTCCATTCCCCAGTGATGTCCCACTCAATGATGAGACATTTAAAATACTGTTAGCTGTCCCCCTTCTTTTCCTCTTTTCCCCCACATTTTTTCTTTGACCCTTAGGGGAAATCTTTGGAATCTTTCTACTTCTCCTTTGTCATCATGAGTCTAAACCAACTTTTAAATTTTACTGAAGTAACTTGACACTTTCCAAGCTATTATTAGCATCTTCCTACGCAATTTGTCTCTTTGATTTCAAGGACTTTTATTAAAGTTGTCTGTTGTAAACTTCCAGTCTTTCAATTACTATCTCTATCATTATCCATTCAGATTTCACTAGATACAGTATGGCTCCTGGCTTACCTCTGTTTCCTATACATGCACTCTTTGTCTTTCACCACCTTGACTATCCCTATTTACCTTCTCTTTGGGCAGCTGGCTTCTCCATTTCCTGACATTAAGGAAAAGTGATATATTTTCTAAAAACATGCATATGTGTAAATAATCTTTCCTTCACCTTGGCATGGGGAAAGGAGATATCTACATGGGTGTAGAATTGGATGGGCATAGGCTTTTTAGGTTACATTCCTTTTTCTTCCAGTACTCTATAGATCAGATTGCAATATTAGCTATTTATTAGAAGTAGCTGGGGAGCTAAAATATATCAATTCTTTGTCTCACCCCCAGAGTTTCTGATTTAATTCATCTGGGATGGAGCATGGCATAAGCATTTTCTGAAAGGTCCCCTGCTGACTGTGATGTGCATCTAAGGTTGAGATCGTGGGGTTGTTATTCTACTGTAATGCTATTCTTCTACTGACATTGTTCTACTGTGGTCAGCATGGGAGACGTGAAGCCCAATTTGAGTCTGATATGCCTGTCTTTGTAATTTAATGCTCTTTCTACATATGTCTTAATATTTTTTCCCTCATGCTCAAAATTTAGAAATTCTACTTTAAGCGTGTTTTTTCCTCATAAATTGTAATTGAATATGGAAATCCTTTCACCAGGGCTTTCTTCAACTCAGGGGTTTTTGTCTATTATTTGATTAGTTAATGTCTTAATATAATCTCCCCTTTTGTCTTCTTCTGGATTTCCTGTTTTCTGACTGTGTCCTTAATGTCACTTAACTCTTCCCTTATGTTTTCTATCCATATTTTATTCTGTGGTATTTCTTCCACCTGTTCTTCTATGCTACTAATTCAGTAATCAATAGTAAACATCTTCTCTTTCCATTGACATGATGAACTTTTAAATTTGAAGATGGTGTTATTTAATTTCCATAAAGCTGTTTTGAACTATAATTAAATGTTAGTAAGTCCTCCCATTATTAATATATTTAAATGCCCAGTAGGTATGTCATATCAGGAGACTGATTTGAGGGTCCTATCAGTTACTTCACTCTCTTTTTTGTGCCCCCCCTCCCCGGTTAGTTTTAATTTTCTGCGTTCTTCTCACTGTTGCTAAAATGAAGCTTCTGGAAAAGACTAAATAGCAGTAGACCCACAGGATGGGGTCTCTGTCTACGTGGGCTGCCAGTGTTGCAGCCATCATGTTGTCCTGCCTTGTGACAGAAAGTCTTTCTGTTTCCTGGTGTCCACATACCTGTATTCTTCAGGGACAGAAAACTCAGCCTACTTTCTAGGTACTCCTCCATGCAAGTGCACTTGGCTTATCTAGGCCCCTCTTTCTTTACTCTCACACATAAACCCTCACCTAAATAGGATCAATTTGAGCTAAGGAGTGGAACCACAGTCTTCAGATATTCATTATGGGCTCTCTAACTCTGGGATTTCTGCCTTTTTTTGCAACTTGGTGCTCCATCTGTCAGGGCTCTGAGAGCCCAAGGCTTATGCTCTTCAGTCTCCACCTGTCTTATCTACAGCTTCAGCTTGGCATGGAAAGTGTAAATGGCTGGAGTTATGAGTAGAAGAACCAAGATCCATGAAGTCTGCATCTTACCAAGAAGCCCTACTCTCTATGTTCTAAACTTTTAAGTTGGTATTTATTTTTCCTCATCCTACAATACTCTGCATCAGAGTTCTCAGGTAAGAGGTTGGTGACTATCCGAACACCTGTTTACCAGTTTCTTTTAACGGCCACAGTAAGCAAGAGACCTTCTAAGCAATAATTTGCCATAATGTGCAGAATACAAATTCATTTATATTCATCTTCTTCAAGATAATCAGGTGCAACTGGTCTATACAATGGCCTGTGCAATGATATTGTTTTCAAAATCCGTCCATTTCAAGGTATCAGCAGTTCTAATAGACAGCCAGAGCTGAGAAACACTGATGTAAATGAAAAGGAGCCCCTATTACAATAGTTTTTGCAACAACTGTATACGGCAGTGTCTGTCAGTGTTGTTTGAGAATCATGTAAATTAGAATACTTAGGGTGTTATTAAAAATGCAAATTCCCAGGCCTCACACAAACCTAATGAATCAGAATTATTGGGTAGAGACCTTAAAATTGTCATTTTTACTGAACTATTGAGATGATTCTTATACATGCCAAATTTTTTTTGAGAACCACAAGAGAAGATGTGGTTGAATATCCCATGAAAACATAGGCCAAGAACATGGGATGTATTTTTTAGTCAAAAGTGAAAAGCTCCAAATGGCCTGGGTGGCTCAGTTGGTTGAGAATCCAGCTCGTGATCTCAGTTCAGTTCTTGATCTCAGGGTCATGAATTCAAGCCCTATGTTGGGCTCCCTGCTGGGCATGAAGCTTACTTAAAAACAAAATAAAACAAAAAAACAATAAAAAGTGAAAAGCTCCCATTCTGATTTAAGTTTTTCTCAAAGTCTGGTGGTCCAGATCACTTTCTAAATCTTTACTGATAGTATAAATAAGTGAAATATTACTACTGAATAGTTAACCTGGAAGGTCTGCCCTCTTATAAATAAGAAAACTATAAGAAAGAACTAAATGCACCAAAAGAACTAAAATGTGAATAAAATACAGAACTTAGAAATGCAAATACGAGAGGGGCTAGCTAGATATAGATATAGAGAGATATAAAGAGCACATTTGAAGGAGTGTTTAGAGTAGCCATATATGGATCATTGAACTAAAAGACTAGAGATAAAGTCAACACTCTGGGTATAAAATAGGTGGTAGAATTGGTTGGTTATGTATATTTCTCTTTCCTTTTGTTCTTTAATAAATGCTATTACCTTGTCTACAACTTTAATGCAGACTTATTATGATATATTATCAGAAGCCAATTGAAACCACTGTAGTTTTGTCTCAAGCTGAGAAAACAAACAAACAATGTGACACAGCGAGAAGTGGAGGTGGGCAATGGGAAAGGAGAAGCTGACCTCCTGTACTCTCTCCCCAATCCTCACCCTAGCTACCAGTTCCACCAATACTAAACTCTCCATGCAAACATACCATAAACATTTATGCCACAGGAAATTATTTATAATGGGCCATTTTCTCTCTGCATTTGGTGGAATCCTTCATCTTCTCTAATATTTGGATGTCACTCTATTCTGTAAAGTCATTCTCTAACTCTCTTCCATAAATCAGAATTGATGGCTCTTTTCTGTCTAATCTCTTTGTTATAGCATAGTCATTTTTCTACTACTCCTATTGGGATATATGAGCATTTTAAGTGTGGAAAGCAGGCATTCTTCATCATTGATCTCAAATACCTAGCAAAGGCCTGGCACATAAGAGCCTCTGCTCAATAAATTATGGCATCAGTTTAATTCATTGAGTCAATTCAGTCTAAGATAAGTCGATTGTTTCTGGAGTAGCAGTTGAAACTGTAACCTCCTCTCTCTTGTACCTCACTAATTTGCATTTTGAAAAGGAACAGAGAGAAGGGAAAAATCAAGGGATGAGAAAAAGGTAAGTGTGTTCCAGAGTGTTCTTATACATAGCCTTGCCTACCTGCTGCTCATTCACGTATTAGATGACATATGATATATTATATACACGTAACAAATTAACCTCAAAATCTCAGGAGCTTCATAAAAATCAATGGGCATTTGTGGCTCATAGTATATATCCAACATGGGTAGGAGAAGGGTATTCTTTACCTATTAGTCAGGAACCCAGAAATGACAGAAGCTCTGCCGTCTTTTCTTAGAACCATCTTAATACAAGGTCTCAGCATTTGCTAGAGAAGGGAAAAATAGCATGGGCAACTTAAATCTGATCTTACCTGCTTCTACTCTGAAGTTACGTACGTTACTTACCCTCAAAATCCACTGGCAAAAATTAACCACATGCCCCCAACCTAATTATGTGGGAAGCTGGATAGTTTTCCGATGTGTACAGGAAGGAAAGAAATATTAGATATGATGAATTCTGGTGATCTCTGCTATACAAATATTTATTATGAATCTACTGTGTGCTAAATACTGGACCAGAAAATAGGAATATAACTGTCAGGTAAAACAGCCATTTTCCTGCCTTCATGGAGCTCATGTGACAATAAGGAGGAAATACAGATATTCTACTTATATAATAATAAAAGCCAGAGTTGTAAGACATGAAATAAAAATCTCAGCAAGCATCAACATTTACAAATGATTAGCAAAGGTTGTACAAGGGAATATCAACAGAGTATGCCACAGTAATATCTGGCAGGCCTGAGCCCATCAGATGGAGCCTCCTGTTTGCCATAGTGTGATGTGTTGTTGTGGCTCTGGAGTCAAAACTGCTCCTTCTGCATGGCTTGAATTAGCAAAGTGAAGCCTCTTTGTGTTGTGGTCTCACAGCTTATACATCTCTATCTCATGGTCCAGTTCTAGCCATGTGATTAACTTGTACTCATCAGCACAGCTGTAATTCACAAATACATAAATTATGGATATGTTTACAAAAAAACAGGCCAGACAGATCATGTATCTTTTGTTGAAAACATTCCTAGATCAGTAATCAGGTAGTAAATTTCATCAGTCAATATTTGCAAAGGGATGTGTTTGGGGTTAAAAGAAAAACTGTCTCAGGCATTTCTAAGGTGGAAAGAATGAGTTACAGACCCACTGTGAACCTTTATCTTTTTAGCACCTGATCAAACAATTACCTAAAGAAAAGTAAACCTACCACTGTGGTGAGTGCTCCAAAGGTAAGGTGCATGCTGCTATGAAGGAGGGTATTAACAAGCTAGGGGATTCAAGGGAGGTTTGTATAAGAAAGTGGTGTCTAAACTGAGAATTGAAGCAAGAATGAGCATTATCCACATGAAAGAGGAAAAAAGAAAATTCTCCAGGCAGAAGAAATAGTATGTGAGTTGGGAAGAAGCAGGCCTATTTGAATAACTGAAAGAACTCAGTGAGACTGGACTATGAGGAACAAGATAGAAAATGGGGGGGGGGGGGTATGATTCCAGAGAAATCTGAGAGGGTCAAACCATGCACAGAGCAAAATAAATTAGAGATCTTTATCTCAAAAGCAAAGAGAAGCATTTTTAATGGGGGTACACAGAGAATTACATAAGAATTGGAGGGGAGGAGAGAGTGGAAATAACGAGATGGGTTAGATTAATACTGCAGAAGTCTTAGCAGAGAGGAGACGGCATGAACTAAGACTGGGTCATGTAAATAGAGGAAAGTGGTTTTATTCAAGAGATAATTAGGAGGAAAAAGTGATCAAAATATGTGATCTGTTGGACATGAGGAGTGAGGAATAAAAAGTAGCCATGTTATCTCCATGGATAGTCCTTGACTTGTGACCGGATGACAGCTTTTCCCTCAACAAAACACTAGAAGCACAGGTCTGGGGCAGAGTTGGAGCGGACTGAGAACCAAAGGAACATATTTTTCGGCTCAGCACTCAAGTAAGGTCTAGTTGTGGGTGGGAGTTGTCCAGAAGGGTCTTATGAGAAATAGATTATGAACTGCATTTTAAAGAGTATATGAAAGGGGATTGAAGGGCAGTTTTGAGAACAGCATCCAACTGCCCAAATGTGAGTGAGAGAAATTAAACAACAAAAAGGTAACTTAAGGGTTATCATTACTTAAGTAATGTTACTTAAGTAACTTATCATTTCTATGTCTTTCATATCAGATCTCGGAAAGAAGAAATGAGAGTGGGATGATGGAAGCAGAGACAGAGAGAAAGGGAGAGAGAGAGAGAGAGGAAAAGAAGATAATTTTTTGATAAAATTTACGTTAAGAAATATTCAACGTTAAAGGAGGCAGTCTGATGTACGTGTTTTATATAATTAGATGGTTCCTTTTAAAATCAGTCACAAGGAAAGAAATCGTTAAGAGTATAACAAAGAGTAGGAACGTTTTTCCAAGTACTTGTGAGAGCTTTGCCATACCTCACTTTTAGTTTCTTAGCTGGTATTTAATAGCTGTGTGATCTTGGTCAAGTTGTTTATTCAATTTGTGCTTCTACTTATTATTTTTAAAATAGAATTAATAAAAAAAGCTGCCCTACCCACATTAAATAATAGTGTACGAAAATGTTAAAAGAATTTTATATTTACATATATTACTATATTATTACTATTCAATATAATCATTAAATCTCAGGAAAAAAAACAGCTAAGGCCTTGAAGAAGCTGAAGGAATGAATAGTAGACAAGCCTCCAGGATAAACAGAGAAGGGTAAATTCACAGTGGGAAATCTACATAAGGACAAGAAAGGTGAAGCTGAGACTGCTTGTTTTGGGAGGTTCTAGTAGGAATGCATGGGCAGAAACTCAACATTCAAGCAAATAACAATAATCACAGAATTATTTTGCCAAGAATAATTAAGTCTTAAAGGAGAGAACTTCCAAGTTTTTCTTTTTCAAGTTTGTAGCCATTTTGTGTGTGTGTGTGTGTGTGTGTGTGTGTGTGTGTGTTTAAAGGTGTTAAGATCTGGGACAGGATTCTATTCTTTGTAAATTGCGCACAGCAGGTATGTAGTGACCTTTTTTCCCCTTGGATTTTAATCTACTGGATATTCCCATGGAGTTTGCAGTAATAAAGACACCAACAGCTACCCTGTAAGCCACTGAAGATGTGAGAGAAAGGAAGGTGAATGTGTCATAAATGCAGAATGCGGTCTTTAAGAAAGGCTGGGAAAGGGGACTTATGTATGTTTAATATTTCTGAAATTGAGATGCAGCTCATGACTATGTGTATGTGCATTTAGTGCAGCATTTCATCCACACATACACCCCCACCAATAAAACATGCTGTTAAACTGTTGGTACATCTGGCATTGAAGACATATTTTAGCAAGAAAATACAATGTATCAACTTAGAATGATCACAATTTTTAACAATCTTACCAATAAAAACAAAGCAACAAATAATTCTTTTGCAAAAATTGTGTCCATTCTTCCTTCCTTCATTCAAAAAACTTTATTAAATGCCTACCGTGTCCCAGCCCTATCCCAGAAAAAAAGTCCTTAGGCTCTTATAGGAGAAGGTAAGGAAATCATCTTATGTAGAAAGGTCATTATTTCCCTGGATTGCCCTGGATTGCCTCTCTTCATACCAAGAGACTTACCCAGGAAGGAACTCTGCATTCCCTCTCATTTTCATCTCCAAGCTTTACATTCTCCAGACAAAGTTCATTTTAAAACCAGCTACCAAAAATCACAGAATTTCTTTTTTTTTTTTAATTTTTTTTAATGTTTATTTATTTTTGAGACAGAGGAAGACAGAGCGCGAGTGGGGAAGGGGCAGAGAAAGAAGGAGACACAGAATCTGAAACAGGCTCCAGGCTCTGAGCTGTCAGCACAGAGCCTGATGCAGGGCTCAAAGCCACCAACTGAGCCACCCAGGCACCCCAAATCACAGAATTTCTTAAGGATACTTCTAATCCACTTTTGCCTATGGTGGGTAGAAGTCAGTGACTCTGACACACTCAGGAGTCATGACCTATTAGAGGATATCCTCCCTTAGGGATGACAATACAGTTTCCAAAGGATCTCCAGTCAACTCCTGCAATCATTAATTCATTCCCATGAGGTGTAAGATTAAGTGTTCAAGAATAGAATGCCCAGCAATTACTTCAGATATGAAGAATAAAGTTTGTCTTCTTCGTCATGGCATTTAAAACTCTGAGAACTTAATGTGAAACAACATTCTCAACTCTTCCTTATAATTACTTACCAAAGACACCCATCCACTCTAGTCAAACTGATTTAATGTCGGGTTATTTGCTTATTACTGCCTAACGTCTTTAATCATTATAAGCTTCCATTTAAAAGAAATGAAGAATAAAATACAGTTCAGTGCACAAAATAGTCAGTTAATTTTTACCTAATATATGTAAATGCATGTATTCACTACCCATACCAAAGTACAAGATGTGTTCAGCATCCCATAAGACCACCTCATTATGCCTTTCCAGTTATCACCATCCTCAGAGATAAGCATTTTCGATGTTTATTACTGTAGACTAGTTTTCTACAATATGTTTGACTTATTATCTAACAAGAGTGAGACAATGAAAGGAAAGGGCCACATGGAAAGGAAAGCATATATTAGTTCTTTCTGTATGGTTCCCTCTCTTACTAGCCACTCCACTCCCTACCAAGAGCCATGAGCTGAGCCTGGGCTATCGTATAGGTATTGCAAGGTCCCAAATTAATGAATACTGAATCCATAGCTGCACTGTTATCTTCATTTCCTCAGTTATTTTCCCAGTAGTGTCTGTGAAATAGGCTGGCCAACATGCGACCCAGAAGAAAGAAGAAATTTCACAGTGATTTAAAGAAAAAGTGTATTATAAAATGACTCCTCTTATTTCACAAGTAGATATAAAAATATAAAAGTATGTTTAAAGAGATAGTTTGTGGAATTTAAGAAACAAAACAAATGAACATAGAAAAAAAAAAAGACGAACCAAGAAACAGACTCTTACCCTTAGAGAACAAGCTGATGGTTACCAGAGGGGAGAAGAAAAGACATGAAATAGGTGAAGGGAGTTAGGAGTACACTTATCATAATTAGCAGTGAGTAATGTACAGACATGTTGAATGACCATATTGTGCACCTGAAAGTAATACAATGCTGTATGTTAACTATTCTGGAATTTTTTTTTTAAAGAAGAGATCATTTCAATTTTCTATTTTAAATATATATTATTGTGTCCTTTTAAATGATGGTACAAATAAGCCTCTAGGATGCTGTTCTGATTTGTAGAACTCTGAGAAGTTCCAGAATAGCATTCCAGCATGCGGCCCCAGGAAATAGCCTACCATTGAACCACTGACCAAAAGACTGAGATTCTAATTGTTCAGTAAGCTATAGATCTACCAAACCATACCATCACTGAGCTAGTATTTCTCTGAATTTTATTTAAGGACATCACATGACAATTCATTAAAACCAGGTGTATTATGTCTATGGTATCTTCTGACTTGTAATCTATGAAAAAGAAAAAAAGAAAAGAAGTGAAGTCAGTTTGAAAAAACAATATTCTTACCAAATCACTACCAAACTTGCCTCATGGCTCTTGGTAGTCAACATATTCATTGGGTGACAGCTAAGTGTAGGGAACCACACTAACTATTCCATTCTAAAGTTAATTACAATTCTTGGTAAGAAAGATAAAAATGTGAAAATTTCTACCACCTAAAATCACATCAAAAGGAAGACATATTTCTCTATCAAGAGAGACTGTATGTAGAAAGAGTGGAAATTTAGGACAAAATTATTGGTGTCCCTCACCGAGGAAAACTGGGAATATGAGAGGCAGATGAGACTCATTTGGAAAAGTTAGCAGAGACCTTAAGGAATCCATAAGAACAAAATACCTAGATCTAGAACGTGTTTAAACTCATAAAGCCCCTTTTCCTTCCACCATTCATCTATTGTGGCTGACCCTCAGTGAAGAAAAAAAAATAGGGGGTAGACAAATAAATGCCTTCAGAGCTCTGTGTAGAAATACACGGGGTCTGATCCCAAGGATCAGAAATACAGGAAATAATATTCCAAATGTTACAAGTCCTCTTTCTCCCTTGACTAAGAAAGAATATTACAAATGATACAAGTCTTCCCTTTTGTTGATAGGAAGAAAAAAAATACTTAGAAGTCATCCATTCTCAGTTAATATCATATCAATCCCTATTACTAGAAAAATCCAACTCAGCATTGCATTTTCATTGGCTTAGAAAATTATGCTTAGAACAATCTGGCTGGAATTGAGATTCACCTTCTTTGCTTGTCTCTAGGTTGAGCAACCTTCTTGTGATATCAAGCAAAATTATAATTGAAGTACTAAAGAGGTTAATCCACACCTATTCCTAATGTTTGAAATGTACATTTTCAATGTATAAGTATTTGTCAAAGAAATCTGCATACATATCTAGCCCCTTATCAACTCATTTCGTCTACTGCATGATTGAACACTTTGTATTTGTTCAGGCAGTTTGGCTGTACAGATGGCTCTTAATTCATAATGGAAAAAAGGAAAATAAAAAAGATTTGTCAGTTTCTTTTAAACTTATCTTTTTATATATCTTTTGGATATATAACATTCCCAAATGGTTCAGACCAAAAAAAAAAAGTTATTTTTTGTTCTTTTTCCCTGTCAGCTGCTCATTTTATTTTTAATGTTTGAGCCAAAGTCATCTCTGTATTACTCAATGGAATGCAACTCTCTTGCCTTGACTACTTGAGTCCATCAAAAATTGCTTCTTGAGGAAATGTTTATGTTTACCATAACCCCAGAGCTTAACTTTATTTGGAAGGTTGGTGATCTTCCATATGAAAACTAAAAGCACATTATTTTCCAAGGCACTCCATTTGAATTTTGAGCCACTCTTATTTTAGAAGTTTGCCTTTTTGAAGCCCAAATCCAGTACACAAATCATTGGTCTTAGTCTGAGGTCTGACGTTTAACAGAATTCTTCTAATGCCCCTTTCCAAACAAATATATAATCCTTTAAGGAATCTAATTGAAATGCTTGCTTTGACGTCAGTGTCATTGTCATTGTTGTTGTTGGTTTTGGTTTTGATAATGAAAATGAAAATGTCCAGGCAAAATAGTGTTTTCTTTGTAAAGACAGAAGTATTGATTCTCTTTTGGTTTTCCACTGAATTATCTTTTTTTTTTTACTCAAATTTCCCATTTGAGAAATGAGAATACCTACTTCCTTCCAACTCTAGTCTTCAAAAATAAATAAAGATAAGATGATTACATTTCTAGAAAGGTCAATTTAACTCATTAATTCTCTAGTGATAAAAGTAGTTCACATACTAGCATATTAGAAATATCTGATCAGTTAGGAAGAAAAGGTATGTGATTCTACCGGATCGTTGAGTATTTTGTAAGAATGAAGGAAAAAGGCACTTTTCCTTGAATATCTAACTTCAATTTCACTTCCTCTGTAAAGCTTTCCCCTCCCCCAGCTTCCTTCAACCTTTAGTCATTATCTATTTCCCTTTAATGTTTTGCTTGTGTGATGGCCATAGCCCAAATTTGTATTTTGGTGCAAAGTGTACAAATCTGTCTCCTAGCTAGTTGGTAGGCTACTGGAGGACAAGAAAATTACCATTTATTATACCCCTAGAGCCAGGAACATTGTGAGGGATCCATAGATATTAATTGACTTGAATTAGAAGTTGGATTAACTTCATTTCCCTAAGACAAGCTGAATAGACTCTATTGATTTGTTCCAAGGTCACAGATGTTGATGGTTTAGAATGAGGCTGATTCAGCTTTCCAGGTCTCCTCTAAAAAGACCGATTTGATACACACCATTCATGCATTTCATGACAACATGTTCCTAAGAAAATCTATTAAGCTTTCATAGTCATAATATGCATAAAACTTGTATTTTACCACTTGCAATATGGAGCACACTACATATAGGATAAGGGAGCATTTTCTATCAAAATGGCTCTCAGATGCACACCATAGATAGTCACACATTTTCTTTAAGTCATTTTTCAGCAACATCTTAGACACACCTAACCATCATACAATTTTTAGATCATAAGTTATACTTTTTAATTGCCTAGATATTTTCTCAGGATTTTGCCTTCCTAGGTAAGGAGACCACTACAAACTTATTGAAATACAGCAAGCTAATACTATTATACTAGAATAGTTTAATAATAAATTAAAAAAATTCCCATCCTGGTTTGAAAAAGAATAGACTAATAAAAAATATAGTCGAAGGGCAAAATTAGATATTTCTGTAGCAGATTAATGACACCAATATTGCAAAATCTAAGCCTAGGACATTGCCACAAGATACTGGTATCATGGGGTGATCAAACTTACATGGTGTTCAACTGGATTCAATGATACCCAGCTCAATTCTGAAGTCATCTAAATAAACATATAAGTGAGAAAATATGAGGCACAGACCTGTAAATCCTGGGTGATTTATCTATGCCTCCTCATCACTCTGGGGAGTCGATTAGCAGAAGCCTCTACACTCCCTGCCCTCCTAAAGAGAAGTGATTATACCTACCTCAGGATGGACATCTGCTGAGTAGAGTCAAGGAAGCAATTAACCTAGGGATAGATTTCAGTGGTGTTAAGCCACTTCCATCATATTCCCCCTTACCTTCCTTATGAATTAAGGGACTGAGCCCCACAAGACCAGTTATTTTGAGGGACATTCAATATATGAGAAATTTGTACTGAAGTGTGAAGTGTATGAAGCAGGATGCTTTGAAATTCTATGTCCAGCTAAGTTGTCTTCTACCTCTTCTGAGCTTTCATTTCCTAATCAATAAAATTAAAGGATTGAATTTAATGATTTCATCTAGCTCCTTAAATAATAAGCAAACTGAAATCAACTTTATATATTTCACTCCCCCTACACTTTATTTATTAGAATGTTTCCGTAACAGATAACAAAAGGACACAACAGCCAGTGAGGGAAATTGTATAACCATCATCCTTATCACCACTACCATCATAATTATCATGTTGTTATTGTTATTATTATTATTGTGTTCATGACAGCGTAGCAGAATATTTCTCATAGTTCCATTCCAGTTTCCTAGAGCAGACAATTTGGTATACTCGGGGTTAAAGTCTTTGACCAGTACAAGAGAAAAAAAAAAAAAACTCGTCTCTTGTGACCAAATCCTTACACAACTTTAAGTAAAGACGTATTTGTATATTCATCTTTACTACTTACTTCTTGAGCAAGGCACCTATCCTTCCTGACACCTCTTTTATCACTTAAATGTGAAAATAATGGTTATTACATATGTAATGTAATAATGATAAAAATTATTAATAATTTGGCAACTGGCATTTCATGATATTTTCATTCAACTCAATTTTCTACATGTCATCTTTTGCATTCTTTCTCAATTAGAATGCATTACATAGAGGAGGGTATTCTAGATCTTTTTCCAGGCTTCATTGCTATATACCAGATGCCAAAAATATACATACCAGAGTATTCTGGAATTCTCTGAAGAAGCCATAAAGAATACAAGTGATTCTTTTCTCTATGTCCCTTGTAGGAAGTAGTCAACCTATTACTGTCACGTTTGAGTCTTAGCTTAAGTTTGCATAGTTTTAAAAAACTTTAGATATAAAAATAAGTCATACTATAAACAAGGGCTAAACACAACCCTCTTCCACTATCCCAGCTGTTGAATCAAATGGTGCCAGCTAATGCAATACATAATATTAACATTATTTCCTTAGTCATTTATAGCAACCCTTCTCAGTGACATAGTGACCTTCTAACGTGCAAACATAACCATGATGTTGCCTTTTCTAAAACACTTCCATGCCATTTCACACCTCATTGTTGAAGTTAAAATGTCTTAGCATGAAATATAAGAGCTGTTGTTATTTAGCCCTTGCTTATTATTCCATTCCTTGTCACTTGTTGCCATGTCCCACATTCCTTCTTTTCCTTATAGCTGAGGTTGCAGACTTACTAAACTACTTGCAGTTTTCAAAACACACCATATCTTCAGTGACCATCCCTGTCTCTCTTCATGTTGCTTGGACTGTCTGGGGACCCTACCTAAAGCTCTTCATTTCCCTAACTGAATCAGAGGTCAAATATCTGGAAATGTCAACCCTCTAGGATATTGACCAGAATCTGAGATAAAATTAAACAGGTCCCCAAATAAGCTAGAATCAGTGTTACAAAGACCCAAGGGAGGTCTAACTTAGAGCCTGTTAAATCCAACTTCATACAAGACCTATTATCCGGCTTCTGTGTTTACAACAGATTAGTAATAGCAACTTTGACAAAAGAAGTAGGCTGATAGAGAAGCCCTGGTTATCAGCAAAAGTTAAAATATGAAAAGCTGGACAAAACTAAAGGAAAAGACCAGAAAAATTTAAAACCTTATACAGTTTTATGGAATGCAATAGAGTAACCTACATCATTCAGAAATACATTATTTTCAGTGTATAATTAGTATATATTGGTAGAAAATGTTGTAACACATCTAAGAAAGACTGTGGGATAAATTGTTTAAAAATCATGAAAGGATGGTACATAAAGAATAGTACTCTCATCTAAAAGGATTACATTTACATGGAATATTGCATAATCTAGGTAAGGACAGTATTACTTTATTTGGAAATTTTAACATATAAGAACAAAGTTGTTCTATTCTATTGAAAGATTCCAACTTACCGATGGCCATATATTTCTGTCCTAATTGCACTGAATTTTGACAATAATTTTTCAAAGGGAAAATATATTTATATGTCAGTCATAGGTTTTTATCCTCAGTTATACCAATACATGATGTTTGTATTTAAAAGAGATCTTGGGCGGGGGAATGGCTGGCTCAGTTGACAGAGCCTGAGCATGTGACTCTGGGTCCCAGAGTCCTGAGTTTAAGCTCCTACTGGGCATAGAGATTACTTTTAAAAAAGTTAAAAATAAATAAAAAGAGATCTTAGCTGCAAGTTTCCATATATAATAGCAGTTCAAGTTTAAGGTTTATTCTAAAATCTTTGCCATTTTAAGATATAAATACCTGTAAGACTACAGAGGCAAGAAAATCACGATATAGGGACTTCATGTGTCTTGGTAGATATTGGAGTCCATGCGATTGTAAGAATGAATGATAATTAACTCAATTGAGAGAAAGGGTAATTCAGAAGAACATTTTATGCCCCTGCACATTTATTTCCCACACAAAATTTGGGGGGAAAACTTTTGTTTTCATTAATGCATATTTCTATAAAAAAAATCCACAGGGGTCTTGTATGTCACAAAAAAAGGAGAAAATGTTTTCAATGACAGAGAGGGTCACTTTCTCTCTTAGCATTAACTAGTATTTCCTTATGGGATGAATGATATCACTACTCAATTAGTTCCTTCTGAGCTATAACTAGAAAAACCCATTCATTTCATTGTCTATTACCAAGTAGGGGTGAAAAGTGAGTTTCCACTAAATACTTCTGATTCACACTCTCCTTTTTCATTTCTCCATTGTGACCTGCCTACACATAACACATTTCTGTTATTTAAGGTTCTTCTTATAGTTCTTTTTTTCACATTCCCCCCATACCATTTAATCTGTCTTTTTATATACATGATGAAATATATGCATTGAAAAAGAGTGAAAATACATATTCTCTGTAACAACTTGCTATTTCTCCTCCTAAAAGATTGAAACTTAAAAAAAAAAAAAGAATTAAAATAGCAAACATATGTAGTACATGCCTGGGAAATTTATAATAAATTCAGGAAATAATATTCTTATAATAGGTCTTTAATCAATAGCCTAATATCATCTGTGCTTTTCCTAATATCCCCATAGCCATCTGGGGTTGAAAGATACTTGGGAGCCTCACTGCATATGAGAAACACTGAAGTAACTAGCTGAGACAAAGCTGTTCAAAATGGATCCTGAATCTGGGTGGGTGTTCCTTTTTCAAAACTATCTTGTCCACAAAATCCAAATGGAATCTGGGAACAACAGCATCCTTGGACAAGCTGCAGCTTTTTATAAGAACACTCTCTAAAATGTGGTCTGCTGGAATCCGAAGACTAATTTTTTACTCCAGGGCCTATCACTTAACCTTACCAGCTGTGTGATCAAGAGTTATTTACTTCTCTGAGTTTTAGTGTTCTCATTGTTGAAGCACATATGATAACAATACCTACCTCACAGGTAGGTAATATGCACATATTAACTCATTTACTATCAACGCCTGTCATGCAGTCAATGATTGATAAACTTTAGCTATTTCTCTCATTGAGGTAAGTAGCTACATAGAAAAGAGGCATTGGTAAAATTAAAGATCACTTGTGGAATCCATTTCCATTACCGTTAGGTAATAACATTAGAGAGTACACAAGTATATCCTTACTCTCCCTAGCCACATACGGTTCATCACAGTCATTTCAGGAAGAGGTCTGGATATTTTGTGTTTGTGTAAGCCAAGGAAGGATAACACAAGAAAATACTTGAGTTCCAGAAATGCTATAACTAATGGAAGATATCAGACGCTTGAGGCCATTCTTGGAAGAGCCACTTTTAGCTACTACTCTTCTGAGACCAAAGCCACACTAAGAATACAGAGAGGACCACAGGGTAAAAACAGAAGTTGCTATCAGTTCTGTGTATCTTCTTTTCTGTCAAAAATAGTACCGCTTGTTTGTACTTCCTTCTGAAAAGCAGCACAAAAGAGGCGATGTAAGAGTTTCAAAGATTTGGTTAGTTTTAAGGACTAGGGAGCCAAATTAAGTGAATAAAAGGATTAGTATGGGACAAAAGGAACACAACAACTCGGTTTGGATTCTAAGTCAGATTTCTGAGATTATCTGACTCAGCTCAATGAAAAGCCTCTTCATTCAAAATCTTTTTACACCCAATAACATGAGAATATGAGTAACTATAAAACAAAGAGAAACAAAAACTTTGATGTTGGAAGGACATGTTCAAAGGCATTAGCAAAGGGAAGTTGTGATCCTCACATATAAAATGTTAATAAATGTGGAAAACAGGGGCACCTGGGTGGCTCAGTTGGTTAAGCATCCAACTTCGGCTCAGGTCATGATCTCACAGTTTGTGAGTTCGAGCCCCGCGTCGGGCTCTGTGCTGACAGCTCAGAGCCTGGAGCCTGCTTCAGATTCTGTGTCTCCCTCTCTCTCTGCCCCTCCCCTGCTCATGCTCTGTCTCTCTGTCTTAAAAATAAATAAAACATTAAAAAAATTTAGAAATGTGGAAAACAGAGCATGGACTGGGGAAACAAACACCTCTTTAAATGCCTTGGGCCATATAAAAAGAACAGTGTGGCGCTATTCTGCTCATAATAGTCTTCTGTCTCTTGATTAAAGTCTTGGGTTTTCATATCAATTATTTGAGATGTGAATTTCTTCTTTCCATTTTCTAAAGAATAAAAGTAAAACACAAATTCACTATTTTGAAATGTTGTGGTTTACTTTTACTTTAGGAAAGAGCAAGGCAATGGAAACTAATATGGATATTTTTAATTCTACGTATCATGCAGATACGTATGCATGAGAGAGGTCAACCCAGATCCATCTGCCTGTGAACCTTGCTTAACAGTAGTTCACCACATTGCACTGTCAGTCAGAGAGACTCAGGATAAACTCTTCTAGATCCTGATTCCTACAAGGACTTAATGGCTAGCTCTCTAAGGACAGCTGCCTTCCTAAGAGGGAGGAAGGAATTAACCATTCTAGACAACAATGGTGGGCAATAAGTCTCTGCTCAAGGCTTATTTCTTCCTTTTGTGAAGACTGAATTATCCTCCTGGTTCAAACTAACAAGCATAAGACCAAATGCCTTGCTGTGTTGAGCAGGAGATCAGTAATGAGCATGCAGAAGGATTCCTGGCAGAAAAGATTAAAAAGTAAATAGCTTATTTAGAAAGAGTATTTGAGCCTTAGAACAAATGGAATTCATACTTTTAAATGAGGGAATGTAGATTTTGGCATGTAAACTTCTTAGCTTAAGAAAGAAGTTATCAATCCATGCCTCAAGTTGTAAATAATTAAGTCAGAGTCTTCCCAGAACCCTCCCTGTCAGGGAGGAAAGCACTCAGGATTTTGTTATTCCAGTCTGTTAATTAGCATTGACAATGCCTGAGAAGATGCCTAAGATAATAATGGACTCTGAGATTTAGCTAGGTTCCCATGATAGTTATGGAATCATTTTTATTCCAGCTCAACTCCAACACTGGTGTATCTCATCCCAATCTCCTCTAGATTGGTTGTGAACCTCACCATCTAGCTCTTTATTGCATAGAGCCTTATATGAACTAGTAATTACCCCATGTACTTTACTTCTTATATCTCAACTACATTGTTAAATCCTGAATGCCCAGGACCAGAGCATATATGTCTTTTCACTCTGGGATGCAATGCAATAGTGTGAAAGTACTTTACATGTGATAAACCAAAACATTTGGTATCATAAGTTTTCACAAGCCTAGCATGGTTCTCAGCATACAGAGTCACAGCATTTTATCACAGTAATGAAGAGCTGAGCCTTCTATATTTGCCAGGTACTTCAAATATGAAATAGTTATGTAAAATAGCAAATATAATCCAGTTCTAAGATCTATGCTTGTATTCTGTTATTCAGTTCTCATAAGTACCCTATAAGGAAAGGATGACAGTCTGGTCCAGTCTCATCCCAGAACCTACTTCTTTAACTTATCTCTGCCACTTTGCCACCTATGGAGAGGACCCAGAGCTAGAAAGAATTTCAAGTCTTCAATTTATAAAGGAAGAGGTGAAGACCCAGAGGGGGCAACTAACTTGCATATGGTTAAACTACTATTAAATGTCAGAACTGAGCTAGAGACCAGTTTCCTAGTCCTAAGCTCAGAATTCTTCACTACGACCCATCTCCCTGTATGAGAGGCAATCCATATATGTAACTTGTGTGCAATTTTAATGTGTTAGAGGAAAACTGTGGCAATCTCAAAGTTTCTTGGTCCCTTGCACACTCAGTTATCTTTGCATATGACTGATCTTTTATAAAACGAATACATAACTAATTGTTTTAAAGGTAGCATCCTTGCCACTTAATGTTGGATGAAAGCATAGCTCTCAACTATTAAGTAGAGAGGTTAGTTAAGATAAGAGTGGTGAATGATTTAAGATTCTGCTTGGTGAGGAAGTCTGCTGAAAATTTTTCCTAGCAGAAAAATAGGGGTTAGGCTTTTTTTGTTGTTGTTAATTTGTTTTAATTTTTAAATTTAGTTTGGCTTACCAGGTATATCAAACATGAGAAAAAGCACAGGATGTATTGTTCATACAAACATCCATATGCAAAAATAACTACATTAAATGCATGTTAATTTTTGCTGTACCTGGTTCAAAGCTCCATTAAAAAAAATGTAATAGAAACAGCCCATGCCCCACTACTAATCTGTTTCTTCCTTTCTCTAAATGTGATTGCTTTTCTGAAACTGCATGCATTTCCCCTAGGCAGGTCTTATGCCCAATTACTACATAGGTATGCATGTAATCATAGATAACATACAATAATTTTATATACTTAAAAATGTATATGAAGGGCTACATATTGTTTAAATTCCTTTTAACTGTATTTTCTTCATGCAACATCATGTTTTTGTTTTAGCTTTTAGTTAGAAGGTATTGTCTTTAGGTATATAAATTATACCCTTAGGTGTGAAGGCATATGACAGGTGTAAGCAAAAGATATGATTATGAAGGAAACACATATTTAAATAGCAGATTCCCGTAAGGCAAAGGCTATTGTGTATCTTAAATTATGTATTCGTAATTTTGATTTAGTGGTATACTTCTTAAAGAAAATGAGAAATTGACATAATAAAATTGGAGTGGAGGTACAACAATGTCAAGTATTATATATAAGGAACCAAGCTGGAAAACATCGTGAGAGACTCTAGAATAAGGGGCATCCACCAAGAAGGGTGGAGAATTCCAAATACTCTGGGATCCCAGTCCTAGTCAGCCCCTACTTAGGCTTCTTTCCCTTTGGCTGTCTCTCCAATACTCCTGTCCACCTGCCTTAATTTCCTGGGTTTACAAAGGCTCTGTATCACTTCTCAGCCCAGTTAAGAGTTATAGCCCTGGCAAGAACTACTCTTTCTCTTCCTTTCCCTGGAAACCTTGCCACCCAACAAAATCTCCTAAAAGTCCCCCACATGCCTCAGGAACTCTCTTGCAAATGTCTTCCTTTTGACAAATTATTTTGCATTTCTTACTTGCTGCATTATTCATGCGTTTAGTCTGAGAAAACTCCTCAAGGCATCGTCCTTTTGACACAAATTTCTAATTTCCCATACCTGTTGTTGTATGACTAAAGCATAAGCAATTATAAGTAATTTTAATAACTCAGTGGCTTCTTGAGTGATATTTCTCTAGGACTCAACTGTCATACCATATAAAATGTAGGATATTGTTTTTATAATAGACAAAAATATTAATGAGAAACTCTGAAAGTTAGACCAATAAGAGTGCTGGTCTCTCACCCAAATACTAGATAAATGCCAGAAGCACCACCACGGGGTGGCAGTGGGACAAACTTCCTATAAAAGAATTATTTGAAGATATCACTTAATACCTCTACAAATCAATTTTGTTTACATTCCCTTATTTGATGTTCACAACAAAAGGTTAAAGAAAAAGTGATATTTAAGCCCGAAGACTACTCTTCCTTCTAATTTTCTATTATCTTCACATGTATAATTACAGACTACTGAGACAAAAAGCTACATATAGACATGCTTTTTGGAATGTCAAATCAAGGAGGTAAACACACTGAGAAGAGTGTTCCCTAGAGGGGCCTGCCTACCCTCTGATAAGGTCCACTTGGCTGTGGACATTTTTATGAAATATTTAAATTAGGGCAAATCAACCTAGGTATCTGTAATATCTGGACAATTTTATGATTCCAAACTGCATTACGATAACAAAAGATTAGGTGAGACTATAATAATCTACAGTTGAAACTGGAAATTCTGTTTTGCTACTGTAACCCCCAGCCACATGTCTCTGATAGAAGGCATGGAATATGGTGTGGGCCATAATAAATGTTCATTCTCTTAGCCACATACACACACTGGCACCCACAGAATGTTCTCTCACTCCATACAAACTCTACACAGTGTCTGGGACTTAGACATATCTTCTCTACTCTATTTATATTTGTGTCTTGAATGCCATATATGACAATGTTATGGGTTAAATTGTGTCCTCCTCAAAATTCATATGTTGAAGTCCCATTGCCCCATACCTCAAAATGTAGCTGTATTTGGAGAAAAGATTTTTAAAGAGATAATTTAGTTAAAATGAGGCCCTTAGGAAACAGCCCAAATTCAATATGACTATGTCCTAACAAGAAGAGAAAGGGACACCATGGGTATCAGAGAGATGATCATGTGAAGAGGCAGCAAAAGGGAGGCCAGTGACAGCCAAGGAAAGAGGTCTCAGGAGAAGCCAACTTGCTAGCACCTCAATCTTGGACTTCCAATTTCCAGAACTGTAAGGAAATACATTCTTGATGCTTAAGCCATCCAGTCTGTAGTGGTATTATGTTATGGCATCCCCAGCTAACTAATATAAAGCAAAGAATATAAGTCCTGGACACTTTGAGTATACCAAATGACCTCCTCTGCAGTCAAAAGAAAGCATCACTTGAGGTCTTGAGTTCTCAAACACCCTCAACTACAGATCCAAGTTTCTGTTTTGTCCTATACCAAGAACCGCCTGTTCTTTTGGATTTGCACATGGCTTGTTAGTTATCCTTTATATCATGGATTCCTGTGACAGATAGGAGCCCAGCAGCTTTAAATCCTGAGCATTAAGAAACAAGCTCTACATAGTCTGGTCTCAGGCACACTGTCTAAAAGATAATCAGAAATTCCCATGAAAAGTAACCTCTTGCCGTCAGATCTTCTAGGTATCATTGTACAGAATGTGACTATCAACTTCTTCACTGTGATTTCCACTGATAAAACAACCCCACTTGTATTACTTAAACTTTGATATACAACACATTCTAAGAAGTTTCTTAAATTGGTTTTTTAGCAGGTTCAGAAAATTTATCCTACCACACTCACTGTACTATACAGTTAAATTTGCATTAAAAAATCCTTGTAACTGCTTATGTCTGGTTTCTGAAATGACTTTGCAGTTTCCAGTTCCTTCTTATTAAGGTACCAGTGCTAACCAGTAGCCAAGGTAAGTTTCTGTTTTCATTCTGCCTGAATTCCTCTTCATCTAGTTTCTGTTTTCTATGCTATTATTTTCTATTTGGGGATTGATCTCTTCTCAGTGTCTGGATCCTTACTTCTGAATCTCTGCTTATATAGCTCTCCAAAATGTACACAAGAACAACATTTAGTAATAAATGTCTATAAGCATTTTCATCTTTTAAAACCTTGGCTGCCTACATATTTATTGCTCGGAAATGACACCTACTTTTTCTCAACTCAGCAATACTGCTCACCAACCCAAGCACCTGTGCTTTTTTCTCTGTCATATTGGGAATACTGGAGGATCACTATAAACCCCTCATGGGAAGAATCATTTCCAAATGATGTCTGAACTGAAAGCTGATCTCATGGTGGCAGGGGTGATATTTACAATATTTAATAACAAGTAAGGCATAGGCACAGACCAATCAATACTGATACCTAATGTTATGCAGCAAAAATAAGGTATCTTTAAAATTATCATAAGAAAGGTCTAAAGGTACATTAACATTCATCAAATATACTCCTGTTGGCCCTGGCTTTGTTAGGGCATAACACTATGACACTTGCTGGTCACTTGAGAAGCACAGGATCAAGTCATAATTATTGCCACCCTGTCCCCCACAGGACTGGTACTCTGCAATATCCCTGATACTGTTGGCATCATTTCCCCATTGCAGACTTAAAGCTTTGTGAAGCTGCAAAAAAACCCAAGTGCTGTTCCTGCCTTATTAAGCAGATGAATCTTAATCTACTGTGGGTGAGTCAACCAGATCCTTACCCATTCATTCACTCATTCCATTCAAGTTAACTGAGTTCCAAATATGAACCAGGTACGAAATTTATTTTTAAAATGTAATGAATAAATGAAATAATATGACTAGGTGTATGAGTGGACAAATTAGCAAAGCCACTTTGCTCACTAATTCTCTTTGTAGCACAAATATGAAATATTCTCAAAATAAAAAGCCTTAACACAGAAGACACAGTGGGCAGGAAATGTCCTCCCATTTACAGAGACTAGAACAGAGGAGGGAGATTTATATCCAAGATATCATGGATAGGCTATGTTCCAGCCTCAGAAGCTGTCATTAGTTGAGAGGAAGAAGAGAAAAGAAAAGCAAAATAATATTTCATAGTGGTGGCAACATATAAGGCTATTTGACTCTTATCAAAAATATTTATTTATACTCTTCTATTTTCAAATTAATACTATTAGAAATCTCTGGGTTTTCTATAACTTACTACAACCCTGAAGAAGTTTATGCTCCATTTTATATCTAAAGAAACTGATTACTTTGTAGCTTGCACTATTTCTCAGGTCTTCAGTTGCAGATTACTGGTTTAACTCTCAGTGAATTTTGCTGTATTTGGGCCTGGATCTGGAACCACAATCCCTAAATCTAACACAAGAAGAGTTAAATCATAAGCCTCTGAACATCCACTTCCTTATCTGCAGGGCACAGGCAGAATTAATGGGACTGTATTAGAGAAGCTGTTGTTTGCGCATTCTGGAATTTCTTTTAGAACATGAACTTCTTGAAGACAGAAATTATGGTCATATTCACATTTGCCTTACATATGACAGGTGCTAAATAACTGTTCTGAATGAATGACTGAATACATTAGCATACTATGGACAGGCCTCCCCAAGACTGGGTTTAGTACTGGGCAAATTTGAAGAAGAGCATGGGCAAACCACAGTAAGTGACAAATGCAGGGAAAAATCTGGAATTTATCTGAAATGAGGCAGCCTATGGGTATGTAGCCTAATGAGGAAATGTGTTAAATTTAAGGAAGTGTTAGTTGTCTCAAATGTCTGAAAGAAGTAAATATAGAATGGTCCTGGTGAAAAAGGCTTCTCCCATTGACTGCAAGATCCATGAGAGCAGGAAAGATGTCTCATTTATCATTTTATCCCCTGTACTTATGCCACAAATCAGGCACTCACTATTTATTAAATGATGAATGAATGAATATATGAATGAATGAATTCATTAATGGTGTTCAAAAGGTAGCTTTATGCTTAAGCATAGACAGACTTTATTCATAAAAGGAAAAACGATCAAAAGCAGAATGACCTGCCTTTTTAGTGGTGAGTTTTTCCGTGTTGAGGCTGATGAAATAGAATCTGGATGATCATACAGTGGGTTTCTTTCAATTTTAAGATATTCTGATCTATGCACTGATCTATCCATTGAGCTACTATATATTTTCTGGGTCAACTGATTCTGATAATTATACCCAATATAAATGTGACTGATATTCACTCAAATTGCTTCACCGGTAAGTTTCTCCAACCATCTTAGAAATCGTGATATTATATGATTATAACTATTCCTATATAATATATAACTTTAGATAATCCTGTCACAGATATGCTTTGATAGTCTATGATTTTATTTGGTAGAGTGTTTTAGAGAGATATATCAAATCCCTTGTTCCAGGGATTCTTTCCAACTACCTTATCTAATATCCAGAAACTATTTATATTTTATATCCCAATCATTAAAATGTTTAGTTTTTTTTTCCTAAACATAGGAACAACTGTCAAAGTCACATCTTCACAGTTAATTATAACTAGGCCTCTCTCAAGGTCTATTTCCTGTACAAAGTACTTTGTCACAGAATTATTTCTACTTGAGCACTATTTAAATAGTCAGGGTTGTAGCTTTTCTAAAACTCTTTTAAACAGTGGAATGTTTTGGAAATACAATCTCCTTTATTAATGTAAGAGCCCTGCCCACAAACTTGAGTTAATTCTGTTGAGTCAGGACTTACAGATAGATTCCTGAATTTACCGAGAGCTTTAAATGTAGTGTTCCAAGTGCCCTTTGCCTCTAGGAGTCAAGAGGTGCATTAATGTAGTTGTCACTGTAATATTTAATAAGGAACCTTGTGTAAGATTTTAGAAACTTTCCATTCAAAGATGTTTTTTTGCTCCAAAATAACAGACACTATCAATATACAAATAGGGCTGGGAAGGCAGAAGAGCTGGTCAATTGTACTTTGCATTCCCGGGACATAGAAAAATGGAATTTAAGAAGTAGGTAGTCCAAACAGAAAAAAGTCTTCAAGTTCACTGTTTTTACTATGTGCAATAGTTGAAATTAACTGTCAAATGAGCTTTGAATCAGACTAAATGTAAATATAATAAGTAACAACTTATGGTTAACACAAGCACGTCTGCTGTTTGCCACAAAGCCATAAGGGAAGCGGCAGGACTGAACTGCAGGACTGATGACAACAGATCTCACGACTTTTCATGTCTAATATGTTTTGTAAGTCCTTTAAGATAATAAGCATTCATTCAGTGACTTTCTACATGTAAACTCAACTGCTGACCAATGCTTTTTTTTTCTGCCATGTTTATAATTATTTGTTTACATGCTTAGCTCTGCCACTTGATAGAAGGTGATGTAATAATGGAAAGATTTTCTTTATGTCTCATGCTGTGCATAGTGCTTTAGATATGGTAGAACAACATGAATATTGTTTTCTCAGAAATAGTTACTTCATTAAGAATTATAGGCCTCCTTCCATTATTTTTGCCAATGAGAAAAAAGAACAGGGGAAAGAGGAGGAGGAGGAGGAGGAGGAGGAGGAGGAGGAGGAGGAGGAGGAGGAAGGTGAAGAGGAAGAGAAAGAAAGGGGAAAAAGCAGAGGAGAGTGACATACACCAGAATGCCATAATTAAAGCAATCAATTCCCATTTAAATTTATTTGGATCATTGTTCATGCATATGATACCAGATTTGGCACATATCAGTGATCTTTAATGTTAACTGATAGGCTGGTTGATCACTGTGTCCATGTTAGGTCACTGTCATGTTCTAGGTAACCCTAAAAAAGATTTCCAACGATGCTGCAAAAATCGCACTTAGACATTTAAAACCCTTTCACACCTTCTCCATATTTTAAATTTAGTGTGCAGGTGAATGCACCTAATACTGGTCTTCATAAATCTAAATAACTGCTTTAACAAATACTCTTTCCATAATTTCCAAAACTCCAGCTAAAATTTTAATTAGCAAGATGTGTTCTCATATCTCTCCCTATCAAATTTTGCACCTTGTGTTCAATTTAAGTTTTGCCTTTTTCACAAAACAGCCTGTCTCCAAGCCATCGATCTTTCTTGCTACTTTTCATGACTCTCTTCATCTATAAAAACAGCCTATGTCCCTTCATTACCATGGGGTTAACTATTGTAATTATTTGAGCTATGGCACAAAATGCTAGACAATGATTTCAAGTGTCATCCTTCCCAGTTGCCACTTTTATTTTTATCAGTGACTTTCGTGTTTTGTACCTGGGGTAAAAAACTATCTCAGTTTGTCTGGGACTTTCCTGGTTTCAACAATAAAAATGCCAAGTCTCAGGAAATCCCTCAGTCCTGGGCAAACTGGGAAAGGGTGTTTACACTAACTGCACTGAAAGGACTCAAAAATGATAATTGGGGAACAGTTTTTTTAGCCTTCGCTCTCAAATTGCAGTTCCCAGTTGGAGATTTTTCTGCTTCCTCTCAAATCCCTGTTTGGAATAGTGATCTATTTAGCCCCCTCAGGAGTTCACCATATCCTGTCTTTCTTCCCCACCCACCACGTTCTTCAAGACACATTTCCCAGATTTGCTCAGTGTGCTTTCTGGGTGACCTAAGCCTTCTAATATTTTTGTTTGTGCAATAAGAGACATTTGTCTTCCCAGGAATCTCCATGTTCACACAAAAGATAAACAAGTAAATAAAGGAGTCCAGATTTATGTCATAGTCCCCATCAATGATGGTCTGTTCTTAGACTATCTTCAGATTCCCCACCTGTCAAAAAAACATTATCTGCAGCACTCAGATCCTTTAGTAACAACACAGAAAACCCAAGGGAAATTCTCTTACATAATTCTCTTACATTACAAGTATGTATTATCCATACCAATATTTTTCATTAGTTCTAATATGCAGAATTAGTGCTTTATCTTGCCTGAGGTAAAAGGATAATGCAGACCTAGGTCTGCCAACTCTTTACAGTTCTGCTCATTCTGTGGCTCTGGAACACCCATCATTTCTCAGACATCTAAGATTTGCCTATGATCAAGAAACAAGGAAGCATAACTTTCAAATGATCATTGCAAAATTGCTTAAAATTCATTTGAGGAGTTTCTGGGGATGATGGCATAGTAGGAGGACTCTAGCTCAACTCATCCCACAGATACAACTAGAGAAAACTCATACCAGTGTAAATCACCTGTGTAGGAAATCTCTACAACTAAATTTAGAAAAGAGGCCACATGCAAGAAGGTAAGAAGGGCAGAGATGCAGTTGAGAAGTGAACTACAGGACTGTCCACAGGAGGAGGGAACGCCAAAAGTACACAGAGGGGAGAGAAATAGATCCCCCATACCAGGGAGCTCCCACAGGGAAGACAAATCCGCATGACATTTGACTTTGAGAACCAAAGGGGCTGAGTTTCATGAGTTCTTATAACTAGCAAGACTTAAAACTTAGAATTAAAAAAAGGGGCACCTGGGTGGCTTCGTCGGTTGAGCATCTGACTTCGGCTCAGGTCATGATCTCACGGCTTGTGGGATTGAGCCCTGAATTGGGCTCTCTGCTGTCAGCACGGAGCCTGCTTCGGATCCTCTCCCCCTCTCTCTTCCCCTCCCCACTCATGCTCTTTCTCTCAAAAATAAATAAACATTAAAAAACAAGTTTAAAAAAGAAAAACACAGGCTCAGCTCTAGGAGAGAGGGATGGTGAGAGAAAACTGAATCCCCACCCTTAAAAATCAAGCACAACAAACAGCCTGTGGAGATAAAGCATAAAAACACAGTTTGAAAGGCACCTGGGGCATATGGGAGGGAGATTTATTTCAGAGCTTATCCAGAGGAACAGAAATCTCTGGAGAACTCCTCTAGAAACAAAGGAACTGATAGGCACCATTTCCCTCCCCCCGCCCCCCCCCAGCATAAACACACAACCACCTGCTGAACTCCATACCCAACTTGATAACACTGCCACCCCATGACCCTTTCCCATGCTGTGCTTCAGCTAACCCCCCCTCCAGACAGCCTGCCTCACTCTCCGTGCTGCAGGGCCCCTCCTGCAGAGGAACCATCATGCCCAAAGATTGTTAGCACGGCCACCTTGCTGCCTCACCCTGCTATGCTGTGCTTTCACAGAGATGGACAGGCCGCTTCAGTCCAGGCACTGCAGGGTCCCTCAGATAGAGAATCTGGGGCACACAAAGCTTGCTAGCACCTCTCCCAGGCTGTAACTCTCATCTCTTGCAGTACTTCAGTGCACCCGCCCTCTGCAATATGCTCTTGACTGGAGCCAGACATCACAGGCCTGGAAGTGTGCAATCAACTCCATACAGTGGATATCACCATTCCAAAGTGACTCCTACCACAGAGAGAAGGGAGAATAACCACATGCACCAGTCAGATGGAAGCCCCAGCAGTGGGCTGGAGGCAGACAACTGGTCTGACTGCAGGGCCTGCCCACCAAAAAAGCTTCTCAGGGGACAATACGGGGGGAGTACCTTACAGTTTGGTGCTACTGCATCTCTTGCAAATGCCTGGTCTGAATCAACTGAAGCCCAAGGCATCCCCAGACTGGTCCGCTAATACCACAGAGACCAAACATTGCCTACAATGGGCAAAAGAAGCCACTGGAGATGTCTGGACTGAAGGAAAAAGCAGCTCAGCCATAGCAGCAAAATGCATGCAACATGCATAGCAAACACCCATGAAGTGCCAGGTTCTGGTGAACAGGGAACACTGCAAGGGAGAGCACTAAAGAACCTCTTTTTCATAAGGCCATTACTTTCAAGAGATGGAAGATCTTCTGGGGAAGCAAAGAGAAATCCAGATTCAGGATGCACAGAGATCCCCCAACAAAGTCAACCCAAGGAGATGCACACCAAGATACATAGTAATTAAGATGGCAAAAAATAGTGATAAAGAGAACATTTTTAAAGCCAGTTACAAACAAGGGAAACCCCATAAGGTTATCTGCTGATTTTCCAGAAGAAACTTTGCAGTCCAGAAGGCAGTGGCATGATATATTCAAAGAGCTGAAAGGAAAAAATTCTGTAGCCAAGAATACTTCATTCAGCAAAGCCATCATTCAGAATAAAAGGAGAGGTAAATAGGTTCCCGGACAAATAAAATTTAAAGGAATTCATGACCACTAAACCAGCTTTACAAGAAATGTTAAAGGGAAATATGTTAGTGGAAAGAAAAGACCATAAGCAAGATTAAGGAAAATAGGAAGCACAAAGCAGTAAAATAAGTATACGTGTAAAAATAAGTCAGGGGATTTGCAAAATAATGAATGTGACGTATGGCACCATATACCTAAAATGTGGGGAGGAGAAAAGTAAAGAATGGGTTCAAACAAAAGTGACCATCAACTTATTATAGACTTCTATCTATGGAAGATATATACAAACTGAATGGTAACCACAAATCAAAAACCAGTAATAGATATGCAAAAAATAAAGAGAAAAGAATCCAAGTATATCACTAAAGAAAGCTAACTAGATGTGAGAGAAGTTAGCAAGAGAGGAAAGGAATGGAGGAAAACTACAAAAACAATAAAACAAGTAACAAAATGGCGATAAATGCATACCTATCAATAATTACTTTGAGGGGCGCCTGGGTGGCTCAGTTGGTTGGGCGTCCAACTTCGGCTCAGGTCACGATTTCATGGTCCGTGAGTTCGAGCCCTGCATCGGGCTCTGGGCTGATGGCTTGGAGCCTGGAGCCTGCTTCTGATTCTGTGTCTCCCTCTCTCTCTGCCCCTCCCCCGTTCATGCTCTGCCTCTCTCTGTCTCAAAAATAAATAAACGTTAAAAAAAATTTAAAAAAATTAAAAAAAAATAATTACTTTGAATATAAATAAATTAAATGCTTCAATCAAAAGACAGGATGACAGATAAAAAACAAAACAAAACAAAACAAAAACAACAACACCAATCTGTATATACTGTCTACAATGGGCTCATTTCAGACCTAAGAACATATGCAGATTGAAAGTCAAAGGATGGAGAAGCATTTATCATGCAAATGGATGTGAAAAAAGAGCTGAAGTAGCAAAATTCAATACTTAAATTGGACAAAATAGACTTTAAAACAAAGACTGTAAAAAGAGACCAAGAAAGACACTATAATCATTAAGGCAACAATTCAACAAGATCTAATAATTGTAAATAAATATGCACTCAACATGAAAGTATCCAAATAGTTAAATTAGTTAATAACAAATATAAAGGAAGCAATCAATAGTAATATAATAATAGTAGAGGACTTTAATACCCCACTTACATCAATGGACAGATCATCCAAACAGAAAATCAAACAAGGAAAAAATGGCTTTGAATGACACATTGGACCAGATGGATTTAATAAATACATACAGAACTTGCCATCCTAAAACAGCATAATACATATTTTTTCACATGCACATGGAACATGCTCCGGAATAGATCACATATTAGTGCGTAAACAAGTCTCAACAAACTCAGAAAGAATGAAGTCATTCCGTGTATCTTTTCTAACAACATGGCTATGAAAGTAGAAATCATTCACAAGAACAAATATGGAAAGAGTAAAAATACATAGATATTAAATAACATGCTACTAAACCATGAATGGTAAAAACAAGCAATAAATTAGGAAATAAGAAAAATGGGGACAAATAAAAATGAAAACACAACAATCTAAAATCTTTGGGATTTAGCAAAAGCTGTTCTAGTAGGGAAGCATTATACATTGTATTTTATAATAATACAAATCTACCTCAAGAAGCAAGAAAAAGGTCTTTTTTGCAACCTAACCTTGTACCTAAAGGCGCCATAAAAAGAAAAAAACAAAATTCAAAACCAGTAGTAGGAAGGAAATAATAAATAGTAGACCAGAAATAAATGAAACATAAACCAAAAAAAAAAAAAAAAAAAGAACAGATCAATGAAAGCAGGAGCTAGTTCTTTGAAAAGATCAACAAGATGGATAAACCTTTAGCCACATTCATCAGAAAGAGAAAGAGAGAGAGAGAACTCAAATAAAATCAATAATAAAAGAGGAGATATAACAACTGACACCACAGAAATACAAATAATCATATGAGAATACTATGAAAAATCATATGCCAACAAATTGGACAACCTAGAAGAAATGGATAAATTACTAGAAATATATAATCTCCCAAAATTGAACCAGGAAGAAGTAGAAAATTTGAACAGACTGATTATCAGCAATGAAAATGATCAGTAATGAAAAACTCCCAATAAACAAAAGTCCAGGACCAGATGGCTTCACAGGCCAATTCTACCAAACATTTATTTATTTTTTTTAAATAATGTATTTATTTTGAAAGAGTGGGAAAGAGAGAGGAGGGGAGGGTCAGAGAGAGGGAGAGAGAGAGAATCCCAAGCAGGCCTTCCATTGTGAGCATGGAGCGTGACGCGAGTCTCAAACCCACGAACTGTGAAATCAATACCTGAGCTGAAACCAAGAGTTGGGGACTTAACTGACAGAACCATCCAGGCACCCCTCTGCCAAACATTTGAAGAAGAATTTATTCTAATCAATCAACAAATCAATCAATTGAAAAAAATTAATACCTATTCTTTTCAAACCATTTCAAATAGAAGAGGAAGGAAAACTTCCAAATTCATTCTTTGAGACCAGCATTTCCTTGATACCAAAACCAAGTAAAGACACTACAAAGAAAGAGAGCCACAGGCCAATATCTCTGATGAATATAGATGCAAAAATCCTCAATAAAATATTAGCACACTAACTCCAACAATACATTTAAAAATCCTTCACCATGATCAAGTGGGATTTATTCCTGGGATGCAAAGGTGGTTCAATATTTGCAAACCAATCAATGTTATATATCACATCAATAAGGGAATGAATAAAAAACATGTGATTATTTCAAGAGATTAAAAAAAAGCATTTGACAAAATATAACATCCATTCATGATAAAAACCCTCAACAAAGTAGGTTTAAAGGGAACATAGTTCATAAAACCTTATATGAAAAACTCACAGTGAACATCATACTCAATGGGAAAAAACTGAGAACTTTTCCCCTAAGGTCAGGAAAAACACAAAGATGTCCACTCTCACCACTTTTATTCAACATAGTACTGGAAGTCCTAGCCATAGAAATAAGAGGAAAAAAGGAATAAAAGATATCCAAATTGTAAGGAAGAAGTAAAACTCACTATTTGCAGATGACATGATACTAACTAACATGATACTATATAGTTTTACTATACAGTAAAATCTCCATCAAAAAAACTTACTAAAACTGATAAATGAATTCAGTAAAGCTACAGGATATAAAATCAATGTACAGAAATCTGTTGCATTTCTATACACTAACAATGAGGCAACAGAAAGAGAAATTAAGAAAACAATCCCATTTACAATTGTAACAAAAATAATAAAATACCTAGGAATAAACTTAACCAAAGAGGTGAAAGACCTGTACTCTGAAACTACATAACACTGATGAAAGACATTGAAGATGACACCAACAAATGCAAATATATTTCATGCTCATGAATTAGAAGAACAAATATTGTTAAAATGTCTATACTCTCCGAAGTAATCTACAGATTTAATGCAAACTCTATCAAAATATCAATAGTATTTTTTTAAAGAACTAGAACAAATAATCCTAAAACTTGTACGGAACCACAAAAGACCCCAAATAGCCAAACTAATCTTTAAAAAGAAAAACAAAACTAGAACTATCAAAACTCCAGACTTCAAATTATATTATAAAGCTGTAGCAATCAAAACAGTATGGTACTGGCAAAAAAAAAAAAAAAAGATATTAGATCAATGGGAAAGGATAGAAAGCCCAGAAACAAACCCATAATTGAAGTAGAAATGTTGGGGTTCAGAGCCAATGCCCAAGCCCAAGAAAGAATCCTTGAAATGTCTTTGGTGAAAAAAAAAAGGTGGTTTTATTAAAGCATGGGGACAGGACCTGTGGGCAGAAAGAGCTGCCCTGGGATTGTGAGGAGTGATTGATTATATACTTGGGAGATGGGAGATGCAGGGAGGTAAAGGTAAAGGAAAGTTTCCAAAAGGAATTTTATATTCATATGCTAAAGAAGACTCACAGGATCTTGGAGGCTATTGTCAAGCTAAGGTTGTTTTTCCCTCTATGAAAGCATTAACACTAAGACAGTTGGGAGTTCCTGGAAGAATGTCATATTCTCCCTGCCTCAAGTATTCATCAGTGAGCTACAGTTATAAGGCAATTTAATTTTATATACCTTTTCTTCTGCTTTTGTTCCCCACATCAATGATTATATGGTCAATTAATCTTTAACAAAAGAGGTAAGAATATGCAATGGGAAGAAAACACATGGTGTCTCTTTAACACATGGTGTTGGGAAAACTGGACAGCTATATGCAAAAGAATGAAACTGGACCACTTTCTTACCCTATACACAAAAATTAACTCAATATGGATTAAAGACCTGAATGTGAGGCCTGAAACCATAAAAAATCCTAGACAAGAACACAGGTAGTAATTTCTCTGACATTGGCCAAAGCACAAGTTTTCTAGATACGTCTGCTGAGGTCAGAGAAATAAAGGCAAAAATCAACTTTTGGGAATACGTCAAAATAAAAACTCCTGAAGAGTGAAAGAAACAATCAACAAAAGTAAAAGGCAACCTACTTACTGGGAGAAGATAGTGGCAAATGACATATCCAATAAAAAGTTTGTATCCAAAATATATAAAGAATTTATACAACTCTACACCCAAAAAACAAATAGTCCAATTAAAGAATAAGGAGAAGACATAAACATTTCTCCACGAAAGACATCCAGATGGCCAAAAGACACATGAAAAAACTCTCCACATCACTCACTATTAAGGAAATGCAAATCCAAACTATAATCAGATATTACTTCATACCTGTCAGAATGGATAAAATCAAAAACACAAGGCAACAATGTTGGCAAGGATGTGAAGAAAAAAGGAATTCTCTTGCACTGTTGGTGTGAATGCAAACTGGTGCAGCCACTGTGGAAAACAGTGTGGAAGTTCCTCAAAAATTAAAAATAGAACTACCCTATTATCTAGTAATTGCACTCCTGGATATTTACTCAAAGAATACAAAAACACTAATTCAAAAAGATCTATGCACATCTATGTTTACTGCAGTATTTGCAATAGCCAAATTATGGAACCAAACCAAGTGTCCATTGACAGATGAATGGATAAAGAAGATATATACAATGGAATATTACTCAGCCATAAAAGATGAAAACTTGGTATTTGCAACAACATGGATGGAACTAGAGAGTATAATGCTAAGCAAAATAAGTCAGTGAGAGAAAAATGAATACTGTATGATTTCACTCACATGCAGAATTTAAGAAACCAAACAAATGAACAAAGGAAAAAAAGAGAAACAGACTCTTAACTCTAGAGAACAAACTGATGGTTTACCAGAGGGGAGGTGGATAGGGGGATGGGTGAAATAGGTGAGGAGGATTAAGAGTAAACTTCTCATGGTAAGCACTGAGTAATGTATAGAATAACTGAATCACTATATTGTACACCTGAAACTAATATCACACTGTATGTTGCCTATATTGGAATTAATATAAATAATAAGGAAAACAAATTTAAAGAAAAAATGCATTTGAACAATGTATTTGATTTCAGGAAATTAAAAAAAAAACCCAAATTTGGCCAAATCATGGCCAACAAATTTTTTGTTACAAGCTTATTGTTATTGTGTCCCCCAAATTCATATGTTGAATTCCTAACCCTCAGTACCTACCAGTGTAATTATATTTGGTGATGAAATCTTTCATAGGTAATTGAACTAAAATGAGGTCACTAGGGTGGCCCTTAATCTAATCTAATGTCCTTAGAGGAAGACATTAGGACACAGACACGTGGACCAAGGTAAAACCCTGTGAAGGCACAAGGAGAAGATAACCATCTCTAAGGCAGCAGAGAGGTCTGGGACAGATTCTCCCCTCCCGGTCCAAGAAGAAAGCAACCCTGCCAATACCTTCCTCTTGGACTTCTAGCCTTCAGAACTGTGAGAAAAAAAAAATTCTGTTGTTTAAGTCACCCTATCTCTGGTACTTTGTTATGGCAGCCCTAGCAAATTAATACAGTTTTCTAGTAGATAAACACAGGATATACCAAGTGGTCAAAATAGAGCTCTCATTAAAGATAGATTTAGAAACTTGCTTAAGGCAGGAACCCAGGTGGGTAGATTAATTACTTGCAGTGCATTTGAAGCTCTCACATGGGAACTTGGATTCATCCCTAAGCACACAGTAATCTTCTCAGCAATCAAAATGGAAAGAAATATAAAGGTTCTCTAAAAGTGTGAAAGGAGGATTTTAGATTTTTTTCTTCCAAACTATCAGTGAAACCTCTTAAAAACGGCTTTAGGGATGTTACATCAAGTCCTCTCTCCTAGTCTTCTCACAAATAACCTTGACTGCTAATCTCTTATTTTACCACAACCCACAGTATTCCACTCCACCCTGAAAAACAGAAAAATATGATACTCCCTCCTGAAGAGAATTTCTCCAGACACAGGAAATTGTGCATATAACTAAACATATATTAAATAGGAACTATATATCAAGAAAGAAAATGTTGATAGGTTCTTAAAAACAGACAGGGTGAATTATATGATATGTGAATTATATCTTAAAAAGATACTATGTATGTAGAACAAACAAACACACCACCTTTGTCAGTGTATCTCTTTCCTTTGGCCTGTTTTTCACGGAAGTCTTGGAACCATCTAAATCACCTTGTTCATAGTGCTGTTCTACTTTCCCCTTGGGCAACATTTAGAAGTCATTATTGATTCAAAAGAGGAGATAAAAGTCTCCAATGAAAAGTCAGATGGCTGAGAAAGAAACACCACTGACCTTGGGCTTGCTTTCATAATTGCATTCAGAGAATATTCAAAGATTTTGTCATGCTGTTTTTCACTGGTAGGTGAGGCCATGAGACGCTAACGTTACAGTTTTGTCAATCAGTCATTCTGGGAACTCCTCTATCCCCCTCTCCCGGTCAGCTTTTTTCTGGCAGCAGGCAAGGTGCTTCTACTAGGTATGGGCCCTGCTTTGAGAGTGAGGAATTAGAAAGAATAGAAGATCTGCCCCTGGACTTCCTGGGCCAGGTGAACCCATAGTCTTAGTGGGGTTTTAGATGGCTCCATCATGTCATCAGCAGTTCATAAAGTGGTATGCAGAAGATAGATATTGCTGGCAAAACTCAGTCACTTAGGATTTGATTTAGTGTAGAAGTTTATAGATGCAGGCCCATTACCCAGTCGCATAAGAAGGACCCCGATGACTAGCCTTGTGAATTACACCTGAGGGAGAAAGTTGTCTTGGTACCGGAAATAGTGCTGAGGTTAACTCACCTCACATTTTTAGTGGAAAATTGCTGTTGACTTCCCCAACATCCATCTCCTTCCATTTCCAAAAGTATTTCGATTTCACCCGGTGGTCAATGATGCTCAAACCTTGTGTCCTGGATGATTGTCAGAGGAGGAGCCTGTAACTCAGTTCTGGCCAAATGACCACTGGTTACAGCTCTCACTGATTGGCTGAGGGATGAACACCGCACCTAAATCGGTCCAATCAGAGGGACCGTTCCTGTGAGGTTATTAGGAAATGCTCTCTTGCCCTACCTATTAATAAGCATTTGCTCAGAAAAACAGAACCAGCAACAATGATGTACGCTAAAGATTTATTATGGTGATTTGACTTTATACATTTGTGAGAGCTGGTCAGAGTCTTGGCTGGCTCTCTCCACTGTCTTGGCGCTGAACCTGAAGTCACAGGTCAGGCTGAAGGAAAGAAAAGATGGACATGGACTGGGGAAGAACAGGTACAACTAGAATCTGTCTGTCCCTGGCACCCACTCTGCTTTCTCCCTGACTTCAAATCTGCAGCCTCACTGCTGAGTATAACCCACGTTAGGTGGCGCTCTCGCTGTAGATTGGCATTCACACCTGGGCAGGATTTGGACAAGGGGAAGAAGGAGAACCTAGGGAAACTGGGGTTGCAGGTCAGGCAGCTGTCCTTCCACCCCTACCCTGCCAACAAACGGAGTCAGGGTCTGCAATAGGGCCTGAACTACACCCACCTTCCAAGAGTCACAGTGGCTGCTGCTTTACTGTGGCCTTTCAAATATTCCCAATATGCTGCTACCCTTGTAAGCAACACTCATATACCATTGTCTCGCTTGTTTGAATAGTTGGGTGGTGTTCAACTATTCAAAACAGTACATATTGCAAAAACAATTTCACTAGGTTATGTAATAGTGTTAAGTGCTATAAAGTGCTTAGTATGTTTATGCAGCCTACTTGGCCCGTGAAAGGATAGCCCAGAACTCCTGGGCTGCTTCTGTGGAGCCCAAGGATGAAACCAATATAATCAAATGCAGAGAAGCGGGGGAAACAAGCAATTTGATTGCCTCCTTCAAGTCCTGAAGCCAGTAATGCCTGAAACTATCCTAGAGTTTTCAGGTGTGAGAGACAATAAATTCTTTGTGCTTTAGCCAGTTTGAGGTAGGTTTTCTGACACTAGCTCCTGATAGACTGCTAAGTGGCAATCTTAACATAGATCTGCAATGTTTGCTTTAGCTGACCTTTCTTAGTAGTTTTAAAGGGCAATCTTAAGCAGCATTAAATCTATCCTGGAGAAAACCAAGCAGCAGTTAATTGATAACTTATTATTGATCAGATAAGGAGAAGAATGAAGATACTCTCCATTTTTAAGAAGATGAACAGGACACAGCTGGGTAGCTCAACCAGTTGAGCATCTGAGTCTTGATTTCAGCTCAGGTCATGATTCCAGGCTTGTGGGATCAGGTCCTTCTTCAGGCTCCTCTGCAGTGTCACTGAGTGTGGAGCCTGCTTAAGATTGTCTCTCTCTCTCCCTCCCTGCCCTTCTACCCCGCTCATGTTCTCTCTGTAAAATAAGTGAAAAATGAAAGTAAAAGACCAACACAAACAGAGGAAGACAAAGTTCCCATTGTCCCTGAATAGTCTCCTTTCTTTAGACCATAATCAAACTCTTTTCTATCTCCCCTTCACACTTTCCTTCCTTTCAACCATGATGTAAGGGGACTGGGTGAGCATTGAGTACATATTTCCTGGGAGCAAAAGAGTATATTTTCCTCCCATAAAATAAATTTTTCTAGGAAGGAGTTTGGTAGCTAATCCTATTAAACAATTTAACCTGATACATGTAAGGTCAACATTACACCAAAGTTGCCAATCCCAAATTCTTTTTAAAAGACTGAGCTTGGTGGAACCAGTTTAAGTAAAACTCATAACTTCATCATGACTAAGTTCTGATTTTTAAGTACTAAGCATGCTTATATGGATATGCTAAATGTCCAGTAAATTCCAAGGGTTCAAGTGTAGACTTAAATATTAAGATCATTTAAAAATCTGCCTCCAGGTACAAAAGGACAGACTCAAACATCTATATGAATAGAAATAAAAAGTCATAGGTCCTCTCCAAGTTACCCAAAGAAGAACAATTTAAAAAGGAAATGATGGCAGAGGATGAAATATGATACATAATATCTACATGAGCTTGTCCACCTCATCACCCTTCTCAGAGCCACCATCCCTTTAAATGTGGAAACACTCGTTGGAAAGAGAACATCTGGCTACCTTATTAACGAGTGCCTATAATCATTTTGTAATTCTACAATGAAAGTAAGGCATATGGATAGTTGTATTGAACACGTTAGTTGAAAACATTTAAATGGGTGATGGGCATTAAGGAGGGCACTTGTTGGGATGAGCACTGGGTGTCATATGTAAGAGGTGAATCACTGGGTTCTACTCCTGAAGCCAAGACTACACTGTATGTTAACTAACTTGAATTTAAATAGAAAGTAAATAATGGTATCCTTGGAATGAAAACAAAACAAAACAAAACAAAAAACAAAAAAAATACCACTTTTCCCCAATAGGGAAAATGAATTCAACAAGAAAAATGTACCAAGTGATTGGCCAGTAAAACAAAGTTTTCTCAAAAGATACAGAAACAAGTGCATCATTACGTATATTTTGCAAAATCATCTTAACACCTGAAATTATTATTAATCTCAAACAACTAACCTGTTTTTATTCAAGTATGTTTACATTTCAAATAAAATGCAGAGTTCTTAATTATTTCAGTTAGTTTTTCAATGAAAATTATTATTTTGAAATAATAAGGCTTTTATTAATTTCCTGTGAAAAGTTCATTCTATATAAATAAATGGAGCTATTATATAACATGATTTTTTAAAATAATTTAAAAACTATTTCTCTGATGGAATCACATAAAAATTTGTTTGTCTAGAAGCAAGTTTTTCTGGCTTAACAAAGATTCTTTTATTTTCACAGAGAGGAAGGAAACTGTAATTCAGTGGTTCTCAAAGTGGGGTCCCTGGATGAGTAGCATCTGCATCACATGGGAACTTCCCAGAAATGCAAGTTATTGGGAACAACTGCAGACCTGCTAAATTAGAAACTTGGGGGTGGGACCCAGCAGTCTGTGTTCCAACAAGCCTTCCAGGCAGTTCTGCTGCTCTGAAATTGGAGAATCCCTGCAGCAGAGGTTGCCTGGTCTAAGGCCTTGCAGTAAGACTGGAGTATGTTTGCCAGTGTGCTCTAGGTAGCTGCTTGTAAATTTCTGCTACCCTTCTAAGCAACACTCATACACCATTTTCTAGTCTGTTTGAATAGTTGGGTGATTTTCAACTATTCAAAACAGTACATATTGCAAAAGCAACTTGACTAGGTTATGTGAGTAATATTATAAAGTGCCATAAAATGATCAGTATGTTTATGTGTATGTGCTATGGGTGCTATGCCTCACACATAGGAGACATTATTATCATGTAGATAATTAGTATTCAAATTATTAGTCTTAGCTCACTTTTACTTCCTGCATAGCAAGACAAATAAACAGAAAAAAACACCCATAAAATATCGTGCTCATTATATACTCACAGACATTTAAACCCAAGAGGAACTTTGTCAGGCACCTTGTCTTATGGATGAGAGAAAACTGAAGCCCAGGGAAGCTGGGTTACAGGTGGAAAGTCTCTTAGGAAGTAATAGGCAAAGATCAGAAGCCAGGGGCTCTCAACTCCTGGACAACTCTTTTGCAGAAGAAGCCATCCTTGTTGTGTTCACTATAACAGCAGCAGCACATGCTCTGGAATTTTCTCCATTGGCATTACTAATTATTTTACTGATATTTCCATCCTCACCCCCTCATATATGAACTGACACTATTATTCAGAATTGCAAAGCTTTTAGGTGAAAAACCTTCTGGATTACATAAGCCTAGATATACATAAATAGAAAATCAACGTAAAAAATACATGCAAAAGCCACAGATTTGTACATTTAGTGAAATCTTGATGCTTGAATATGAGACAAACATCAGGTGCTAGATATGTACAAATTCAAGTTTCCTGTGTACACATAGTCACTTTTTATTTTGTGTTGTGCACTAACATGTATACATGCAAGAAACCAACCCTCAACAATTACTTTATTCTGAAGAATGTCTTTGAGTTAACCTCACCTAACATAATGGTAATATATGATCTTTGGAACTTCACTAACATGGGAAACAACTTCATATAGAAGAAGGGCAAATTATGTGGGAATAAGAAAAAAAAAACATCTATTTTAACTAGAAAAGCCTCTAGCAACATGTGTTTTCATTATTCTCCTTTTTCTTTATATTGCCTCAAATATTCCTTAGACATTAAAAAATTACGGAAAATACAACTTACAGTAGCACAGTATGAAAATTCAAGTTTTGAACCTTCTAGTTACAGCATAGTATGATTTGAATATATTCTCTCTGTTGTATTTTCTTTTTCTATTGTATTTTCATATCACATATTCAAACCTGTTTATTAGCAGTGGCATTTCTTAGACCAATGCCATCCATTGATGTACTACATTCTGCCCCTTCCAGAAATCTAGGCATTGTCAAGGTCAAAACTTCATATGGTATTTTCTACATTACCGGACATGAAAATGTGCTGTATCCATCCCGCCGGGTATGAACAGTTAATTATCTGCTGTTGCACACACCTCCTTAATTGGCCTCCATGTTAAGGCTTTAACACAGGAAGTGGAGGATCTGTGGCTTCCATTGAAAAACTGTTACATTGCAAGCTGAGCACTGAACTAAAATCTCATCCTAATGCATCATTAGAGAAAAAGCCTGAGGTACTGAAAGAACTATGATTTTTCCACTTCGGAAGTGCTTAAAGAAGTTTTAGATTAATGGCTTTTGATGCTTTTAATGATGTCAAGGATGGAATTTAAGTGCCTTATTAATTCCCTTGATTTGCTGCCAAATATTAAAGGAAATTCATGATTACTGAGTTAATCTTTTCTGATTATGAAATCCATTATAGGAAGAAAAATATAAAATTCAGAAAAATAAAAGTGATTCATAAAAATATTAGAATATATTTATAAGAACAATGTTTGGACATGGGTTTAAAATTCCTCTGGAAGGATTTGTTACAAGACTATAAGATATCTTTGTATATATTAATATTTAAGCCATTGCTTCATCCTTAAGTTGCACTTCATGTTTTTCATTTTTTAAACTCTTTTTAAACTTCCCAGCCACAGTCACAACACATGATGCGATGTAAACCTGAAGTGATTTGTTTAATCTTACTACCCTAATCAGCTAACAAGATCTCTGTCTTCTCAGATCTTGGAGCCTGGAAAAACCCAGTTATTAATTCCTTACTATCTCTTCCCGAAATTCTCCGGTTTGCTGACATGTTAATAAGATTCCAAGAATGTTCTAAGGAAAGCAAAATCACCACTAAAAATGATTGTGTCCTGAACTTACAAACTATTTCTTTCCTCCCTCTCCCTGAATTTATTTTCAACTAAAATAAATTCTGTCCTTGAATGTGTGTACATAACTCCCTGGGCAGGCTATGTTCTCTTATTATCAAATATAAATATTGAAAGCCTTAAAGACTGTTCTTAAACCTAATTCAAATTACCTTTGCCAGCATAAGAAATACCCCAGGGTAGGTGTATTAAAAGCTCTAAAAAGATTCTGCTTTTACTTTTTAGCCAAATGGATATGTTTTATTCAGGATCCCCAAACAAAATCCTTATTCAGCTCATTATATTACCTTTGAGGGTGTGTCTTTCCTTCCTTCACTTCTTCACCCTTTCAAACCCTTCACTCTGGCTCTCTGCATCTCTGGAGTTTCCCTCCTGCCTCAGGGCTTCAATGCATTGAGGAACGACCTCTTCTACCTTCCCTGGACTAAAAGCAGTGCTTGATCCTCCTTCGGTTCACCATTTCTTTCCCAGAGAAAACATCCCTGACCCTTTGGATTCATAAATGGCCTTTCATATCTATATCCCTTGGCATTCCGGCCTGTCCATTGTAACTGTTGTTACAGATCTAATTTTACATTTAATTGTATAGTGTTTTAAATTGTTGCCTGTCTCTATAACTTAGCAATACTGAAGTCAGGGATCATGCTCTTTCTTCCACCACTATTAACCTCAAGCATCTACGTGCCTACCACAGAGAAGGTACACATACTCCATCTGTTGATTAAATACAATAAATGAATGACTGTCCAAAGCACAAAAACACTGGCATGTGGCCAAAGGATTGAACATATGAGTAAGCACAAACCATCTCTTTGTGAACTCTACCAGCAGTTAGCATTTGCACTGCCCTAATTCCCTATGTAATCTCTGTCTTGCAAAAGCTTCTGAAACACTCTAGTAAACACATACACACACACACACACACACACACACACACGTGTGTGCTTGTATGAGCACATGAGCATTCACACCCACAGATATCAGTGTTTTGGGCGGTTACAACTGCTTCATTGAACAGTGATAAGTCAGGTTTTTAAAAAATAATTCTTCTTGGGGCGCCTGGGTGGCTCAGTCGGTTAAGCGTCCGACTTTGGCTCAGGTCATGATCTCACGGTCCGTGAGTTCGAGCCCCGCGTCGGGCTCTGTGCTGACAGCTCAGAGCCTGGAGCCTGTTTCGGATTCTGTGTCTCCCTCTCTCTCTGACCCTCCCCTGTTCATGCTCTGTCTCTGTCTCAAAAATAAATAAACGTTAAAAAATTTTAAAATAATTCTTCTTATTAAAAATCCCTGAGAGTTAAAGAACTGCTCTGCACAATGATCCTGAAGAAAAAATCCAAGTTAGGCAGGGTTAGCTATGTCCCAAGATGCTAGGGGAAGGAAGATGGTGAAAACTCTAGTCCATGGATGCAAACAACAGATTTCTGATGATCAGTCATATTTTTTTTTCTGGCAGTCTTTCAATAGATGGTGGAAAAGTGCAGCAAGTTTCACTTAAAATGAAGTTGCTACTATGTCCCTATAAGTTTTAATGTGCACTTTTAGTTTTTTACTATTTTGCTATGTGCTATGCTTAAAAAAAATAATAAAACCAGATTTTGCAGACGGAAAACTTATTTCCCATTGGCTATTTGCCCTGAGTGTCCTCACCACCTTAGTCTTTTCAGATGAAAAATGGGAATAATGTTAGCAAACTCCACTAATAAATAAAAAAGATGGAATATAGAAAGCTTGTGGCTCTGTGCCTGTGCACAGAGTATGTGTTTGTTTCTCCTCTCTCTAGACCCGCTACAAGTAAAACTCCAGTGTTCACACTGGGAGCCTCTAGTTTATCTAGGTAACTGTGTGAGGTAATTATGCTAACAGCCATTTGTTTTGACTTAAAGAAATTAAAGCAACTTTGAAAGGGGCAAGGGTTTTATTGTCCTTTCTCAACAACAAAATGGCTTAATGTTTGCATTTGAAACATATAAAATTACATGTTTAATTATAAAATGTATCCTTGGCTTTTGTGTTAAGCTGTGCTTTCACCAGGAAAAAATATTTTTTGACAAATGAAAAAAAAGTAATACTTTTCTGAGATTCTTTATGTACGCGTGTGTGTGCACACACCACATGCACACACACACATACACACACACGCACTCCATTTCCCTCCTACCGTTCTCCCTCTTCCCCAAAACATACCCTATACTTCCTCAGAAGTAGAGAATGCAGTTGCTCTCAAAAACTCTAAGGAATGTATCAGTATTAAAGCTCCAGTTAACTCTCGCCACTGCTTGGTCACAGGGTTTTTCATTCTGTCCAAAGCCGATTGAAGGTCTTGTAACACGTCTCTGTAGCTACTTCCATAGTGAGCACCCCAAGTATAGAGAAAATCATAAGCAGGTTTCCACATCATCTATAAAGGAAAAAAAATTAGACTGGAGTAGTTGGAAGACAAACAGAGATGAAAATAGATGCTTTTAAAAAAAGTTTTAAAAAGCCTCTCAGGACATAAAAAAACTGGAATACCGATTATACATGGACTTACTTAATGTCATAGAAAACGTTTCAATAGCTATCACTTCCATCTTATATTTTTGTGTTTCTATGCCTAGAAAAATTTTAAAATAATGACAAGTAGTGCCTCTTTTTTTTTCTTGATCCATCATCTAAACATTGTTCATTGCCTTGATATGATATAAAATTCTTTGTGTAATTTTTTGATGTTACTGAGATAAACTTTTCACTCTCTGAAAGATTTTTAAGGTAAAAATAATGATTCTTTTATTTTAATACTATCTATGGTGAGCTTTATTACACGACATATCACAAGAAGGAGCTATACAGTGTATTTAATGCTTTAAGTCATTTTATTTGAGCAAGGAAAACAAGAAAAGATGTACTTTCATGATCAAATCTTAAAAGGAAAGTAAAAATACAGTTCTCTAATTTAAAAATAATTTAATGAATCATTTTATAACCAAAAGAAAGATCAATATTCAATGTTTTATTATGCTTTCCCCAAGCACCTACCAATACCAATGACATCATTGTTTCCATAGAAATAAATGTACGTCAAAGAGGAACTTCATGTTCGAGCATGTATGTAATGGTAACCAAGGCAACCGGGCTCAGAGAGAATAAAGACAAAGGCCGACCAAAGAAGATAAATTGTAGAATAAACACACACACACACACACACACACACACACACACACACACACACACAGACAGAAACACAATGAGCTTAAAATAAATTTTTCTAAGAAAATGAAAAAACGAGCCATGTACTACTTATAATTGGACTATTTGGAATATAAACTTTATTACCTCTACCTATTTGGGTTCACTAAACTAATTCATTTGTGATTTTATCACAAATGCAGGAACACAGACTGTGAGCTCAATATTATGCAGAGCTGCCCTCTTAAATAGAGCCTCCATTAACAGTAATATCACATGAAGTAGGGCTTTGGGATATAATTTTTCACCCTCCTCTGATAGCCTCATATACTCTACAATTGAAATTAAAAGAATGAAAGACCATAATAAAGAGTTTCAATCAATTTAATCTACATAAAAGGATAGGCATTGAACTCAAAAAACAGTTTGATGTTATTTGTCCAAATTGGCATTCCTGGGAAGCCATGAACACCCATATCTTTGTCTCTATTGATGAAGCTTGATTCTGCAAGGTATTGAATGGAAAATAATTATCAATATTATACTATATCCAGGAGGTTATGATGCATCATCCCAAATGATCCCAGATTTTTGTATATAAGTTTTACCCTCTCCAACCTGATTTACAAAGAACTGCATCTTCCATCATTGATAGACTATGAATGAGATGTTCTCTTGTTTATTTTTCTGAATAGTCACTTTGAAATCAAACCTCCCAGTTGCTGGTCACCACTAATATCTCAGCAATGGAAGATGAATTGAGGCATATTAACAGATGCTTTTTGCCAGATTCAATCTTGCCTGCCACTTCTCAGATGCAAAGATGCACTAAACAAGTAAATTATTCTGTAGTGAGTATATACTAACCCTCTGTAAAAGCTTTGAGACCTGTATTCTATGTTGCATTCATTTAAAATTCCCTGATGCTCAACTAGTTGGTACATTATTTTTCAACTTGCCATATATTGTTTAAAATAATGGTGTTTATAGCTAAAACCTTCTCATATTTTATGCTAAGTCCTTTAGTAATTTAATGATAAAAAGATGTATTTGAGGGCTGCCTGGGTGGCTCAGTAGGTTAAGCATCCAACTCTTGATTTTGGCTCAGGTCATGATCTCATAGTTCACGACTTCGAGCCCCGCATTGGGCTGTGTACTGACAGTGTGGAGCCTGCTTGGTATTCTCTCTCTCTCCCTCTATCTCTGCACCTCCCCTGCTCACGTGCACTCTCTTTCTCAAAATAAGTAAATAAACTTAAAAAAATAGATGTATTTGAAGATATTTTATGATAAATAGCATCTAAGAGCATTTCAGTACCCAGATGATGGCATAGTCTCATAAAAACCAGATGTCTTTTAAAGAATCATATCTGGATAATTTTCAGTTTATGCACTACTATGTGTGCAGATTCAAGGTAACATCATAGAGGCAGCCAAAATGGCTCCACTGCCTTTCCTGGTAAACACACACACACACACACACACACACACACAACTCTGCACCACATATCTTGCTGCAGCACAGTGGATTGCTATGTATAGAAAAGCCCTGAGGCATACTCAATCATGCAGCAGTCCTTTGGTGCTGTTTGAAATAGGAAATACACCAAGGTGATGCAGGAATTGGGAACTACAGATTCAGAAGTCCAATGATACATTTATCTACTCACTTATGCAGAGAGCTATATAACACTCTCACATTTGGCAGTTTTCACTGATAGCAGAACATTTCGGTCAGTTCTTGCAACTCAGAGAAATTTGGATAGACTTCTGAGTCCTGAACCCAAATTAAGACACCTGATAGTGTGAAAGGACTCCCCAGGAGTACTCTGAATTAGTCAGAAATGCAAGGAGGGATACTGCTTTAAACTCATTGGGGACTTCCTGGAGTCTAATCCATAAGCTACATAGAAAGGGTTACAATAGCTTGGGGCTGAAAACACTAGAGCAATGGTAAAGTTCATGATTTATACTAAAATGTGTATCTGTTGCATTCCAGTTCTGTTTCTCTTTGAAGCAAACTAACCCTGAATATTCCTTTAGTGCAAAATCTGATCTGCTATATATAACATCATGTGTGGCTGTCCATACAGATGACAGAGAAACACTATTGTAGCACAAATACAATGAATATATTCAAAACACATTGTTGTTCATTAATTATTTCACTTATTAAATTAAGAGTTTTTGAGTAGCTACCACTACAAAGAATTTTGTTACACAAAGGAATAAAATGATGAATATAGCATGGCTTGTTTTTAGAAGCTTATAGCATAGAAGGGAGATAGATACTTGCACAAACACTGACCCATTGTATAACTAGACAGCATTTGGTAATTAACAGTTTAAGAAAACTCAAAAATTACTTTCATGTTTTCATTTAGTGTAATAAAAACTGAGAGGTCATTGACTGAGAAGCAGTGTGGTGTAACAGAAAGAAAGATGGGTTTTGATGTCAGAGCTCTGGGTTGCCACCTGAGTTACAATGCCTATCAGATGGGTCAATTTGGGTAAATCAAAGTATCTGAGTTTTGAATTTTTTAATCTTTAAAATATGGATAATAATTTCCCAGGTCTGTGTCCAAAGAACCTTCTAAAGTATCTGGCATATAGTTTGCATTTAATACTTTTTAATAGGATATGAAGGAAAGTGGGTACTTTTGGGGTGAGAGAAAGATAGGCAACCTAGTTTTAACCCTAATGCATATGAGGTGAAGGCATGAGTATCTCCATCTCCAGTAAGACTTTGGAATAGAGAGATGACCTCCAGGAAGCAGCCAAGAGTTTATTAGCATCATGCCAAAGTGATGAGGAAAAATGAGAGTCGAGGAAAATGCCAAGGAAGAAAATGAAAGGGTGAAAAATTTAACCCTCAATTAAGTCCACAATTAGGGACCACAAACAAGAAATAGAAGCAATGAGGGGTGCTGGGTGGTTCAGTCGGTTGAGCATCCAACTCTTGATTTTGACTCATGTAACGATCCCAGGGTCGTGGGATAGAGCCCTGCATCAGTTCCGTGCTGAGTATTGGGATTCTCTCTCCTTATTTGTCTGCGCCTTCCCTGCTTGTGCGCTCTCTCTCTCTCTCTCAAAAATAAATAAACAACAACAAAAAATTCTCCATTTCCCCCTGCCCCTCTCCCCTGCTTGCGTGTGCAAGCTCTCTCTAAAAATAAAATAAATATTTAAAAAGGAAAAAGAAAAAAGTAGAACCAATATAAGTATGGAGAGAAGCTGGTGTCAGAGTCATAGAAAATGAAGCAGGGTACTTCATGTTGCAAAAGTCAAGGATCGATAGCATTCCAAAAAGGACATTCAGCTCACCCCAGCTTCTCAGAGCCTGTTGTTCACATAGCCTCCCAACTCCACATTCAGTGACATCACATTAGGAGGTGAAAACATCAATGTTAGGAGTTTTTACACCACGGAAGATGGCAAAGGTATAATTTAGGGCTTTTTCTCCCTTGAAGAGCTATTAAACGTGTGCCAGCATGCCACTCTTTGAGGACATCTCTTCTCTGTTAGCCCCTCTCTTACCTGTAATGTCAAGTAATATGGAAACATGAAGCAAAAATGAGAAAAATCCAGGATTTTGGCACTATTAGGACTTCAGTAACCATGGAGAAGGCAGTTTGAAGAGAGTGGTAGAGGACAGACTGCAGGTAGGACCAGGTGACAAGGAACTAGAAACCACAGAAAAAATGGGTCACATTTGGAATTTGAAAGTTAAAAGAAGAGAGACAAAGCTAGAAGGAGAAGCAGTGGAGAATAAATTATTTTTAAAAGGAAAGAAAATCTATAAAGACTAATATTTTACATTTGAAAGGAGAGGTTGGTTTGAATCCTACCCTACCCAGATAATTTAGGGTTGATGAAGATTAAGGAGGCAGCATATTTCTCAAGAAGATAAGTTAACTTCCTTTAAGCAGAACACATAAACACACACAAATGTTAAAATCATTATGGAGTTAGGGTAATGAACAGGGAAAATATCAAGAATAATTGAGAATAAATGGGATTTAAAGCATATGCTATAGTTGTGTACTTGGTACAAATGAAAAATGTTAAATTTGAGGAACTAGGTTTTAAAAAAATTTTTTAACATGTATTCATTTCTTAAAGAGTGTGAGCAGGGAAGGGGCAAAGACAGGAAGACACAGAATCTGAAGCAGGCTCCAGGCTCTGAGCTGTGAGTACAGAGCCCAATGCAGGCCCGAACCCATGAACTGTGAGATCATGACTTGAACCAAAGTAGGACACTTAACCAACTGAGCCACCCAGGCGCCCCTTGGGGGCTAGGTTTTAAAAGTATGTTTTATTAAGAGAAATAAACAAGTCTCTGCCAGGTATGGTAAATAGAACTTTCTCTACATTGAGATTTGCTTTAACAAAGCATGACAAAAGCCCAGCCTTCATCAATGCAATAAATAGTCTAATCAGTGTTTTGTTGTCCTTTGCGACAGAGCTATATGATATTTGACTCAAGTCCTTAAATATTTTACTTTTGTTTCTTCAGCACTTCTTTCTGTCTGTCATTCTACGTTTTCTTATTCAGCAGGTGAACATATGCTATCGAAGGCAAAGACACAAGAGGAAACTGGCATACATTAATTAACTATAGACTTTACAAAATTAGGTCCAAAAATACACATTAAAAGCCACAAAGGAAGGGTGTCTGGGTGGCTCAGTCGTTTAAGCATCCAACTTAGGCTCAGATCATGATCTCTCTGTTCGTGGGTCTGAGACCCGCGTCAGGCTCTGTGAGGACAGCTCAGAGCCTGGAGCCTGCTTCAGATTCTGTGTCTCCCTCTCTCTCTGCCCCCACCCTGCTCACACTCTGTCTCTATGACTCTCAAAAATAAACATTAATTTCTTTAAAAAAAGGCACGAAGTATTCTCAGCTTTGTAATAATTAAAGAGAAAACAAAGTCATACGTTTTCTGGAAATGTTTGAATAAAATCAGTAGAATAAAAAATTTTCTTTCCACAATGACCTAACTCCTCTGAAAGCTGGAAGTGATTGTGGACTGCTATGATCTCTTCCAGGTTTATGTTATCTTATATATCTATTTAGTGGTTTAAAATAGTTCTTCCGTTCTTGTTCAGTGTTATGATTTAAGGGATGATATGCAGAAACTCTGCACTAATGCGTAGATAAATCAAAGGAAAGCATGCTCCTGAGGGTTTGTTTTTGTTGAATTACTCGTAACCACAAAACAAATTCTCTCAGTCTTCTTCACCTCTAACACAATTATTTGACACACAGGCATTACTCTTACTCCTATACTCTGAGATTTTTTTAAATGTTAACTTCACGATGTTATGGGTTCATCTCTGAATAGGAAGCACGAGGCTGACAAAAGCATAGAGTTGTTAATTTCTCAACTGTGTGTTTTGATCTCCTATAAGGGAGCATCAGTAAGCATCAGGAAGTATTTAATCTATTAAAGGTTAGCAGTTTCCAAAGTCCTAGCATTTGTGTGAAATGTCTTTGGTTTATCTTCCAGGCATTAGAGGACAAAGAAAATGGTAAAAGAGCAATAAAAGAAGTGGTGAGATGTCAAAAGAAATGAAACAGGAATAGAAATTTAAAAAATAGTTTTCCAAATTTAGAGCGCTTGTTCCCAGAAGCCAGTAAGACTCATTAGATAATGCTCTGGATAATGAAATGCAACATGAATAAAAGCAATTCAGATTTGAGCTTAGCACTCTGTCTTTTTTTAGCTCATAAAACATGAATAGCATAAAGGATGCAATTGGTTAACTACAATTGGATGATTACATTTTTCCACATTAAAAGATTCATAACCCCCTTACTTTCCTCATAAAAGTATAGGAGCAATGTTTCATTTTAAGTACAATTAGCTGAAGAAGTATTAAGGCAAATTTGCATTATTAAAGATTATTACATGTGTTCTATCTTCAGTACATCATTTATAATATCCAGGTGGGTTTTCTATCACCTTAAATGGTAAGTACATAAATAGTGTTGAGAGTTACCATTATCTTCAGAAAAGAAGGGAGGCTAACCTATCAGGGAGTCCCTATTTCCTTAGAAGGGACATGGACTTGTTTGAAACTTGGACAGAAGATTCTCTTGGAAAAGTCTCTGGGTACAGCCAGCTTTGCTTCCTCTAGGAATAACCACTTGGAACATCAGGGGTTAAGCATAACCCAGAGGAAGATAGAGGACTCATACTTGGCTCCTGCATCTACTCAAAACAATCTAACATCTTAGGAAAACCGGCTGGACGAGCCATCCTCACTAACTCCTATTTAGGAAGAGAATTCAGGTCACCCAGCTATAAATCCAGAGTCATTTCATTAAAGTATAGCCATGGATTTATTTCAGTAGTAAGCAGTTTTAATCAATGCTGATTTAAGTCTTATACTTAGCTGGGGTTTGGTTTTTCTAATATTCCTGGTTGTTTGTGATTCCTCAAAATAAACCTCAATAAAGAAAGCCTAAACTCTAAATAAAATATTTGTGTCTCTAAATCCAATTTAAGATATCTTTATAATATTTAAACTTTATAATATCTATTAATATGATTATTATTTCTATTTGATTTTTGGTAGGTAATAAGACATATAATGTAGAAGATCATATGACTACAATGTGCTACCCCATGAATTTCACTGCGATGTCATTGTTTCTTTATTTCATCATTTCAAGAAATGGAGTAATTTTTGGAATTAAATATTGTAGCAACAAGCATTATAGTATTGTACAAAATAGACTATGGTAATCTAAATATTATGTTACTGTGTCAAATCTGTAGTCCAAACAATGAAGAACTGAGAAATTAGTCTATACATGTTACCACTTGTAGATGAATTTCCATATAATACTTTCCCACCTTTAAGAAATTGTAAATGTATCTCATACTGTAAAAGCCCAGCAAACCATACAGTTAAGTACCAAGGCTTGAAGTGGACAATGCAATGTCCCTGCAGAATCCAGGACTTGCTGTGTGAGCCAGAAAACCATAAGAGTTCAAGAACTTCCTTTTATCTTTTGCAAGAGACATTTTCCAAGGAAAATAAACATTGTTAAACCAGTAAAAAAAGCTGAGCAGCCAAGGCTTTTTTCTTCTTATTTTTTCCATGCATTACCATTCCACCAGTTTTTAGAAGAGAAACCTTGAAATCATTGGTGACTTTTCCCTTGCCTACATTCTTTCTATAGTTACTTGCAGCCATATTACTAAAAAATTACTATATTTCCTTTTCCAAAATCATTCAATGTCACACAGTTGTCAAATTCACCTCTTGCTCTTAGTTAAAATAATAGATAATATATATTTAGTTATTACAATGTGCAAAGCATTATTCCAAATATTTCATGTATATTATTTCATTTAATCCTCCAAATATCCGATGAGCAAGATAGTATAATTCACATCACTTTCCAAAAAAAAATATTCCTAGAAAAAAAAGTTTATTTGCTGAAGACTAATAGATAATAGACTAGATCGGGAATCCAGACCAGCAATCTTAACCTCTATGCTCTGGCAGTCATTAAAGACTCTATTGTCTCCAATATATACATATATGACCATATCTCCCAATAATTACTAAAATGACCTCTCCCCTCCAGCCCACATAGTCTCCTCAATGGTCTCTAGAAGTCACTGGTATCCAGAAGCACTGAAATCTCCTTCCAATCCTCTCCAATTATCCAAATGCTATCCATCCTTCAGGACTAGGGTGTGTCTTCTGACAGCTCCTTCCCAATTTGATCTTCTTTTATTTAGCTAATTCTGAAAGGACTTATTAGTTGTGCATATTGGATAGGACTGTGTGTAAAACATAGCTGGGTCTGGAACCCAGTTCTGTACTTAATAACCATGTAATTCTGGATGATTTACACAAATGCATTCACTCTTAGTTTGCATATCTGTAAATTGTGAATGGTTATAATGTCTTCCTTAGAAAGTTTGTTAAAATAAATGAAATACAGTAAATAAAATGCTCATAATGATTAGCTGACACAGTAAACACACAATAAATTGCAACTATTACCATTCTCATTATTTTCACTTATTTCAGCATCTTATCATATACGTTTTTAAAATAAAATAATTCAAGTTATTAACAATTTATCTCGATTCCCAGGCCAAATAAAATGTGGCTTTAGGGAGAAAAAAATCATATTTTTCATTCTGTTTGTGATTTTTGTAGCTCCTCAAGCTCCAATTCTGGGAACTGACAGTCCTAGTAAATATGTTAAAAGTACAGATGAATTAAATACTGAGAGCAAGGATTCAGAGGAAAGATACTAAATAAGTAGGAAGAATTCCATATAGAACTTTTATTCGTGTATAAAACATAAATAAAGTTAGCTCTACTTTCTCACTTTAAATCTAGACCCAGAATAAAGTGCTCTGAACACTATAGCTGCCAGTCAGAAATAAGGGGGGACAAATATATGGCTGAAGACAAAACAGAAAATCAGACTTCACTGATTGAGCAAAAAGACTTATAAACACACCATTCCAGTCATAACTCTCTATAGGTGAGTGGCTTCTGAGATGAAACTATATCACAATTAACAACGTTGACTTCCTTAGGCTTCCATAATTAGGGCGGCCCATTCTGGCAGGTCAGATAAGAAATCAGCCTTGACAGGCCTATTGGTGCCTGTGTTTGACGTGCAGCCCAGTGCGGTAGAAGGTAACTTAGTAAGAAGTAATGTTTAGTGTCCTTGGTAAGTAAGTGTCCTGACTGAATAAGATGGAGAGAGTATCTTCTTTATTGTGTGTCAGGGGCCAATGGAAGACAGTTACTGGGAAAATTGTCACACATACCATTAATCCCAGAAGCTTAAGTCAAGAGTATCCAAGTTAGGCCTAAGAACATCTTAGCCCTGAAATCCCCAGCATTTTCTCCTTATAAAATCCAATTTTTTTAATGGGCTATTTTTCTAATATTTTATTGATTCTGGTTTTTAAATTAAAGCTCTAAATTTGTTCAGGAAAATAAACTCCAATGAATTTTCATTAACATTCACTGGAAAACCTTGGCAATGATTAAACATCTTTGTATAGTACAAATGTATTTCTTTTTCAAAGGCAATACTCCAAAAACATATTTTGCTTAAAATAAGACTCAAAATTTTATAGTTTTGTTTTTACGTTAGAAATTCAATATCATCAGAAAAGTTGACTAACATTTCTTATAACTTAGATAGGTGGTTAGTTTAAAAAGTGACTTTCTCTAAGTCTCCAGGGAGAAGCTTTTTTTTTCACCTTATAAAATAATAAGAAATGGCCAAAAGTACTCAAGAAAAATCTGACATGCTATTAATAATCTCTTTTCTTTAATTGGATTGAAGCTTGATAAAGATACTAAGGCAAATTTTGGTAGTATCATACAGTGGCTTGAAAAAAGAAAAAGAAAAAATGAAATGAGTTGCTTAAACCCCCAGTCCTGACCACACCTCGTGGCACTGCCACTCAGCTACCATGTTGGATTTGGTGTGGGTGGGCAGAGCATAATGGTTAAAGTACAAAGGTCCCAAAGTCAAAGTCTGTGCTCCAAACTTGGTTCCATGACTTCCTAGGTATGTATGTTTAAGCAAGTTACTCAGCCTCTCTGTATCTTAGATAGTAGTAATATCTGCCCCAGAAGTTTTGGTTGAAAGGATTAAATAAAGTTAATTTTTGTAATGCTCTTGGAATAGTGCCTGGAACAGAATAAGAGCCAGATAACTGTCTTTAAGATAAAATAAAAATAGAACAAAAGCAAAGAAGAGAAATAGAAAAAGAATGAAAGTGAGTGAAGAGCCCGATTGTAGACATTGGCACACATAGAGAGAAAATGTTGGAAAGTATGCCCTCTGAGGAAGTGAGATAAAGGAAACAAAAGCAGCATGGGAACCACCAGGCCTTGTTATCTCTGTGCCCCAATTCTGGTTCCCTCCTTCTGCATGCCCTACCCAGAACTAGTATCAGTGTGTTTTAAAATCATTTCTTGACTTGTAAATTGATCATTTTTGTGAGTAGTCTCTTTCCTGAGAGAAAAAAAAAAAAAACTGTACAGCTGTTTTTTGTTTTTGTTCTTGTTTTTGTTTTTGTTCTTGTTTTTGTTTTTGTTTTGTTTTTCCAGGGGGATAAAACTTAGCATACATTTACCCTTTAGTTTAAGTGGTCTAGACTCCCATAGATTATTTGGAACGGGTTCAGGCCCATATCATGCATAATTTTCTAAGCATTTAATAACATGAATCACAGCAATGACTGTCAGCATTAGCCACAGTAAATTGAATGATAACCTCCAGAAAGACACCTAGGGACTTTCCTTTCTGTTTCTGAATATTTATCAACCTTAGACATGCACTTAGTCATTTGTGATTTGGACTGTGCAAAAGTAAATAATGGAAAAGTAGGCTGTTTGTTGGCTTCCATCAAGATTTAGGGAAAGACAAAATATAAACAATCACAATTAGAGAGAAGTTAGATGCTTAACAAACCTGAGAGAATAAAAACTTTCTGGTAAATAATTCTCAAGAAAACCCTTTTAAAAACAAGGCCTTACTAAGAAAAAAAAGGCTGGTTTTCAGTTAGGCAACTTTTTTTAAAGAATTATTTTTAGGGTTGCCTGGTTGGCTCAACTGATAGAGCATCTGACTCTTGTTTTCAGGTCAGGTCATGATCTCATGGTTTGTGAGACTGAGCCTGACCTCACAGTTTGTAAGATCAAGCCCTGTATCTGGCTCTGCGCTGACAGCATGGGGCTTGCTTGGGATTCTCTCTCTCTCGCCCACCCCCACCTCCCCCCATTTGCACTCTTTCTCTGAAAATAAATAAAATAAACATTTTTTTTAAAAAGAATTATTTTAGAGCAGTTTTAGGTTCACATATATCTAGATTTTGCAGGTAGAGATTTTGCATATATCTCCCACCTATGCATAGGTGCATATGCATATATGCATAGCCTATAGCCTACCCTGTTATCAGCAGCCTCCACCTGAGGGGTATATTTGTTAGAATTGATGAATCTACAATGATATATTATAAATACTCAATGTCTACAGTTAACCTTGGGTTCATTGTATATTCATTGCATATCCATGTGTTGTATATGCTATGAGTTTTGACAAATATAGATATCATTATGATATTATACTGAGTATTTTCACTGCCCTAACAATCCTCTGTGCTCTGCCTATTCACTTCTCCTTCCTGAAAGTCTGGCAACCCCTGATCTCTCTACTGTCTCCATAATTTTACCTTCTCCAGAATGTCATCTATTTGGTATCATACAGTGTGAAGCTTTTTTTCCAGATTGGCTTCTTTCACTTAGTGATATGTATTTAAAGTTTTCCCATGTCTTTTCATGGTTTGGTAAGTCATTTCTTTTTAGCACTGAATAACGTTCCATTGTCTGTATCTACTAGTTTATTTACCCAGACACCTATTGGAGGACATCTTGGTTGCTTTGAAGTTTTGGCAATTATGAATAAAGTTGCTATAAACATTCATGTGCAGGTTTTTGTGTGGACAAAAGTTTTAACTCTTTTGGGTAAATACCAGCGAATGTGATTGAGTGATCATAAGTTAAGGGTATGCTTTCTTTGTACAAAACAGCCACAGTGCCTTCCAAAGTGACTGTATCATTTTGCATTCCCACCAGCAATGACTTGGGATTCCCATTGTTCCACATCCTCCAAAGCATTTGGTGTCATCAGTGTTCTGGATTTTGGCCATTCTGATAGGTGGTGGTATCTCAATCGACAATGTATTAATCAAGTTCACTTGAATATCAGAATAGCATATCCCTCAGAATGTTGTTCTTTTTTTCCTTATTAAAGGTGTGTCATCTTTTAGCTCATTCAGTAAAAACTGATTTGTAGATTGTAATGTCCTTCTCAGTATATGGAAGTAAATGTAGTCTACAAGGGGGAGGAATCTAAAAGGGGGGAGGATGTGTCCTGGATGCTCTTGCCTCAAGAGTCTGTTTGGAGTCCTTGCTGGATAGCCAGGCTCCAGGAACGCTGAAGCTTCCAGCGCAGCTGCTGGGATTTACCTGACTTGATCTGACTCTTCAAGCTTCATGGAAAAGTTGTCTTGTTGTGCTCACCCAGCTGGCATAGTTGCTTCAAAATAAGAAAAAATTCTCAAAAAATTAAAACCCAGCTCTATGCCCAAATAGGAAGTGGGGAACATAGCTTCTGCCTCCTACCAAGTTATCATCTAATCAGAGAGATAACCTTTCCTTAACTAAAAATATCTTGAAAATGCTTTCACTCATGTGAGAGAAAGACACAGGACATTTTATATGTGATTATCACTAGAATATTTTCATTTAAGTCAATAAAAATGGATTCTCTTTCTTTATGGTAAATAGAGAAAATATTTACCTAATCTAGGCCTACCAGTGTACATTTGTTTTGATATTAATAAAAACAATATTTGCATGGTAAGTATTTACTTTGTACTAAGTGTTGTTATTCTATATTTGATGTCTATAGTTCTTACTGTATACAAAATTACAAAGGAAATAATGAAGCTCTTAGGTACTTCTAGCTTGCATTACCAGGCTCTCATTACCAGCAACCCCACAACACCCACCTCCTTAATGTTTGTCACCAAACATTATTTATCATAGGTGACTAAGTCTATAACTGAGGCTGATAAATACTTATTATTATATCCTCCTCCTTTATTCTGATTTGGCCCCATTTCCTCTCTTCAAAGTTTATCTGTTCTCTGCCTCAAGTTCTTATTAGCCCTGCCTACTCAATGGCTAGCTATCTAATTTGCTCAATTTATTTGCTCAAAGACCATGTTAAAATGCAATCCAATAGGAGAAACATCAATATATTTTAAAGGTTCTTGAGGCCTTTAAGGAGAGATGTAGGTTTAGTTCAGATAATATTGATGATTATAGCTACAGTGACTTCAATTAGTGGGTCCTCTAGGAGACTGCCTCAATGAATCCATGTATATGGATTTATGTTTGATTTCCTTGGTCTGCAATTTTTCACTATTTAATTAGACAAATAGAAATCTTACCTCAACAGCAATACCTCCAGCTTTTCCTCGATGAGGAATTTCATATGCCTCCATCTGTTGCTTTGTGAGTCGCACTAACTTTTCAGCTAGTTCCCTCCAGCCTTTTCCAAGTTTGACAGCTGATGTCAGAATAGCAGCCTCTTGGATGAGCTGTGCTACTAACCCTTGGCAATCCATCTTCAGCAGAGCCTGCAGCAACAATTACATACCATAGTTAAAATCAACTAATCTTGGCTTCCTCCTATAAGTTAATTTTTTCATTATACATTCTAGAAACTGGTATTCTCTTTCTCACCACATGTATACTTGAGGTTTCTAAAATTCAAAAAGCTGATTTACTTTTAAGCAAATCCAACCAGCAAAGTACAGAGGATATGACTAGACCAAAATTAGGGGAGAATTAAGCCCAACTCAATGACTAATTATAAGGCCTTGGGTAAACCACTCAACTAATATGTTTCTTTAATATCCTAATTGGAACAAGAGGAAGTTCAACTGGACACTTCCAAAGATACCCTGAGGTTCTAGCAGTCTATAATTTTTCAACCCAGAAATGATTATTCACTCCACAAAAAATAATTCCTTTCCTTACCAGAGAATTGGTTACAGGATTTTTCTAAAAAAATAAGCATACTAGTGCTGGTAAATATTATTCTATTTTTCTTCAAAATGTGATTTAAAACTTCCCAGAATGATGCCTCTTGCATAAAATAAGATACTCCTACAACTTTGAACAAAGCTATTTATATTGATGACTTTAAAAAAAATAACTCTCTGCCTTCACCCCCATTGTAATTGTGCTAAATATAAACCATTTAGTATTAAAAACAGTCTTCAACAATGCAAAATGGAAAACATCAGTTTTCCCTTTCCTTCCTCCCTCCCTTCCTCCCTCACTTCCTCCCTTCCTTCCTTCCTCCCTCTCTCTCTCTTTTTCTTTCTTTCTTCCCTTCCTTCTTTCCTTCCTTCCTTCCTTCCTTCCTTCCTTCCTTCCTTCCTTCCTTCTTCATTTTAATTAGGTGTCTGAGCTTTGTCAATGACCATGCATATTTCAAACAAATCTATGAGCTTCCCTTTGGCTTGAATATGTTTTTTAAAATAGGATTAAATCTATCTATCTATCTCTTCTCTTTTCAAATAAGCAAATAAACATAGTAGTGCCTCATCATTTAACAGCATTTCAAAGTGTTATCTATCACTATGAAACAATAAGTAAAAATGAATGGCCAGGTAAGGCAACTAGTAAAGTCCATGGAGTGTTCATTCCTATGGAAGCATCAGAAAGACCACCCATGGTTTTTAGACATTGACTGTATTCATCCTTACATTTATGATGAGGAGCTAGGACCTCAGGGAAAAGCAGTACTGAGCTAGCAGGCCCCTGAAGATGATTTTAGTAAGTTGTGGAATGGTTTTAGCAATGCTTATTCCAGGTTCTTGCTTTAAGGAAAAGAAATTTACACTTGGAGTTACATAATCTGAGTTTAAAATCCAATTACACAAAGTATAGACCTTTAGATAAATAACAAAATATCTCTGTTTAGTGATTTTTAAAATGGATACAGTGGTGATATCACCTTCTGTAGCTGCTCATAATCTTTATGAAAATCGAATCAGATACTCAGGTACTTTAGGAATTGTCAAGTACATAAAGACAACCAGTCTCAATGTCTAAGATATGACTAAGGGTTTTAGAACCCACAATCTTTATTATTTCCCTTCAAGCTACTCCAAATTAATATACAATCCAAGAGAAACATGTACTTGTTATGCAAATAAGGTTTCAAGATATGGCCTCTATACCCCTTCCATACAGAAATCCTGAAGCCTCTGCTCAGGCACAGCATGAGTTTTTAGGAACTACTCCCTTGAATGAGTTCTTCATCAGCACTGTTTAGGTAGTCACCAAAGCCACTAAATTCATTAGCATACACCAATATAGTGTAGATATGATGAGGCTTAAACTTCCAGACCACCTGACCAAAATAACTTTTTTTTTCCATTAAGAGAAACAAAAAAAGCAATTTCCAATTCAAGATTTTATGGGTCCACGCTGAACGTGAACTAAGGCAGAGGTAATGAAAGGTAATGAATCACTGCAAAATGCACATGCAGCTTCAACCAGGTAGATCAGCCAATGACTCTAAATGGCTAGATTGAGAATGTGGCACACCATCATAAAACTATCCACTTAATGACTGGATATTGGGGCTTTCAAAATTTAACCTTCTCAGTATCACTGTTGAATCAAAAAAATTATAAAGAAAAGAAAATGTTTTATATATACTATTTCTTTATTGTTAATGTCACAGAATAAATTCCTCTCTAAAAATCTCTCTCCTCCATGTGCACCTTGATTAAAGCTTTTGTCCTCTCTATGAACCTGCCTGTATAATCTTACTCATCTCTCCTAAGGACCAGTTATAATGGTATTTACTACACAGACCAATATACATATTCACACAAACTTTTACACACACACACATTTATAACTGTTTTAGGAAAGTATAGTGGTTTCAAATGTGGCTTTGGAGCCAGAAAGGTCTCAAGTCCCCTCTTGATACTAACCAACTGTGGGGTCTTGGGCAAGTCTGCCAGCCTCCCAAAACTCAGTTTCCTCTGTTGGTACAATGAAGATACCAGCTAGCTATACTTACTCCATAGAGTTTATGGCTGAGATAGTGTGTATAGGGAGTTCAGCATAGGGCCAAACACATAGATAACCCTACAGGAGTGTTAGCTATCATTATTATTATTTATAAATTCATATTTTAGCTAATTTTAGGAATATATTCTTGATATCTCTTTTTATTTTTATAAAATACTGAATCTCTATTTTAAAGGCAAGACAGTTTATCTACTTTGTATCTCTCCATTGAGCCTGTATTACTCCATTGAGTAAATACTATGTCGAAAAAAAAACCCAAAACAACGATCCTGAGAGTTCTATTAAAACATGAGGATTAAGGGGTGCCTGGGTGGCTCAGTCGGTTGAGCATCCGACTTCAGCTCAGGTCATGATATCTCAGTCTGTGAGTTCAAGCCCCGCGAAGGGCTCTGTGCTGACAGCTCAGAGCCTGGAGCCTGCTTCAGATTCTGTGTCTCCCTCTCTCTGCCCCTTCCCCTCTCATGCTCTGTCTCTCCAAAAATGAATAAACGTTTAAAAAAAACAAAACAAAAAAAAAAACATGAGGATTAAGAAGAGAATTAGCAATATCATTTTTTGGCTTATGATGCATTGCATACGAAAAATGTCAAATTGATAATATGAAGGATATTGATGATATGGGTCTTTTAAAATTCTGATGATATGTTTTAAAAGCAATGCTGAAAATTTAAAAAAAAAACCACACTAAATAGTGGACAGATAGCAATGGACAAGTTAATCAATCTTGTTTCAGTTTGTTTTTATTTACTTTCATCTTATTGAAGCTTCTCTGATATTTTAAGAGCTATTCAACTACTTGAGAGAGGAGAAGAGATCTCTTAACTGTTACACTCTAACACAAACAGAATCTTTAATCTTCCTTTGAAAGATGATCCTCTGGAGCCTAGTTTCTGGGAAAATCACTCTTGAATTTTAAAACTTAGAAATCAATTATATTATCTTGTAAGAAAATCTCTATATTTGCTATAACGTGACTTCAGTTTATTTGAGACTGCTGAGAGTTTTGTTAAGTTCTCTCATATGTTTGGTTGTAAATATTGCTAAGTTAATAAAGTTCTCTATGGTAAACATATTACTGTGATCAAGGAATACTCACCACAATAAGTTCATAAAGAAACTTCCTGGTGTGTCTAGCTGCATGGCAATCTTCCTTTAACTTCTTTACGACATAGCAAACCTTTTCCGATTCTTTGTCTGCTTGTATTTGATCAAAATCTTCTAGTGCCAGATGTGAGTAACCCAAGACATCGGCTAAAGCTTTCCAATCGTAAACTTTTTCTGACACCAAGGTCAATACAACTGAGTAGATGTACGTCAGTTTTTTAAAGGGTAGGGTAATTTGTTCAAGAAGATTTCTGGTTGTGAAGACATTATCTGACATAGATATTACTTGTTCCTTGGCAATCACCTTGATATTTTTGCAATGTATAAGTCCAACCTTACCTCTCAAGATTCCCACATACCATTCTTTCACTTTGGACTGCCCAATAGCTTTTACCTTACCCTCTCCAAGAAGAGCTACTGTGTCCCCTTTGAAATATTCAAGTAAGTAGTCAATCTTTTTTTGTCTTAGCACTGTCTTCAAGGTTACCCCATAGTTGGTGAAGTTCATTTTTTTGTCCTGAAATGTGGGATATTTAATACACACTGTTGGTAACAATGGAGCAGACCTGATTTTCTTCTCTTCCTGCAAATTACCTGGCAGATTTGAGAGCCTTTTTAGGCTCGGAGCTGGATCAGGTGTAGTGATAAAGAACTGTGTAAGTGCTCTACCATTGGGAGGCTCCACCTGAACACGGAAAACAAACAAGTGCATTTCTCTGGAGTCAACTAAGGAAAATAAAAATTGTTGATTAACTACTTCACCTGCTTGCAACTGCTTTTGTTTAATTTCTTTCCTTTCTCCTTGTGCCTTCACTTCAAAATCAGGATCACATGAAAAAACAGAAATATTTAAATCTTGTGGCTTGTCAAGGAAGAATGAATGCTTCCCCCAAAGCTGAAACACAACCGGAGATGTGTTTTTACCACCCTTCTTAATATCAGAGATTGTAAGCTTTCCTGGCATATAACTGTGTCCACAAACTATAAAAATAGCAGTGAAACTGGGATGAATATATCTGGGCCCATAAATTCCAACTGACGTGGTTTTGTGGATACAATCCCAAATGGTGGCAGCTGGTGACTGAGTAGCTTTAATTTGTGCAGCAACCACTAGATACATCACCTGGCTCAAGTCTATTAGCTTGACTTGAATAATGTCTTCATAAATATAGCAGTTGTTTAACACTTTGAAAGGGCCTTCTTTACCCAAGCTGTGTAAACATACCATTTCTGTCATGACTTGGCTGAAAGGATCCTTTCTCACTTCAGCCCCTATTTTCATCTCCAGCAAAATGGCTTCCATTGTGTTAAGGTTGCCTAACATGATTTCCAACAGTGGGCTTACGGTGCATGAAAGATCATGGTTAAGCGTTTGTGGAGGTTCAAGAAAAGCCCTTAGAGATACCTCTTGGAATTCTCCCACAGCTACATGGCCTTGGGGTACATGAACAGTGATATCTGATTCAGGTAATTGTACTGATCCTCCTTGGTGGCTTAACTTACAAACTGTCACAGTCTCTGCAACTTGTGTTTGGGCCCATCCAGGACTCTGATTAATTATATTCAAATCCAGGCAGGAACGGGCCAGCTGGCGCTGACTTAACCAAGCCATTTTATAAGCCTCTCTGTCATTCTGAAGCCATTCTAAGTCTTGTTCTAGTATCTGGTCAGAGTTATGTATATTCTGATGGGCATGTGCTGTGTCATCTAAAATGTCCAAAAGTTCTGAAACACTTTTAGATCTTCCAGCTTTCCGTGGGGAAGACTGCCTAAGCAACTGATGCACGTCCAGTTCATCGCCAGAGGAATCAAAAGAATTTCCGATTTCTATTTCTCTAAAAAAGAGAAAAGGATCTTCCTTCAAGATGGAAATATTGTCTCTCTTCTGGTTATTTCTTAGCTGAGTTATGTCATCCAAAAATGGGTTAGAAGCAGACAATTCATTCCAGAATGGATTTGTAATTTTGGAAGCACTATTGCCATGACAGGTGAAAGCATCTGGCCAATTGAGAAGAAATCCTGGGTCTGGACATTCTTGTTATTTAGACAAAAACAAAGCAAAACAAAGATGAAGTGGTGTTCTGAGATACAACCAAAAGTAATTTTCACTATTGCTTAACAATTCAAGACTCTTTAGTTTGCTTTTCGATCTCCAGTGTAACAGCTACTACAAAATTAATGTTAAATTTGCTCAAATTTTGATGTTACAGGAAAAGAGAAACTGTCCTGCCAGTTTATTTTTTACCATGTTTAACGTTATTTTACCTTAAGTCACTATAATTTACAAATAAGTGCTCAAAAATTTATACAGTAATCAGTTGAACACATTTCCTTGAAAATTACCCAGACTACCTACACTTATGCATTATTGTTTTATATTTTATTTTCACAAAATAAAACCCCTGAACAAACAGAATAATTCAGTCAACTATCCAGATTTTTCTAAACACTGAATATTTGGTCTCAATATACCTAGATTATTCATTTGATGTTTTTTTCTTTTCTGATAATATTCCATGTGTAAAAATATCAAACGCATCTGTTAACGGCTAAAGCAATTTTGTATTTAAAATTTTAAAAACAATATGCCAAATTAAATAGTAATGCATTTCTTAGGTTATTTCCTGATAACTGCACTGATGAGTTTTAATAATCTTCAAGTTTTTTCCAGAAAAATAAACATTTCATGACAATAAATATTGAAAAATTGGTCACCATTAGATTTACTATTTGAAAGGATTCGTTGAACTTTTCCAAATTTAAAATGACTAAGAACAGGCTTACCACTATGAAATGAAAACATGTTATTTCTTTGGAAAGTAGTTTAAGAATCACCAACACATTAAAATATTTACACATGAACCGTAAGGAATTTCTATATATCTCACAAATATTAAAGTCATTTTTTAATGATTAGAGTAACTCATACTTGGTCATTTCTCAATAAATACTGGTAACGATTCTGTGGACTTGGTGAACCTAGTACTGCTTTCAAGAAAATGAAAGCCAAATGGCCAGCCAAAATTGGAAAATGAGTTCAAGTAAACAGTCAGACTTTTTTGCTTAATATGTATACAGCTATATCTTGATTGAAATGAGTTTTCAGTATCACATATTAAAAATTAGAAGATGCACTTGAACAATAAAAATTGCATTTCTCTTATTTCCTTGTTGCTTCAACCTGGTTTCATCTCTCTTAAAACTTACTCTTCCTCTGAAGATCAATTCAACTCTTTTATTCTCCATAAAGATTTTCTAGCACACTCCAATCTCTAGAGATCTCTTTAGCCTCCAAATTCATTATATGTACCAGAAATATCATTCACTTAATAATAAATTTTTGCCTTCTCATAAGATTTACATAATCTGTTGCCTGGGCTATTTCGTTTTGCTCATCTTTTTAATGATAGTGTATTTCTATAATAATTTTATAATTCTTTTAATCTTTTGTAGCTCTTCTCAGAGGTATCCCTCCAATAGTTATTTGCAGTGGGTAAAATAATTAAGTACCTGTAATATGGAAATTTCTTGAGGATTTTTGACCTTCCATGTCACATAAATTTCCCTCAGACTTACTTCGTGAAATCCCTCCTGACCAAAAATGGGCTCTTTCATTGGTTAACATTTCCCACCTAGACAATAAACAAACAAACAAACAAATAAATATTTTACAAGTATACATGTACAAGGTGGCAGAGAAACTAAATTTAAAGTATTCACATACCCTTAAATAGAAACTTTCATATAATAATACTCTACATAGGTCCTCTATTTCTGGTAGGATGCTAGATTAGATATCCTGAAATATATATTAGTACTTCTCTGAAAAATGCTCAGATTCTAAACTAAAATGTATTACTGATCCCATAAAAAAAAGTAATTAATGAAAATCCCAAGGACAAGAGAAAAGGAATAGTAAGTTGAAACTTCAATAAATTGGAAATCCCTGTTTGGTGATTGGAGGACAAACATTCACAAAACTGGAAAATCTTCCCTAAGTTCTATACATTCAGTGCAGTTCCAAGGGAAATCACAAGATGTTATGTATGTGTATGTGTTTGTAACTTCTTAAGCTTTTTAAAAATTTCTACAGAAAAGCAAAGGGCTAATATTCAAGACAATCCAGAAAAATAACAGAATGGAAATGAAGTGTGCCACCGGATATTAGCACTTATTATCAATATGTGCTAAGTGAGACAATGTGAAATTGGAAAAGAAATAAACTAAGGACATACAATAACCCTAGAACAGACCCATCCCCACACAAAAACTTGCTATATGACAGAAGTGGCCACTCAGAGCAGTGTAGAAATGGTGGATTATTCAATAAATGGTAAAGATACAATTTGTTTTCATGCTTAAACAAAATTACATTGATTATACAAAAATCATTTCTAAGACATTTGAAGACTGAAAAGCAAAACTTGAAAACTTGATTATAGAGTCTAAGGAATTATCTTTACATTTTCTGAGAAGTAGATAATTTCTAGGCAAAGAACAAACACACAAAATGCAAACCATATTAAAAAAGAATGAGAAGGGCACCTGGGTGGCTCAATCAGTTAAGCAACCAACTCTTGGTTTTCCGCTCAGGTCATGATCCCAGGGTTGTGAGATTAAGCTCTGCTTTGGGATCTGTGCTAGGTGTAGAGCCTGTGTAAGATTCTCTCTCTCTCTCTCTCTCTCCCCCCCCCCCCCACCTGCTTGTGCATGACACACACACTCGTTCTCTCTCTCTCTCTCTCTCTCTCTCAAAAAAAATGTAAAAAGAATGAAAAGTCCTATAGATCAAAAAACATCATTTACAAAACATAACAATATAAGCCAAAACGTGAGAGAAGACCTTTCCATTACATATGACTGAAAAAAGCAAAAAAGGATTGGATTGTAAAAGACTCCTACAAATTAATAAGCAAAATAAAAACAAAATTATAGACAATTTTGAAAAGACCTGAACAAGCATTTCTTTAAAAGGTAAACACAAATGACCTCCAAATATATTAAAATATGCTCAATTTATTGGAAGCCAGAGGATTCTAAGTGAGACCACTTAAGGTACAATTATCAAATTTGCCAAAATTTAAAAATCTGCGACACCGATTATCGGCAACGAGGTGGAGAAAATGGGAACTCATGTACACTGTTAGTGGAAGTGTCAATGGGTATAATCACTTAAAAATCAATCTGGCATTATCTAGGAAAGATGCCTACAGCCTAGTACCCAGCAATTCCTATCTCAGTTGTTTTGTTCTAGTACCTTTGTTGTAGTAAAACCTTGAATATGTACATCAGAACAGATATACATGAATGTTCATTATATTAACAAAAAACTGGAATCATCCCAATTATCCTTTGCCATATGAATAGAGAAATAAATATGGTGTTTTAATTCAATGAAGTACCGTGCAACTATGAAAATAGAATTGCAATTAAAAGCATCAGTATATACTAACTGGAAGCATCCCATTGCTGTGACTCACCCTTCTTCACATACATGTTATCTCTTTGTCCCATGACAACACTGAAAAATAAATATCTTCAGTAAGATTTTAGAGTACAAAAATGAATCTCAGCAACGGAACATAACTAGCCTACGAGGTCAAACAGCTGGTGAGTAACTGACCCTGACATAATTCTTCATTCACATTACTGCTACTCCATAAATTCCGTGACCCAGGATGCATACGCCCCTTCTCAGACTCGAGGTTCCCAATACTACATTCTCAGACTATCCCACCTTCTAATTCAAACTGCTAGTCATGCTAAACTTTTACTTCTTGTTCTCCTTTAGGCATTAACCACATCTCCTTCACCTTTAACTATGTTTGTCATACTCTTCTTTCAAGTTCCTGACATTTTATTTCAAAGAAATTCGTTCTATTTTTGAAAGGAATCAAAAGCCGTTTCTGGTATCAAGAAAATAATGAACAAAATTAAATGAAGAAAGAAGAGGAAAGGGCAGGGAAAGGAAAGAAAAGAAGGGGGAAAACATGTTTTCCAAACATAGTGGATAAACAAATGCAAAATTATCTCATAATGTGGCATACTTAAAAAATTCAAATGGTGAAATAACAATTTTTTTCCCCTGATAGGCAAAACTGCATGGAAAGTTGGGGTGAAAAGCCAAACTGGGCAATATGCAATTTAAACTGAAGCCTCAAGTTTCCTGGCAGATCTTCAAAATTCTCTGGTTGATTTTACCAAATACAGTGTCAAAAACTAAAGTCCTTGGCACACCATAGGTAGCCAAAACTTTAGAATAGAAAACGAAGTACACATCCTTGAGCAACATTGAGCAAATCAAATTAAAATGAGAAAAAAAATCCTTACATGAAAAAGTATTTTTTAAAAATATAAAGTACATTTTAAATGGAAAATCAATGAGACAGAAAGCTCCCTAGACCCCTTAATTTCTTGTAGAGGACAGAGCAGAAAGGAAGAGTTTATATCCAGGATTCCTTCAAAGCTAACAACCCTTAGTGTAGAAAATAGTTAATAACCTAGAATAATGCAGTTAAAAGTCCTCAACAACCTAAGAATCAGAATGGTGACTTATGCACCTATGGTCCTGGAGGATCATAACATTTCAGAAACAAAGGCACAAGGTGGTCATTAGCTGGAATTCTTTGTGAGGTAGCCCTCTTCTCCAAATGCTCAAGCAAATCTTCGCTGTCCTTGAAACTAGTGGTTCTAAACCTCAGTGGTACCAGAATCACCTGGAAGGTTTGATCAAACACAATTTGCTGCACCTACCCTGTATTTCTGATCCAGAAGGACTGGGGAGGCACCTGAGAATTTGCATTTCTAGCAAAGTGGCCAAGTGATGTGATGCTGTGGCTCTGGGTTGGGGAGAGAGGGGCACATTTTGAGAACTACATTCTAAAAACCACCATGCTAAATTCTTTCCAAATAGATTTCTCCTTATTCTCTGCCTGTTCCCACTATCCTCCAACAAATCTTCCTTCTCTCAATCTTTTTGTTTACACACACATACACACACACACACACACACACACACACACACACACACCACGTCTTACAGGGCTTCACCCTATGAATTTGTTCTATGAATACAGGGAGGAGAGGTGGTGTACGGGAAAAGCCTTTGACTAAAATGACCATGACGGTGACCTGTTGAGGTCAGTGCTTGTTTACACAGGTGCAAATAGCACTTGCCATATTTATCATTCCCCTGTGTTTTCTTACAATTAAATGTCATACTCAATGGCAATTGCTTTCTTAAAAGGGGATTTTTTAAAAAAAATTTTGTCTAAAGAAGCATGAGTCAATCTTGGCTAGAATGAGTAAGTGGGAAAAGAGCAGTCTACTACTCACTTAATTGGGGACATATTCTTGTCAAACATGCCTTTTACAACACACTTATTCTGATTTACAGATGCATTATTCTTTTCTTAAGAAGCCAATGCACAAAGTTTTGCTTTACATTTATTTTACTATTTAAACTAGGCCTTAAGCACCTGGGAATATTTGCCAACTGCACAACTTAGCAAAAGATCCCAGAAAATTTTGGGGGGCAGAGAGGAACATTTGCAAAAGAGTAGCCAGGGAAGCAATATCATTTAAAGGAATTACTCCTTCATTTTTCAATGTTTATTTATTTTTGAGAGATAGAGTGTGTGCACGTGTAGGGGAGGGGCAGAGAGAGAGGGTGAGAGAGAATCCCAGGCTGTCTCTGCACTGTCAGTGTAGAGCTTGATGTAGGGCTCAATTCCACGAACTGCGAGATCCTGACCTGAGCTGAAATCAACAGTCGGATGCTTAACTGACTGAGCCATCCAAGTGCCCCTAAAAGAGTAATTTCTTTAAAATGTATTTCTTTGTTGGGTTAAACAGGTGATGGGGATTCAGGAGTGCCCTTGTCATGATGAGCACAGGCAAGAATTGTTTAAATACTTTACTGTACACCTGAAACTAATATAACACTGTAAAAATATGAAGTTATGCTCATACCAAAGAAAGTAAAATATAACATGTTCCTGTGAAGTGCTTATAGTAGCTATTATATAGTGAAAATTGCTACTTGTAGCCACTTAGTAGGTTCAAAGTATTTTCTAACTATTCCTTGAACACCTCAGATCTTTACATGTTTCCATGTTTTGTTCTGTATTTAACTCTTGGACTATGTGGTATTAAAAATATTTTCATGCGGTGCCTGGGTGGCTTAGTTGGTTGAGCATCCGACTTTGGCTCAGGTCATGATCTCATAGTTCATGAGTTTGAGCCCCATGTCGGGCTCTGTGCTGACAGCTCAGAACCTGGAGCCTGCTTTGGATTCTGTGTCCCCTCTCTCTCTGTCCCCCAAGCTCACACACATTCTCTCTCTCAAAAATAAATGAACATAAAAAATTAAAAAAAAAATAAAGGTAGGGAAATAGAGGCTCACAGAGTTTATTTGCCCAATATTAGGTAGGTACTAAGCACCAGGGTTAATGGTTGAACACAGGGATATCAGACTCTGGAGAACAAGCTTTGGAACTCTACTCTGTGATTCCTACCCATTGGTCAGACCTTCCCTTCCAGTGGAAGTGAGACCTGAGACTATGCCCTGGGTTTGTTGCTGGAAAGTAGCATCAAGCCTTTATTTTAATCGCTGAGACCTTCACCAAGTTCACAGCAGGACCCACATCATGAGTATGTGACCTGTGTGGCTACACAGAGCCCCACCCTCAGGAGGTCTTCATGCTTAACAGAAGCTCTGCTCTTTAAATCTTAAAATATATAATATGTTTTGAGCAAGAGGCTTCCTATTTTTATTCTGGACTGGGCACTGCAATTACGTAGCCAGTCCTGGTTCATAGAGTTGGCAACCCTTAGCCTTCAGACCCAAAGAAATAACTGTATTTGTAAGTTACCATGAAGAAATGAAAAGTGCTATTTTAGATAAAGGATGTTCATTTTACAGATGATAAATATGAGCAGCAAGAGATTAAAATGAGCTGCTCAAAGTAGCAGGTTCATCACTGGCCAATTCAGGACTCAAATTGTCATCTCCTAAGTTGAACTCTATAGGGAAAAAAGGAGGGTATAAAAATAGTTCTACCTATTTTGATGGATGCTATGACTTAAAAATGAGATCCTTTTAAGTTTTGGTGCTATGTAATGTCAAAAGTAATAGTAGTATAGATTTTAAGACCTCAAAGCAAAAAATGATAAACATTTTAACTCAATGAGAGTGAAATAAAGTGGCCCTAACCTCATGCTCCTCCTGCATCATACCTCCTACGAAACCAAGAGTCTTTGAATATGACTTTTAGGCCAAGGCAAGAGAGAACCAAATCCATAGGTAGGGTCAGCCCTCTATATCCTGACTTTACTTCAGTCTCGCAGCATCTCTTCTTCCACCACACAGAGCACAACCAACATCCAAAAACACAGGTAAGGGATCTTTTGAAAGTTCAGGGGATACTCCATGGATATCGAAGTGCTTAAAGGAGTATTACAGGCTTCTGATAAATATTCATTGTAAATCAGGAATCTTTTAATAATGACCTAAGCATATAACTGATGATCAGTAGATATATTTTTAACTTGAATATTCGTTTTCATTATATTCATTTTAAGGATGCACACACACACAACCACACACACATATACCTTTCTTTGGTTTAAAAACAATTTGAAAATGCTTACAAATATTCAAAAAACATGGTGTGTTTAAACAACAAGCAAGTGTATATTATTCTTCAGTGAGAAAGTTAAAAAAAAGTGATTTGGGTGACAGTTGCAGAGAGTTGGTAGGAAACCCAAAATAAATAACTATGAACATCATGCTTTAAGTTCCATTTATTGCTAGCATCAGCCACAAATTTGGCTCTCACTTTCTCAAAGAGATCACAGCAGGGAATACATTGTTAGTTACAAGCCTCACAGTGACCATACCATACAAATAAACCACTTGGCAGAAGCACCAGCCTCACCAGGACTGCTGGGAACAGTATCCTCACCCCGTCTTTTACCCTGTATTCAGCACTGGGGTCTCTTTCATGGAACTCTTTCTTAATGTGTCCTGATGGCATTTTGCCCAAGGTCAATGGGGTCAAATCAGATGGAAAGTAGCAGATCCAGCTAAGCAGCTATCTGCCTCCTTAACCAGATACAAAAATACATGTTAGGTTACAAAAAGACAGGATAGATCATCTGATCTGGTAAAACCCACCATATTTAGTTCTTTCAACTGAGTTTCTGTTTCTAGTTCTTAATCCACATGGAGTTAGAGGTTCTAGCTCTTGATGAGGACTGAGAGCAGCACTTTCTCTGGAAGACCCAAACAATCAACTCAGTTAAAAATGAGAGTTACATTCTTCTGAAAATTGAGACAAATATCTCAAATGTAGGCCTGAACAGATCATTCTACCTCTGTATCTGGTGGCTGTGACATGGGCTGAAATGTTCCCCAGAACACAATTGTGTTATTGCTCCCCCACAAAAGTGTATGGGTAATGACTTCCTAAGTCACAGAGCAAGGCTTTAGTATTTTCATTGTGGAAACACTTAATAAATTTGTTATCAAATGCCCCCTGTTGTCATATAACAGTCTCAGTGATGTGCCTCTCAAGTTTAAGTTTAAATGATGTATGCTCCCAGCAAACCTTCAAAGATAAACTAGCTGTAAATCCTGTCCCTAGTAACAGAACAAGTTCAATTGTTGAGCAAGTTCTTGGATACAAGAACTGTGTAACAGTGACCCTAAGACTCTTTTTCTTGCACCCATCAGTGCAAGAAAAGCTTCCTAGCTTGTATTTTTCAAAAGATACAGAGATCAACTACTGGTTGAAAAGGGGTGGAACCACAGTCAGATTTTAAAGGTAGCTAATGAAGCTGAACCTGTAATACCCTTGTTTGCAAAGCCCTTTGCAAGGCCCTGGGCATAATTCTGTCTTTTTTTTTTTTTTTGTAAGCTTCATATCTACAAAACTCCATCATTTAATAGAATATTTGACATTGTGAGATCTCACTGTTTTTCACCTATCAACAGTATTTGTTTTTCTGTTTCTTATATATAAATGCATTTTGGTAAAGTGCAGAGAATACAGGCTTTGGAATTAGAATTCTCTTGTTTTAGACCCTGGGTATAAACTTGAGAAAGTTACAGAACATTTCTGTGGGGTTATTTATCATCTGTAAAAAAGAAGAATAGCAAGAATTACATTACTATGTATTACTTCTATTATTCTATAATGAGCCCACAATCTTCATAGGGCAGCTTTAATAGTCAAATGGAATACCGTATAAAAAGTGGTACAACCAGCTGATTCCTTTTTCTTTCTTTTCCTCTGATTTCTCCCTTCTATTATTCCTGAGCATGTAGAAACAAGTTCTCCCACTGGACCCACTTGAGAAGCTTGGGTTCCTCTCCCTCAGATGGCTTGAGACACTGACCTCACTCCCTAGAAGAAAAAAAAAAAAGACTACTGACCAGTTGTATCTTGGGGCTCAATTGTCTCTTATTCACTCTCCATAGAGGATTTTAACAGCTTTTTTCTTTCTTTCTTTCTTTTTTAATAATTTTTTAAAATATTTATTTATATTTGAGAGATGGAGGAGAGAGACAGTGCATGAGCAGCGGAGAGGCAGAGGAGGAGGGAGACAGAATCTGAAGCAGGCTCCAGGCTCTGAGCTGACAGCACAAGAGCCCAACATGGGGCTCGAACCTACAAGCCATGAGATCATGACCTGAGCCAAAGTCAGACGCTTAACCACTGAGTCACCCAGGCACCCCTATTTTCATTGCTCCTGCCAGAAAGAGTGCTAGGTTTCTGACAACAGAGGCACTAGGGTATGGTGGAAACAATACAGATTTCTAAATTAGACAGATGGGTTCAAAACAAAGCTTACAAATGAATACAGTGGTCTGAGCATCACTTTTTCTCATTGATAGAGTGCAAAAATACAGATTTTAAGTAGTTGTCATAATGGCATGTGAATTACATCTCAATAAAGCTTTATTTTTTAAAGCTGTTGTGCAAATCAAATACCACAAATCTCCAATTAAAACTAATCACTGTTTAACATGATAGTTCTTGTTTGTTTTATTTTCTCACATCTGTGTCATTTCTCTTGGTTTTATGAAGTAAGAGTGGCTACTGACAAAGATACTTAAGGAATATTGGAAAAGAGAGAACAATAAAGGGACCATGGAAGTTTAACTGCCATGTTAGCTTAATTGATTATTCAACCTGATAATGCTCTTTTCACCTCTCTAAAGAGAATAATTGGAAAAATACTATTATTTTCCAACTAGAGTTTATCAATCCCTTTTCAACAAAAATGTAATGTTTTTCAGCTACCCATTGCCCCAATGTTATTGGACAGAATTAATTATAAGATTCCCAATATTCTTTGCCAAAAGAAAAACACCCTTTGACAAACATTTTGTGTACACCCACAGTCTTCCTTGGTTTGAACTTAGAACATTGCTGTGAATCATCTACATATCATCTGACAAGTCTACCTTCTTGGCAGAAAGTAAATTTCAACGTTCAGTGGCTTTTAAATGAGAACAGAGTGTTCATGAACTAATGAGCACATGGACAAAATTTGGTAGAACTGGTAAGATTTAAAAAAGGAACACTCATTATGCAACATCATCCAATGCGTAAAGCAGGAGTTTCCCCTAAGTTCTCCATGTCTAATTCGTAATGTTTTAGGGAATTACCATGTTTTTATTTATCAATTGTGTAAACTGAGAACACCATGGAAAGTATGAAGTGTTTATCAAAGCACAAACTTGAAAAATACTAACATGTGGTCCTACTCAGAGAGACAGATGGATGGATGAATGGACAGAGATGGATGAATATATAAATATATTTATATATTACAATTATAATATATATAATATATATATAATATATAATTTAGCCAAACAAGAAATCTTTTTACTATTAGTAATGCTTCACTATTCACTGAGTACTGGAAACTAGATTCTTTCCTTTCTGAGAGACAATTGAATATTCAAAATTTCACTTATTTGAAAATAGTATCAAGTAGCGGTGGATTGTACTAGAAGTCTGAAGAAGGAAGCTAAAAAAACCCAAAATTTCCCTGGGTAAGATGGGGTGGGGAGTTGGGACTGCAGGTGATTGCAGCCTAAAAGGGAGATGGGGAATAAGAAGATGTAACTAATGACAATATTCTCATTGAAACACTTAGGCATATCCGTTGCCAATCCTACCATCTAGTTCTCCCATATGATCTTCAGAAATGTCCGTATGACCTACTGATGCAAAAATAATTATATTGAATAATAAGAGGTGTTGAGTCCTACTTAGAAGGACGAATAACAGGAAAACACAGCTTCCCAAGTAAATATGGGTTACAAGTAGGTAGACCAATCATCCATCTGGGTTTGTCCAGGGCTATCCAGTTTTGAATCTCTCAGTCCAGGGAAAACCAGGATGGTTGGTCACTGTAATTACAAATACTAGGGTATAAATACATGGCCTCACATGGAGATTGTGAAATATCCAATGTAAATTCCTTCTATCTGTACACATTTTTAAACCATTTGAAACTATCGTGAAAAAGAGAAGCAAATATCTATACAACTGAGTTGTACAGGAATGATTAATTTTAATGTTCAAATTCTATTTTTTTATTCTCTTTTCAGGTATTAAATTCTAATGAAAACAGCAACTTAAAAACAAAGAAAATCATCTAGAATGGAATGAATAGAATTATCCATTATTGTCCTTTTGATTTCCTTAAATCAGACTAAAAAATTGAACCCCCTCACTTAGCAGCCTAAAGGGACTGCAAACCTTTTCAAGAAGAAGCCCTTTCTCTCTCTTCCTCTCCATGACCCTTTTCTTTTAAAATAGGAGTAATACTCAGGGTGCCTGAGTGGCTCAGTTGGTTAAGAGTTCGACTTTGGCTCAGGTCATGATCCTCATGGCTTGTGGGTTTGAGCCCTGTGTCAGGCTCTGTGCTGACAACTTACAGCCTGGAGCCTGCTTCAGATTCTGTGTCGCCCTTTCTGTGCCCTCCCCTACTTGGACTCTCTCTCTCTCTCTCTCAAAAATAAATAAACAGTAATAAACAAATAAACATACAGGAGTAATACTCAGGTTTAGGAGTTGTGTTTCCCTCAGCTGAGACCCATCCTGCTTTGTGGGCTCAATGGGCTTCTCCTGTGCAGATGGGTAAACTGTAAGGAGGCTCAGAGTTTTGTCCCTAGCACCATCGGATGCCAGGTCAGGGTCCTCCTGGACTGCTGTTCTGGAGCTTTGTCCAGGTTAGTCCCCTGACCATTTACCCTAACCAAGTTAGTATTAAATGGTGGTTCCCAATGGTTCCTCTGCATCAAAATCAACTTCAGAACTTTAAAAAAATACGTAGATGCCCAAAACCTATCCCAAGATCCTGGGGTGGAGCCCAGGTATCATTATTTTTATAAAAAGCTCTCAAGACATTCTGATGTACAACAAAGATTGAGAGCCACTAACATAATTATAAGGTGATAAAAATATTTTTTTTCATTTGGTTTGTTAGACAAACTTATTACTGGACATAATAAAATATATGGCAGCTCAAGATGCTCACCCCGACATGGCAACACTTCCAGGGGAAAAAACATGCATTAGGACATTGTACTAGACATGGGATTTCAGGGTGATAAATGAAAACTGCAGGATTCTCTCTTCCCTGTGGGTGGTGTGGCCTTTCCTAGTATAGCCCAGGAATGATATCTAAGACCAGTTCTGTTCTAGATTAGGGACAAATACTCTCTCCTTCACACTGCTTTGCAACGGTTCATATCTCCTTGTGTTTTCTTAGAATTATAAGATCTAGATGGAGACACTTCTTGATATTGAGATAATGTAAATGCCTGTTTTAGCATAAATCTTTGTTTTACCTGCAGCTTAGGAAGAAAGTTTACTTGTGCTCCAGGTGGCATTTTCTAGCTCTCTCTTTCTCCCTAGAAATACCCCACCCCCCCACACACATGCACATTCCAAAAAATATCTCTCTGATTAACATTTTCCCAGTAAAAAGGTTTCTAGTTTTTAATACATAAACTTTATAGAACATGTGAATCTCCCATTACAATATTTTGGCCAACTGTCTTTCTAAGGAATAAAAGTATTTAAAATTAAAAAAAAATTCCCTTAAACTCAAAGGAACATATTTAACTAAACAATATCAAGAAAACCTAAAGTTTCATTTCAGATTCAGCCAGTAGAACACTGGAAACATAAGTAGCCATTTCAAAATGAAGATAGTATAAATAAAGGACATGTGAATTTTGAAGCTACTGGCAGTAAGCAATATTGAGTTTTTGGTTTTTATACGACTACATTAACTGTGTGGTATTTAACGTGTATGTTTATTTTAGTATTTTTTAAAACATTTTTAGGAAAGGAGTTGAGGGTTTGGGGTGATATAATAATGTATTATCACTTTTCTCATTTAAATAGTTGGAAATACAAAAACACAAAATATCTGAAGTTAAAAAATTATTGATGTTAGCTAAAAACTCCCTGAGTCCTTTTGTGTCTATTAGGTGAAGTTTTTGAACTACATTGTTATAATTATTTTACAATTGTGTGATTTACAAGTTTCTGTAGGAGATGTGATAAAATTTCCAACTATAATTTTAAAGGTGCTAAATTTTCTTGTAATTCACTCAGTTTTTGCTTTATAAGGTTCAGGGCTTTGTTGTTAAGACCAAGTAAGTATGCAAGGGTTATGTTTTCTTTTTTTTTTTTTTTTAATTTTTTTTTTAACGTTTATTTATTTTTGAGACAGAGAGAGACAGAGCATGAACGGGGGAGGGTCAGAGAGAGGGAGACACAGAATCCGAAACAGGCTCCAGGGTCTGAGCTGTCAGCACAGAGCCCGACACGGGACTCGACGGGACCGTGAGATCATGACCTGAGCCTAAGTCGGCCGCTTAACCTACTGAGCCACCCAGGCGCCCCAAGGGTTATGTTTTCTTAATGGATTTTCTCTTAATATCCTCTAGTGTTTCTATTTATTCTTGTAAATGCTTTTTGACCTAAATTTATTTTATATGATATTAATATTGCCATACCAGCTTTCTTTTCATTGTTGTATTTTACAATTTTAAGACACTTTTTTTACACAGTTTAAAATCTCTAGGAATCAAGATGCATATGCAATTGATGTCAGATTTTAATTGGCTTTTTTTCCTATTTGTTATTACACAAAATAAGGGTGGGTCTTAAAATGGATGGTATCTTAAATTCAAAGAAATATAGCATTTTCCTGGCATATCTTTTCCTACCTCTTTATTTCAACACCTCTGGCTGATTATTAGGTATGCCACTACAAACAGAAAACAGCTGGATTTTAAAAAAATTACGTTTACTTTTAATCTGTCTTTAAGTAGTTGAATGCTATCCTTTTACAATTACTTAAAACCTCACGATTTTTACTTATTCCTACCTACCATCTTATGTTGTGTTTTACAAATTTGCTTTTATTTTTCTCCTCCTTTCAGATTGATAAAATTTTCAATATTCCCTTATGTTCCCTATTCCACATTTCTGAACATATATTTCTCTTCATTTCCCAGTAAGACCGTAGAGGACAAATAGTATCAGTCCTCTCTAAGAAGCAGAAAAACTGAATCTGAGTCACCAAAAAATGGTTATTCGTACAGAGGCCTACAGTTTGCTACTAGAAGAACTAATAAGAGACAAAATGCTCTTTAAAATTCTACCAACATCCTTGCCACTTATTTCTTGTAAGCTTTTATAAGACTGTATTAAAACATTTATTTCTCCAAAGTATATCTCCTGGCATATTCAATAAACAAAATGAGCATTCCAATTAAACTTGAACAGAAAAAAATAAATAAAGTCAGAGAGTCATAAACTAAATGAAAATGATATGTAACCATAGAAGAGAGGCAAGAAATAAGGAAGATTCTTAAAACTGATTTAGATGTCCAAGCTAAAAATGAAATGGCACTTATAAAATATATGGAAGGGAACAGAAAGTTTCCTGTAGACAGATTTTAACCATGAATAAAAATTAAAAAGAAAATTAATTCTGCTTAATTACAAAGAGAAGAGGATGAAAATAGAGGACAGTAAGAAAAATTCACTTTTAATATTTTTAAATCACTGTGAATAAAATACAGTAATAGAAAATAAAGACATGGAAGACATGAGAAATATGACAGAAATAAGGAAAAGACTGTCTCATGTAGATTAACCTAAATTTATAGTAATTACTAATAGCTAACAATCACTGGGCATCCTGTGCCAGGCTGTGTTCTAAGTACTTTGTCATCTCTTCTAACTTGCACAGCAAGGCTGTGGGATAGGTAATATTATTGTCTCTTTTTTTTGCAGTTGAGGAAACTAAAATACATGGCGATTAATTAGCTTATCCAACATCATACTGTAGGAAATAAAGGGGACAGGAGTCAAAGCCCAAGAATCTTGTTCCAGAGTCCACACTCCCAGTGACCACAAGCAGAGTAATCTGTAGGCAAATGTCCCTGAAGACCCTAATGCAGAAGGCCTTGAGTAGCTTTTCCGAGGGAACAACTACAAGAATGACTGCCATGTTGCCAGAGATCCTGTTACATCCACAGTGGGGTTCTAGTTCAGTAAAGCCTTACTCATTGGCTTGTTGGGTTGTTTTTCTTTCTTATTCCTCATATCGCCTCTCCTTGCAATCTCAAAGCACATTTGATTCTTATACGTTGAAAGGAATCTGCTAACTGGATGTTAATTTTGAGTTTTGCAATATAAGGAAAATGAAGCATTTGTCAACAACATTCTAAACAGTTTCGGAAACACTCACCAGAAAAAAAATTAGTCCAAAAATAAAATATTTATTCACTGTGCTAAGTAACTAAAAATTGAAATAAATTATTGTTTTAATTAACAACATGAGAATTTATGGCTATGGTCTGAATGGAAAGCATAAAAAAAATGTAGAATCATATAGAAAAGTGGGTAAAATAATAAAATAAATAAATAGGAGCCAGAAATACTGAAAATGTAAGATCAGTCTGCTATACTTAAATCCAGTGGGAAAGTTATTAAAATGCGATGTGGAAACTTTGAGAAGATTCATATAAAGAAACCAAAATTTCTAAGAATCTATTTGAAGAATTTGGATGATTTTGTTTGAAAAAAGGAAGAATAAAAAAAAACGGGGCAGGGGGGCGCCTCGGTGGCTCACTTGGTTAGGCGTCCTACTTCAGCTCAGGTCATGATCTCACAGTTCATGGGTTTGAGCCCTGCATCAGGCTCTGTGCTGACAGCTCAGAGCCTGGAGCCTGCTTTGCATTCTGTGTCTCCCTCTCTCTCTGCTCTTCCCACATTCATGCTCTGTCACTCTCTGTCTCTCAAAAATAAATAAAAGTTAAAAAAAAGAGAATGAATTTATAAAGATTCCTAAAGGAATCTAATAATAATATTTTAATTATGCATAAATATATTCATCACTATACAATTTCAATGTCAAAGCAAATTAATATAAATATCCTGAATATAGAGAAAATTGAATAAATTATGAAACACCACCTCACTGGAATATTATGTAGTCATTAAAGATAATCTTGATGAAACTATGTAATAGCATGAAGTATGCTTATGAGACAGTAAGATGAAAAACTTAAAAATGTTGAACAAAATCAAATGCATAAAATTATTATTATATTATCATGTTCTACAAAATCAGAGGAAGGGAAAAAAGACTGGAACAACATAGTCAAAAGTACCATAGTACATGTGTGTAAGCAGTAAGAATCATAATACTGATTTTCATTGTCTTTTTCTCTATTTTCCAATGTTTGATGATATATATTCTCTTATGAAAAATGTTTTACATAAAACGGGTCATGGTAATTAAATCATAGTTTGTTTCTAAAGAGGGATACACACAGAGTAAAACAGGATGAAGAAGAAATCACAATGAGAACAAAATAAATTTCTTAAAATTGTGATCAATTCTAGCATAAATTAATATTTCATCTCAATCCCTTGGTGTGCCTGGGTGGGTCAGTCAGTTAAGTGTCGGACTTCAGCTCAGGTCACGATCTCGTGGTTTGTGGGTTTGAGCCCCACATCAGGCTCTATGCTGACAGCACAGAGCCTGCTTTGGAACCTCTCTCTCTCTCTCTCTCTCTCTCTGCCCTTTCCCTGCTCTCTCTCTCTTTCTTTCTCTCTCTCAAAAATGAATAAACATTTGAAAAAAAACCCCGAAAACGTTTCCTAACTAAAAACTTACTAGTTTAGTATTTCTTGGCAATCCCTCTATTCCAATAATCCTTTCACCTTAAAGGACCAGCAACCAATCAATCTTACCACCTTTTCACTGCCCTCACCTGCCACCCCCACAAACCTTCTCCTACTCTATTCACAGTTTAAATGACAGTCATTACAATTGCCTTCCTGCATGCTCCTTAACTCTACATCCTTCTTTTACCAATTAGTGGGACCATACCTTGGTCAAATCCAATATTTCATCTATTCATCATGATCCAGAGATCTGGTTGTAGCTAAAGAACTAACCAGGTGAGCTCTTAATGTTTCCAGGATATCTTACTTAATGTCCCTGGCACATTCACTTTCCTCTCCTTTCTTGTCAAATCTCTAACCCCCTTCTCGGCTCTCATTTTTTTTGCTGATGATCTTCCTTCATATTTTATTGAGGATTTTAAAAAAAGAAGCAATCAGAGAGAAACTCTACCTGTTTCTACATATACATCTTTTGAACTACCTGTATTTGGAGACATATACTGGGATTTCTCCCCTATTACTGTGGATGAGCTGCAGGTGCTGCCAGACAATTTTCTCCCCTCCATGTGTGCCCAGGTCCCGTACCTGCTCACCGAGGCAGAGGAAACACATCAAAAACTCTCCTCAGTCTTTCCTGCATTAGAAATGTGTTTCTCTGTGTTGCATCTTTCCCATAAGCATAAAAACATGCTGATGCTTTTGATACATTTAAAAAACAAACAAACAAACCTGTCTGGCCTTACTTCACCTTCTAGCTGCCATCCCACTTCCTCTCCCCTTTATAGCAAACACACACAAATATTTGTGAATATTTTTCCTCTCAGTCATGCTCTCCAATCTTTTTCACCCAATCCCCCCACTCCACGAGAAATGCTATTTTCAAGGTCACCTATGACCTCTCATTGCCAGATTCAGTGGAAAATTCTCATTCCTCATCTTATTTCACCTACCAGTATCAGGCAACATAGCTTATCACTCTCTCCTTATTGAAACATTTAGACCATATCACTCAGTTCATATCATTTACCTGTTCAAAACCCCACAATGGTTCCCTTTCACAACCAAATAAAAGTGAAAGCCATACAGCCTATATGGGTCTTTTCTATAATACCTGGTGCCAGTATAATATGAGGTCATCTTCTAATACCCTCTCCTTCCTCACATGACTCCACTCACAGTGGTCTTACTTGCTTTTCCTCAAACACACTAGGCATGTTCCTGCCTCAGGGCCTTCATACTTGCTGTTTTCTCTCCCTAAAACACTCTTTTCCCACATAGCTATGATGACTTCCTCAGCATCTTTAGATATTAACTAAAATATCCCCTTATTAATGAGGTCTTCTCTGATCTCCCTATTTAAAATTAATAACCAAACACACATTCCTTGTAGCAGTTCTCTGCTTTATTTTTCTCCATACTACTTATAACATCTAATAATTCATATGACTAATTTATTTTGTTATATGCCATTTCTCCACATTAGGATGCAAACAACATAAGGGTAAAGATTTATATCTTCGTCTCTTTTGTCCACTTTTCTATCCCTAGAACCTAGAACCGTTTCTAGTATATCTAGTAGGTGCTCAATAAATAATTATGGAGTGCATGTTCAACAGATTTCATTCCCCCCTTGAAAACTGAGAAAGAAACAAGCTAGATTAACAGACTAGAAGTAATGTGCAACAAATCAACAGAAGTCTGTGAAGGTTTTCTAGGTGATTTGCAAATCTCTTGGTAGTTAACTAAACAGCCTTCTTGAAAGAAATGCCAATCACAGTGTGAAAGCTCTGAGAAGACTAAGAAATGACATATTTAATTTCCACCATGTATGAGTTCTAGAAAGACTGCCTGCAAATAGGGGATGAGGGAGAGACAGAGACAGACAGTCCAATAGACAGACAGGCAGAGAGACAGAGAGGGAGAGAGAGATGGAGGGGGAGAGCGAAGAGAGAGAGATCCAGAAAGTACATGAAACTCTGACTGCTATCCTTCTACCTTCTCATTTATATTTTAATCTATGCTATATGAGAGGATTAAAGTGACATATTATGAGTAGACTAGACGATCACAAATATTTTCACTTTCTTATATGATCTGCAGATTCATATACTTGAGAGCTAGTAAATGTCTAGATTCTCTCTAGTCTACATCCATCCTAAGACCTCATTCTGTAAAGATTGGAAGAGCTCATTCTTGACCCACCTTTGTTATTAGTTTTAAGCATTGTTCTCCGAGCTCACAAAACAGTCTCATGAAGTGATGTACTAAGTAAGCCACAACTGGCTTTAATAAGTTAACTGGTAGCTTGACTGAGGCCAGTCCTTTGTATTCCAAAGTGACTTAATAATTAAAGAAGACCATCTAGGACATGGAATAATTATAAATAAGTTGTACTATAAAGATAAATATCCAGGGGCGCCTGGGTGGCTCAGTCGGTTAAGCAGCCGACTTCGGCCCAGGTCATGATCTCGCGGTTCGTGAGTTCGAGCCCCGCATCAGGCTCTGTGCTGATGGCTCAGAGCCTGGAGCCTGTTTCAGATTCTGTGTCTCCCTCTCTCTCTGACCCTCCCCCATTCATGCTCTGTCTCTCTCTGTCTCAAAAATAAATAAAGGTTAAAAAAAATAATAAAGATAAATATCCAATTAGTAGTCACAAGACCAGGCTTAAGATGATAAAAAGTAAATCAGGACAACTTTATATGTTTATTCAAATCTATGCATACCATACTATTTTTGTCTGCTGAATACCAAAGATAATTACAATAATGCCAAATTAAATGTTTAATTTTAAGCAGTTTTACTCTTATCTTCCTTTAATAATAAATTTTGATTGCATTATTTTAACTATTATTTAGCATACGTATAATATTTGAAACCACAAATTAAGTAATAAACTAATAAACCACTAATATATTAGTTTATCTTGACAATAAAAAATTTTGCTCAATTCAAATTTTGAAGAACTAACAACGGATGTGAGTCAATAAGATAAACATTATTAACAAATAAACATTACTCTGTTGATCCTTTTGTTCAAAAACAAATTAGAAGTGTCTTTTTCCAGTCCAACAGACTGCACAGATAAAATCCCTTAAATTTTTTTTAATGTTTTTATTTATATTTGAGAGAGAGAGAGAGAGAGACAGAGCACAAGCAGTGGAGGGGCAGAGAGAGAGGGAGACACAGAATCCGAAGCAGGCTCTGTGCTCCGAGCTGTCAGCACAGAGTCCGATGCGGGGCTAAAACCCACAAAACGTGAGATCATGACCTGAGCTGAAGTCAGACACTTAACCTACTGAGCCACCCAGGCACCCCAACACAGATTAAATTCCAAAGCATGAAAATTGTAAAGCAGTTCATTTCTTCAAACGGCAACAAAGGCAAAATCTGTTAGTTTTTGTCAACCAGAAAAAAAGGAAAGGTTTTTATCACAAGCTTTTTTCCTAAGAATAACCCACTTTTTCGTTTTTGAGAGCCCGCCTGTGAACGGTTAATGACACAATGATCAGTGGACATATTCCTGTGACTTCTGCAGTTACAAAATTCAATTTGACATGGACAAGAAAAACAAGCATTACTCCCAATAATGTGAAAATACAGTCTTTCCTTCAAAACACAACAGGTACTGTGACACAAAGCCTATGAACAAGGGAGGGTATTAAAAACTCAAAAAACAAAGCTCCAATGTTTCATGAATGAGTTGCTCGCCTTTCTGTCACACCGGCTGCACTAATTGAAACATTCTTCCTTAGACATTTTATCCATGTCTACAAATGACCGGCAGAAACACAACACCTACAGGGTCCTGTAAGGAGAAGAGAAACCATATGAGGTCCTTCATACCTCAGCTGGAGGTAAGGAAGCTGGTGCAAGGTGTGTTACACACCAGTCTGAAAACATGGCTGGGCCCTGTATACCCAGAACTGCTGGGTACCACTCACTCTCATTCTTTTTGTGACTATTCCATAAAGCAAAGCACCATTTTCAATCTACCTTTTAGAAAAGAATCTGAATTTTTTACACGTGTGTTCACAGCTACTCATTGCTGAATACAGACCACATGGTACCTGCTCACGTGTTCGTCAGGTAGGCTTTCCTGAAACATCGAGACAAAGGACAAAAATCCTTTCAATAACCAGAGACTTATAGCGGCCAGCTAGTTGTGTGAGAATTTGCCAGTTCTAAGACAATGTCTGCAACAATGTGGTCAGTGTTTGTGGCCTCTAGAAATAAGGGAATGATGTCCTCTCTTGGCACATTACCACGAACTTGGAGGTAGACTCACCTGAAACAAATAATGTTTATTTGTTACAAACAGGATCTGCTTGCTGGTTCTGGGATAGCCGAGGGGAGCACCACCTGGCAAGTGCTGTGATATCTAAGGTGGCATTAGTCATGAAACCAAGGAAGAATTCTGTATTATGGATAACTGGAATAGCCAGAGGATGCTGGAATCCACAGCTCTTTACTGATGTAGATGGAGCCCAAAAGCTGAAAACAGGAGGTAAGTTACTTTTCTCCTCCTTCATTTCTCAGTCTTTTGCTAGGACCTCACATTGGGAAGGCCTAAATGGAATTTTGCTGGAAATAAAAACCTGGAAGGTAATCTGTGGAGTATCAGAAACCTACAATACATAGAAGAGCACAGAAGAGCAAAAAGAGAAACCAAAGGAAAACAGGCAAATGGCTGTCACTTCTTCTATCTTCCATGACATTTTTTCTGTAATATTTATTTAAAATAGTTATATTAAATATGCCAGTGAGAATTTGGCATCTCTCTTTTATCATCTTACCAAAAGAATAAAATGATAGATAAATAAATACATAAATAGATAGATAAAAGAGCTCTAAACAGAAGACATAACAAGGATATAATATGTAATGTGTAATATATGATAATAAACTAGTGACTTTATTTAAGCCTACTATTTTTTTTAACGTTTATTCATTTTTGAGAGACATAGTGTGAGTGGTGGAAGGGCAGAGAGAGAGAGGGAGACACAGAATCCGAAGCAGGCAACAGGCTCTGAGTTGTCAGCACAGAGCCCAATGCAGGGCTTGAATCCATGGACCGTGAGATCATGACCTGAGCTGAAGTTGGATGCTTAACCAACTGAGCCACCCAGGCGCCCCTATTTAAGCCTACTATTTAAAAAATTCCGATTTTTCAACTTTAATAAAGGCGCATTTAGTCAATTTTTCCAAGTTACAAAATGATATCTATCTTTTCTTACTTTCATGAAACCATGTTAATGTTTTACTTAAACCTGTTCAAATTCCAACATATAGTGTTCATGAACAGATAACTTATGCAAGAAGTAAGCAAACAAAAAAAAAATTTATTAGACTTTGGTAAAAAAAAGATGACCTCTAATTCTATTCTTTGCTAGTCTCCTCTTTGCGAAACCCTGTGAATCTACATTAGCCTTTGTGCTCTGCTGGATAGCTGGGATTGCCAAGGCTAAATCACACCAAACCTTGCAGCCTGGGCCCAGGTTTCCTTAAAAACTTACTCTGGGTGAAACCAGCTGCCATGTAAAAAGTCCGACTGCCCTGCAGCCACCTTGCTGGAGAGACTATGTATGGGTGCTCTTGTCAACAGTTCCAGTTGAGCCCCGACTCCGAGTCAGCCCCTGCAAGGTTCCAGGCATGAATGTGAATCCACCTTGGACCCTCCAGACCACCCATCTGCAAGCCGAGAACCACAGCCCATACCACGATGAGCAGAAAACCACCCAGCCAATCCTTGCCTAAATCTTTCAGCTATCAAATTTTGAGATATAATAAAATGCTTATTTGGAGCCACTAAAGTTTTGGGATAGTTTGTTACATAGCAAGAGATAATGGAACATGGTCTTTCTAATAAGCAAAAACATGCACACCAAAGCAAATTATTCATATTTTGGTAACCAGGTTATTCTAGCTAATGTAATTAAGTCATAGAAACATAGTATTCAGGAATGAAGTGTTGTCATATCTTTTTTTAAAAATTTTTTTAACGTTTATTCATTTTTGAGAGACAGAGAGACCGAGCGCTAGTGGGGGAGGGGCAGAGAGAGCAGGAGACACAGAATCTGAAGCAGGCACCAGGCTCTGAGCTGTCAGCACAGAGCCCGACACGGGGCTCAAACTCACAAACTGCGAGATCATGACCTGAGCCGCAGTTAGATGCCCAACCGACTGAGCCACCCAGGCGCCCCGAAGTGTTGTCATATCTTAATGATGAATTTGAAAATTAATACAATATTTGAGGGAAACTCTTTTGACTATATGAAGTTGATACAAGTTTAGCTGATGGCCCGTCAATGTGATGAGTCCCTTAAAGGCATTGGGAGATCCCCTAAAAATTTATGTTTTTAATTTGTATTATTTTTATCAAAGGTTCCCCTTCCCAAATTGTATAAATTTCAGGCCCCACAAAATAGAGTCTGTCCTGGGGAATACACATTAACAATCCTAAAACTCTTTTAGCCTTCTCAGTAATTTATATTTTCCCCAAGAAAATAGTTCAAAAGGAAGAGGGACAGCTAAGTTTATAAAACTCTTTCTCACAGCATCATATATAATAGAAAAATAAACTGAAAATAACCCAAATGTTCTACAAAAGATGAATAATTGAATAAATTATAAATTACCAAGTCAGGGCACAATGTCATCTTTTTAAAAAGTAGTTACGAATCTCTAACAACATGAGAAATTGTTTATAGTATGGCTAAATGAAAAATCTAATTTGGAAAGTTTATGTAAACTATGATTGCAAGTATAGAAATTATACATTACAGATAAAAACTGGAAAGAAATTTGGAGAAGTGAAAATGGGTTATGTTGAGGTGATGGTCATGAGATGCAACTTAGTCTTTAATTTTTTTTAATTCACATTTTTCTTCTAAGTCACATCCCATTATGGTCATTGGTAACTGATGCAAGCTCTCTGAGAAATCAGCTTCTGAGGTTTAATAAGAGATATTAGCTGTGGCTAAGCTCATGGAATTGCTGTAACGCCCAAATCTCAGGAAAGCAAACTGGGTTGTAGAAGGCCACTTCTCCTATCTTTGCAAAATGTGATGTGGGAAAATAAATTTGTCATTAGGAAGGTAAACTCAGACTCTTGGGGAAGTTTGTCTTCTTTCTCTTCCCCTTTGTTCTCATGAATGGCAAAATAAAACTGTTAGAGGAGTCAGAAATCAAAAAGCAAACACTGTTTGCCATCTCCATATCTGCCATCTTTACACAAACAGGAATGGTTCTGCGCACACGCACACACTCACACATGCACACACACACACACACACACACAGATACACCTTCAAGTAGACATATTTAAAGAGACCATTAGCTTTTGTAATAATTTTTTGGATATTGTGGCATGGTGTATGGGAAACATCAGGATCTGGAGGCCAGTTCTGGGTTTGTGGCTGGCCAGTTATATGACTGCAGTGGCTCCTTGCTTGTTGAGAGCCTCATGTCTCCATTTGTAAAACGGAGGAATTGTCAAGGTGTGATCACCAAGTTCCAGTCTGCTGTCACCACCATCGGACTCTATTCATAAATGAAATGGGGTACATTTAAAAGGTAGGGAGCTTGTGAAGCCACACCATTGAGTGGGTTTTATCTCTTTTTTATATCACAGTTTTAAATGATCAAATTTCAGATGATAATATTTTAGGTGCTAGAAAAGAACAGCACAGAAAACCAGGCTCTGACACAGTTCAGTGGTGACACAGGCAGGGAACCCAGCTTTTCATCTCTTCCCCAAACTTAGAAAACAGTACATCCTAGACAGTCCCCTCCCATGTCCTTTCCTTTTAGTTTTCTTTAGAGTAACACAGGGAAAGACATTTTAAACTGACCCTGTGGCAGAAGTACAAAGAGCCTCGTAAGTAGGCCTCACTCTTTTCACTGTACCTCACGCAGGTGCTGGCTCTAAGCCAACTCAACCTATGGCCTCTTCTGGCTGAGGTACAGGAGGCAACTATGCAGGCAAGACCATTTCAGGCACTTTACTTCCACATAACACATCATTTTGCTGTATTCAAGAGCAATAAGGAAAGCCTCCTTTCAGATTTGTCCTCACATGATGAATTTAAACTTGCCTACCACATAACTTCCATTAAAAAGCCACATTTATAATAGAAGGGGATATGCAAATCACTTACAGCACACTGGTCTTCTTCTAGTCTTATCCCTAAATTAGTTCCAATCAAAAAGCAGCATTAAAAGCAAAGTATAGGAAGGTTGGGTGGCTCAGTCGGTTAAGCATCTGACTCTTGATTTCAGCTCAGGTCATGATCTCATGGGTTGTGAGATAGAGCCCTGCATGGGGCTTTGCATTGATAGTGTGGAGCCTGCTTGGGATTCTCTCTCCCTCTCTCTCTGCTCTTCTGCTGCTCACTATCTCTTTCTCTCTCAAAATAAATAAACAATTTTTTTTTTAAAGTAAAGCATGGGGCACCGGGGTGGCTCAGTCGGTTAAGTGTCCAATTTTGGCACAGGTCATGATCTTGTGGTTCGTGGGTTCGAGCTCCGCATCAGGCTCTATGCTGACAGCTCAGTGCCTGGAGCCTGCTTCACATTCTGTGTCTCCCTCTCTCTCTGCCTCTCCCCCACTTGCACTCTGTCTGTCTTTCAAAAATAATAAACATTAAAAAAAAAAGTAAAGTATATTACTCCAGGCTCCTATCAAAATGGCCTATACAGAGTGATGGCTCAGCATTACCTCTTTGGTTTTTATTCATGGTACTGATGAGATGTGACATGTATGAAATTTGTACAGTTTGTACATGTTTTGTTGGTTTGTTTGTTTGATATGTTATCTCCTCCTCCAACCCCAATCCACCATACTTAGTCATTATTATGTGAGGCTTAGCTTCTATTGTTAATGGTTTTCAATTTTATTCTGTGTCTATGTTTATGATTAGATACTTCAAATTGTATGGGGTAAAGTTAATATATAAATATGTAACAGTGTGTACTGGCACATGTATATGCGTGTGTGTTATATGCAATATATATTATCATTAATAGTCACAGAAGACATATCTTTAGAACTGAAAAGACCTTATTGATTATTTAATCTAATGGTTTCTAACTTAGTTCTCTCATGCACGGATAACCTATTTCTTTAAAGGAAATAGTGTCCAGAACTTAGAAAGATATAGCTGTAAAATAAATAAATAAATAAATAAATAAATAAATAAATAAATAAATAAATGCAAAGTTCATCTGGTTGAAAGGTAAGGGGATAAAAGCTCACCACCCTCACCTTGCTATCCACCCTGTTCACTGTAACAGGGACTCTGGAGTCATTCCCCATAATTCCTAGTTCTCTATGGTACATATTTAAACACTACTGTTCAACTTCACTTGTCTTCTTTTATAAATATGGAAACTGAGACATTGAAGTTGTGAGTTATCTAAAAACACTTACCTAGTTGGTAATAAGGTCAATACCAGATCTCAGGTTCTCTGATTTCCAGATGTTTATTTTCTTTTACAACAGAAAGATAAATCCCAATCTTGGATTAACATTAAAATTGTGGTGTTTGAAAAGAGTTGAGTGATTTGGGATTTTGTTAAAAATTTAAGAAACTCTGAGATTTTCTTAAACTCAGTGAGGCAGCAAACACTGTTCTCTCTCTTTTCTTCATCCTCCCAGGCCTATCCAGCAAGGAGCTGCTATCTCTTCTTTTCAGTTTTGCTTTCCACTGGCTCTGTCACTTGCCTGTTCCCTGTACAAACCCAATAGATCTAATATTTTGACCCTATGAGTAAAGAATCATGTGGCCCTGCATTTTTTTGTATATAAATAAGCATAGCTAAGATAAAGATTCTGTGGAATCTTAGTGACAACTTGTTTTTCTTTCTTGGGCATTTTTAAAGTTGGCCAGACTTTGATTTTTAACAGCATGCATATCAAATTCTTTTGTACATTTAGAAAAACCTGCACATGTTCTTATGTAGGCACCATCAATGAACTAAGGAGTGAATTAACTGAGGAATGAATTAACTTGGAAGCATGGTTTATTTTACAAATGTCTCCAGACAAAAACTAAGAAAATAGAATGTAATTGCATTATGTACAAAGATTTTAGACAAACTCTGGATATGCCATGGAAAGTTTTAAAAGCCATATTTGAGCTGCAAAATTCAAAATCACAATTCTTCACACTCAATTTCAGGTGAAACAGAATAAATTTTGGTCATCTAATATGAGACTTAACATAGTGGCTTTTAAGAGGAATGTTATTACTCTTTGTTTTCATTTTTATTCCTTACAATATACAGGCTTATTTTTTCAACTAGAATATATAAGCGATTTCATTTATAGAAATATTTATTTGATAAAAACCATTTCAACATAAGCAATTTCAAGGATCATATGAAGAAAACCACACTCTCTAGCGGTGAAACCTTGAAACAGCAAAGTCATGAAGGCAGACTTCTGCCTGTCTGACAGGCACTGCCTCATTCAGGTCGAGGGAATAACAGGAAGGTCTGAAGTTTGGGTATTAGCAATGAAACCTCAAGAAGACTACAACATCTGGAGGTTCCTGAGAGCATTGGATACCTGAGGCATGGAGGAGAATGGTGGGAAAAGAAGCAAACCCCTGACAAAAAGATATTGATCAAAGCAATGTCTGATCTCCTTTCATGAGGACTGGGGAAAACCTGGCAGTAATTAAACTAGTGCGTAAGTAAAGTCCCAGGGACTTTTCTGAACCAGAATTAGCCACTGAATCCAAATGCAGCATGGGAGATCAAGAGGGATAAAGAGCCAAGAGAATCATGCTATTTCAGGATGTAAACAATGAAGAAAGCAGGACTGCCAAAGACTTGAGTTTAATGGATGTTGGTCTCCTAGCGGGCATGAAAGGATGAAAGGGGATCAATTCATCAGTGTAAACATTTAAGGCTTACCCAGACGAGTAAACATTTTATCCAGGGTCCACCCTTTGATTATTCAATCACGTCTTGATAATCTCCTGAAGTCTGCACCTGGTCCTAGCCTCCATTCTGGGGTTCTCCTTTCAAATCTCAGCCTCATTTTAAATCTCTTCAGTATTCCTCTAATGAAGCAAGATTTTTATGAGGGTCACCAATTTATAAGTCAAATTACATATATATTATCCAGTTAATCAGAATAATCAATGCCATGCACCCCAATCAGCCTTGATATAAAACAAATCTTTCAAATGAGAGACAAAATAGGACAATAAAAGAATAATATCAATTGGCATAACAATGAAGAGTTCATGAAAAAGAGAGATCTACAGAAGACTCAGTAAATGCTTTGTCCATAAAAGTACAATTATGAGACTATGCGGAAGGAGGCTTTTCTAAATTATTAAACATTATAAAATACTTTTAAAAATGCAAAGCTCTCTATAAATACTAGATCTTGTATGAATTATTATTCTGCTGGCAGTAAAAAGGGAGGAGGGTAATAATGGTAATTTGAATTTATGGAAGGCCTATCATCTCAGACACTTGTGCTTTTGAATGCCAGCTTATTAATCCTCAGGGCTATCTTAGGAGAAAAGTAGCCAATGTTATGAGCTCTTTTTGCAGATAAGACATTGAGACACAGACAGAGTGTGTGGCTTATACAAGGCTTGCACAAGGAAGCTGGGAGTAGAAGGAAAAATCCTTAGCTACAGAGGGGGGAATGTGGTCCACAGATAAAGAGTTGGCAGATTTGACCTTCTCCTGTCCGGACATATCAAAAAGTAGGCACCGTCCCACACAAAGCTATCGGAAGCAAAAGGGGATTACACAGAGAAGGGGCCTGAGCGTGTGTGGTGGAGTGTCAGAGTGTCAGAGGCAGCAGTTCAACCCAAGCGATACCAGTGAAATGCACAGGTAAAGGGCTTGTCTACCTTGCTCAGCAGGATGGACACGCTGGCATCCTGAAGCCAATCCCCTCCTCTAGCACCACCCTCCCCCTCCACACACTCCATCAACCCTAGGGAGATCATCACATAACCATCAGGAAGTAATCACTTCAGAACCATGCTCTGAACAAGGCTGGAATAAGGGAATAAGTACAATTGCTCAAATTAAATAGGAAGCACACAGTGACAACAGAGCACTTATTAACATGCGAATTAAACACCAAAATGAATGAAGAGGAAATCGCAGAGGTGAGTTAAGAATACAGAAAGTGTCATCCAAAATAATGCTTGAGAAACTACTTTCAATCCTACCACCTTCTTTCAGAAAAAAAAGACCATTTTAATTTAAAACTAAATAGTTATTTTTATTTAAAAATAACGTTTAAAATAAATTCAAAAGTAAGGGGTGCCTGGGTGGCTCAGTCGGTTGAGCATCCAACTTCGGCTCAGGTCACAATCACACAGCTCATGGGTTCGAGCCCCACATCGGGCTCTGTGCTGACAGCTCAGAGCCTGGAACCTGCTTCAGATTCTGTGTCTCCCTCTCTCTCTCTCTCTGCCCCTCCCCAGCTTGCACTCTGGCTCTCTCTCTCTCTCTCTCTCTCTCTCTCTCAAAAATAAATAAAATTAAAAAAAAAATTTTAATTCAAAAATAAATAAAACTAAACGTTCTGTAAAATGAATGAATAAGAAAGCTGTGAATTTTCATAAAGGAAAAAAGTCTTTTGAGCAGAATTTTAAAGTGGCTGGGATTAAGCCATATCCTATACAATTATTGTTAGCAAGCTAGAGAATAAAGAAATACTAGGGGCTCTACCATTTGGTGTGCGTGCACGCACGCACACACATGCATGCACACGCATATGCTCATTTAAAAGAGTACTAGAAATGGATAGCTACAGATACATTTTAAAACACCTCTCCATTAACAAACAGTACTAAGTTGTATTTCAAAATAATAATAACAATAAAAACCAAAGAAAAAACGGGACGGCATCCAAGAGGAAAAGAAGTTACTGAGAGACCTCTGTTATCAACATTCTCAACCAACTTACTGATCACAAAGACACATCCTGGAATAGAAAATAAACTGTCAAACTGCAACAGGCAAGAGTGCATAGGTTAATCACAGGGAATTTGAACTTTAGGAAACTGCCAAACCCAACTTGAGACATGAGAGATCAAGCAATGTAATTGCATAAGAAGGGAGACAAAGCAATGCATACAACTATTAGTATCTAATTTCCTGTTTGTTTGAGCCAGGAGAAATATTCCCCTTTATGTGTAGTTAGGCTCCTAAAGGTATCCCTTGCCATTATAGCCTAGAAACATGGAATATCATTCTGCACTCAGGTAAGTGTCAATCTGAGCCTACCCAACCTAGTTGTTCATTTCCCTTTTTGAAGTCCTCAAAGATGACTGGGTATTACTTAGTAGAATGGATGTCTATTTTTATGTTTCTTTATTTGAAAATAGATATTCTAAAGAGAGAGAAGTAGTACTGAGTCATCACAATTGATGAATCAAATGTAGAGATGATCTTGATGGATGCTGGTCAACCCAGAAGAAGGCTGACACGGTCTGTAGTTATAATAAACGAGAGGGAGGAAAGTAGCAGCTGGGATCATAAGGACAGGAGAGGTTCCTGGGCCTGTCTGCCCCATAGTATCCTGTAGTGTTTACGAAATTGTGATATCTGTGTTCAAATGCCAGCCACACTGGAGTTTGGTGAGAGGGCTGCAGAAGTGGCAAGAGGAAAGGATATGGACTCCAGCAGGGCTGGTCGTGAATGACCTTATAAGACATCTGAGGAACTTGAACTTCAGCCTAAAAGAAAGAAGACGCAGAGGAGTTTAAATCAAGGCAATGATGTGATCCTATTTATGATTTGAATTGTAGAACTATGGAGAGAAAAAGTGGAGCAGAACCAGAGACAAGAAGTGGCAGCGACCTGAACTAGGAAAATGGTCATGAGAGTGGAGAGTAGACAGAGCCCAACTGACCTCCTTAGATTCCGTTTTTGAGCTTCGGCCTCCAAGGACGTGCAACTTGGGGATAACCCCCCTTAGTCCAAGCACCAGCTGGACCTTTCTGGCCTCCTATAAAGGAAGGGTGTGTGTGTTCATACCTCACTTACTGGTAATTATCCTTTTCCCCCCATGCTCCTGTATTTCCCTCCCAAACAGTCATCTCCAACACACTACTAGATGTTTTGTGTGAAGCAGTTTCATTATAAATTTCATTTATCTTCATTTGTAAAAACAACAGAAAGCAAGTCTCAAAACAATCTATACATATCCAAGTCAGTGAGAAACTTTTTAGAGAATCCTACTGAAGTGAAGGGATAATATAGATAAGTGCAGATATTTAATATTTGCTATTGCTACTAAAACCTTTTGTATTTATTAAAACTATCTTTTTGTTGCATCAATCTCTGTGAATAAATTTCATGGATATTAAAATGGCAGGTATTAACAACAAGAAATACTATTGGTGTTTGCCACCAACAGTAATGACAGAGAGAACGGCAAAGACTCCTTCCCTTAGGGATTTCTAGATTTCAGAATATTCCCATTGTATTCTTAAAGTAGAGTGAAAATGATTTTATATGTTATTTGTTTTGAGGGTTGACTAATGTGTTTTAGAGGAAAGAACATGGGACCTGGAATAAAAGAACTTGATCAAGTTCTGAAACCTCTCTGATCTTTGATTTTTACATCTATTAAGTGGAAATAATAATTATGCCTTTGCTGCTGTGTTTTTTTAAGAATTCTGTGGCTTAATGTCTGTTATAAGGTCCAAAAATTTGGTGGTTTTAGGAATGTTCCAAAGCTGCTCTCTCAGAGCAGTAGTCAAGAGCTACATGTAACTATTAAACACTTGAAATATGGTGGTGCAACTGAGGAAATGAATTTTTAATTTTAATTTATTTTAATTAATTTAATTCATTTTAATTAAAAGGCACATGTGCCAGTGATCACCATATTGGAAAGCGCACCCTACAACATGGTTTTACTTTAAATTATTCCTTTTTAAAGTTAGTTAACTCTACTCTGGTCTGGAAATCCATAAACTAGTATATTGCACTTATTTAAGAATGGTGCTTAATATATAGGCAACGATAGATATATAACCATTTTAAATACAATCATGAGATGAATCAGAATGCAACTGCATTTCTGTCTACCACTTTCCTTTTAAAAATGTATTCACTGGGGGGAGTTTTTTCCAATACCACTGATAAAAATCCCCCAGTTAGCCTCGTGTATCTTCTGGTCACTCTTGACCTAAAGAAAATCCTGTGGTTACTTAAAGTTGCAAAATGCAGTTTTGTTTCATAAATTAAAATGTCCCATCCAATATTTTCATGAGTACACTAATCTCCCATCTTAAAACAGATCTCCTAGCCCTGCAGGTTAGCAGCCTTTGTGGGAGGGAGTTCAGTGCACATCTTCTCTTTCCCAGCCTCACCTCCTCCATCACCAACTTACAAGTTCCTGTTACTGAAGTCTCCAAAGTTAGAGAATGGGGAAAGAAAGGGAGAGAGAAAACAGAGCATTTTTACCCTACTGGTATGACTGGAAGCTAGTTTTGTCTCTGCTGATGTTTATTGCTGATACTGTGGGGGGTGTGTGAGGGGGTATGTGGGTGCGTGCATCCGCGTGCAAGTGAACTCTAAGGGATCCTGAGAAACTCATGACTGCACCACTTGTGAAATGAGCAATGCATCTAATTCTTCTGTCAGTTACTCCTCCCTCAGCTCTGTTTTTCTACCAGAAAAACACATCAAGCTTTCCAGGAGTTTGCAATAGAGCCACTTCCTCAAAGCTTGAGATAAAAAGTACTGTTCCTCATATTCTACCCCTCTGCATTGGGGTAGCTCTCTAAAAATCATTCTCACAAAATCCTCCAAGTATTTTTTCCTCCCTATAGCTTTCTTTATAACCTGAAAGTGAATGAGGAGCTCAAGAACTGTGAAAATATCCCCAGGTGTAATTTTAGTCAGATACCTCTTTTTGGCATCTCAAATCAATTGTCTTAGAATCTTAGCCAAAATTTCCAGTTTAATATCCTGTTACTGTGTAAAAATGATCACTGCAGCTGTGTTTACAGTTGAAGACTAGGAAGTACGTGCAAACTGCCAATAGGAGACCAATAAATAAATTTTGACGTATCTATGATCATTGTGGTAAAAAAAAAAAAAAAAAAAAAAAAGAGTGTGGTATCTTCATATGCAATGATATGAGTCAATCATCAAAATATTAAGTAAAAACATCAAGGGCACCAAACACTCCATATGCTTAGAATATCTACTCCTAGAAGAATTCAAAAGAAACTGAAAACTGCCATGCTGTGCTTCCAGGGAGAGGGTTTGTAGACTAGGAACCCAAAATCTGGCGTTTCAGTTTACTTTTCATTCTCTAGCTTATATAGTACCTGGATTTTTTCATTGTGGGGAAGAATCACTTTATGTTTTTTTAAAAAATATCCTTGTAAATACATTTTGAATAGATATTAAAGCCTCTCTTGATTGTCCAATTTTTTAAAAATACTATTCTCAAGTCTTTCCATTTGGCACAGTCTCTAGCACCTTTTTTTTTTTTTTTTTTTTTTTTTTTTTTTTTTTTTTTTTAGCCCTGGCATCCTAACACAGATTTGTCTAAATGCTAATCAGAGTGAAATGTGCTACCTAAAATAAACCAACCAGCTCATTTATAACATCAACCTTTGGAAACCTGACTGAAACACCAAAGACAGAATAAATGAGTCTGTATTTTTGAGCAAATGGGTGAGCTATAACAAGCATGCTTTCTTTTTCCAGGAGAATACAGAAAAATAGACTGGATTATAGGCATAACATAAAACCACATTCACATTTTAAGTTTGTAAGCTATGTGTAAATACGGAGGAGTTAACTTTACATCTGGAAAATGATGCTTGATTCTTGATATTCAAAGACAAATAATTTTTTTACTGAATTTTCAGTTTATTGCAATAATCCAAAAAGAGAATCACCCAGTGGGCAGACACTGCTCACTTTGCTGAAGACTTGCTATTTTTCAATCAAACAAGGATAGAGGACCCTCCTAGTAGTTTAGTCTGAGGGTCTAGAATTAAACTTAGCTATAGATATCAAGGAGGAAACTTCAGTAAATAAAACAAGTTTGGTATATGATTGATATGTGAATTAACACAACTTATTTTCTCTAAAATGGCAAAAGTAAGAAGAGAAACCCGCATAAAATTTTGCCTTTGATAAATTTTCATGAGATCAAAACTGTTTAGTTTCTAGTATCGTAAGTGAGGTCATAAAATACTTCCTGTAACTTCAGTCAGGAGGAGCAATCAAAAGGTGTGTTATAGAATTAAACAAAGTTAAGTATTTAACTCCATGCAAAAGGAAAAACAGAAATTAATAAGGGATAAAAAAACGGGGTGCCTGGGTGGCTTAGTTGATTAAGCGTCCAACTTTGGTTCAGGTCATGATCTCGCAGTTTGTGAGTACAAGCCCCACGCCCGTCTCTGTGCTGACAGTTCAGAGCCTGGAGCCTTCTTGGGTATGTGTTTCTCTCTCTCTCTCTGCCTCTGCCCCACTCATGCTCTCTGTCTCTTTCTCTCTCTCTCTCTCTCTCTCTCTCTCTGTCTCTTTCTCTGTCTCTCTCTCTCTCTCAAGCAAATAAACATTAAAAAAATTTTTAAGAAGGGAAAAACACCTAGAAGACGGCATAAGTCCCTGTATCAGAAAAATATAAATATTCTAAAATGTATTTTTCAAGATAAAGCAAAAGTTAGAAGTAGCCCAGATCCCGAAGGCCTTCCCTGGTCTTCTTTCTGCTTGTCCTCCTGCAGCTGATTTGGTCATGACCTTGGCTTCCTAAAACTCTCTCTCTAATTTCTTGAATTAGTCTCCTCATGGTTTTCCTGCTTTGCTTTCCATGTTTTCTTCAGTGGCTCCACTTGCATTACCTGTTTATTTAAATATTGTCCATTTATTTTGTTGTTGTTAGTGTTGTTCTTTTCACTCTCAGTGACCTCTTTGAGCTATTCCAGCCTTCCTTATGATTCCATGTCCCATTTTTATGGGAAAAACTCAGTTATTTTTGTCTTTGAACTAGAGCTCTGCTATGAGCTGCAGAACCTTATCAGCCACCTTCAGAGTATCTCAGTATGAATACTGCCATAGCCTTATACCTTCCCATACACGCCTCAGATCAAACATATCCACAGTTGAACTCGTCTTTCCTTCTTTATCTCCACCAAAACAATGCCTACTTTTTTTCAGGAACTCTGCATTTGTTGATGGTTTTGCAATCTTCTCACTTATATCAAATTAAAATCTTGGAGCCCCCTTGAACTGCATCATCTCTCACACACATCACATCCATCTACTTGGTACACCTTATCGCCACATTCTCTTTCTAACTAATGCCATGGCAACTGCCCTGAGTTAAGCCTTATTACATCCTTTCTGGAACCTCAATCCCTTCTCCACTAGTCTTCCACTTTCTTGTCTCTCCCCTTCCTGCACGATTTTGCCCACTGCCATAAAAGTCATGTCATTGAAACACAGGTCTAGTCTTAGCATTCTGGTGTCTGTCCCTGCTGCTCTATTGAAACTGCTCTAGACAAGACATCCACTGAAATTTAAAGGCCACCTTTCATTATTGTTAAGGCTTTACTCTGACATGTGACACTCACTGCTAACTTCTCCCTTATTGGAAGTTCTCCTCCTTTGTCTTCACTCACTCTACTCTCCAATGAATTTCCTCCTATTTCTCTGGCCTCTCCACAGTCTTCATAATGGTTGTTTCTTCCTTTGATTAAACCTTTATGTTATTATGTCAGAATGCACCACCATGAACCCCCTACTCTTCTCATGTGCAGTCCTCAATACCTCTGGGAGATCCCACCCTGACCCATGACTGTAGCTATGTCTAAGGATTGCTGACTTCCACATCTTTCTCTGATTTATCTATACCCCTGACTCCTAGACCTGTCCTACTGTTTAAAATTTATCTATGTGAATAGTCACAGGCAGGTCAAAGTCCACTAGCCTCAAATGAATTCACCTATCTATGCTCCCAAATCTATTTCTCTTATCTTCCCTATCTAAGGGAACAAGGACACCACCATCCATTCAGTGAGTTACCTATGTCAGAAACAAGGAGGTAATCCACAATTTTACCCCATTCCTGCCCCCTAGCCACTCCCCCTAACCTGTTAATTGCTGCAAAATTAATATCTCTAAAAATGTCTGCCATATTCCAACACTAATTCCCAACACTACACCTCATTTGTGTAGGCTCTATTTTTTTCCTCACCTAGGTTTCTGCAATAAATCTTACCTGGTCTGCTGCTTCCAATCTTTCCTATTCTCCATTCCCAATATTTTAAAAATAATCTTTCTAAAATGCAGGTTTTATCAATTCAGTTTCTAGTTAAATATCATATGAGGACTTTCCTTCTTTTGCATGATATGGTCAGGAGTTTTAGTGGGTATTATGACCTATAATCCAGATTCTACAAATTTATCTTTAAAAGTACTCAGATATGTCCTAAGATTCTTGTACAACAATGCTCAATGTGGCACTATTCAAAATAGCAAATATGGGGGGAAACAGATATTTTCAACACTAAAGGACTGGTTAAATTATAATATCACCGACAAATGAGCAACTTAAAATTATATTATATAGAAAAATATACAATGATACAGAAATGTGTACTATATTATTAGGTGAACTAAAATGATTGCATAACATTTTTATAAATTATTCGTTCTTAATACCGACTATAGTCATAACAAGACAGAATATACACACAATTCTTAAAGATGCACATCCTTGTTAGGTATGACTGTGGTTCTTAAGTTTTCTACAGTGAACATGCAACACTTTTGAAATCAGGAAAAAAATACAAATAAATGCTATTCTATAAAAGACTACACTCATAGATGAATGAACAAAGGTGTAGTACACACACACACACACACACACACACACACACACACAGAGGAATATTACTTGGCCATAAAAATGATGCAATCTTGCCATTTGTGACAACATGATGGGTCTAGAGGGTATTATGCTAAGTGAAATAAGTATATGTTAACCTATACATACAGAGAACACCAGAGGGGAGGGGAGTGGAGGATGGGCAAAATGAGTGAAGGGGAGCAGGAGACACAGGTTTTCTTCCAGTTATGCGATGAGTAAGTCACAGGAATAAAAGGTACAGCATAGTCAATGGTATTATTATAGGGTTGCATGGTGACAGATAGTAGCTGCACTTGTGAGCACAGCTTAATATACAGAGATGTCCAAAGCCTGCATTGTAGAGCTGAAAGTAATGTAACATTGTATGTCAACTCTACTCAAATTAAAAAAAAAAAAAGTCTAAACATAGTTATTCAATTTCTTTAGGAAATTTTCTTTATCCCCAAATCCACCTTGAAGTATTTCCCCCCCTGGCCCTCCCACTCCTTGCTACACTTTCCCAGCCTGGGCTAGGCATCTCTATCCTATGCAAACCCATTTTAGTTCTCACACTGTACTATCAATTTTATATACTTATTGGTCACTTCTTTTGTCACATGACCTCCTCCAACTCTACACGTCCAGCACTCATCAAAGCATGGGTAGGATAAATGTTTACTGAATAAATTAGTGAATAATGCCGCTCACCTCACAGTGACTCATACTGATTCCTCACTGCCTTCAGAAAAACGTGCATACGTCTAAGGTTGATATTTGTAAATCCTCTGTAATAGAGGCAACTTGTCTTTTCAGTCTTATTATCTTCATATTTTTGCTTCCATTTCTCCAAGTACCAAATCTCCAAGCACACCTATCTATAGGGAGGGATGGTGTCTTTCTTGTTTAGTGCTGTATCCCAAAACTTGGCTCAGTGCCTCACATAGAGCAGATGTTCAGAAGTTATTTGTTGAATTAATGATTGGATAAATTAATGGTACCAAATATATTTTGTACTTTCTACTTCCTCATACTTTATAAAAAGCTAATCCTGGGTCACCTGCATGGCTCAGTCGGTTAAGCATCCGACTCTTGATTTTGGGTCAGGTCATGATCTCTCAGTTTGTGAGATCAAGCCCTATGTCTGGCTCTGGGCTGACAGTGAGGAACCTGCTTGGGATTCTCTCTCCCCCTTCCCTATGCATGCTTTCTCTCTAAATAAATAAATAAATAAATAAATAAATAAATAAATAAATAAACATACATTTGAAAATAATTTTAAAGCTACTCCCTTCCTTTTTTTGCCTCTTTAACGTTTTTTTCTCATCTCCAAGGCTCAGTAAAGTTTGATCATCCATAAGAATCATTTTCCAATTTTCCTAGGCAAAATTAAATTCTCCCACTACAAATGTAGCACTCATTTGAGACTCCCTATTACTTAATTATGTTATTTTGATATAATTTAAATATTAACTGGTTTCTAAATTTTGTGGAGTTAAGGATTATGATACTTTAATGTCTCTCTTCCCAGTCTGTTCCCACCTATCCTTTCTCACCTGTCCTAGCTGGAATGCACTGAGTATATACTAAAGCCACCAGCCCTACATACTGACTATTGATGTAATATTTCTGTGAATCAGTTTCTTCATCTCTAAAATTGGTATAATATCATTATCTGCCCTCCAAAATTAACTTAAAAAGACAATGTAATTAAAGTGCTTAGGACAGCACCTAGCACATGGTAAGCATTCAATGACATTAACGGTTGTTAATATTATTATCACTATTATTATTAATATAATTAATACTAAAGAAAATGTTAAATGGACAAGTCAGTTAATTTTTCACATAGGTTAAAAAATAAGAAAGTTAATTTGAAATAAAATTTTGCATTATACTTTAGAGATTGGAATGTTCCAAATATATCTTACTCTCTCAGATACCACAAGAGTCTGGTTTTCAGCTGTATCTGGAAAAATTATTTATGTGAAACATTTGAGATAAATAAATGTGTTGAGAATGGAGAGAAACAGGAACTCTCATTCATTCTGGCATGGAATATAACATGGTGTAAATATTTTGGATACCAATTTATTATCAGTATCTCATAAAATGAAGATGAATATACCTACGGCTCAGAAAATCTATTCCCTAATATCGTCACTACAGTAATTCTTACATTTGTACGTAAGTGCATATGTAAGAATATTTATTATAGTGCTACTTATCACAGTAAAATACCATACAGCTATGAAAATGAATAAGTTGTGCTACAAAATCAACATGAATTAATCTCCAAAGTATAATGTTGAGAGAAAAGAGCAAGTTGCAGATGAATAATATATTTAATGTTTGTATACAAATTTTAAACACTCAGAACAATGTTATATATATATTTGGACATATTCACATAGTGGCAGAGAGAATAAAAGCATACAATGGAGAGAGAATCTACAAAAACAGGATAGTAGTAACCTCTGAGTCGGGAAAATGGGGAACAGGATCAGGGAGAGTGCTTTATGTTTTTTAATTTCTAATATTTTATTATTTAAGCTGGGGGTATGTGATATCTATCTTTCAATATCCATCTACTATGTATTAGACATATTAGGGAAACATCTAAATTAAGTGCCTTTCCCACAGAAACCTCCACTCCACCCTTCCTAGAAATTCAAGCCACTGACTGACTATTTTCCTGGCTAAAGATGAAGATATTTTTGTTTATTCTCAGGAAATACCCTATAAAGGAGCCCCATCTCTGAGCAAGGTGGTGGCTATAGTAATTAAGAAAGGATTCTCAAGAGAAAATAAAATTTGGGGAGTAAATAGTCAACCTCTTCTCCATTCCCCTTCCCTTCCCTAGATACCTGAAGATTCTCTTCTTGTGTCCTTGAGTGGGACAGGAAAGAGAGCAGGGCTAAATTTCATTTTAAGGAGGTATGTTCTTGCTTTCTCCACTTCTCTGGCCAACACTGATGGCTTTCTAGAATTCCAGGACCATGTGATTAACAATGCAGTTTCCTTTTCCACTGGGAGGTTGACTCATCTTATTTTCGAACTGCTGTAGCACAAAGGATCATTTCCCCAACAAAAAATAGCTCTTTCTCTTTTGCCTCAGTGTCACTGTAATTCTCTTAGGCCACAAAACTTAACAACTCAAGAGCAATTTATTGGTGGTCTTTTTATAATTATGACTTAATTTTCTTTTTTGTTGATTGACTTCTTCATCTCTGTCTTCTTTTCCATTTTTCCCCATCAGCTGTTATTTACCCATGCTCAGAAAATTGAGACTTATTTTCAAAGTACTCTGTTTGCATTCATGTTCCCTGTGCTCCAACCCCCTTATATGCCATTTCTTAGATGATCTTCCCTTTTTTTAAAGTTTATTTATATATTTATTTTCCTTAAAAAATTGTTTATTATAAGGGAAGGGAAACAAAAATAATATAAAAACAGGGAGGGGGACAAAACATAAGAGACTCATAAATATGGAGAACAAACAGAGGATTACTGAAGGGGGTGTGGGAGGGGGGATGGACTAAATGGGTAAAGGGCACTAAGGAATCTACTCCTGAAATCATTGTTGCACTATATGCTAACTAATTTGGGCGTAAATTTAAAAAAAATGTTTATTCTGAGAAAGAGAGAGAGAGTGAGTGGGGGAAAGGCAGAGAGGGAGGGATAAAGAGAATCCTAAGCAGCCTTTGCACTGTCAGTGCAGAGCCTGATGCGGGGCTTGAACTCACGAACTGTGTGATGCCGATCGGATGCTTAAACAACTGAGCCACTCAAGCACCCCATTAGATGAGCTTCCTAAAGCACAACTTTCAACATGTGCCTGGGTCAGGGCCCTTTTGGACCCTCCATCACATAGAAGCTGAAGTCCAAATCTCTTTAAAGCTTCTACATTTGACTTTATTCCTGAATCATTATCCAAATATATCGTAGAATACCAGATATCCTTCCTTCCCAGCTATACGTAAAAATAACTAATTCAATTTCACTTCCGAATTTTGCAGTGGAGTTACTACCTCAATATTTCCCAAACTTTAGGGATTCTGGCACCTCGTCATTATTTTTCCATTACCAATTGCCATCTGAAATATTTTTTACTTACTATTCTCTGTAAATTCACTCTCATTTTAGCTAAGATAAGTATTGTAAAAGCAAATTTCTAGCAGTATCTTAAATGGGGAAAAAACAGCATCTACTGGAATTATTGGGCAATAAGTATAAAAATAAATGTTATTCTAATAGCTAAATTACTACTAAATACCTTTTGCCTGCGAAAATCATTGAGCTTGCTACTTACTTTATAGTTCTTTTTTTTTTTTTAATGTTTATTTATTTTTGAGACAGAGAGAAACAGAGCATGAACGGGGGAGGGTCAGAGAGAGGGAGACACAGAATCTGAAACAGGCTCCAGGCTCTGAGCAGCCAGCACAGAACCTGACGCGGGGCTTGAACTCACGGACCACAAGATCATGACCTGAGCCGAAGTCAGATGCTTAACGGACTGAGCCACCCAGGCGCTCCAGTTTATAGTTCTTATAAAGGAGAATGGAAAACAAGTGTTGAAAGAATTTTAAAGTCATATTAACAACAATAAAATTTTGTCCGTAAAAAAAATGGAAAGAAATTTTTAAAATACACTAACTTTCTCATAGCATTACCAATGTTATTAATTGTCCAGTCTATCTATTGTCCCAAATAATTTCATCCGTGCAAAGTTGGGAAATACTGCTCTAGATGAGATAGTTTCTTCATGTTTTTCTGCAGATTTCAGCTCCGCACATCCTTCCAGACCTGGCCAGACCTTCCGCACTTCCCACAGTGTTCTCTCCATATTCAGTAAAGGATGGCCTCCCCTTTCTCGGCTAATCTCTGTACACATCTGTTCACTCCATTTTGCTATTGACTGACTTACATAAAAGTTTTGAAGTTTATTTTTTTCTAATCTCTAATGATTACAGTTCAAGCAAAGATTTACGGAGTTCTTTTTAATCTCCCGATACTAAGCATCACACCTTCTAAGGAGGGGGAATTAATGAACAGTGATGGCATGAATGGCATGCATGATTAATGGATTAATACATTTCTCTTCTAATAGGTCAGGATTCCCTCAGGACTATGCATCAGTCACTCTTTAACTACAGGCCTTGCCCGGGGGAGAACATTGCAGGATTGATAGAAGTAGTTGTTAAATAAATAAATGACACTTCCTAGAGAAAGTAGGCCATAGATGGCATTGAAGGGCAAAAACAATGTGGCTCTTTTAGGTGGTATTTATCAAGTGCTTCTGCAGCTTTTCTTCTCCTATAAGTTTATTCTGGTACTATGCTGGGCTTGCTGACATAGCTCCTGAGAGGATTTAAATTCATGTGGTATATCACATGCAAAACTTCACACACTTGTCACAAACACTTGTAGCTCTCACTTTCAGTTATCACCAAATACCACAGGGAACAGTCTTAATAGACAGCGTGTATACATATGGTCTTTCAAGAAAAGATTTCCAAAAGTTCAAAAGTGACAAACTTTCAAGTTTCAAATCAATATAATTCCAAATTATCTTTTGTCCTCCAAATTAGCCAATACGTTTTAAGATAAGGTGGCATTTAACAGATCCTGCCTTGAGACACATAAAAATAATCTGTTTATAAATTAACTACATGGGGGGCACCTGGGTGGCACAGTCGGTTGAGCGTCTGACTTCGGCTCAGGTCATGATCTCACAGTTCATGAGTTCGAGCCCCACGTCAGGCTCTGTGCTGACACCTCAGAGCCTGGAGCCTGCTTCGGATTCTGTGTCTCCCTCTCTCTCTGCCCCTCCCCTGCTCATGCTCTGTCTCTCTCTGTCTCTCAAAGATGAATAAACGTTAAAAAAAATTAAAAATAAAAATAAATAAATTAACTACATGGAAGATGAGAAAACCTAATTAAATAATGCATTTGAGTTGTAACTAATAATTGTTGACTTCATAATTCCTAAATTCTGCACAATACCCATAAAGTCATATTTAACATCACTATTACAAATTGGAGATAATCACATAAAGTTAAGGAGAGGATTACCAGATACTAACATAGGTGATCCAATATCAAACGTGAAATTAGACCCTATAAAAATGGACTTAGACATTTTTTTAAGAATGAAGGACACATTAATAAATTGAAGGCACCAGAATTTTTACTATATGCTTTTTGATCTATTTTTTAAAATTCTGCTGAAAAACACGTAACATAAAATTTACCAACTTGACCATTTGTGAGTGTACAGTCAAGTGGTATTAAGTATATTTACATTGTATACAACCAATCATCAGAACATTTTCAAATTGCAAAACTGAAACTCTGTACACATTAAATATTTCCTATTTTCCCCTCCCCAACCCCCTGGCAACCACCATTCTACTTTCTGTTTCTATGAATTTGCCTACTCTCAATACCTCAATACAAGTGGAATCATACAGTATTTTTTTTCTTTAATCTGTTTTTGGGGCTTAGTTGAAACTTAATTTAAAAAAGCCAAGCTTATTGTCCCTCAGTTATTGTCAAATTATCTATTTAGTACAGCACATTATGCTAATTTCACCCTATTAACCCAATGAGGTGGATTTCATATTGACTCTACAAATGAGGAAACTGAGGCTTGACAATGTGAAGCATCTTACCAAAGGTTACACATCTAAAAAGCAGTGGGCCACCAAATCCAACTTTATCTGACTTCAATGCCCACAGTCTTTAATACACCTGTCTGTCTTTCGAAATACTTACAATTTTAGAGCATTTCAACCATCTGAAATATCTGAAGCAAGCCAAAGTGGTGTGTGTGTGTGTTTCTAATTTGACTTTGAATGTTGCATATCTTCTTCCCCTCTTTTTATAAATTATTTTACTCAAAATCATTTCTCAAGGCATTGCTCTATTCTGTCTCAAAGTTTATTCTAAACCCTGTCCCACACAATCACAGAATATCAAGTACCTTCCCTTTTTAAAAAAACAACACTTACAGTTGTGGAAATGAACCCCAGCTTCTTCATTTCAGGAACATTATTTTAGTGAATGGAAGTCACCCTTCCAAAACCAAGGACTCTCTTCAAACGTGTCTCCCTCTGTGTATGGTGCCTGACCTGCTGCTTATGGAGCCACCTGGGACTGGAAGTCCTCCCACTGTGACTCCAAGGTTGTCCAACCAGAAACCCCAAAAGGCAAAAGAACTACAATACCCACAATTCAGACCTCTCACCTGAAACTGGGAGAAGAGAGTGGATGGCTACAGTTTCACCCTAGGAAAAAGGGGTATGTAAATGGAAAAGCAAAGCAGTAAAGTAAAGCATTAAAAATTCAGATCAGGTGGGTATATGTAAGAATAATTTATAAATATTGACTTATTTATATAAAAGGAAACAAAAGTGGTTGATGCTTGCCAGGTAAGAAGAAAGCTCCCTCGGTGTAGGCAAGGACTAAGAGCTGCTCATGCAAACAAATCCTCGTGCAGGGGTGGAACCTGCCCCACCAGATTCTCTTTGAGTGAGTCAGAGGTAAGGATGCCTCACTGCCTCGTAGAGCAGGTGAAGAGAACTTCCCTGGGGAGGCCTGACAAGCCTCTCCTACATCAGCCCTGTGATTGCCACTCAGAGATGTTACAGCCACAGTGGAGATCTTTCACCTTTGCATCTTACAAAAAATCCCCTGGATTTTTTTTTAATGTGAACAAAATGAAACCCTTTTTGATATTTCCTTCCGTTTTCTAATTTTGTGTTTTCCTTCTGTGTGTTTCCACATTATTTCCGGTTGCTCAAGAACACGAAAACTGAAGGGAAAAAAAGAAAAATAAATGTTTAAACTTGGGTAAAATGAAAGGTGCAATAATGGTTTCATTTTTTTTTTCAACATTGGGAAGAGAGAATGTTAAAGAGAAACACACAAAAGCTGAGAAATGTGTTTCCTCCAATTGCTCATACAGCATCTTTTTCTAGCCTTTCATTTCCTACCAGGCAAAATCCAGAAAATGGATATAGACAAGCCCTGGAGTGGTCTGGGCCCCCAAACATAATGGGAAGCAGGTGGCTGAATGGTGACAAAAGAGAAATTTCTTTTCCCTTTTCTGCATTTCCTCTCTACCCTTTCTATGTGCTACCTGCCTAGGGAACACTGGGGCTCCACGTGCCCAAGCCACTTCACTCACACAGAGTTCTGTTGAACTTTCCCCTCGGGTGGCCCCACAATCCAAACTGAGATGTTCTCCCTTCCTTTGTCACAGGTCCTTCAATCTCCTGACTAGAACCTAACTTTCCTTTGTGTCATTTATGTTCCTTCCAGAACAAATGGCTCTCCTATTTCCCCAAACCCTATATATTTTGTTTACCGTGCTGTGTTTTTCTCCCTAAAATATGCTTTGCCCACCTTTAAATGTTCAGTTCTTTCCTTTCTTTCTCTCCTTCCTAATAAATTACATACTATTCTATCTAGTCTTGTCATAACACGTTTTATACCTCGTTTCATTGTTTTGTGTGTGTGTGTACACAGGCAGTCTTACCTTCCAATATGAAGGCAAGACCTTGTTTTATTCCTCCTTCACTAACTCAGATAAATAATCAGTGAATGAAATAATGAGATATTAACTCTAAGCTGGATGTTAATACCAATACCATTTCTATCTGTCCCAGAAAACAAACATTCACATTTAAAGAACTTTCTAAATGTCTCTATAGAGTACTGTTATCAGAGTCCCCCCCCTCAACCCTGCCCCACATGGTCTAGTCTGGTGTGGCTTCCACAATCATTATTTGCAACAAGGTAAGGTATTAAATCTATCATTTTAACTACTGACAGTTCCTGAAGTAAAGGCTTTCATGGATCAGCACTAATTGTTTCACCAGCTCTGCCCTGTCATGTCCTTGATTTTCCTAATACCTTCCCAAAGACTGGCCCTCAGCCCCATGACTGGATCTTGGAGACTGGGCCCTGCCTTCATCTATGATTTTTGATCACTAGTTCCAGAATCTCATGCTCATTTCTCCTGTAATCTAATCTCCCCACTCTGAAGAAATAGCTGTGAACTTTGGACTACTTTAAATAGCTCTTAATCACTAATCTCTCTCACCCAAGGAAGGGAAGTGTCTCAGCAGTAGTTAGTTCCTTACACCTCTGCTTATACGGGATTCTCCTGGTCCCCACACGCTACTGTGTCTTGTAGCTATCAGCCACTGTAGAGGAAGTAAACCTGCTAGAGCCTGCTGACACATAATGATATGTCTACGGACCATCAGACACAAAGGCAGGCTGGTGAAGGTGACTGTTGTCTGGAAAAGTCTTCTTTACTCTCCTCTATCACGTCATAAGGACTGTCAGTCCCTTAACCTGCCTATGAGAACATAATCTAAGCTATCTAAAGTTGGGCACAGAGTTCATCCTCAACATATACCTCAGTGTTTTTCCTTATGAAAGTCTTTTCCGGGGCACCTGGGTGGCTCAGTCGGTTGAGCATCCATCTTTTTCCTAGGTCATGATCTTGCTGTTCCCACTTTCAAGCCCCACTTTGGGCTCTGTGCTGACAGTTTAGAGCACAGAGCCTGTTTAGATTCTGTGTCTCCTTCTTTCTCTCTCTACCCGTCCCCCACTCATGCTCAGTCTCTCTCTCTCTCTCAAAAATAAGTAAACATTAATAAAACATTTTTTAATTAAAAAAAATAAAATTTAAAAAAAGAAAGAAAGAAAGAGAGTCTTTTCTGACCTCTTCACCCTTTATTTTTCTCCTTACATCTTTCTTGTACTGATTTACACAGATGTCTGCCTGGGTTAATATTTTGCCCATGCTAATCCAATACATTTTCATCTACTCATGAAATCATCATCACTTGCAACCATGATATTTATTGTACCTAAAAAATAAGTAGAATGTGGACAAATGTTATTTCCTGACTGATAGAAAATGGAAAGCCAACCCCATTGATCCCAGTGTGTGGTGAAAAAGCAAAACAAAGGCTTGAATGGAACTCTAAGGGAAGCTTCAATAGAAACATATTGGTAGGTACTGCTTTGCCCAAGTTGGGAGAGCTAAGCAGGTACTAACTATACCTATATACTTTTTTGTTTTTATAATTTTTTTAATGTTCATTTATTTCTGAGAGAGAAAGACAGAGTGTGAGCGGGGGAGGGGTAGAGAGAGAGGGAGACACAGAATCAGAAGCAGACTCCAGGCTCCACGCTGTCAGCCCAGAGCCTGATGCAGAACTAGAACTCATGAACTGCGAGATCATGACCTGAGCCGAGGTCAGGTGCTTAAGTGAGCCACCCAGGTGCCCCTACCTATGTCCTTAAATGTGGAAATGTGAAGGTACCAAGAGGCCAGGTGGACATGCAGAAGCCAGGGGCTAGGCAAAGAGGCTACACCATGCCTTTACAACTCTAGAAAAATGGTAAGAATCATCCACTGATGGATGCCATGCTTGTACAATGTTCTCAAAAGGCCCATTGGTCAAGCACCAGAATCAAACCAGACTCCACAGCAGCAGACAAGACCCAGTAGCATCACATGGGCTCCAGCCCCCCCTTCTTTTCACCATACCAGAATGTTATGTCTATCCTCCTACCATACACTCAGGTACCATTTTGGAAAGAAAACGAGACTAAGGAAAATGAGCAATTGAAAATTAAAAGGAGTCACCCAAAAGAATATTTAAGCTGAAGATTGTGATGTCCTAAACTGTGAATTTAAAATATGCTTCACCCCATCCACAATCTAATGGTGACAATCGACATGGAAGCTGAAGTGCCAGTTATTCATTGACCCAGCCATCCTGACAGATAAGAGCAAAGCACTTAGAATACCTAATCAGACACAGCCATCTGGGAGCTGGGATTAGGAATTGGCGACAAAAAGAATCAGGAACAGGGAAGAATCCACTCTCTTGGTGAACAGGGGCAGCAGTGTAAACACTGTCCCACTCTGAATGTGGCTGTAATGGCCATGGAAAGCAGGGTCCAGAACTCTTCATGTTGATCATACAAACTGTGATTTCTAGGGTTAGCAGAAACAATGAATGTATCCAGTGGCATTGTTTTGGCTGCTGCTCTGGCTTCACAAGCTGTGTGTCTGATTCTCCAGCCTTCCTAGAAACTATGGGGTGGGTGTGTTACTTTTCAATTTATATCAGCCAAACTCATTTGCTATTGCTTGGAGGCAAAAACTCTGATACATACACCTAACACAGCTCTTACTTTAATGACACAGACAGTACCTCTGCCTACTCTACTATTATTAAACTCCATTAGATCAAGGACTGGATCTAATTTAATTTCTAAATACCAAAAATTCCACAGTGCCTGGTCATGGTACACATTTGTTGACCTATATTAAACTGACCAGTAAAATAAGGAAGCCTTGCTTAAAGTTCCTTCTAACTTTATAATTCTCTGACTACATGGAAGCTGTCAGTAGCTTATTAATGCAGAGCTAATTTTTTTTTTTCTTCAGCTGATTTGGAATTTAGACTTTATCCCCTCTCTGTGTCTAGTAAGAGAGCATAGCTAGTGATTTCCTGCATCCAGAGGGGGAAATCAAACACAAACAGTGGTTTGAATATGCCCAGGGTGTTACTTAATAATCAAAAGGGGATTTTCTTGGTATCCTTCAATGACCTATGTTAAATGTCACTCATGTTTGGTCTCAGTAGGACAAATATACAAGAAAAAAGTGATAGGAAACAGCCATATTCCCCACATGCTTAGATTTTTCCCAGTATGAGGTTATCTTGGAGAGAAAGGCCACATTTAAAGCTTAGAAGAAAGTTCCCCCTGGAGTTTTTTCTCTGTCGTCTTTCAGTATGTACTAACTCTCAGACCCCTGGGCAGCCTGTGACATCCGTTTTCTGGGTCACTTTGTCCCTGAGTCATGATCACACTGTAACTTTCCAAAAATAGTTAATAACTGTGCCTTTACCAGTTAATTTCAGTGAATAGCTCAATCATAGTGAAATGTTACAGCCAAAGTTAATTTAGGTCAGATTGATCTTATTTCCCTAGATTAAGTGAGCCAAATGGTCCTTACAATTTCATATTTTCCTTCATTACATCTTTCTGGCTTCTTATTGAACCATAAGATGAATCATCCATAAATTGACCCCCACCAAGCTGTAGACGTTTAGAAGTTGAGAAGTTCATCACTGTTTTCTTTTGTTCACTGCTTTCAGGATAACACACAAGAAAAACATGTGCCAACTGTTCGCATGATCATAAGATGTTTCCATGCTGCCCTTTTGCTACTAATCAACAACAGAAAACCCTCTGTACAGTTTTTTTCTGGAATGTCTTTGGATTACTTGCCTCCTAACCATAATCTAAAGAGTTGTTTTTGCTGACTCCTCTATATTTTTATTGGCACAATTGCCACTTTTATACCATAATCACTTTTTGTTAAAATCTTCAACAGTTTTTCCATCGACTTCCCTCAAACTTACATGATTTTCCAGAAATTCTCCAAAGTATATATGTGTATATTTGTCACTAAATCCTAAGAATAATGTAGAATTTTGATTAAAAGAGTGATTTTTTGCATTTACTTAATAGGTAACTTTGTGTGTGTGTGTGTGTGTGTGTGTGTGTGTGTGTGCGTGCGCGCACGCGCGCGCGCGCACGTACTTTGGGGGAAAAAGAATTTACTCTGACTTCCTGGTATACCAGATGGTAAGTTATTTGAGAGTCAAATATCAACTTTTAATTTTATTCTATAAACCTACAATCTAGAAGCCAAGACAAGGGGATGGCAAATATTCCTATCTCATCTGTTAATATGGTTTATATAATATGCTTCACTATATATATGTTCTTGAATATTTCTTTTTTTTAAATTTTTTTTACACTTTATTTATTTTTGAGAGACAGAGAGAGACAGAGCGTCAGCAGGGGAGGGGCAAAGAGAGAGGGAGACACAGAATCAGAGGCAGGCTCCAGGCTCCGAGCAGTCAGCACAGAGCCTGATGCGGGGCTTGAACCCATGAACTGTGAGATCATGACCTGAGCTGAAGTCGGATGCGCAACCGACTGAGCCACCCAGGCACCCCTGTTCTTGAATATTTTTAAATTTTACATAAAGACACAAAACATTTTTTTAATTTTTCTTTTAATGTTTATTTTTTTTGAAGGAGAGAGAGACAGAGCATGAGTGGGAGAGGGGCAGAGAGAGATGGAGACACAGAGTACCAAGCAGGCTCTAGGCTCTGAGCTGTCAGCACAGAGCCCAATGCGGGGCTTGAACCCATGAACCATGAGATCATGACTTGAGCCAAAGTAGGAGGCTTAACTGACTGAGCCACCCAGGCACCCCAACACAAGACATTTTTTAATGTTAAGATCTATCCACATACCACTATGTGCTATGGACACCATCATTGGCATTTTTCAGGAATAGTTTATTTTTTCTCTCAATTTGAAGCTCTGTAATAAAGTAGCAGTATATTTCATACAATGGGAATACTGCCTCTTATCTTGCATGTTCCTAATAAGTATTGAACCACAGTCTCTATTCTCTAACTTGGGGTTAAGAGATTGAAATCCATAGAGACACAGGTTTATACAAGGTACAAAAATTCAGTGTTCTCTCACATAGAAAACAAGGAATGTCTTAAGTCACTTATCCACTATCCTATAAGGATTCCCATCTGGGATGTCAGAACCTATATGATGTTGGCTGCTTATATTTTCACACATTTGGCTGGTGCCAACAAGGGCATTTGAGTGTGTTTGTTTTTCATTGCAACCATAACAAATCACCACGGATTTAGTGGTTTAAACACAAATTAATTATCTTACAGTTCTGGGGGTCAGGAGGCTGACATGAATCTCACTAGGCTAAAACCAAGGTGGGAGTAAGAGTACATTCTTTTCTAGAAACCCTGGAGGAGAATCCATTTCCTTGCCTGTTTCAACTTCCAGAGGCCATCCACACTCCTTAGCTTAGATTCCCTTCCTCCAACTCTAAAGCCAGTAACACCAGGTTGAGTCCTCACAAGTGACAACTTTCTAATCTTGGCATCCCCTTTATCTCTGTTTCTGTCTCTCTGCCACTCTTGGTGTCTCTGTCTGTCTGCCTTTCTCTGTCACTATCTGACTCTATCTCTGTTTCTCTGTCTCACTCTCTCTCAGAAGCTGGGAAAGCAACTCTGCAAAGGACTCCATGATTATAGTGAGATCACCTGAGAAGCCCAGGATATCCAACCCCCCATCGTGAAGTATGAGCCTTAATCACATCTGCTAAGTTATTCCTGCCATGTCAGGTAACATATTCATAGGTCCCAGGAATTAGGGTGTGGACATCTTGGAGGGGCCATTACTCTGGCTATAATGCCAGTATACCACCTTGGGAAATACTCTATATGGTATTTTCGGATTAGAGCTGGACCCTGTACAGACTTCCCACTGATGTTGAAAGAAAATAGTTTTATTTGCACACAGAACCAATTTTAGAAGAAGATATATAATTGAAGAGGCATAAAGAAAGGCCTTGAGCCACCCCTCACCCAAACATCACCTGCTTCTCAGCAGTCACCCATTATCTAATTTTGAGAGACCTATGATTCAGTTCTAAAAGTGATTTGCTCTCAAGAACAATTAAATTCAATTAATTAAATAAGACCATATTAAAATGGAAATATACCTTAGAGGGATTGCCACCACAAAGATTCATTAGCCAACATTTTGTAAGGGATGGTTTATGAAATGGACAGAGTGCAAGAGGAATAAAGGCAGATTTAAATTAAAAAGTAGGAGTTAGCCTGTATCAGAGATACCATACAAAGTGCCTCTCCCACCCATGTAGAAAGGGAGTGTCTCTCCTGTCTCATGAAAGAATCTAGCCACAGATATACTTTTTCATGCCTTTTAACAGATGTCTCTACTGCTCTGACCGACCATCGATGACTGATTATACATGACTGGATTGAAAATTGATGTCCAAACAAAGTTGTCCATATGCAAGCTAAGCCACATTTTTTCACACCCTATGTTTGACCTGTCTGTGGTTTATGAATCAATTTGTCAACATTTTTAAGTGAAATACAGTATATGGAAATGAAATAGAATAAAATTGATCAGATAAATGGCATGGAATGAATAGAAGACACTAGAAAAGAATAGATGTGAGTACCTTGAACTAAAAATGGTGAGTGTTACTTCATTAAGTGTTCATTTCAGTGTGTGTGAGTGTGTGTCTGTGTGCATGTGTTTGAGTGTTTGAATATTGGATCAAATGTAAATTGTTTTGCTTCCTGTGGGCAAATTTGAAAACTACCTAGCTAAATGGTGGTCTTATGAGGTACTCTGGCATGAGAGCTATGCCCAATTACACACACACACACACACACACACACACACACACATATGATTGCAACTAACTAACCAATTAAATCATCTCTCTTATGGAATGCAAATGAAAAACTTCAACTAGAGCTTCGGGCTCTGGAGTGTTGCAAGACCAAGATAAACACCTTGACAAGACGGAAAATAGAAACCACAAACCAGTCAAAAGCTTGAGTAATATGCAGAGACTGTGGGAGTAGAAAGCAGCAGGGTGGAGGGGTGGTGATTGACAGTGACAGAAAGAAAGAAGCAGAGTAAAGTAGAGGTTAGTCACAGGAATGGCAGAATCACAGACTGCAAGTTATGAGATATACCCATTTATAAGGGCAAGGCAAGGTGAGCCGTTCGTCATTCCCACATTCAACAAATACTAACTGAGTGTCTACTATGTGCCAGGGACTGTTCTAAGAGCTGAGAATACTGCAGAGAAGAAAACAGACAGAAATCGATGTCTTCATAGTGTCTATATTCTAGTGGTTGTATACTGAGTTGTGCCCCAAATTACATTTAATCATACAAATGTCACAGTGACTTCCTGTGTTCCTTCATGGTTCTCTATCCTTTCAACACACCTTCAGTGTTGTATTTCTTGCAACATGAAAGAGCCTAGTTAATGAAAGAGTCAAATAAGAAATTGATTACTTAGAGTTTTGCCCAGGGCTAATTCTAAATATACCAAAGTCTCACAATGGAGAGGATGAGCTAAGAATTTGCCTTTTCTTGCAGATGGCATCAAGAACAAAACAGAAGAATGAAATTAACTAAATAAAATAAAGTTTCCATCACTGTTTCTTTTTCACTCATTTTCATTGGTTATTTATTTATTATATTACAAAAATATTCAGTGTCAATTATCTCTTATTTTCTCTTGCATTTTCTTTCATATTCTACCTCTTTTCTCTCATTAGAATCCTTTCTCACTCACACACCTCTTAAGTCTCCCCCATTTTACAAAAACAGCAAACTTTGTTGCCAAGCAACTGTGATAATCTTTGCATCTCATCATTGATAAGCTGTAGACAGAAACTCTATATACTTGCTGTCAGTTTTCTTACCTTCTTCTCAGTCCTCAACCCTTTCTAATCTGAATTTTACTACCATCAAGCTCTCCTTATGGACATTTTCCCTAAAATCAATTGTCTTTTTTCAGTCTTCATCTTTCTTGATCTCTCAGCAGATTTTAACACGTATAAAAAAAACCCCAAAACCTTAGGTTCATCATAACCAAAGTTTCTCTCTTGCTCAGGTAAGCTTCAGATTTATTGTTCAGGGAAACTTCATGAGGGCAGGGTCCATTTTTGTGTTTCTTCGCCATTAATTTCCCAGGTAGCATTGGTGTGTGGGATACAGCAGGTGTTTGCTGACCATAGTTTGAATGTATGACTGAATGGTGAATTTATATTCCTTTTGTATACTAGATTTTAGAGGAAACAAGATTTATATCTTTCTTTAAAATTGTCCCCCAAAGTAGAGAGGAAGTGAGGTCTTTATTAGGAGGGAAATTTATAAAGAAATACTTTTTTTCTTGGACTAGATGAGGTTTTTGCTAAAATGAACTTGTTTATGAGATTATTAGTGATAAAAGAGGCACAGTTGCTCATCTTTTCCAAATTACATGTCATGGACATTCCCCTAACATGATACTTAGGGTAGAGAGTAGACACATTTCCAGATGCCCACTGCTGAAAGAAAATAATTAACTGGAACACTGTTACAGTGGTTTCCCCCCATTTCCATTTGAAAAGAAATTTATGAATTTCCAAAGGCAGAGTTCAAAGTCATGGATGCCATTTTAAGTAAATACAGGCCTGCATATTTCATCGTATTTCGGGGAAATGAAATTAAACAGCCCCACGCACAAGTGATTAAAGCAATGTGTCACCCTAAATTCCAAGGTGATAATTTTTGGTGTCATCCTAGGGACTGATGCTGCCAGTAAGAAGGAGATAATTTGTCTTAATTTAGACATATATTAACTCTTTTAAGTTACTAAAGTTCTTTGAGTAGAATTTTAAATGCTGTTTAACTAATAATGCTTCTTTTCACTGAAAGGGTATAATTTACATTTGAAGTTGATTAATCAATTCCTCAGTAATGGACTAAGCAACAGAAATTTTACATTTTTAAGATTCAAATCTGTGTTTAAGACCCAGGTGTCATCAATAAGGCATTTTAAAATGAACATGACTAAAATAATTTCAATATATGTAAGAAGGACAAAATATCAAATTTGAGACTAAAATCAGAGGGAGATTATTCACATTAATTACTCTGTGTAATTAAATTATTCTGAACTTCCCTTAGCACTTTATAGCATTAACTTCTTGGAGACACCTAATCAGTGAATTTTAGTGCTATTATAAAAATGTTATTTGCTTATGTTGTCTATACCTATAAAATAGATACTATCTAAATTTATAAAATAGATTGTTCCTATTCCATTCATCCTTGCAGAAAAATAATAGTTTGCCAGTTATCTAGGAAATATCCTGCCAAACATGATTTAAATGATGCCCAAGTCACTGTGGGTATTATGAAAATTATTAGAAAGATGTTAGGGTAGAGTCTAAAAAGAGATTAGTAACATTGAAAAGTTACTTAGAATTTTTCAGAATTAAGACTACCTTTACTTTTTTTTAAGTTTTTATTTTAATTCTAATTAGTTAACATACAGTGTTACATTAGTTTCAGGTGTACAATGTAGAGAAACAATTCTATCCAACACCAAAACCTACGTTTATTTTGTAAATCCATACTACATTATTTATTCGTATAACTCACAACAATGTATCAGGTAGGTACTGAAACAAATAAACTCAAAGTATTTAAGTGAGTGGTAGTGGATGAACCAAGCTGGACACTGGCTTTCTGTGCTCTTAATTCAGTGTTGTTTCCACTTTACCATGACACTTAATATAATCTTCCTGGAATCGTCAATGTTCCAACACTCTGGAAACCATAATACTGCCTATTTTCAAATAAATGTTTTTATCTAAGTGGTTAAAAGGAACCATTTAGTAAAAGGGAAAAATGATTTTCAAAAAAGTATTTGAGGATCAAAAACACTATAGGGAAATGCTTTAGGATTCCAAAGAAGAAATTAAACAGAGAAAAGTCCCTTTCATATTCACTGGTGGGTAGATGAAAGTAAAAGTTCTGAAATATGAAAGAGTTCTGGGATTCATCTGGATACATTTGCTTGTATTTCCAAAAGGTAAACCACATAATATAAAAGAATGTTTCTGGCCAGTTTAACAGCCTTAGGAGGACAGTTTGTGGTGTCACCACACAATTTCCTTTTATATCCCTGCTGCTGATATTGATTTGCCTATTGTTCTCTCTTTTGGCCACCTTTTCCAACATCATTGAGACTGTGCGAGTGCTAGAGAAATAGTAAATTTGAAGGTTATTTCCAAAGACTCTTTCCACATATAATCTCTTTGAGGTGAAGGACATGAATACAGTCATGCTAGTTTTTAACAATTAAGGACTGTAGAGAATATGACTATTGTCTCACACAAAAGTCAGAAGCATCTATGCTCACTCTATCATGGGATTTTTTTCGGGACAATGAAAATTCAGGCCTTCCCTGCCTAACAAGATGACTCATCAGTTGACAGAGTGATCCCTCTCTACATTCAGCCTCCATATTTCCTTTCCCAACTGAGCACTGACTCCACGCCTTTAAGATTGCCCCAGAAAGAAAACTTTCCTTATGTAAATCCAAATCATAAGTATCTAGTGGTTTCATTAACCTTGTATTTGCATGCCCCTAAATGTTAATAATACTTTTGTGGGCTGATCTGTGAACCCAACCACTATTTGAACATTGTTGCTTTGAGGAGCTACATTCCCATTCCAAAAAACTGACCCAGGCACATTTGATAGGGATTTTTTAAAGTATACATGGTTTAAGCCTTAGAATGCTATGAATAATAACAACAAAGTTTGAGAGTGGTTTGAGGAACTAGATAACATTTTCAGCTATTCTTCAAATGCTTGTGGAATTTTGCAATTTTGCAATAGTAGATAAAACGACTGAAAAAGAAATCCAAAAACCTGGATTCATGTCCTAGCTCTTCTACTTACTAAGCTATTTGACCTTGATCCAAAATACTTAACATGAACCACAATTTTCTCTGTTGGAAATGGGTGTAATTTCCATCCCATTAAATCTCAGGCTTGTGAGGCAGCACAGGTCAGTTGTGGGACCTTGACTTCAAAGTGATACAAATGCAGGTTTGGATTTTATCTCGACTACTTACCATAACAGTGAATTTCTCTGAGTCTCAGTTTCTTGCTTTTAGAATTTAGGAGGATTCAAAATAATATGTACTTAATAAGTTCTTGGCCAATGAATAACTGCAATGATCTTAAGAGATGTGGGAGGTGCCTGAAAACTGTAGAGTATTATCTAATTTTATCTATATTAAAAAAAATTTAATGCTTATTTTTTTAATATATGAAATTTATTGTCAAATTGGTTTCCATACAACACCCAGTGCTCATCCCAAAAGGTGCCCTCCTCAATACCCATCACCCACCCTCCCCTCCCTCCCACCCCCCTTAATGCTTATTTTTGAGAGAGAGAGAGAGAGAGAGAGAGAGCCCAAGCAGGGGAGGAGCAGAGAGAGAGGGAGACACAGAATCAAAAGCAGGCTCCTGGCTCTGCGCTGTCAGCACAGAGCCCAATGCGGGGCTCAGACTCACAAGTCTTCGAGCCATAAGATCATGACCTGAGTGAAAATTGGCAGCTTAACCGACTGAGCCACCTAGGTGACCCATCTAATTTTATCTATGTTGTTAAACATATGAATATGTACTTCCATTATGCGATTTAGATTACAGCTTGAGATCAAAATGTATACTGAACTTGATGCTTAATATCTGTCTTTCTGACTAGAATGATTGAATGCAGGACAAGGGAAGTGAGAGGTTTTATCTCTCTTGATTATGACTTTATTCCTACAACAGTGTCATCACAGAGTAGGCGCTCGATAGTACACTCACATGAACAGGGCACTCATGTGTCAGGCATCTTATCTTCATAACAACCCTGTGATCCAAGTACTATTATTAGCCACAATTTACAGGTAAGGAAACAGTGACACTAATCAATCTCACAGCCAGTAAAAGCCAGAGACAGGACTTGAACATGGTCTCGCTCCAGAGCCCGTTCTCTTAAATGTTACACTTTACCAGAGATTAATATTTGTTGAATAAATGGGTGAACCCCCATATTCTTGTACACTTGTTTGTTAATCACTAAACCATAATAACAGTAAAGATATAATGTTTGTTAAACCCATTTTGTGAAGAAGGATGGTCATTCCCTTCTGTCTTCATACAAAGTGACCCAAAAAACTTCCTTGGGGCAAAACAGAGAAAGTGGATTCATTTTGTGAGCATGCCCAAGGTCAGATCACCTAGGGCAGTGAGAGGCAAAGCAGTTGTATGCCCACTAACTCTGCAGCATTTTCTCCTTCAATTCAATCCCATTGAATACATTTATACTCCTGATAAACTGTAGGGTAAACTGTGTTCTATGGAGAGGTCTATCAGTAGTGGCTTTCTCTCACAAGGACTAGACCTCAAAGAAGCTGCTGGTCTATTGGCAGATCTAGGAAGCAAAACTCACACTTCCTAGATTGTATTCTGGCTTCTCCATTCTGTGATTCACTTGCCTTTGGATTTTTCATTTTGTCTACTCAGAAGTAAGCACTTTCTAGGCTGGATAGTATTTGCCCTCAAAGTCAGCTCATGTCATAGAAGAGCTGTGGAACAGCTGTGGAACCTTACAGAATACAAAGCTCAGCCTTAATTTCTTAATAATACTTGTTGCTTCTAATTTATACATCTCTTTTGTGCCGATATGAAATAATGCATCAAGAACTATAAATTGCTACTCAAATGGAAGGAATTTTGTTGTTCTTGCAGAGCTGGGGAGGCAAATGGCAGAGTGGTTAAAGTCGGAGTCCTGCACAGCACTGCCTGATTCCTGATCCATGTGATCTATGACTCTCTTGTGCCTTCATCTCAAAAGTGATGACAATAATACTTATATCATGTGGATTTTGCAAGGGTTAACAGAGTTAACACACGTCAAGTTCCTACAACAGTGTCTGGCATGTGATGGCGATGTCTTAATAAATGTTAGTTGTTATTGAATTACTACAGTGTGTAATTGAATTACTATAGTGACCAGGTATGGCCTAACTGCCTTCCTCCTCTCAGGAGAGCTGCTAGGATGCCCCCACATAAGCCTCCATCCTGCCTGTCCGGGAGCTAAGTGTGAAGTTGTGAAGCTCACTAAGTATTTAACCAGCCATGGAATCTGATTGCTGTCAGATCTCAGTACAGTTCTTCAGGGGAGAAATATTTTATCTCAAAAATATTGTCTGGAAGAAGCCATTTGGTGTACCTGAAGTCTGATTATAGCATCGTTTGATTTACAAAATGTACCTGTCTTAGCAGTCTTGGTGAATTCCAAATTTCTAACCTCTAAATTATATAACAAGTATTTTACCAAGCCACAATCTGAGTCATATTCATGCCCTTTTCAGTAGTAAAAATGTTTCAGTGTATTCAAGAAACACAAGTATTGTGGCTGGATTCAGAAAGACATTAGATAGATAGATAGATAGATAGATAGATATGGTAGTGGTAGGAACCCATTTTTTTTTAGTTTATTTATTTATTTTGAGAGAGAGAGCAGAGGAGGGGCAGAGAGAGAGGGGGAGAGAGACAGAGAGAGAGAGAGACAGAGAGAGAGAGAGAGACAGAGAGAGACAGAAAATCCCAAGCAGGCTCTGCACCATCAGCACAGAGCCAAATGCGGGGCTAGAACTCACAAACCATGAGATCATGACCTGAACAGAAAGAGCAGAAATCAAAAGTTGGATGCTTAACCAACTGAGCCATCCAGCTGCCCCATGGCTGCAGGAATTTAAGATGAATTGCATTCTTAGCTTTACTTGAAAGATAGCTATAGAATGATAAATTGAGGAGGTAAAGAACTGTCATAAAATGGTTAATATTTACAACACATCCTATGTATTCTTCTGGTCTACTAGCTGAATGTTGAATCAGATAGATTTGAGTCAGAATACAGGCTACTGGTAGTTGAGAGCAAATTTTCAATCTCTTTAAGCCTCATTTGACGTATCTGGAAAATGTAAGTAATAAAAGTACCTACTTGATAAGACCCTTGAGAAAGTTAAATGCACACTTATAAAGCAGTTAGGGTGTCTAACTCAAAGCTGTTTGACAATTATAACATGTATAGACATCAGGGATTCCTTGAAAATACACATTGAGTTTGATTTATGCCTAATATCTGTTTTTTTCTCTCTCAATAATGTTTATGATCTTAAGGACAAGGAATAAAACAAAGAGATGAAAATCAACTGAATAAATAAGAACACATATTTTTTAAAGAAAACACTAGCATTGGGGCGCCTGGGTGGTTCAGTCGGTTAAGCGTCCGACTTCAGCTCAGGTCATGATCTCACAGTCCGTGAGTTCGAGCCCCGCATCAGGCTGTGTGCTGACAGCTCAGAGCCTGGAGCCTGCTTTGGATTCTGTGTCTCCCCCTCTCTCTGCCCCTCCCCTGCTCATGCTCTTTCTCTGTCTCAAAAATAAATAAAAACATTTTTAAAAAATTAAAAAAAGAAAATACTAGCATCTCATCAAAAGTTAAAAAAAAAAAATTTAAATCAACACAGAAGTGGTTGTTCAAGTTCTGAAAATTCAATGGATGTCCAAACCAGAAAGCTGTAAGTCTTCAGTACTAGAGAATCATAAAGACTAGCTGGGGAGGAGAAAAAGAAAGAAGAGCCCACTAAGAAGAAAAATAAGGAAGTCTGGGAGTTCTTAAAAAAAAATCAAACAGAGTGTCACGGGGATCTGAATAAATGAGACACTTTGAAATGAAAATTTCCTCCCTCAACTTCAATAAATACTCATTGAGTGAATAACATACGCAAAGATCCAGAAAAACAAGGTGATAAAACATGTTCTCTGCCTTTAAGAGAATTTCAATACCATAACAGGGTTATTATAGCAGGAGTTTATGCAAGGAGATGGGAGTAGAGAGGAGAGAACACCTCGATCTGTTTGGCAAAGGGTGGTGGTCGAAGCAGCCTTAACAAAGGAGGTAACAGGTGGGTTGAACTAGAAAGATGAGTATTAATTGTCTGGGAAGAATGAAGGATAGGGCATTCTGGGCGATAGACCATATGCAAAACCACCAGAGGCTTGAAATAGCCTGGCATGCTTGAGAAATTGCAGGTTTGGGGTCCTTTAGGGCCTTTGCACTCTCTATGAATTCTGTGTAGGAGGTTCGCTCAGCTACACTTCAGGTGCACATACATTCTAGCCATTCAAGTCTCAGCTTAAATGTCACACCTCTATAAAACTTTCTCAGATCACATAGCTTAATTTAGTCCCTTGTCATTCTAGAGCAAATAACTATTTTCATTATGTTAGGAGAGTGTACTAATGTTTTTTTTTTTTTCTAATTTCCCTTATTAGCTCATTGTTTACAAGCTATTTGACCCTAACAGTTCCTTGAAAACAGGCACCCTATCTTATTGACCACAGTATCCTACTGCCTAGAATTCTGCCGACCATCAAGTGGACACTCAGTAAATATTTGGTTAATGAATGAAGTAGGTTGGACATGTAAGCAAGGGACAGAGGTTGAAGGGATTTGTAAGCCATCATAAAGATTGTGTATATTCAATAGGTGGAAAAGAACTACTGGTGATTAATAAGTAGGAGAAAATATATAAATAGTTTCCTCTTAGAAGATCACTCTCATGATTATACAGAAGATGCATTTGAGAAGAATGGGGCTGGTTTGAAATCTAAGGAAGTAACTAATACATGACATACACAGTGAGGAATTTGAAGATGTGACTGATTGAAAACAATTTTTAATTGGAAGAACCTAAAGGTGAGGACCGGACCCAACACTCAGGCTTATAACATGTACACAATACAAATACTTCAAAATTGAGTTTTCAAAGATTTAAGAGAGTCAATAGTATAAAAGAGGAAAAGCATACAAAAAAAAATGAAAACAGAGGTAAAGTTGTGGCAACATAGAAGTCATTGGTGGCATTCCAGAGCAGAAATGGTGGAAGGGATCTCTTGCTACCAAGAGCAAATGAATATGATGGCTGTTAACAGCTATTCCACTCTTCATCTCTGGCTCCACCCTACACCACGGTGCAGGGGGTGAAGGGGCGGGGAGTGGATTCAAACAGACTTGATTCAAACAGCCCACAAGAGCAAGCTCTATCCACACCCCTCACAGAAAACTTCCCCTGGACACCACTCAGGCTAATAAGTACAAACACTAGCGGCAGCAAGATACATTTCAGGAAATAGTCCAAGAAGTGTACAAGCACTTTTCTTTATGCACAAGCCTTGCAGGCCAACTTGGGGGTCAATGGAAAGTGAATTCCAGAGTCCCGGATTCCTAGATAAGGGGGTGTCTTGGGCGCAAACTGATCCCTCCCCATGGCCTTAGAGATTCCTTGATTGGTGTTAAGAAGCACAGCTGGGGGGAGACCAGAGCATGAAGGTCCAGGTCAGATGCCAGTTCTACCTGGGTCTAAACTCAGGAAGGATTGCAGAAGGAGCTCAAGAACTCACATCCTGTCATCTTGAAACCTCACAGAAATAGACTAAGAAATCTCCCTCTGCAGGAGTCCCAACAAAGTCTGGTTGTTCCTCAATCACTCTAAGTGGTCACAAGCCCGTCCCATTGTGGGCATCAATCATCTTGGCAGGGAGGAATGTGGTTGACTATTTGACTTAACCTGGACCTATGCTGTACCCTGGGGGAGGGGCGTGAACACCATAATCTGAGAAGGGAGCAGTAGTGGAGGCCGGGAGAGATAAGGTGAAAGGATGCAGAGGGGCTGTGATGTTTATGTGTGCACTACTGTTGGACACGAAGGAAGATTCCAGGGTCCTATGGAGGGGAAATCAAAAAGGAATTGGAATATATGAAGCAGCACATGGAAGTATGATCCCAAGAGAAAGGAAAAATATAATTAGAGCAAAGAGAAGGGGGCAAGGCCTGATGATAGCTTTGTCAGGGAAAATCTGTGCATGTTTGAATGTAGAGGAGGAGAGCTTCAAATTTTAATATACATATAATGTTTGTTGTTAAAATGTAGATTTTGATTCAGCAGGACTGAGGTGGGGTTTGAAATTCTGCATTTCAAATAACCTCTCAGGTGATGCTGCTGGTTGATAGATCTCACCTTAAGAAGCCAGGATATGAAGAATTAGGTATGAAAGAAAGAATGAAATTGAAGGGGCTGCAAAGAAAGGAGAGATGAAAACAAGATTCCCTGAAGCATTCCTCTTTGGGAGTGGGGACATTCCAATGCTCTGTGAAGTATGGAAGAGTATTCGGACCATCTAGCATAAGCATGAAGAAGTAATGTTGCACTTGTGAAAGTCTTGTCCTTCCTATGCCCACGCTCAATGAAAACATGGCTTTCATGTGTGCGTGTCTGTGTCCAAGGATGTGTGTCTGGGCGTGTGTGCCCGCATACGTGTGTGTGCATGTTGGATTCTTTTGACAGTCTAGCAGCTGACCACAGGCTTTCAGTCACATTGTTAGTGCTTCCCTCATGACTTCATTTTTAGCCAGTCATATAAATAATGAAACTGAGTAAATTAGGGCTTCACAGAGTCTTCTTTTGACAATTCAGAGATCTGAAAGCCATATAAATTTGCCAAGTAATGAGGTGTCAGCACCTTAGGGTGACAATACTAAAAAAGTACCTCGTTAAAATAAGGAAGTAATCATTAGCGAAAACTTATTTCTGCCACTTTTGAGCCGAAACAAAAATAACGTCAGTTTTTTCCACAGATATTGACCTCAACAATGACTTTTCTAAAGCATTAAGTGGGGTACTGTCATGACAAATATTTTCAATAAAGCCTTTTATTTGAAGTTTCAAAAAATTTTTTACAACTCATCTACCATCCCACTGTCTCAATTAACTATTGGGAAATAACATATTTTTGCAAGTGAAGAATGTGTAACCTAAGGATTTTATCTTGATTATTACTCTATGAAGCATTATTAATTCTCTGGATATATAATTTGTCCCTTAGTATCTTGAAGACCAGCTAAAATTTGAAAGAATTTTTTCCTCCTCATGGCTCCTCAGTCCATTTAATACTCATTTTACTGTCTTGGAAACAGGAGAGTAAAACAGAAATCATGGGAATAAGTCTCTGAAAACCTGATTTTCTTGATTCTGCAAATATTTTTTTTTTTCTTAATCTATATTAAGTCACTAAATTCCCCTCCTCCTATTTTTCTTACTTCCCATGTTAAGTCTTTCATTTCCTTTGTCTGGACTTCTTTTTGACTGGCTTTCTCCATTACTGTCTCTACCTCATCTTTCCATTTCAGCTTATATATCACCTCTTTAGAGAGGTTTTCTTAATCTCCCCTCCATAAAGTGAGACATTTTATTATTTTCTCTCACAGCACTCTGCTGAATTCCTTCATAGCAATAATCATAATCTGCCTGTATTTGTTTACTTGATTATTTTGTCTTGTCTTTAGAATGCCTACTGTACAAGCTCAGGTAAATATTTTCCCTTGTTTTTGGTTGTAAGCCAGAACCAAGCAGTATATTGCATATGATTTACTCTCATAATATGTGTTAATGACTATAGGAAGGAGAGAAGGAATATTCCATAAGTTCTTTTAAAGTAGGAATTTGTTCTTTAATCTCTATAAACCTCAACTTTGTAGCCCCATGCTTCACATAGAGTAGGTGCTCAATAAATATTGGTTGAATAAATAGATGATCAGGAAAGTGTATGCAAATGTGAATAATTTCACTCTCAGTAGCCACAAGAGACAGAAGAAGAAGAAGCAGAAACCAGAAAGCCATGTATCCACCAACCACAAGTACTCTTTTGATTTTGGTTGATATTTGTGAGGCTTTTCCCTGGTCTTTCCAAACATACTCTAGAAATGCTTTACCCAGAGGACTTGTCTAAAATACAACAGGGAAAAAATTATCTAATTTTCTCCAAGGTTTCTGTTTCTACCAACCTATGTGTTTAAAAACTCTGTAGTGCTCATGGGGATCACCCTCAGGAAAAGTGGACAGATACTTAGAAAAACCACAATCTTTCACCACAGTGGAGTACGCACTGATCATGACCAAACAGCACCTTCAGACATTTTGTGCTTAATGGCATGCAGTTCCTTTTTTCCCCACTTGTCACTTAGAACCAGAACCACAAGTTTATTTATCAGAATAAAAGATTCACATAGATGGCTTTTGCTTAAGAGTTAACAATGTAAGTCTAATTGCTAGGGTCCGTGTCCACTCCCCCAATTATATGTGTGACCTTGAGCAAAATGTTTAATCTTTTTAGGACTACTACCCACAACATGAACATAATAATATTTAACTCATGGGGATTTTGTTTTCATTCAGTAAAATAATTCAGGTAAATACTTGCATATGTACTGCCAGGAAGTTATTAGTGATTAGTAATTCCTAGTGCTAATGTTAAGAATGTGGTAAGAGCTTGATATTAGCTGGATGTTAGCTATTATCATTACCAATTTTATGATTGTTTTTCAGTTGCAGAAGGAAACTCAGATATTTGATAAAAGTAGAGGAGATAAAAAGAAAACGTTTGCTACTTGCTTTATGGACATTCAGAAATTATGAATACCATCATTACTCTTTCCTGATAAAACAGGATGAGAGGGAGCATAAGGCCTTTCTTCTCCACAATACACTGGAATCCTCCAGGAATGGGAAAAGTTTCTTCACAGTTGTATGAAGAGACCCCAGTGTGTTTTTTGTTTTGTTAAGTCATTCTGTTGTATTTTTTCTGTATTTCTTGGCCTTTCAAGTTTTATATCAATAGTTAGGTGTGTTAACATTGTTAGATAAAAATTCCATTGAAATAAACTGGAGTAGGGGCACCTGGGTGGCTCAGTTGGTTGAGCGCCTGACTTCAGCTCAGGTCATGATCTCGTGGTTCATGAGTTCAAGCCCTGAGTCAGGTTCTGTGAAGACAGCTCAGAGCCTGGAGCCTGCTTCAGATTCTGTGTCTCCCTCTCTCTCTGTCCCTCCTCTGCTTGTGCTCTCTCTCTCTCTCTCTCTGTGTGTCTCTCTCTCAAAAAATAAACATTAAAAAAATTTAAAAACAAGGAAGTTTCTTTAAAAAAATAAATTGGAGTAAAAGAGAATGGCAGCACTCACAATGAAAGAGATGAATCTGTATTAAAAATAGCATTTTAACAATTCTTCAGAAAAGCCATGCCAATCTAACTAACCCACTTTGTGTGTATGTGTGTGTGTGTGTGTGTGTGTGTCCATGAGTATGTGAATATACTGAATTAATTACAAAGGCTAAAGTTGTTAAAAGCATACCTTCTGTCAATACATTCCCCAAAACGTCTCAATTCCATCCTTACTTGAAAAACTAATATGGGGTACCTGGGTTAAGCGTCCGACTTCAGCTCAGGTCATGAGCTCATAGTTCCTGAGTTCAAACCCTGCTTCAGGCTCTCTTGTCTCTGGCTCTCTGTTGTCAGCACAGAGATGCCCGCTTGGCATCCTCTGTCCCCCTCTCTCTTTTCCCCTCTCTCTCTCCCTCCCCCCCATTTCTGCCCTTCACCCACTCATGTGTGCACTCTCCCTCTCTCAAAAATAAACACTGAAAAAAGTAATATACCCAAACAATACATTCACAAAGTTACTATCCAAAATACTCTAACCCCCTACCTTGCTCTGAATACCTATTACTATCTTATAGATCTGACACTTTATTTATTGTCCATCTCCCTTACTAGAATGTAAGGCGAGGAATTTGTTCATCTAAGTCATAACTGTATCTCTAGCATATAGTAGATACTCAATAAACACCTGTGGGATGAATGAATATCCCTTAAAATCTGTGAGATGTCAAGGCAATATACTTATATGCACAGCACAAACCATGGGAAAATCCTTGGTTGAACTCAGTATAAGCAACAGTGTGGTGTGGCATAAATATCAGTCGAGGTTTAGATTTTAGACTTGGTTCTGCCACCAAATGTGACAATGTAGGCAGAGATTATGGCTTTCATCTGTGTCAAACGACATAGATGATTAAGAAAAAAAAAGCATCTTCTTTTCTGTGTTTGATTCAATTCACCAAAAATTATTTCTTACTAAGTGTCTATTAAGAAACTCAGATTGTTTCATAGGATAGAGTTGTGGGGGGATGGGCAGGAGAAGTGGCAGGGAGATAGCCAGTGTCTATAAAGAAATCTTTACACCCAGGAAGTTATTAGATTAGCATACAGGACAGGATAAGCATTGACATAATTTTGTTATTCGGTTACTACTTTAAAAATACGAGTTTCCTCTTTTGATTCTCTGTTCTGCAAAATAAAACTGGTAAGAATTCAAAGCAGAATCTAATTGAAATTGTAGAAAATAATAAAACTGTCATACAGTTATTTCAAATATTCAGTTATTAATTTATAATTTGAAGTATTGCTAAATTTAGCTTTTATTAAAGCTTATGGAAACATAAAAGTGAGTATATTAAAATATAGATCTAATTCCTCCTATTCATTATTCCATTGTTTTAGATTGCAATTTGTTTTAATAATGGCCTGCCTTCATTTGAAAAGCACAAGCTGCAATTTGTTAATTTTTTTCTTGCCTAAGAAAAGTCTGTAGCCATCTTACTGCTATGATAAGTGTATGACACTGTAGTAAGTTTGTGAATAAGTGTTAATGAAGTATATTTAGTTGTCATCTGAGTGTGTAGAAACCTTTAATATGATCTGGAGAGAAATAATGGAAATCATGGTAACATACATCTTTTAAAAATTTTACACAGTATTCCACTGTTCAAGTAATAACTGCAATGTATTTTAAAGCTTTGAGATAAAATTGTAATATGAAATTTCTAATTCAATAAAAAAGTATCAAACTTCACATTAGTTCCAAGCCTGCTGTTCTAGAACAGACTTCCCTTGCAGCAATCTTATATTTGCACAGCGAATCTCTTTACATAATATACAAAAACTGGACTACAGTGTACCATATAATCACAAAAGAATGTGAGACTTCTGAAAGCCTCAGTAACCACAAAACACATAATAATTTAAAAGAACAGATAATTAGAAAGAAATTTTTGCATCAGGGTCAAATAAGGCAGAAAAAAGGAATGTTCACTCAATATTCCCTTCCATTCAGTAAGAAAAACAAATGCTTGTTATGCTGATGTCCAAAATAATTTTTTAAATTGTTATTTCTAGTTAGTAGACTTATAGGTCCTGTATACTGCACTATAAGAACAACTCTAATAAGCTTCCCAGCCTTAGGAAAGAACTAGAAATGAGCTATGAATAGTGAAAAGTGAGTCATCATTACAAATAGATAGAATGTGCCACTGAAACAAATAGCAAAAGGTCAGGTCTAAAATGTTACCACTTTAAAATGGCATACTTTTTCCCATTTTCTTGGGTAATATTATTCATCACTGGCCTTGAACATTTGTGTCCGAGGCAATATTGCATACAGAAAGAGCGTGGATGGACTTTGGAGCTCTGAATTCTAAATCAGACTCTGTCAATTTCTAGGGAAGAATTTGGGAAATTACTCACTTCCCCTGAGATCCATCTCCCACTTTGGCAAAAATGTAGGTCACACCTCTTGTTTCAAGTTTCATGGGAAAGATTAAAGGAAAAGTATCTGATGTTATCCTAGTACATAAAGGACATTCAATAAATATTAGTTTCCCTTTTTCTTTTCCTAAAAATGCAAAGCAATCCAAGAAAAGCCAAGTGTTTTCTCTGTGTATTGCATAAAAATTTGAACATTCCAAGCAATAAATAGCTTGAGTTTGGCAGTCATGGGTTATCTTTAATTATAGTGTCTTTTTTTTCCCCAATAATAAACTCAGGACTTTTTATAAAGATAATATAATCACTTCTTGATTCTCAGTTTAATGACCTACAGCCACATGAACCAAACCACACACCCCTCCCAAATGGATAAAAATTCCTTGGTTCTGTAATAGCAATATAATGGGACACTGTAACACAATGTAACAGGTAGCTGCCTTGTAGTGAACATAGCATAATATATAAACTTACCTAATTACTAAACAGTACACCTGAAACTAATGTAACATCGTGTATCAAATATACTCAAATGAGAAAAACCACTTTACACATATATTACACAAGTAATAGACACGAAATACTGAAAATCAAAGAAACTTTCATAGTTACCTTAATATAAGGAAGACATCACAGAATTCTTAGATAGAAAATGAATTCTGGCTATAGTTTCACATCATATAAGTATACCTTTCTGAAGTGATAATGACTTCAGTATGGTAGACACATTAAAAGTAAAGGCTGAATTGTGAAGGCTTTATTCTTTCTTTCCTAAATTTCACCATGTGCTCTAAGGATTAGTGTATTAAAAGCCAAGTTCAAAGGTTCCAGAATGTGTTAAGTTTGAAAGCTATCACCATGGACAGCAAGACTTAACATAGGAAAATGGATATCCCTGCTTCTCTTTCGTTCCTCATTTCTTTTCTCTCCTCTGTACCTACTATACTATAGATTCTTAATGGATGCTTGTTGTATATATTAACAAATGAATGAGAGATCTTAAAAAACTTCTAAAATTTTAAATGAAAATGTATGAAGGTGAATCACTTGGCTGGTACTTATTGTTATCGTAACTGAAGGAACCACAGTAGGACACTGTAGAACTGTGCAGAAGGGGGTAAGTGCATTTGTGCTTCTAAAGACAAAGATTAGATGTCTTTCCAGAAAAAGGAAAATTACCTAAAATCACTGCAAAAGGTAACAGATGTTGAATTTGATCCAAGCATTCCACTAAAGGCTGGGAATACAAAGATGAGTACAGAGCTCACTTTAAAGAAATTTATAGTATCAAGGGAGAAATTAATTCACAAACAACCTAAAATATATGTAAAATAGACATAAAATAGACATAAAAATTACACACACACACACATACACACACACACTACTGTGCTCAGAAGCAGGAGCAATCTATGCTGCTGGGGATATAGGGTGTAAGCAGGACGGGGGGAGCATTGAAATATGCCTCTAAGGGGACAGTTTAATTGGGTCTCAAAGATAAGCCAGATGTTACCAGTCATACAAGTTGAGGCAGAATATTTAGGCATCCAGTAGTGGATGTGAAACAGCAGAGAGGCCCCAAACCAAAGTGACTAGTTTAGGGAAAGGTAGGGAGATCAATTCAGTGCACAGCAGGTTAAAAAAAATATGAGGGTAGGGAAGATTGGATAGAGAGGGGCTTGTTTGCCATATGGAAGAATTTGGATTCTATACTATATGCCAGTGGTTTTCAAGGTATAGAATAGAGTCTCCTTAGGGCTTGCTGGAAGTAAAAGTTTCTTAGCTTTTAACTGTTTGGGCTTCTAAATAACATTTCCTTTATTTAAAAAAAAGGTTTCTAAACCTCTATTATAGGCAATGAGCTTGTGAAAGGGAAATTTGTTTCAGAGAGTAATTTGGACAGATTTACGTTTCAAGAAGTCATTGACTAGATTTTAGTAGATGTAGAAGGAGCCTGAGATTAGATCCTAAGAATAATTAGATCACCCAAGTAAAGATCTGGGAGCCTATTCCCAGAAGGCCACAGGCAGGATGAAGAGCAGGTCACTGGAACAGAAGCAAATGGTCTTTGGAACTCTCTTCCACCTCCCTGGATTAAATGATTGAACTCCATATTAAGAGAAAGCAGATCAGGATTAGTCTCAGGTTTTAATTTAGGGTTTTGCATACGTAAAGGCACCAATGATAAGGGATAAAAGTAGGATTAGGCTTGGATGCAAAAATGTAAATTGAAGTTGAAATACTGTAGTCCTTATAAGTGAATATGCGTATTCAAGTGTTGGACATTAAAGTGTGGGGAAAGAAAAAAAAGATCTATACTAAGGATACAGCTTTGAGAGCTAGTGGCATAAGAGTGTGTCTCCATACATAAGTATGTACTGGGTCACTCCAGGAACAGATAAGTACATGAAAGTTCCAAAAATAAAGTGTGTTTTGTTTTATTTAAGGAAGAGGCAGAGGAAGAGAAATCTGTGAAAGAAACTAAGTAGGAAAGGAAGAAGAAACTAGGAGAATGTAGTGTCATGTCACAAGGTAAAGCAGTTCCAAGGAAAGAGTCAAACACTGCAGAAAGATGTAAAGACTGAGGAGAATCTATTGAATTTGGCAATGTGCATCTCCTTAGAGACCTCAGCTAAAGCATATCTGTTGATGGAATAGTGAAAGCAGAAATGGTGCTACAGTTTGAGAAAGTTAGGAAGTCATCGAATGGAAAGAAGGTACTGAGATTTCATTTAGAGGGACTTCAGGAGCAAAAATACTGATTTGTGTGTGTAGAGTTTGGTAGAGACTTCAAGAAAGTCAACATGGCTATAGGGCAAAACCAATAAGTATGAAATTTCTACTTACTTATGAGACCAGTACCATCTTAAAAGTGGTATTTATTGGTGGTAAAAATCACAGGATTTTTTTAAAAAAAATTTTTAATGTTTATTTATTTTTTGAGAGAGAGAGACAGAGTGTGAGTAGGGGAGGGGCAGGGAGAGAGAGGGAGACACAAAATCCAAAGCAGGCTCCAGGCTCCAAGCTGTCAGCACAGAGCACGATGCAGGGCTCGAACTCCCAAGCTGTGAGATCATGACCTGAACCGAAGTCAGATGCTTAACCGACTGAGCTACCCAGGCGCCCCCAAAATCACAGGATTTTTAAAGGAGATTAAGAAGCAATTTTGGAGTAAAAAATAAACTCATAGACTTGAAGCTTGATAACTGATTTATAACTTTGTCTTTTCATTCTGGATTCATTTCATTATGCTACCATGAATATAGAGAATTAGATCAAACTAATAAGAGAAATCAAAATCAAAATGCCATATTAGGGCTATCACCAGAGAGTTGGTGCCAGGAATTGGCAAATCTCTGTGTCCTTCTGTCTTGAAAGTGGAAGAAACACTGAAGCATTTAGAAGGCAATAACCAGGACAAAGAACATGTAAACAGCTGTTTCCTAACTAGGGAACAGATCCTTGAAGAACACCATGGTTGTTCTAGCATTAACAATGTGATTTTTTTTTTTTTTTGAAGTTCAAGGGCTAACATATTTAGTTAATTTGGTGGGGAAAGCATGACCTACTTTCTACAACTATGCTCCGTGAGAGCACAAGTGAACTTTACTTTTCAAGGACTCTCCATTTTTTCCCCAAGAGGAAGAATAATTACTTACAAAACATTTAGGTTTTTTTGGAGTGTTGGGGATGTTGGAAGTGGGGGTAAAGAATATCATTTAAAGATTTATGTTTCCTTTCACTTTAATGAAAATTCCATGACCTTTATTTATGAACTAACATGTTTCTAAATAGCTCTTAGAGTTGAATTCTTCTAACCCTGTTTTATTGAACAGGCTGAAGTCCATCCCACCCCAAACCCAGTCTTTTTGCTGTTTTGTTGAGATTGATACTGGTAGAGAAAATCTATAAATTCCTTGAAAGAAGATGGCTACATCCTCAGGGCTTCATAGATAGATGTTCAATACATGCTTACTGGACTAAGGGAAGTCATATACAAAATAATAGTGGCCAAAATTTCACTTATTTGAGGGATGATATCATCTTTCTTCTTTTAAAAAAATGTTCCCCAGCACTTACAAATTAAAGAACTCAATAGCTATTTGTCTTGAAAATAGATTTTGTTTGGATCCATTTGATTGGTTGACAAAGTTATTATTTACTCAAACAGGAATAGTTTAGCCCAGATATTAAGAAATCAATGCCCATGATTTGACCAAGCCCAACCTTGGATATAGAGCTTACTTAAAAAAAAGGCGGGGGGGGGGGGGGGGTAGAGCTAAGATGGTGGTGTAGTAGGAGGACCCTAGGATTGCCTTGTTCCTCAAACAGAGCTAGATAACTATGAAATCATTCTGAATAACCATGAAATCAACCTAAAGACTGATAGAACAAATTGCACGACTAGAGAGAGAGAAGAGGTCACATTGAGGAAGGCAGGAAGGAAGTGCAGAGACATGATTTGGGGGAGAAAAGGATCATGGGTGCTGTGGAGGGAGGGAGCCCTTGTTACAGAGAGAGGTGAGAAAGAGTTGAGTGTACAGGGGCATAAGGAGAACACTTCTCCAAAGGCATTGGCTGGGAAAATGAGAAAGGTTGATTTTTGTGAGTTTTTGCAACCAGTAGGACTCAAAGACTAGAGTTTTAGAGGGCCTTGGGCATGGCTGGGATAGAGACCTGAGGACAGTGCCTTGTTTCTGTGGAGGAGGCAAGAAACAACCCCAGGGCAAACTGTGTGACCTGAGGTTCACCTAAGTTGTATGAGGAGAGACTGTTTGTACTTTTTGGAGTCCATCTATGAGAGATGGCATTGTTTCTATGGGGACAATAGGGTTGGCAGGCACCATTTCTCTTCCCCATCCCTCAGCATAGGCACAGAGACACCTGTTGAGGGCAGCTAACCCAGACACTGTCTGTTCAGCCTTCTTTGCTCCAAAGCCCATGCCTTGTGCTCTGGCATGACCAGAAGTGGCAAGACCACTTCCCAGAGGATCAGCATATGTCTTTGCCACAGCAGGCCCCTAAAGTTTGGAATTTTAAAAGTCAGCAGGCTAGCTAAGGTAGAGCCCAAGGTGTGCTTCAGGGCTCCAGGCAAGCAAGTGACCCAGAAACAGACAGTGTGAGAACAGCGATCTGATAAATGCCTGTAATGCATGAGGGGAAAGTATTCTCTCCTTTGAAAGTGCTTCCCTGAGAGCAGCAAACACAGAGACCCTTCTCCGGGGACAAAGGAGTGGGCTGACATCATTTGCCTCCTCTACCCTTCAGCATAAGCTAACTTCAGTAAATAGCACAGTGCTTATGCTAGCTGCCTAACCTGTTTACAGCAAGTCCTGCCCCCCTATCCTCTGCCAGGGTACTGATTCTCTCTGGCAGGTGTGCCTAAGAACCAGTGTGGCAGGGTCCTTCCCTAGGAAACCAGCACAAGCCCCCCACAGATACCATGTCTACTAACCATAGTGTTCTGCAAAGCTTCAGTTCTAGGGGAAATAGCATCAGGTCTCTTTTAGCAAGCAGATCAGAGCACAACTAGTTAAAATTCACCACACTCTTGACAAGGTCCAAACACTCCCCACTCTGGGCAAGGAGAATCTCTGCAGACAATTGACCTGAAGGATAGAGCAGCCAAAACACAGCAGCACAGTGAATTCAGCACACACCAGAGACACTGCTTGAAGTACCAGGTCCTGAACATTATATGACCTCTTCTTAATAAAGTCATTATTCTCAAGAGCAGGAAACAAAACAGGCTTTTCTAACACAAAAAAGACAAAGAGCTAGACAAAATGCCAAGATGAAGAATCCATTCCGTCCAAAAAAGAACTAGAAAAGGTTACAACCAGGGATCTAATTGAAAAAGATGTAATATGCCTGATGCAGAATTTTTTTTCTCACTTTCTTCTTTTATTAGGAAACAGACACAGGGCATATCACAGGGTCGGAAGCAGTGTGATGTCTCCTGGCAAGACCAAGGACAATGGTAGCCAGAGTCAGAGTCACCGTGGCCAGGCCTAAGTCCAACCCTAATGCAGAATTTAAAGCAACAAACATAAGGCTACTCACTGGGCTTGAGAAAAGCATGGAAGACATCAGGGAGACCCTTAGCACCGAGATAAAAGGGCTAAAAAACCAAGCTGAAATGAAAAATGCAATAACCAAGATTCCAAACTGACTGAATGGAGTGACCACAAGGATGGAAGAATCAGAGGAATGAATAAGTGATATAGAACACAGAATTATGGAAAATAATGAAGCTGAAAAAAGAGAGAACGAAAAATTTTGGATCATGAAAGTAGATTTAGGGGTCAGTGACTCCATCAAAAGTAATAATATCCATATCACAGAAGTCCCAGAAGAAGAAGAGAGAGAAAAGGGGGCAAAAGGTTTATGTGAAGAAATTATACCTGAAAACTTCCCTAATTTGGGGAAAGAAATAAACATCCAAATCTAGGAGGCACAGAGAGTTCCCAACAAAATCAGCAAAAGCAGACCAACTCCAAGATATATTGTCGTTAAATTTGCAAAATATAGTGATAAAGAAAAAAAATCCTAAGAGCAGCAAGACAACACAACTAGAAGATCTAACAATTGTAAATATTTATGCTCCGACTTGGAAGAATCCAAATATATCAAACAATTAAGAAAAATATAAAGGAACACATTGATAATAATATAATGATACTATGGGACTTTAATATCCCACTTATAACAATGGGCAGATCATCTAAACAGAAAATCAACAAGGAAACAATGGCTTTGAATGACACACAAGACCAGATGGACTTAACAGGTGTATCTAGAATATTTTATCCTAAAGCAGCAGCAGCAGCAGCAGAATACACATTCTTTTCAAGTGTACATGGGACATTCTCCAGAATAGATAACATATGGGGTTGTAAATCAGCCCTCAACAGGTACAAAAAGACCAAGATCATGCCATGCATATTTTCTGACCACAACACTCTGAAACTTGAAGTCAACCACAAAAATTTTGGAAAGAACACATACATGTAGGTTAAAGAACATCATACTAAAGAATGAATGGGTCAACCAGAAAATTAAAAAAAAAAAAATAGAAACAAATGAAAGTAAAAACAGCATGGTCCCAAACCTTTGGGATGCAGCCAAAGTGGTCATAAGAGGGGAGTATATAGCAATACAGGCCTACCTCAAGAAGCAAGAAAAATCTCAAATAAACAACCTAACTTTCCACCTAAAGGAGCTACAAAAACAACAACAAACAAAACCTAAAGCCAGCAGAATAGAAATAATAAATATTAAAGCAGAAATAATGATATAGAAGTGAAAAAAAAAAAAAACAGTAGAACAGATCAATGAAACCAAGAGCTGGTTCTTTGAAAAAATTACTAACATTGATTCACCTGTAGCCAGATGTATCAACAAGAAAAGAGAAAGAACTCAAATAAATAAAATCACAAATGAGAGAAAATAAATAACCACTGACACCACAGATATGCAAACAATTTTAAAAGAATATTAGGAAAATTATATGCCAACAAATCAAACAATCTGGAAGAAATGGATAAATTCCTAGAAACGTATAAACTACCAAAACTGAAACAGGAAGAAACAGAAAAGTTGAACAGACAGATAACCAGTAGAGAAAATGAATCAGTAATCAAAAATCCCACAACAACAACAACAACAACAACAACAACAACAAAAATCTTCCAACAAACAAAAGTCCAGGGCCAGAAGTCTTCACAAGGGAATTCTACCAAACATTAAAAGAAGACTTAATACCTTTTCTTCTCAAACTATTCCAAAAAATATAAATGGAAGAAAAACTTCCCACCTCAATCTACCCCAACTCCAAAATCAGATAAAGATTCCACTAAAAAAGAGAACTACAGTCCAATATCTTTGATGAATATGCATGCAAAAATTCTCAACAAAATAGTAGCGAATTGAATCCAACAGTACATTAAGAGAATCATTCACCACTATCAAGTAGGATTTATTCCTCGTTTGCAAAGGTGGTTCAATATTTGTAAATCAAGCAACATGATACACCACATTAATAAAAGAAAGGATACGAACCATATGATTCTCTCAATAGATGCAGAAAAATCATTTGAAAAGTACAACATCCCTTCATGATAAAAACCCTCAAAAAGTAAGGACAGAGGGAACATACCTCAACATCATAAAGGTCATATATGAAAAACCCACAACTAATATCATCCTCAATGCAGAAAAACTGAGAGCTTTTCCTCCATGATCAGGAACAAGACAGGGATGTCTGCTCTTACCACTGCTATTTAGCATCATACAGGAAGTCTTATTCTCAGTAATTGGACAACAAAAAGAAATAAAAGGCATTCAAATTGGCAAGGAAGAGGTCAAACTTTCACTATTTGCAGGTGACATGATACTCTAAGTAGAAAACCCGAAAGACTCCACCAAAAACAAGCTGGAACTAATGCATGAATTCATTGAAGTTGTAGGATACAAAATCACCATACAGAAATCTGTTGCATTTCCATACACCAATAATGAAGCAGCAGAAAGAGAAATCAAGGAATCAATCCCATTTAAAATTGCACCAAAAGGGGCACCTGGGTGGCTCAGTCGGTTGAGCACCTGACTTTGGCTCAGGTCATGATCTCACAGCTCTGTGAGTTCGAGCCCCGCATCGGGCTCTGGGCTGATGGCTTGGAGCCTGCTTCGGATTCTGTGTCTCCCTCTCTCTCTGCCCCTAACCCACTTGCATTCTGTCTCTGTCTCCCTCAAAAATAAATAAACATTAAAAAAAAGTTTTAAAAAATAAAAAATAAAATTACAGCAAAAACCATAAGATACCTAGGAATAAACCTAACAAAAGAGGCAAAGGTTCTATATGCTAAAAACTATAGAACACTTATAAAAGAAATTGAAGAGGACACAAAGAAGTGGAAAAACATTCCGTAGTCATGGATTGGAAGAACAAATATTGTTAAAATGTATGTACTATCCAAAGCAATCTACACATTTAATGCAATCCCTATCAAAATACCACACCAGCGTTTTTCACAGAGCTATAACAAACAGTCCTTAAAAATGCATGGTACAACAAAAGATCCCAGATAGCCAAAGCAAACTTGTAAAAGAAAAGTAAAGCTGGAGGCATCACAATTTATATTACAAAGCTATAGTCATCAAGACAGTATGGTACAGGCAGAAAAACAGACACATAGATCATTGAAACACAACAGAAAACACAGAAATAAACTCACAACTATATTGCAAATTAATCTTCAACCAAGCAGAAAAGAATATCCAATGGAAAAAAAGACAGTCTCTTCAACAAATGGTGTTGCGAAAAATGGATAGCAATATGCAAAATAACGAAATCGGACCACTTTTTTACACCATACACAAAAAACAAATTCAAAATGGATGAAAGACCTAAATGCAAGACAGAAAACCATCAAAATCCTAGAAAAGAACACAGGCAGCAACCTCTTTGATGTTGGCCATAGAAACTTCTTCCTAGATCTGTTTCCTGAGGCAAGAGAAACAAAAGCAAAAACAAATTATTGTGATTTCATCAAGATAAAAAAACTCCGCACAATGAAGGAAACAATCAACAAAACTAAAAGGTAACCTACAGAATGGGAAAAGATATTTACAAATGACATCTGATAAATGGTTAGCATCTAAAGTATATAAAGAACTTATCAAACTTAACACCTAAAAAACAAATAGTCCAGTTAAGAAATGGGGAGAAGACATGAATACACATTTTCCAAAAAAGACATCCAAAACTAACAGACACATATAAACATACTCAACATCCCTTAGCATCAGGAAAATATAAATCAAAACCACAATGAGATACCACCTCACACCTGTCATAATGGCTAAAATCAATAACACAGGAAACAACAAATGTTGGCAAGGTTGCGGAGAAGGGAGAGCCCTCTTTTACTGTTGCTGGGATTGCAAACTGGTGCAGCCACTCTGGAAAACAGTATGGAAGCTCTTCAAAATTTAAAAATATAACTACACTATGATCCAACAATTTCACTAATTGATAGTTATTTATCCAAAGGATTCAAAAATGCTGATTTGAAGGGATACATGAGCCCCAGTGTTTATACCAGCATTATGAACAATATCTGAATTATGGATAGAGCCCAAATGTCCACTGACTGATGAATGGATAAAGAAGATATGGTGCATATATGTATATATATGTGTATATATGTATGTATATATGTATATATACACATATATATGTGTATGTATGTATATACATATGTATATATGTGTATATAATGTGTATGTGTGTGTGTGTATATATATACACACACACACACACACACACACACACACACAGCACACACAATGGAATATTATTCAGCCATCAAAAAAATGAAATTTGCAACGATCTGGATGGACTAGAATGTATTATGCTAAGTGAAATAAGTCAATCAGGGAAAGACAAATACAATACAATTTCACTCATATGTGTAATTTAAGAAACAAAACAGATGAACATAAGGGGGAACCCTGAGAGGCAAACCATAAAACAGATTCTTAACTATAGGAACAAACTGATGGTTACTAGAGGGGAGGTAGGTGGGTGGGATGGGTTAAATGGGTGATAGGGATTAACGAGGGCACTTTTGATGAGCACTGGGTGTTGTATGTAAGTGACGAGTCACTAAATTCTACACCTGAAACTAGTATTACACCATGTTGACTAACCGGAATTTAAATACAAACTTGAAAAAAGAATGTTTATGGCCAGAAAAAAAAAAGAAAGAAAGAAAGAAATCAATGCCGAGAGAGCCAAGGAGATAAAAAAGGGGGAAATGTGTGGGCGTAAGGGACTAGAGATACTGGTGACTGAAAGGAACCAGGCAGCAGCTATATCACTCCAAGAGATTATGCTGCACAGGCAGGCATCTGTCCCAGATTGCCTGGTTTTTCAGACCTCAGAAATATGTATTTTGAGACTAAATCTCTCAATTTAAAAATTTTAACTCATTTGCTTTTAAACCACCATGTGATTGACTACTTCTACTCTAGGTAGATATTGGCAATTAAGGCCTTCAAACAACAAACCATTAAAAAAGGGTGAATAAATACAGTGAATAGATTATGTGTTCAGCCTGTGCCACTTGAATTACAAATAAACTTTCTCAGTAACAAGGGTATAAAATACACTGCGTACAGCTGTAGGAATGATTATCAAATTCTCTTTTCTCTCTTCAGCTGCAGCAGCCTGTAATGCTACCATAATCTAAAAGTTGAACACCAAAATGATTAAGAAGAAAAAACACTTGGAGACTTTTGCATAATTCATCATTGCAGCTGGGACTGAAAGACACATTGTCTTGTAGCACAAATACATTATAAATTACAACACATAATGACAATTCAGTTAAAATATACTTAAGTGAAAAGATTTAAACTGTAATTTCTTCCATTATTAGAAACACTTACAAAACAGTTCATTCCTCCTAACCTAAACAAACACATTGCTAACTTTTAGATATATTTTATGCAATAACATTGTTTGATTGGAGAAGGAGACTTTGTGCAATTCACCCATGATCTATTCATTCCAAATGGCTCGATTGTAGGATTATTATTGTTCCATCACATGAGAAATGCATCAGGGCCCATTCATTGGACAAAGCACACTGTAGTAGAAACACCACAAGTGGTGCCAACTTTTGTCACACTTCAGTGAAGGTATTTAGAAAATTTTTCTTTAGCTGTGGATCATTCCCTAACAAAAACTGTCTGTACCATGCAGTACTTTTAAGACTAGATTTTTAATAGCTACGTGTTTAGATGAGTGTGTATGGTAGTAAGAGGTAACAGCACAAAACAAATGCCCCATAGGTACACAGATTTGAATCCAGATCTGCCACTCATTCGCTATGTAACCCTGGACTAATAACCAGAATATTTTTGAGAAGCTTTCATGTTCCAGGCACCATGCTGAGCACTGGGTACACATGAGTGAACAAGATATAATCCTTGCCCAAAGAAGTTTAAAATTTAACAGGAGAATCAGAAAAGAATAGGCAATTTCAACACAGAATTTGAAGGGCTATAGGAAATGTTAACCAGGGAGTATTTTGGGAGCACACAGGAGTAACCTCTATCCCAATCTTAAGCTGTAAGTTTTCCTGGAGGAAGTGATATCTGAGCTGATATCTGGAGGAAGGATAGGAGCTGGTAAGTGAAAAGTGAGGCACAGAATATTTTACAAGGAGGAAATAACAAAGACCAGAAACTGAAAGACAGGCTAGAATTTCTGAGGACCTGCTCATGCTTTGTATGTCTGTACAGGCACACACAATGGAATATCAGCAGGACAAGACTCAATGTTTGTCATAGCCAAAACAAGTTTGAAGGGCAAGACAAAAATGCAAATACAAAAGTAGTTTAAAAGAAGGGTCAAAAGTATTACCTTACTACTACTCATTTATTTATTCTTCCTCTTTACAAAAGGTCATTTCAATCTACCGTGTTTAAGAAACTATAGGGTGCCCCGTCCTCCATCTCTTCTCACCTACCTCCATTCTAGCGAGGAAGTCAGAAGAATGAGAAAGAGCTTGTGTGTGAAATGCTTTAGTGTGGAGGTTGCTAAGGCTGCTTTTCTTATGTTTCAAGAAAAAAATAGACTTTAAATATGGAAAAAGATAGCACTCTGGAACAGAGGCAGAAGGGAGAGAGTCCAGATGCAGCAGCATCAGAAGGAATAAGCTCCAGGCAGGTGAGAAAATAATCTGGTCCCTCTTTTTCCAAATTGGTCATAAGTGAAAACCAAATCTTTCTTTTAAAAGTGATTTGAGGGGCACCTGGGTAGCTTAGTCAGTTAAGCATCCAATTCTTGGTTTTGGCTCAGGTTATGATCTCACGGTTCCTGAAATGGAGCCCTGCTTTGGGCTCTGGGCTGTCATCCCCTGCTTGGGATTCTCTCTCTCCCTCTCTCTTTCTCTGCCCCTGGCTCACTCACTCACTCTCTCTCTCAAAAACATAAATAAACATTTTTTAAAGTAGATTTGATATTTAGAAACAGCCCAAAGAAAGGGTTCCTTAACAAAGTTAAAGTCTCTTCTAGATGGCCATTAAGGAACTTGTACTTTCTGATTTCAAACTGCACTACAAAGCTATAGTAATAAAAAGAAATTGGTACTGATATAAAAACAGACACACAGACAGATGGAACAGAACTGAGAGTGTGGAAACAAACCCATGCAAATATTGTCAAATAATATTTTATAAGGTAGCCACAAATGCTCAATGGGGAAAGATAGACTCTTCATTAAAGAGCCTCGTTATGGTAGTGGGAAAACTGGATATCCACATGCAAAAGAATGTAATTGGACCTCCATCTTAAACCATTCACAAAAATTAACTCAAAATGGATTAATACATGAAACTTAAAACTCCTAGAAGAAAACAGAGAAAAGCTTCTTGACATTGGACTTTGCAATAATATTTTGGTTAACACCAAAAGCACAAGCAACATGAGCAAAAATAAATGAAACTACTTCACACTAAAATCCTTCTGCACAGCAAAGGAAACGATCAACAGAACGAAAAGGCAACCTATGTAAAGGGAGAAAATAATTATAAATAATGTATCTCATAAGGGGTTAACATCTAAAATAAATAATAGACTTACACAACTCAATAGCAAAAATGAAAGAAAGGAAGGAAAGGAAACAATTTCATTTAAAAATAGGCAAAGGGTTTGAAAATATATTTCTCCAAAGACATATAAGTGGTCAACAGGTACATGAAAAGGTCTTCAATAACAGTAATCATCAGGGGAATGCAAATCAGCACCATAATGAGATATTACCTCACACCTATTAGAAGTTATTATCAAAAGACAAGAGATTACAAGTGTTGAAGAGGATGTTGAGAAAAGGGAACTCTTGTGCACTCTTGGTGGAAATGTGAATTAGTACAGCCACTATAAAAACCAATCTGGATGTTTCTCAAAAAGGACTACCATATAATCCAGCAATCCTACTTCTGGCTATATATATACAAAGGAAATGAAATCACATGCATAAAGAGATATCTGTACCCCTGAGTTCTGTACAGCATTATCCATAGTAGCCAACACATGAAAACAACCTAAGTATTTGTATACATGTGAATAGAGAAAGAAAATGTGTTTGTATACAATGGAATATTATTCAACCTTAAAAAAAAAAAGGAGATCTTGCCTTTTAGGATAACATGGATGTGCTTGAGGGCATTATGCTGAGTGAAATAAGTCAGACAGAGACTTAAAGAAGAATCTCAGTTAAGTGTAGAGTCTAAAAAAAGTCGAGCCTATAGAAACAGAGAGTAGTATGGTGGTTGCCAGAGGCTGCAGTTTGAAGAAAATAGAGAGATGTTGGTCAAAGGATACAACTTCCAGTTGTAAGATGAGTAAGTTCTGGGGGATCTGATGTATAGCTTTGAGACTATAGTTAACAATACTGTAGCATATATTTGAAAGTTGCTAAGAGAGTAAGTCTTAAATGTTCTTACCATACACACACACAGACACAAAAGGTTATGTGAGGTGATGGAGGTTTTAACTAACCTTACTGGTGTGGTCATTTCATATATATGTGTATATCAAATCACACTGTACACCTTAAATTTACATAGTGTTTCATGTGTATTTTTTCTCAATAAAGCTGAAAAAAAAAACAAAGAAATTATAGCCATTGCTTTCATACAGTCTATTAATTTTCACATTAAATGTGACAATTCTCCAGACACTATTTGAAGTAAAACCAGTTGGGGCACCTGGGTGGCTCAGTCGGTTGAGTGTCTGACTTCGGCTTGGGTCATGATCTCGCTCTCCAGGAGTTCAAGCCCCGCGACAGGCTGTGTGCTGACAGCTCAGAGCCTGGAGCCTGTTTCAGATTCTATGTCTTCCTCTCTGTCTGCCCCTCCCCTACTCATGCTCTGTTTCTCTCTCTTTCTCTATCAAAAATAAATAAACATTAAAAAATTAAAAAATAAATAAAACCAGTTGACTGATTTTTAGCAGAGAAAATGCTCATTTCTAGATCAGCAATAAACTTCATGAAAATCATTGTGCAGAACACTAGTAATAATAAATTCCAAGAGAAAAATGTAATGTCATTGGTCAAATAATTTGGGGAAATGCTACATACTATCTCTATTGGTCACTGACTATTTGTGTTAACATATTTAATAATCTTTTTTTAATGTTTATTTTTGAGAGAGAGAAAGAGGAAGAGTGCCCATGCACACACAGGGGAGGGGCAGAGAGAGAGGGGGACAGAGCAAACTCTGTGCTGACAGCAGAGAGCCCAATGTGAGGCTTGAACTCAAAAACTGTGAGATCATGAGCCAAAGTCAGCCGCTTAATCCACTGAGCCACTGAGGTGCCCCAACATAGTTAATTATCTGAGAAGTCCTAATGTAAACAGAGAAATTGAGAAAACACTTTAACCCACGATTAGATAAAGGTCAATTGGCACAGATTTAGTCAAGAGACTAGAGATACCATTCACCAGGCATGAGCTAAGTGCCCTTGAAGCTGTCATTTTCAAAGGAAATCCTTGAGGATATCTTTTACAAAGGACCTAACTCCCTTACACTATCATATACAGGGTACCTTTTCTATCAAAGGAAACTAATGAGATTGACCACCACAGAACAGACCGCCATTCTGTCTGTTGTCCTTCAATTGTGTATGTCAAGAACTATGTATGACCCTTCCTAGAAATAGCCTACATAGCCAATGCTGAAGAATAACATAGCACACTACAAATCCTTGATAAACCTAAGTTTCATTTTGGGGATCTTAGCTGGCTCAGTCAGTTAAGCACCTACCTTTAGTCAGGTCATTATCCCACAGTTCGTGAGCTTCAGCCCCACACTGGGCTTCACACTCTCTCTCCCTCTTTCTTCCTCTCTATCTGTACCTCGTGCGATACTCTCTCTCCCTCTCTCTTTGCCCCTTGCTGTCTTGTGCTCTCTGTCTCTCAAAAATAAATGAATAAGTAAATAATTAAGAAATTTAAGTTTCACTTTGCCCAGCAGTCCTACTTTCTTGTTTGCCTTTTAAGTCACTTTAATAGAATAGGTGAAACTTTTCGGTACCAAAATTTATTAAAAATAAGTTGGGACTTCTCTGCCACCTAAACCAAAATTTCTTCCTAAAAAGATGAATAAAAAAGGTCAATTTCTTGGTAAGCCTTCCTGTTTGTGTTTTCAGGGTAACTTGGGCAACCTTTGCCATCAATCCCCATGGCCAAGTGAGCCGTGCCACCTTTCAGGGTCCAGAACTTTTCAGATGCTTGAAAAGGGACTTCTGAGACAAAAGGCAGAAGCAGTGGCAGTGATAAGAGTCGTTACTTGGTACTAAATTTGTTAGGGAAGGGAACATAAATGAAACTTCCATCTTATTTTTTAGAAGGAAGCTTCCTAAGGATTTGTTTCCTGACCTGACTATAATGCAAATGATGTCATGCAGTTCCTACCTCATTGCCTGGCATAAAATACCTACAGTATGGTCTTGCCTAGGGAATGGACGCATCTCTAATTTTGGTAAACCTTAGAACACTTTTGTACCTTTTCTGTAACAACTTTATGATAAAATTTACAAGTTATCTACAAGAAATGGACTCATGTCAAACTTGTCGCTCCTGCAACACTTGCACTGAGCAGTGTCTGAAACAGACAGTACCACCATAAATGTTTGTGGAGGGAGAAAAGGGAAGGAGAAGAGGCTCAGAAACTGAACACGAAGGTTGCCACTTTTTAAAAATTTTTTTCTTAATGTTTATTTTTGAGAGAGAAAGAGAGAGAGAGAGACAGAAAGAGAGAGAGAATGAGTGGAGAAGGGGCAGAGAGGGACAAAGACACAGAATCCGAAGCCGGCTCCAGGCTCTGAGCTGTCAGCACAGAGCCCGATGTGGAACTCGAACTCAAAATGGTGAGATCACTACCTGAGCTGAAGTTGGTCACTTAACCAAATGAGCCACCCAGGCACCCCAAAAAGGCTGTCACTTTTAAAGGAGCAAATCTCTTGTCACTATCTTAAAGAAGAAATTAAAGGTATGTTCTAAAAAAGTTTTGGCCTTTTTAGGGGAACATATTTCTTTCATATTATTTGATATAAAGAGTAAGCCTGGACTTACTTTCAGAAAAAAACCTCATATAATTTTAATTATAAATTACATTCACTAGACTTGATTCATCCTTAATTCATATAATTTGATCATTCTCTACTTCACCTGCCATTCTGAACAGAAATCCTCCTATTTTTGTGTGTGTAACACTAAACAGGCACACTAGCATAGGTATTCATATATCTCATTACTGGCAGCTACAGTTGAGTAAATGAGTCCCTGTTGTTGCACAAAAACATATTTAAGGCCCTAATTCATATTTGAGGTCCAACATGCCTTCACGAAATTTTCAAAGTTGTTCACTTTGAACTCATAATGTCTTGGACTAAAATTATCCATCCACACATTGTAATAATCAGTACATTTTCTTTCATTGTTTTTTAATGTTTGTATATTTTTGAGAGAGAGTTTGAGTGGGGGAGAGACAGAGAGAGAGAGAGAGGGAGACACAGAATCCAAAGCAGGCTCCAGGCTCTGAGCTGTCAGCACAGAGCCCGAAGCGGGGCTTGAACTCACGAACCCCGAGATCATGACCTGAGCCCAAGTCGGACGCCTAACGGACTGAGCCACCAGGTGCCCAAAGGACATTTTCAGTTACAAGTAACAGAAACACAAATCAGACAGGCTTATGAAATAACTAAATGAATGGATGGATGAATGAAATATTGGCTCACTTCACTGAAGTCCAAAAGTAAAACCTGGCTATAATTGGTGTGAAGAAATAATACTAGGAATCTATATTATTCAGTTTCTTAGCTTTCCTTTTCTCTGTGTTGATTTCATTTACTAGCAAGCTCTCAACATCTGGTAGCAAGATGGCCTCAGCAGCTTCAGGCTGTTTCCTCCATCTTTGCAAGCCCAGTGTGAGAAAGAGCTCTTCTTTCCTAAGAGCGCCAGAAGAATTTTTAGTGAGCAGGCCTGGAGTGCCCACCTCTGGAGCCTAGACTACAAGTAGGGAAGGGTGACTCCCCCAAGGAAAATCCAGATGCTACTGTACCAGAAGAAAGGGGCATGGATACTGGATGTGTAAACACGCAATAGCTATCTGCTACGCTCATACTCTAAAATCTTGTGGAACTAGGTAGAAGTCAGGGTTATTGAGTTATATTTGGATTGTTCATAGGCAATTCATTAAGTTTTTATCTTAAATACTATTAAAAGTCATTTTTCTCAGGTCTAGACAACAGCTGGGTGATTTTAATTCATACAAATTTATCATTAAAATGTACTGAGAAACAGCAGGTAAGCCTTTCATGAACCTTTTGTGAGAGTTCACTGTGGTAACTTAATTCACTGATAAAACTCCATTATTCAAATATCACCAGTGATTCAATATCAAACATTCGCATTTAAGACTATAAACATAGAAAAAGGTAGATTGTTAAATGTGAATGTTTATGAGCATAATCAATAAGCTACTGGCTAGATAGTAAATTTGAACCTGCCAAAATTACTTGATGAACATAAATTCTCTATTTTTAGAGAGATGAATAATCCATTGGTTAAATAAGCAATCCCAGTTCTGTGTGATTGGAATTTTACCCAACAGAGTAAAAAGAATAGCAAACATAAAGTCAGAATATTTTGGTTTTAACAAAAATTTACCTTATTATAACTACACAATTCTGGGGCAAGTAATTATCCTCAAAATTTGCACAATAGTTGAAAGGATATTGTATGGAAAGTAGTTATTAAACACAACACAAATTTACAAATCAAGGGTTTTCTCCTAATGCATTTGTAATTCTGCTGACATGGAAATTCTTATCTAGTTGGTGCTTTGTTATTATTCAGTCATTTTGTTCTGATGAATTTATTACTCTTCATGATTCCTTAACTCTTTATGATTATTATGTAACGTATTCATGACCACACCACACTGCTCTGTATTCTCTAATATATTGTACTGTAGTTTGACCTTTTCGGTAATGCAGAGAAAGTAATAGAAGGTAGTAAGAAAACTGATGAAGGAAGCTGTTATTTTGATAATTTATGTAGAAAATAATTACATGTAGGGCTTATATTCTTATTTAAACGAATTTAAATTATTTAATTGAACAAACCTCTGTTATTTTAAATACCACTAGTTATCCTTCCATCATTTTATCTGAAATAAAGTCAATTTTCCAGACAAGATTAAAAAAAAATAGATACAAGATATTTCCTTAATTAAATATGAAAAATAAGTTCTTGGAAATTAGAAGGTGTCACATGCACATGTGTATTTGACTAAAAATCATGGCTGTGCCATATCCAATGCCAATCTTGACATTGAACCATATATTGATCCTCAAATCAGAGTAATTAAACCTGCAGGTAGGCAGATAGAGTATCATGCAGAAATGTAGAGCCGGCTTGGCCTCGTGCCTTGACATGCAGAGACGAATAAATAAGCCAGGTAATACACTGTTTCCTCTTTCAAAAGTTTGGAAGATATGCTGCTACCTACACTCTTACAGTGTGTTAATAGTTTCATGTTCACTTTTTAAAGAATATATAGCTTTATTATTATGCCTTATTTTCTTAGAGTCTACTTTCTTGTTTTCAAACAATAATTATTATCTGTTTACTCACTAAATGTGTTCATTTATTTTATCTGTTATACATCACTTCTCGGCCTTTTGGCTAAGATCAAGTGAGTATTTTATCTGTTATTTATCATAGCTTTGTATTACCTGCGATAATAAATATCCAATTGGAAAAAAGTATTCCTGAAGGAGGAATAATTCATAACATAATTTTGCAGAGCTGAGGTCCCTAGAGCTTCAAGTCTATTTTGACATCTGCTTAATTCATCTGTTTAATAACCAAGTTATGATGAAACAGTTGTGCTGTCAAAAGAAATAATCAGTGCTGTAGTATTATTAGTTGCATTGCCTTCTGGTTCCACCTTCTATATTTTCATAGAAATCTAACAAAAGAGACAAACAAACATTTGGAATACAGGCTCATAAAATGCCTTCTGCATTATCTGGCCAGTTCTTTAGCTGTGTTGAAGATTTGGATAGAATAAGAAAAGCTCATCCTATGATCTCAGTGTTTCTTTTTTCTTAAGGTAACTTTGTGCAAATACTTATCTTTAGGCATGGTTGGTGAATGGAATACTATTATTAATATTCTATTGAATAGATTTATTATACATTTTATATGAGAGTTTCAATAAAAACTAGATTTCAAATCGATGAATATTTACAGTGTCTTACCCTGTACCAGGTATTTATAAAGTCTCATTTAAATTGCAAAACAAACCAAGGTTGTTAATATAACCATTTTACAAATGGTCCATATAAAAGAGGTCCAGGAGCTTGCCTCAAGCACCAAGCTGGTGAGTAAAGTAAAGGGGCTTAAACCACTGATTCTAATTTGAAAACTTGATTTCTTCTTACTGTTCTACGTTTAATACAATAAATGACAAGAACCGTGGATATTAGATAATAGCATCTGCCATATGCCTTACACTCTTCCTACTTGTCACAATTCAATGTGATTATACCTATCTTTCAGTTAAACAAATGGACAATCCAAAAGTCAGGCAGTTGCCAGTGGTCACCCAGCAGGTAAGTGGTAAAACTAGAATTCAAATTCAAATCAGGCCACCTGACTTCAGCATTTAAATTCTTCCCACGATGGCATACTGACTTTCAATTGAAACTAAAACTTGAAAAACTACAATTCAATCTGCATGGGATGATTAGATGATGATTCAGAAGCTAACACTTCAAACTCACCATTGTGAGGTACTGGTTTAAGAGGTTTTTTATCAAAACAGAGTTAAAAAATATGAATGCTGGATTCAAATTTTCATTTTACTTCCATCTGAACATTTAGCATTATGCACTATATTTTGAAAATTCTGGCAGCGTGCATAGTTTTTCACACAATCAGAATAATAAAAAGGGTCTTACTGATTCAGTCAGAAAAAAAAAAAAAAAGACTAAACAGACAAACATAAGAAAACACTAAACAAAAATATATATATTTCAATTTGGTAATGTAATGTAGTCTCTAAGCAGTTTGGTACACAATCTCATAAATAAATTAATACATACTACTATACATATACACATGCTTAAATAAATATGATGGAACAGGCTGCAAATTAAAAGAAGTAAAGTCTGGGAATCCCTGCGCAGTAGGGACTTAACTACAGAAAACAGCAAATTTTTTTAAAAAAAAATTTTAATGTTTATTTTTGAGAGAGAGAGAGACAGAGCACGAGCAGGGGAGGGGCAGGGGAGAGCAGACACAGAAACCAAAGCAGGCTCCAGGCTCTGAGCTGTCAGCACAGAGCCCAACGTGGGGCTCAAACTCATGAACTGCGAGATCATGACCTGAGCCGAAGTCAGACACCCAACCAACTGAGCCACCCAGGCTCCCCCAAAACAGCAAACTTTTAAATCAACTTTGTTAGGGGGTAATTTAAGCATACAGTTTAAGACCACTTTAAGCATATGGTTCAGTGAGTTTTGACAAATATATAAATCTGTGTAACCACTATGAAATGAAGATATAGAACATTTATATCATCCAAAATTTCAATCATGCCCTTATAAAGTTAACCCTACTTTTCCAGTACTAGTCAACCACTGATTTGCTTTATAACACTAAAAATTAATTTTGCCTATTCTAGAACTTCACATGAATGAAATCATACAGTATGTGCACTTTTTTGCCTGCCCTCTTTTGCTAATCATAATACTTTGAGTCTTATCCATGTTGCTATAAGTATTAGTAGTCATTGCTTTGTAATGCTGAGTAATATTCCATTGTAAGTATTCACTACAAATGGTTTATCCATTCACCACTTGAAGAACAGCTGAATTGCTTCTATTTTTGAATATTATGAATAAAGCTGATATGAACAGTTGTATACCAGCACATTTTCATTTCTCTTGGTGAATACCTAGGAATGGAATTGTAGAGTTGTGTAAGTGTATGCTACTTATACATGAAACTGTCAAACTCTTCTCCAAACAGGTTGTACCCTTTAATAGTACATCAGCAATGTATAAGAGTCTCAGTTGCACCACCTTCTAGATACATTTGGTATTGTAAGTCTTTTTAAATTTTAGCCATTTCAGTGAATATGTAGTGGTTTATCATTGTGATTCTAATTTGCTTCTGGGAAACAGTTTATTTTTGCAGAGGACTAGATTAGCAACTGAGAATCCTAGTTAAGCAGGGTTGTCAATAGGTCAACACATGGATTTGAACCCCAGATCTGGGACCTCCTATATGTGCGACTATCAGCAAGTTGTCTTACCTTCTCCAGGCCTCAATTTTCCCTTCTACTAAGTCACAATAAAAATAGTACATTTGTCAGATTTTGTTTTAAACTTTGAAGAAAAAATGAATGTAAAGCACTAAACGTCGTGCCTGGATCATAGTAAGTTTTCAATAAAAGTTAGCTAATATAAATTTTTTAAACTTACAAGGTTTGCTTCTAATAACCGTAACAACAATGCTATGCCTTTATAGGATCTACCTTACCCAACATATGACCTTGCTTTAAAAATAATTTTTTTAAATAAATCTATTTTCGGGGCGCCTGGGTGGCTCAGTCGGTTAAGCGTCCAACTTCGGCTCAGGTCACGATCTCGCAGTCCGTGAGTTCGAGCCCCACGTCAGGCTCTGGGCTGATGGCTCAGAGCCTGGAGCCTGTTTCCGATTCTGTGTCTCCCTCTCTCTCTGCCCCTCCCCCGTTCATGCTCTGTCTCTCTCTGTCTCAAAAATAAATAAACGTTAAAAAAAATTTTTTTTTAAAAAAATAATAAAATAAATAAATAAATAAATCTATTTTCTTCAAAGTTAATCATAATATAAATATATATTAGTCTCGAAGGCATCTAGGTTTTTTTGCTTTCTTTTTAAAATTTTGTTTTGTTTTTAAGTTGGGATTTGATCCCAACAAAATATGTAGACAACATTGTTTTACATGGCCTTGATCCTAGAAAGTGGCAGTATTAGGTATTTAAAGCAACCTATAATATATCATAAGCATCCTACCATGTCTACCTCTTCTCCTTCCACAAGCAATCTTTGTGGTCTCAATAACTCCCTAAAATGCCAACTTCCATTTCATCCTGACATCAAGTGAACCAACATGTTTTCTCTCCCCACCCACTGGGACAAATTCCCTACCCAGCTGCTTTCCACTAAGGGTATAGGCAGTTCACTAGCACTGCCTGTAACCACTCTTCAGTCCTGGCCTACTGATACCACGTCAGCTTCTCTTCTGCTTGTCACATTGCCAAATCTCTCCTCAAGTCTGATAGCTCTGCCAAATTATCTAGCTTTTGCTTCTGTGTGGTCTAAGAGAGTTGGCACAAAGGGAAGCAGTGAGTTCTGTGACTTCCTGTTGGGTTTTCTTTCACAATTAGGAAAGAGGGTTAGGAGTAGCAAACAGACATTAATTTTTTTAAGAAAAGTGTCCTTCAGAAAAAAAACAAATGGGTGCCTTAAAACTCTGAAAACAAAGTTTAAATTAATCACTATTCAGTCATTGATTTATTTGATGACCCTGATATGTTTACCACTTGAATCCTCAGTTTTTACGAGGTTATTGTTACAGAATTTTAAAGCTATTGTTGTTTATCTGTTAACATCACAGAACAATTAAAAATTTATATAGTGATTTGGTTTTCCAGTCCTCTCATGTAAAATCTCATTTGAATGTCATAACCACTATGAGTTTGAAAGCATTAGGTAACAGGACATGTCACCACTACCACTATCAACCCCAAGTACAAAAACTTTTGAGGGCTGGGCTGAAGTTACTGGGGAGAATTAGAACAAGAACAAAATAGAATTATGGAAGTAGAATACAGCCGGAGTAGGCAGTTACTAATAAAGGGCTTCAGGCACGACAGGCGGAAGTCTATTAATCAGCCTTGGGAACAGATATAGGGCAGGCACTGGTCAACAACCAGAGTATAAATGGGTTGCAGAAATTTATCTGGAGAGCAGATCATAATGGTCCAGAAGGATGTCTGCCTTCAAGCAGGATGCAAATTAACTCATGCCTCCAAACACACCATTTGGGATAAAACAAAAAGATGCCGTTTACCATGTGTACACAGTATGCCATTGTTTATGCCTCATTTCTGGTATTTTTTCTCTCAGATCCATTCACACTCAACCTATCCCTACAGCTGAGCAAGTTGGAGTTCATCTGCTTCCCATAGCCTTTTGCTTAGTATTAAATTTAAATCAATGCCCACTATCCAAATTTCTCAGCTAGAGTTAGATCTATTAAGGGCTAGACTTCCCTAATACTTGGCTACTTCTCCCGTCTTAGCACAGTTTTCTAGATTTTACCTTACCTGCCTGCCTAGGCCTTTTATTTTCCAGACCCCCTATGTCAAACTAGACCTCAGTTTCTGGGTTCTCCTAGTCAATAGAGACCTGTGGCCATCTATGTATTACAGTAACTCTTGGCTTCTCTTCTCTCAAGAGACTAGTGTGCTAGAGAAGTACTACTCTAATGGCTAGAGAAGAGGACACCATTGCCGTGAACATAATCAAGGAATGACTTCCATTAATAAGCAGCATGCAACCCCCTTCAAGATTGAGCAGATATGAGCTCTAAGAGATTCCACAAAAGGAGAAGTTCCTAAGGTGCTTCCATAGACTATAGTGTTGGCATCAGCATTTTCTCACTTTGTCCTACCAGCTCATATGTAGCCTGTAGGAAGATGTTAATTTCCCTTGTAAAACTCAGGCCTCAGCTACCCTGGCACACAGTGGATAATTTTAAAATTCCAAGGAGGAAATGAAAGACATCAGTTATAGAATGTCCTAATATCTTTTAGCTTATTTTCCATAGTTCAGGATTCTTGTTCAAAGACAAATTCTATCCTAAAAAGGCTGACCCAACTTCACAGCTCTCTTGCTTGCAGGAAAGGTATGAATTTAGCAAGTACACATTCATTTACCAAAAACAGAGTTTAGTTTTATAACTAATATCTTATTCTATCTGCTCTGGAAGCCCCCTTACCATAAAAGTCAGAATATATATGCTTATCTTATGTTTAAGATTCTCTCCTGGTTTAAATTCTTTTTCTTTTCCTTCCAAATATAGTATTTGGGTGCAGAAGGAAGCTGACATGGGGGTGGAACATCCAAGTCTCTAGTTGATATATCATACCCTACTTGGTTTCTGAGTTGGCCTCTGTTGTGTCTGCTTCTGTAGTGATGTAATCATGTGGCCCTGAGTATCCTTTTGAGTTTAGGTTGTCCTGCTTGATCTTTAGAGTGCATCTGGTTGCCATTGCTAATGTCCATGGACTTCACCCTAGCCTCCAGTCACGAGGATCTCACACCCTACTGTCCATATGGTTACAGGAGTCCTCATATTGATCAGTAGTGTATGTAGCACTTATGAATGGCTTTGGGGGCCTAAGATTTTTTATTTGCTTCCTCCACAACACACCAAAGTGGGACTTCACTCGGGCCCACCCCCTCTAATACTTCCTTCAGCTGGTGATGTATAAATACTCCTGATATTTCAAATGCATGGGACTTAATGAAACTTTCCATTTTCCCAGACCATGCCCAAGAAAGCATGACATCAGCCCCAGTGGTCTTTAGAATCCCCAAATCTGCTTGGATATCATTAATTCCTTCTTTGGGATTTGTCCTTAAGGAAAATCAAAACCCTAGTCCCTGATATTATTATTATTATTATTATTGTTGTTATTATTTTGTCTCTTTCCGGGGCCTCCACCTCTCAATAATCAGACAGGTTTTCCTCCTCCCATGTGCCAATAAATGTCCTTGCATTGCACCCTTTTCCTCCTATACTTTAGTTCCATCTTATAAATTCCCTGATCCTCTTCAAATTGAATGTTTGTCTTGGAATTCTGAGAGAAATCACTCCTTTCTCAAGTAAGCCAGGCATTTTCAGTGTTCAAAGTGCTTGCTTTCAGACTACAGAAAAAAATTCCATTTTTATTTATTTATTTTTTTAACGTTTATTTATTTTTGAGACAGAGAGAGACAGAGCATGAACAGGGGAGGGGCAGAGAGAGAGGGAGACACAGAATCCGAAACAGGCTCCAGGCTCTGAGCAGTCAGCACAGAGCCCGACGTGGGGCTCGAACTCACGGACCGCGAGATCGTGACCTAAGCCGAAGTCAGACGCTTAACCGACCGAGCCACCCAGGTGCCCCATAAAATTCCATTTTTAAATTCAAAGTCAGTGCATTCCTGTTTGCAACTGGGCCATACTTTCTCCATGATGCAATGCACACTATTGATTCAGTGGTTTGGAGAGTTGGACAACTGAAAAATGGGGATGGCTGGGAGGTAGAACACACTGACTTGATATCTCAAAATCAAAACCTATGTAATTTCTCCCATCTTCTCACTTACCTGTCTATGGTATATAGTTTCTTCTGCTTAAGTACAATCACTGGACATGCGTGGCCCTTGGGGTTGGGCAAAAAATCAAACTCCAGCCTTCTCAGACCCTCTGTCTCAGTAAATGATAGAGGTGCAGATCACAGCCTCTGTCTCACCTAAGGCATGTCTATTACAAGAGCACGGTTTAGTAATACCTTAATTGGGCAAAAACCACAAAAATAATTACCATATAATGCATACATATTTCAAAAAGTACACATGTGGAAGAGTTATTCTGCTACACAAAATAGACTAAATTAAAATAAAGCCCACACTTGAATAATAAGCATATGAAATCATAGTCTTAACTCTTTATAGAAAAATAAAAATGCACTAATCAAGAAATAATTACTACAGAAATTACTGGGCAAACCTGCAAGGAAAAGAAGTGCACCTTTGTATTGTCAAAGAGCAGTTAGATTTTAGTTGCCACAAAGGTTAGGCCTGAAGTGTGTTATCTGATAACCCTGTCTAATCTAAAGGAAAACCCATTTAGGGAATGACTACTAAGTACCTTTGGATAATCTACAGTATTTCATTTAGTTTTTACAACAACTCTGCAGGGTGGGCAAAGCTTCATTTTTAAAGAGATGAAGTTCCCAGTCACCAGCAGAGCTACAATTGGACTCACTTCTGATAGAAGACAAATGCTATCGAAGTGAGATTGAAGCCAGTTACTGAATTGCTCCAAAATCTTCCTGTGGTGGGTGATGATAGAAACATGTTCCACCACCTCCAAATATAGTGCCAGTAAGAATTGTACTTTCACCTCTGAGATTATTCTTTCAATTTAGCTTTCGATTCTTGTTACTAGATTTAGTATTGGTTGACTCCCATTCAAGTCAACTGATAGTTCACTCAGTTCATTAGTGAATAGACAGGCTTATAATAAAAAAAAAAGAAGTCTCGTTAGAGAAAATGCCTCAGCAGGATTTGAATGGGCACTGGAGAGGAGTACTCCTCTTTCAGTAGAATATAGTTCTTCAAGGTGACCCTTCTCCTCAGTCCTGAGGCAGTCTCTGAAAGAAACTAAAGTTGAAAGTAAATAGAGAAGCAGAAATAACTGGTAAAAAAAAAAAAAAAAAAAAAGACACTCAGAGGTGGTCTTCTCTCCTTTTGGTCTTTCCCTCTCAGGGTTACATGCAATTGTATATCTCTGTCTCCTACCTCTCTAAATTCATTTTATTTTTTTAATGGTTTTTTTTTTTTTGTTTGTTTTTTTTTTTTTTTTTTTTTTTTTTTTAATTTTTGAGAGACAGAAGGCAAGTCGGGGAGGGGCAGAGAGAGAGACAGAGACACAGAATCTGGAGCAGGCTCCAGGCTCTGAGCTGTCAGCACAGAGCCTGACGCGGGGCTCAAACTCACAGATCCTGAGATCATGACCTGAGCTGAAGTTGGAAGCTTAACCGACTAAGCCACCCAGGCGCTCGTAAAATACATTTTAAATACACTGTGGTAGTTTTAGTGGATTTTAGAATCTGATTTTTTATGTTTTTAGGTTACTTAAAAAGTAGCACTAGGACATATTGCTCTGTGGCATGTTACTATCGAAGATCCAACAGGGAGCAAGAATAATATCTTTTTTTAAAAATTTTTTTATGTTTTGCTGTGTTTATTTTGTTGAATCTTATAATATCCCCTCAGAGGATAATGAAAGCCAGGTTTTATTATTTTCATTTACAGGCTAGAGGTAGAGTAAAGCTTAGTTAGGTGTTGAACATACAAGAATTAGGTCTCTGCCCAGGATAAAATAACACTAAATCAGCTTTTTTTTAAAGAATTACCTATGGATTCCAAGAGATGTCTTTGTAAGAACAATTTCTTACTAAAATATATTTGAGTAATTTCCCACACTAAACGTGCCTCCAGAGATAAACAGTGTACACATTAAAGGTTATGTGAAGTCTTGCAATTAAAGACACTAACAAAAACTTTGTTTTAACTCAGCATCATTTCTTATAGTATTTTTTGTTTATTTAGTAAATATGTTTATAATAACAAAACATATTTTGGGAAATGCTCCTTTAAGCCATACCTTCTCTCTTTTACCTTATAAGACCAAAAAGTCACTTGTCTCAGTCAAGGACACATCTAAATTATCACCAAGAGAAAGAGAAGGTGAGAGAGGAGGAGGGGATGGAAGGAGAGCCCTTGATGGCTTCCAATAGATACATGAACCGCGAGTGAGCTTGAAAGCCACCAATACTATCCAAGTAACCCTTGAGAAGACTGCAATCCCAGAAGACATTTGATTGCAGCCTTGTGAAAAGACTACGAACCAGAGACACCCAGCTGAGCTGCACCCAGATCCTGGATTCTCAGGAATCAAAATAGTAAATGTTTAGAGTTTTAAGCTGCTACATTTTAGGGTAATTTATTATACATTTATAGACAACTAATATAAACTCCTAAAGTAAATGACTAAAAAATAAATGTAAAATATTTCTTAAGACAATTGGATACATAAATGGAAGACTATGTTAGAAATAATTGATCTAATATTTATTGAATAAAGGATTCCAAAATTGGATATCCATAAAAGTTCCTTCATATTTATTTTGGATTAAAATAAAACCATCATGGATCTTTATATTATATAAATTCTCTTGCTTTTATTCCTTTGTTCATTTCAACCTGAGAAATAGATTATTTCTATGAACCTCTACCTAAACATTTTCTGAATTTTTATGTGAAATGAAGGATTGAGAGACACAGAAGATACACCTAGCAGGGTATACAGATGCTTATCTACCTTTCATACCACTTATGCTCTTCTCCCACAGTCATGGCTGTTTTCATGGAATGATGAGAACATCTACCATGAAGGCATTTAAGGAATCATTGTGCCTGGGACCTATGGTGCAAGTGGGAAAGCAGGGAATCCGTTTAAGGAAACAGGGTACACCATCTTTTCCATGAGTGGTAACCATGAAATGTACTGTTGATTAAAATATTTCTCACATGTTCCTCTAACCTATCAAGTTCTCGGGCTTCAAAGTCATTCCACCTAACTGCCTCTCCTAAGGCTCCTTTCTTATTCCAGTAAAGAAAGAATGAATCTGCTGAATACTATCAACTATACCCTTGTGTTTGTTTTTTCATGTATCAGTTATTTAATTAAGTTCTCGGCAAGAAATTTAGAACACCAATTTGTGAGGATAAACTCCCATTTGTGAGAGAAACCACAGAGCAGAGCTAGCCCTGGAATAGAGGAACAGCTTTTATTTTTGGCAGAATTTGTGAGTCCATAGCTTTATGCTCAACTTTGTGCTGCTCTGTATCCCTGGGTCATAGATCTCACCTTCCTGGTATCTGGGCTTTCAAAGCTTCTTCTTCCTAAAATAATGATCAGTGAGATGTTCAGTGTTTTCACACCACTGATAGCAATTTTAGTGGAGGTGGCAAAGACAAATTTCTGGTATGTTCTGTGCAGAGGAACTCAATTTAGTATCAGAGGCCAGTCACAAGTAGCAAGCCACTGCTCAGCTGCTTCAGGAAACCATCCCCTTGCCTCTGTGGTGCCCACTGAGGATGATCAGAACGCTGTCGAGAGTGGTACTAACTCATTTTCCTAACATGCTACCTGAAAAGATTTTTGTTGCAGCTTAACAGCTTTCAAGGCATATCTTCAGTAGAATAATATTTAGGCATTTTGTGAAGTTTAACCACTCATGACCATTCTTGTCACTACCAACTGGAAGGAATCCCTAAATAAATGGGTGCTTTACATAACACAGGAAAGAGAAGCAGTACTAAAATAATTTAAATAGCATTCCAAACTCTATTCCAAAACTGCATGCCATAAAGTTCAGATGAACTTCTAGTTCAAGTTTATTTATTTTTCAATACATGGGAAAGGAAAAAGAAAGAAACAGCAATAACAGAACTCCCACCCCTGGAAGTAAAGAGGTACCTGCAGAAAATTCCTAACCATTACTACTATTATTCTCAAACTCATCATCTAATGCTTATTTAGTTTATTTCATCATTTACACAATGTGTTATGGGTGACACAAAATAAATCTGTGTAATAGCAGGGAAGTTGGCATTTATTTTCTCTTATAAAAATAACATTACATCAGATGGGTTGAGTTTGTTGGTCAGACAACCAGCAAATGGCAGAACTAAGATAAGCATCCATGTCTCCTAATGCTTAAAATTATACCAACTTGATAAGAACTGAATTAGTTAATAGTTGAGTGATTTGTGTGGTGGGAGGGGTCATTTTAATTTAATGCCACTATTAACATGTAATTATAACATGGGGGAATAAAAAGGAAGATGGATTGAGAGAATTAATTTCTCTCTTAAGGAAAGGAGCAAAGATTTCAGCAGCTATCTGTAGAGTGCTAATCAAAACAGATCCACTATTCTAATACATCTCCATCAGTCTGCAAAGTATTGGGGGGAGGTGAAAATGAAACTTCAGAAAAGACTTCAGTACAGGCTGTTCATTGAATGAGGGGTTACAAAGCCTCAAAAAAAAAAAAAAAAAAGAAGAAGAAGAAGAAGAAGAAAGAGATTACTAATTAAAGGATTTCAATAAACCATTCTGAATTATTCCTCTAATTAGAGCAATGAATGAACTGCCTAATCTCTGAGTAAATAATCAGGTTGCTAAATTTTCCAAGATTAAAATAGCCAAGTTATCCCATTTCCTTGAATAATTACTCATTCATTTATTCAATCAATTTCCAGCTAACAGAGCAATCATTATCTGGAGAGCTTATAAAAATAAATATTCCAAGTTTGGATACTGTGCTATGGTTATGCAAAATGTTACCATTGAGAGAAACTGGCTGAAGCATACATGGGATCTCCCTTAATGTTTTTTTGCAACTTATGAATCTACAATAAATTCAAAATAAATAGTTAAAAAGTGGACATAGATAAAAGAGGTAGACAGATAGATAGATAGATAGATAGATAGACAGATATTCCAGGGCTTCACCTTCAAAGATTCTTGCTCAGTAAATTTGGAGTGAGATTCAATAATTCATATTTCTTATCAGCACTTTGTATGATTCTGATTGCTGCTATATTTGGCAACCACTGAATTCCATAATACTTTTACAGAAATCAGAAGTTTTCAAATGATTTATGTTTGATAATGGATCATTCAATTACTGTGACATTTCTGGGGGTGGTCAGACTTAGAGGAATACTAGGTATCTATCCATCTCCTATCCCACATTGACTCTCCAACTCAGGAATGACTAAATATATCTCCCCTGGTCTCCCAGTTTTCTACTCACCTCCATGTCCTATTTCTGTCCCAGATGTCATCAGTTTTTGTAAAGAACCCATAAGCACCTTAGCCTCACAACTTCTAGATCTCAATATCAACAACCTCATTATTTCAGTGGTCTATATAAATTGCCTGGAATGGAAATAAACAGCCCAAATGTTGCTTTCAGCAACCCATTGTGAAGCCCAACTTCACAGCCCTTCGGACCTAAGGACTTTAGCTTCCAGGGCTAAAGAAGTCTGTACTAAATCTTCATGCAAAGGTTCCAAGGTCCCTAATATAAAGGTTTAAATGTGCAGGTTAACACCCCATTCTAGACTGTGCTAGAACCAGTGGAAAATGGCACCTAGGGCTAGGAGTTGCCATATTAAAATACAAATATCTGTTTTCGGAAAACACTGTAAATTGTTATTAACTAAGCCAGCTGTTTAGTATGGGAGAAAAATGATTAGAAACACAAGTTTCTGGATCCTGGCACTCTCAGAATTCTGATTCAGTAAGTCTAGACCAGCATCCAGGAATCTAAATTTTGACCCACTGTATACTGATCATATTCAAAGAAATTCTAACCTAAATTTTTCAATGCAGATAAATTAGCTGCTAACCTAGATGTCAGATATAAGTAGCATCTGACAATGACAAATGACAAAGTATGAAATTTGTCCTTTGAATATTAGGTTTCTGAAGAGGTACCCAATTAGGGAGTCTATAGGGAATAAAGTGAAGAACAGGGAAGAAGACAGGTCAAAACAGAAAAAGGGAATAAGGAGAATAAAGAAAACCTTAGTCTATGTACCCATGCTTCTCAGGACTGACTGCTTCTGGGTGGGAGTTGGCATGTAGATGGAATTTTGAGAAACTTTCTTCTCTCCCAAATGCAAGATTGTCTACGCTTTCCTACATAGATGGACCAGGAAAGGAGGGATAAAGTCATAAAATTCTAATGGAATGATATAAATAAGTCTGGCTAATATTTGAAATAACTAAGGTGAAAGCAGAACTCAAGTAAGATTTTCAATACAAAAGACCAAAACTAGAAAGCCTCTCTTATGTCCTTGCTTTCTCTCAGAGGCTGAGAGAACTCAGTGTTTTCTTTCCCTCCACTGTTATCGTTTACAATAATTCCCAGAGGTAGTCTCATACACGAAAAGGATCATGTTAAGAAGTAGAAAATGAGTCAGTAATTTCATTTTAAGGTTTACCCAAAAGTCTATGCAATCCCTGGGCTCTTTATGCTTGCAAAAAGTTAATTTACCTATCAGATAAAATGTTTGTTCTTATTTCTCTGCTGTATTAGCTAAGTTCCAATAAGAAGACAGAAACCACACAGTCATTTAAACAGGACAATTTAGTATAAAGAAATAATAGCAACAGAGGATTGGAGTAATAGGGAATTAATACAAGTTGGAGAGCAGGGGCTCTAATGATACACAAAAAGCTACAGAAGGAGAGTATTCAAAAAAGTAACAAACTTGAAAGAAGAGAATCCTCCCCAAAGCTGGGACTCAGATATCACTGGAAAGGGTATAGTTGAAGTCGATTCAATGTTGGAAAAATTCATTGGGTTTCCCAGGAAAGAAGGGTCCCCAGTTGCCAGTTAGGCCAACTGAGAATTGCCTACTAGGATACTGATGAAATTCACTGGGAACTACCTGTTTAAGTTGCTATTGACTTGCTGGATAGCCAGCTTGAGCACCATCTGAACTCACAGAAAACTACCTGGAAGTAGCAAGGGTGTGAGAAGGACGTGATTTACTGAAAACTAAGCTGGTTAAGCCTTTGAACTTATTAGGTGTCCTCAGGAGTGGCATTGAGCTTACTGCTGGAAACCATTCAAGGTAGAATTTGCACTGAGGTAAGCTGGGGAGGTGCCACTTGCTGCTTTGTGCCAGGATACTGGTGAAAAAAATGCCACTCGGCAGGACTTCAACTAAATGAGCACACCTCACGTAACCAGGAAGGAAAAAACTTTCCTCCAGTGTCCCTCCAACACCCTCTACTGAGAGTGTTTAACAAGGTCCACCTTTGTTATCACAGAACAGGAAAAAAGGGTGAATTTGGAACTGAGAAGTAATGCATTGATAACTTGGTGCATCAGTCTACAACACATAATTTTTTTTCTAAAAGACATTTTCAAATATATGTTTTACTATCTATGTTCAATACACGGGAAAAAATATCATTTTCTAAGAACTAGGTAAAGAAAAATGTTATCTGAATCAGCAAAAGACAATTTTTGTACTTTCTCCTGTTTATTTGTCAAAGTGTCCCAGTTTTTGACTTGGATGTCCATACTAGCAGCAAACCAATAGCTCCTGTTAGTTACCAACTGACACTTTTGCAAAAATCTAATTAGTTGAAAAGAAATTGGAAATGATCCTGATAAAAATCTTGAGATGATCCTTTTTAATTTTGAGAATGAGAGGCTTGGAAGCTCATCCTGTCTACCTATCTATAGGTGGCATCTGTGCACAGTCATTTGGTATACAACAGGTCCATTTGTCCTAAACTCATTCCTTCTCCTCACTCCTTTTATGATAAGTTTCCATCTTTAAAGTCATTTCTCGGATTAATTAGCTACTTACAGAAGGCACTTTTAAAGAAATTACGGATGTAATTCTAAAAGAAATAACACAAAGTAATTAGTAATTATTAACGCACTAGCAGAGGCAAATAAACAAGGGAATGGGATGTATTGATGGCAACATAAGAAAAAAAATTTTTTAATTTAAAGCAGAGGTCAGCAAACTTTTTCTTTAAAGGGCCAAATAGTAAATACTTCAGGCTTTATGGGCCATACAGCCTCTGTTGCAACTACTCATCTCTGCCCTTGTAGCATGAAAGCATCCATTGTTAATATGTTTCAATGGAAACATTTAGAAAAACAGTCAGGGGTGCCTGGGTGGTTCAGTCAGTTGAGTGTCCGACTTCGGCTCAGGTCATGATCTTGCGGTTTGTGAGTTCGAGCCCCGTGTCGGATCTGTGCTGACAGCTCAGGGCCTGGAGCCTGCTTCGGATTCTGTGTCTCCCTCTCTCTCTGCCCCTCCCCTGCTCACACTCTGTCTCTCTCTCAAAAATAAAGATTTAAAAAAAATTAAAAAAAAAAGAAAAACAGTCAGCAGGCAAGATTTGGCCTGAGTAATGTAGTTTTCCAAGCCTTATGCAGAGGAACAGGAGAATTGAGTGAAGAGGACACTGTAAAGGGGAAATACTTAAGGAGCATAATAACCCTTGACATCTGAAGATGTGACGGCTATAGAAATACTAAGTCTTGGCTCACTACTCAGTTTTGAGATTTTGTTCAAGGAAGATGTAGCAGAGAAAGCCTGGAATATGGAGTTAGACCAAACTGAGAGCTGCTGCCTACAAACTAAGCCTCAGTTTTCTTATTTGTACAATGCAAAATAATGTAAAAAAGAGAAATAATAATACATAGATTTTGTGAGAAACAAATACAAAGTTACCTTGTAGGTGCCCAGTAGCTGTCCCATACTTCATGGGTCTGAATTTCCTCATCTTTTATTGAGGGGCTTGTATTGTAAAATCCTTTTCAATGTATAAGTCAATATACAATCACTGAACATCAAATTTTGAGAACTGTCAGGATGGGATGTACATCATGATTTAACCTTGCAGGGTGGGCCTTTATTGCCCACCAGAACAGCTTCATCAAAACTTTGCTTTTTCCAGTACAAAAGAATCACCACAGAAAGTTCTAAGTCCTTCTGTTGAACTTTCTAAACAGTGCTCTCCGTAGGGAGAGGAGGCAACAAGGTTTATCACGCCCTACAGTATAATTTTTGTAGATTTTCAAGGTTGGGAAACCCACTGGCATTTAGTGGGCAGGAACCAGGGATGCTAGACTTCCTGGAATGCCTGGGAGAATCACACATGATGAATATTCATTCTGTGTTCTATATGGATTTATATTTTCCCACTAGACATTCATGTGAATTTAAAACTTGTTTATATTTTTCTGAGCCAAGAATCTAGTCCATTTTATATATAAATATAAAGCATTTTTGAATTGTTTTAACATACACTGAGTTTTCTAGAAGTGTAAACTTCATATAAACTGATGGAATATTATACTTTGTTTCTATCAGTACTTTATCAAGAATAAATAAATTTCAAGAAAACCACCTCATTGATGCCAATGTTTCTTATGACATTGTATTAATAAGTATAATGGACTACCCACAGTGTTTCTATATATATGGATACCTCTGCCTATCACATTTTGTGTTTTGGTATAGTTTTGTCTTCATATTTGCTTTAAAATACATATAATTTTATTAGAAATAACTTTTTATTGGGGCGCCTGGGTGGCTCAGTCGGTTAGGCGTCCGACTTCGGCTCAGGTCATGATCTCGCGGTCTGTGGGTTGGAGCCCCGCGGAGGGCTCTGTGCTGACAGCTCAGAGCCTGGAGCCTGTTTCAGATTCTGTGTCTCCCTCTTTCGCTGACCCTCCCCTGTTCATGCTCTCTCTCTCTCTCTCTCTCTGTCTCAAAAATAAATAAATGTTTAAAAAAAATTTTTAAAGAAATAACTTTTTATTAATTTCTACTTTAACAATTAAAGCAATACATGAATTCTTTAGGAGTAATGTGTGCAAATAGGTTATATTATTTATAAATTTATTTTCAACTTACTAACGATGTTGGTAGGTATTACTAGAAGACAGCCTCACAACTGATTAAGATTGAGGACTCCTCCACAAAGTACTCTAAGTAATCATTGTCCTAAGTTTCTTTTTTGTTAATGACCAAATGAGTGAAGGATACAATGTGACTTTATTTCAAGATCCCTAGAGCACATAAGTTCTCATTAAATGACGTTTGTGGATGTCTCCACACTATTAATAAGATGAAACTTTAAATAAAACACTTTCTAAAACAAACCATGTGATTGAAAGAGTGGATTCTACTGTCTCCATCATTTGTAGAAAGATGATTAGTGCCTTTATGGCAATGAATAATATAAGATTTTGCCCTGACATCCTTAAACTTACTTTTCTCTTAATTAAATATCCAAGACTCAGAGAAAACAGTTGCACAGACAGAAGCAGCTGACAATGTCCTATCAGGTGTTCCTGGAGAAACTTCAATGCTTAGTTGTCTACAACGTAATAATTGGCGCTATTAACAATTTTTCTCCTTCAGTGTTGAATTTGTATTACTGCAGCTTTTCTGGTTAAAATTTTTACAGCCATTTCTGAGCTAAGAGTTCTAGCAGTGCCTCTGCAAAAAAGAGAAACCTGAGCAAAATTTCTTCAATGATCATATTTTGTTTCTATTTGAAACTGAGAGAAAGGAGCTCTTCAATCTGCTTGAGAATGAGATCCAAAATTTCTTGTTGCCAAAAGAAGCACTCAAATTTTCTTTCTTGAAAAAAATGGAATATATATAAATTGCTTCTATTCGTTAAAAATGACCAAATACACTTTAGAAAGCCCATCATGACAGGTATGTAGGACTTCAAATGAAAGAGTTTTAATTTATGCTTCTTCATTTCCTTCATATATGAATGCTGGTTTTGCCGGAGAGCTTCTATAATGCTTTGCTTAAGGTAGCTCTTTGATGTCAGTTGAAATGATTTAGGCTGGTCTCAGAAATGTCATGCTTTGCTATGTACTTGGCTTTTTCTCAAATTGTAGTCCAGAATAAAAGTGAATGGACTTTCCCTCCGTTTTAGATGATCAAACTATCATTTCAGGTTCCATATTGAAATCTACGAGGGAGATTTTTGCCTCATACTTCATCTTTCTTGACCATTTCCCTGGGCTATTTTTCACTTTTTGTTTTTATGATTTAGACAGCTCTTAAATGCAATGATTTGTGTTAACTATTTCGATTTTATTTATTAGCGTCTGGAGCATTAAATTTACCATAGCAAATAAAATTCTTACCTTTTGAAAACATTTGCCAAAGGATAGACACTTTTTTTTTTTCTTGATATGTGATTTTCATTGCTATTTGGCAATATTTCTTTGGCATGTCTAACGACTTGCTTTCCAGGGCACCTGGGTGGCTCAGTTGGTTAAGCATCCAACTCTTGGTTTTGGCTCAGGTCATGATCACATGGTTTTGTGAGTTCAAGCCCCATATCGAGCTCCATGCTGACAGTGTGGAGCCTGCTTGGGATTCTCTCTCCCTATCTCTGCCCCTCCCCCACTCACACTGTCTCTGTCTCTTTCAAAATAAATAAATAAAAGAATGTTGAAAAAAAAAAAGATGACAGGGTGCCTGGGTGGCTCAGTTGGTTAAGCATCGTACTTCGGCTCAGGTCATGATCTCAAGGTTCAGGGGTTGGGTCCCACATTGGACTCTGTGCTGACAGCTCAGAGCCTGGAGTTTGCTTCAGATTCTGTGTCTCCCTCTCTCTCTGACCCTCCTGTGCTCGCGCTCTGTCTCTCTTTCAAAAATAAGTAAACACTAAAAAAATTTTAAAAAATAAATAAAACTTACTTTCCATTTTTGGTGTAAACATTTTCTAGAGAGATAAAGCAAAGTCAACTCTGATTTCATTTACTCGAACTTTTAACTCTCTTTCTTCCCACATTTTCAAGTAAAAGGGTAGACTATAGCACTATCTAAAACCACACCCAGTGCTACTGAGATTCAGTCAGGACTTGAGCACTTTTGATGACTAGGGACTTCATGACAGTTTGGGTTCAGAGGAAGATTAAAAGTGTTAATCCCTGATACAGGATTGGGGGGATTAGGATGGAGATAACAGCAAGATCTTTCCTTCTTTTATGGTTCCTCTTTTCCAAGTCAGATATTTTGGGTCCGTTTGAATCTTATGGAGAAAAGAGGTGGAAATAAAGGTTGAAGGAGTTATTGTAGGACCCAGGGACATTGTGGGGCTGCTTTGCTCTGTTACAGCACAGAATGAGAGAAGGGGCATTTAGGACCTCCATGTGACTCTCATGTGGTAAAGTGAATTAAGCTTGTAACTCCAGTTAATGAGTTTCTTGCCTTCAAGAGAAAAAAGAAGCATCAAGAGGCAACCAGCAACTTGACACACTGGGCACCTCAAGTGATGACTGTGGAGAAGCACCATCTTTAAGAAGTGTCTTGTGAGGGGAGAGAACTCAACAACAGAGTAGAAAAAAATGTGACAACAGTTTATGAGTTTGCATGTGTCATCCCTAGAAACTACAAGAAATCATTAGAAGACATTTAGGGGGTTGTTGTGCTTCTGCATTACTCACAAGGGAACAAAAGCCAGGGGTTTATTATAATTAAGACAACCCTCTCTCTAGCCAAAGCTGAAAAATTCCCATGGCTTCAAATACCATTCTAAAGTCACATCCAAGTAACATGTAAAGTCACCATCCAAGACCAATCTTTTAGCTCAGACTATGTATCCAACTCCCTGCCTGATGTTATTTCCTATTACAAGTATTTCAGATTCCTCAAATTTGGTATGACCAAAATGGGATTTATTGTATTTTCCCCAAACCTGATTCTTTTCCATATCTCAGTCAGTACTATAGTGATGCAGCCCAGTAATTCTCAATTTTCAATGCTACATATTAGAGTCATCTGGGAGTTTTAAAAAACCTGAGGTCTGAGCCCCATCTAAGCAAATTAAGTTAGAATCCTAGAGGTCAGGTTAACATATGGATTCTTTTTAAAAGCTCCCAGGTGATTATACATTAAGTTGGAGAACCATCACTCATCAGTTTATGCCAGAAACCTAGATATCACCTCCAACATCCCCATTTCCTCATCCATTGCTCTCAGTGAATACATTACTGAAAACTATTGCTTCTACTTCCAGTAGAGTTTATGGACGTCTCCACATTTTTCCCCGACTGCTGCCACTATCCTAATCCAAGTCACCATCATCCCTTACATGGATTAATGCAACAATCTCCTGATGGTCTCTATCCTCTCTTGTCTACCTCTAAGCAATCTACTAACAAATGGATTTGGTTCATGCTATTCCTATACTTTAGACTCTTTTCCTTTACTTTTTAATCTGGCTTATTCCTATTTATCCTTCAAATTCAAGTTCAAAAACAGTACTCCTCTTTCTCCAGAAAAACTCTTCAAATCCTCAAACTAAGTTAAGCCCCCCCCCCATTGATTATGATAGCACCTAAATGTTTTATTTATTATATTATCATAATGAGTCAAATAATAATTTATGTAGTTATTTGTTTAGCTTTGCCTTTCTCACTATAAGGGTAAAAACTGATGAGGACAATAATGATAAATGTGGAAAAGGAAAAAAAAATAAAACATCTAGATTAATGGCATTTTTCAAATTAATTATAATTAGAGCTAACACTGAACATTTACAGTGTACTAAGTGCATTATATATTATCTCATTTAAGCTTCATAATAATTCTATGAGGTGGGTGCATTCATTCATTCATTTATTCATTCACTAAATAATTTGCAAAGTGCTACATGTAAAAAAAAAATTAAGGCCATATTTCTCAAAATGTGGTAAGAGAATGTGAAATGCAGGTTGACCAGAGCATTTACTTAACATGCAGATTTGGTTGTTCCATCTTGAAACTACTGCATCAAGCTCATTGAGAAAAGGTCTGAAATACCCTCATGGTTAGTAAGTCCCACAGGTGATTCATAACCCAGCTTCAATTTCAGAAACTATGTTCTAGGATAAAGATTCTAAGGAGGATGCCCTGTATATATGCCATCCATATATAGATACCTGGACCCCACCTTACACCTACTGAGTCAGAATTTCCACTGGGTAGAGCTCAGGCAACTGTAACTTTTAGAAATTCTACAAGTGATTGTGAAACTAGACATCTCTGAAAGAATAACCACCCTTTCAGATGCTGATAATCCGGTCCAGAGGTGCTGTAGGGTATGAAATTTTGTATAAAAACAATCTCAGTGAAACAAGGCTACAGTATAGGTAAGTATACAATTTTGAGAGGTGATTCATTGACTTTGTTTTGCTACTTCCTAGTTCACCACAGAGTGTCAGCTTTTAAACAAGTTGTGAACTAGTGAATAGTGCAGCGTCATTATCATCCTCACATCATGCACACCAAGATGTGATCCTGCCCAAGACAAATAAAGGCATCAAGAAGATTCTGACAGGTAGTCAACGAACCAGGGTAGTCTTGATAGGAAAGAAGGTGACTAAAAGTGAAGACACTAAATGGCTTCTTGGAACTAACTGCATCTGTTTATGATAGAAATCTTCCTAGTTACAGGTATTTTTGAAGAAAATTTATTCTCCCACAGTCTAGAGGTGGAAGATGAAAGGAGAGAAAAGGGGAAGTGAATTTATTTATTTATTCATTCACTTATTCATTCAGTAAACAATTAGAGTGATATATGCACAAGAACTTTAGGGCCATGTTTCTCAAAGTGTGGTAAGAGAATCTGACACGCAAGTTCAGAAAGAGCAGATAAAACTTTATAATAATGGCATTGACCAAAACTGTACTTTCAAAGTGAAGACAGGAATACATGAAAACAGAAAAAATAACCTCTAAAACTTATCTGGAATTTCTTGCTCTTTTTGAATTAATGATAACCACATCTAACAATTCACACTTATTATATATACTGAGGACTTTCATATACACAATCTCATTTAAGTTTCACAGCAATTCTATGAAGTAAATACTATTATTCTTCATGCATTCATTCACTCCACAAATATATAGTGCACTGACTACAGCTGCTCTGTTTAGCACTAAGAAATGGACATGAAACTATAAAAATATAGGTTAAGTTTCTTGCTTATGTGAAGACAAACGAACAAAAGATGCATATTTGGTAAATATGCAATCTGAAGGCTTTGAGCCACTGAGATCTAGAAAAGTTAAACAATGGTCTCATGTTCACAAGCAATAAGATGTGGACCCAGGATCTAACAATTAATAAAGGTTAACTGCAGAGCTGCTGTTCTTTACTGTTTTACATTCAAGGACCAAAACCAATATGGGCCCAACTATGTGAAATTGCCATTCTTATAAGTCAAAAATGTCAAATTTTGGCATTTTCAAATGCATCAACCTATACATCTCTTTTCCAAAATTCAGACTTCTTTTTTTTTCATTTCCAATAACTCTTCCTCCCAGAATTATTTATGGTTGTTGACCGATCTCAATTGCAAAGCTGAGAATTAAATCCCATTTCAGAAAATTCACATTATTAGAAGGTCTGGTAGGCAAAGGACACTGTAGTTTGACATGCCCTGTTGGTCTTTTTGAATATGTGAAATGTGCAGTCTGATGTAGTACATTAAGAGACAGGAGATGGCCTTGAGCAGTTTCAAAGCAGCAAATGATTGTGTACAGAATACCTGTTCATTTAATACTGGATATGCTGTCTCATTCCCAACACGATATATATCACATCATACCAGCAAGGCTCAGACAAAGATGACTTCATAACTAGTATCTTGTCCAATTTGTGGGATACACACACACACACACACACACACACCAATTAAAGATACTTTGGAAATATGACATAGATGGATATCAAGGACAATGTGGCAATATTGTCCTCTGAACTGGAAATAAAACTATTGTATTTTGTGAGTCAAAATAACTACTAGTAGAATTCTAAAACATTCTGAGAGCTATTGTCTTCTAACAACCTACAGAGGGTACTAAAGGGAAATCATTATGTTAACTATACACACAAGAATATTTACATTTCTCTTCAAATATATGTCTCTCCAGATCAAAGTTTCTCAATATTGTTACTATTAACATATTGGGCCAGATAATTCTTTGTTTTGTGTGTGTAGGGTTGAGGAAATGTCCTGCATATTGTAGGATGTTTGCAGCTTCCTTGGCCTCTGCTGTTAGTACCCTCTCAGTTGTGATAACTAAAAATGTCTTCAGACATTACCATATATCCCACAGGGACAAAACTGTTCCCAGTCGAGAACAACTGCTCTTCATAGACATAGGATAGATAAGTATAAAGAAGTAGTGTGATATGGAGACATGAATCTGTGTCTAGGTATGGAAAGGGAAAATATAGCGTTTGGGTCATTATCAACCATGTGGTACAGAGGTTAAGAATAGCTGGAATCACACTGACCAATTGTGTATTTCGATTCTATTACACATTAGTTGTAAAATCTTTAAAATGAAAATAACAGCAGGATTACAAAAACCTATGAGCACTTAGCAAAATAAAGCATTTGAAGTACTTAATATATTGCTTCGCACTGAGTAAGTACTTGGCAACTGTCAAGTCTTATTATTTTAGAAGGTCCTGCTAAAATAATGCCCTCTCTCAAAACGGGACATCTCTGTCTCTTGCTGCCTCTGCTTCTTTCTGTATTATATACACAAACTCGTACATACTATACAAGCATTAGGTGTAACTGTATATGTATATACATGTATGTATAAAAGTAGCATAAGTAAAACATACCAATGGCATGTATGAGCATGAGTTTCTGAGTCTGTGAGTATTGGGAGCAGGGGCCCAGGAAGAGAGTGAGCCACACCATAATACAAAGCAGATGTTAGTCTGTTTGATAATTTTGGGGGCAGATTAAAAAAAGAGGAGTTAAGTGAAATTTATCTGGCATGCTTGAAGAACAAGGTAATCAAATGTTATAATTAAGGGAGTGTTAGCACATAAAACCAAACATGGATGATCAATTTTAAAACATTTCAAATACAACAAAATGCATTTAACACAAATACTTACTAACATAATTATTCATTTTTATTTCAACAATTATTTATAAGTAACACTCTCAGCTCTCTGCTAAGCATTGATTTATCTTTTGATGAAATTTTAGGAACTTAAAAATCTTCAAAATAACTAACATTTTTTTAAAAGATGTAAAAGACATAAGAGTTTATGCTAACTTCATGATCTGAAAGTATTTTGGAAAGTACTGAAACTACTAACATTTATTTATTTCCACCATATTTTCCTCTTTCATATAAATTTAGAATACAGAGTGTAGTATAAGATGGCTACCCTTCTCCACAAATTAAACTCTTATGTCAAAAGCTAAGAAGCTCTTTTGTAAATTTAAATTGTTTTTCTTTTCTATTACTATGGGAGCTTAGAAAATATGTAATTCTTCTCTACTACATTCTTAATAAAAATTATTTCTGCCTTAGCATCTGCCAGAGAACATATTTATTTGTCAACAAAGTAACTCATACTGATGAGAAGCTGAGACGATAGAACATTCTTCCTTATATTGGACCAAAGACTGGCTCAAGTTTATACACAATATATTCATTATCTCATCACTGAAAGCAACAGAAAATTAGTTGAATTTTTTCACACAACAATCCTATATACACGTAACATCAACTCATACCCTCTTACACACACACACACACACACACACACACACACACACACACACAGAATACATATTTTCCTGTCTATACATTCATATATATACACACACATATACACAGAGAGAAAGACAGAGTAATAAATAGGGAAAAGTATAAATAAACAATTTGTAAATCTTATGCTATCATTGCAAAATTTTGTAAGCTTGAAACTATATCCAAATTAAAAATTTTTATAAAAATAGGAAGCCATATGGGAATAAAACAAGATATTGCTTCCTGCCCAATCAAGTATTGTTACACCAAGCACTTACTATCCTCTACTCATTATTTGGTAGTTAAATTAATGCATAAAACATGAAGTCATAATTCTAGAAACTGTAAACTCACAAATATGCGATAATGAGTTATACATAGTGATGGTTATATCAATGGCATTTTCTTCCAACATAAAGAAAAATCCTTAAAAGGGATAGTTTAGAAATTGATATCTAGGGGCGCCTGGGTGGCTCAGTCACATAAGCATCCAACTTCAGCTCAGGTTATGATCTCACAGTCCATGAGTTCAAGCCTGCATCAGGCTCTGTGCTGACAGCTCAGAGCCTGGAGCCTGCTTCAGATTCTGTCTCCCTCTCTCTCTGCCCCTCCCCCACTCACACTATGTCTCTCTCTCCTTCAAAAATAAATGAACATTAAAAAATTATATTTACTTAGGCATAGAGCATATTTAGTTAGAATAATTATGTTTATATGAATACTTAGGAATGTGTCAATTTATGTGCCCAATAAATACAAAACACAGTATTTATCAGTTTTGAAGCATTCAATACTCAAACTGTGAAAAAGTATTTCATTTTGAAACTTGAAACAAGCAATTCATCTAATTTGGGGTCAAAAATACATTTGCTGTTTGTCTCTTAAACTTCTGACAAATTATTAAGTGTATTTCCACTTTTTTTTTTTTGGCTTGGTCATATTGTATATAGAGGTTTCATTTTTCTTCTGTGGTGAGTTATTCATCTTTGTTTCCATTTCTGGTTTTAGAGGAAACCTCACAATCCTTCTGAGAACATTTGCTTTCATATTGTTTTTAAAACCAGACTTTCACGACAAAGCCACAAAACAGCTCAGCAATAATACACATTAAAGAAAATGCTGTTTTGAATTCATATTTAGGAGATTTGGCAAAGAAACCATAAAATTTGACAAGTCAGAAAAGGCCCAACAGACAACATCTACACTCAGATTTTACTCATCCATCTCCCTACTCACTGATCTCTCAACTTTCTTCCTTTCTTTTTCCTTCCTCTCTCTCTCCCTCCTTTTCTCCTTTTCCTTTTCTTCTCCGTCTCTTCTTTCTGTTGTAGTCGAGACACTGAAGAAGTGGAAACAGGATGTAGGCCAGAGGTAGGAAGTTGATTTCTCAGAACAATATGATGGAAGCAGAAAATAAGTATTATAGTCAACACTACAATCAGGAATTTCGTCATCTGAAATCACAAGAAGATCTTGGCAACCTGGAGCCATTAGTCATCACCACAATTTCAAGAAAAATTCATGTATATCCACAAACACCCCACTGGTTTAGAATTAGGAGAGTAATGCTACAGGTATTCCCCAGGTGGGAAGGGACACTCCCTTGGAAATGGGTGAATTCCCACTGGATGTCCCCATTTTTGTTGGGGATCTTAGCTCACCTTCCCTGCATGGAGAGCCCCATGGATTTCTTAAAGTGCTTTCTTCAAGAATGGGAACAGAATTGAGAACTCTACCATGTTGAGGAAATCTAGAAAGCTCCTCCCTGCATAACAAATATGAGAAAAATTAAAGACTGAGGAATCCCTAGAACCCTTCCTATTATGGCTTCTATTCCTTAATTCACGTAAATAACACAAGATTTAATCCTTGTTCTATTGAAGAGACTTAGAAAATATCACTACGAGACTTTCACTGGAAGTCCCGTAATTAAAGCCAGGTAATTATCCATTCCTGCCTGCTCTTCTTTAGATATATATTTTATAAACTGAACTATCGATTGCACACATTTATAATAAGGAAGCATTTACATAGTAACACACACATACACACATGCACACACCATCACAACATAAAGTTTAACTATTTTGTTTATCATATTGGTTGTTTTCTTAGTTAAAAAATAGCCTTTTTCAGAATACAATGGAGAAATTGTAATCTTTTTAACAACTGGTGCTGGAAAAACGAACTGTACATCCACATGGAAAAAAAGTCAGTCTAGACACAAACCTTAGACTCTTCACAAAAATTAACTCAGAATGGATTGCAGACCTAAATGCAAACCATTAAACTATGAAACTCCTCAGAGATACCATAAAAGAAAATCTAGATGATGTTGGGTTTGATGATGACTTTTTAGATACAACCCCAAAAGCATGATCCACAAAAGAAAGAATTGATAAGCAGAACTTCGTTAAAATTAAAATTTTTCTGTTCTGCAAAAGATATTGTCAAGGAGAATGAAAAGATAAGCCACAGATTGGAAAAGAAATATTTGCAAAAACTCACATAAGTTATCTACTGCTACATCATAAACTATCCCAAGTGTCAGTTGAACAACAATGTTTGACTTTTTTCAATTCTATGGCTTGATTTTCTGCTCCACGTAGTGTTGACTGGAATCATTCATGTGGCCACATTCAGCTGGAAATTTAGCTAGGATTCGAACATCCCAGATAGCTTCATTCACACCTTTAGCAATTGGTACTGGTTGTCAGCTAAGATGCTTCCTTTTCTTCTATGTGACCTTTTATCCTCAAGGGTATCCTCCCATACCCTTTTTGATAGAGTAGCCTTGCCTTCTTTACACAGCACTTGGCTTCCCAATGAGTGAAACACAATCTGCAAGGGCCCTTAAGTACTAGGCTTAGAAGTTACTTTCTATTGATCAAATGAATCAGGAAGACCAAATTCAAGGAAAGAGGAAGTATACTCCATCTCTTGATGGACAAAGGGGCAAAGTCATATTGCAAAAGAGTACATGGGATGTCAGGAGTTGTGGCCATTGTGAGAAATGACATCCCACAAACATATAATACTTTTCCATAGAAAATATAACTTACTGTAGTTATATTATTTCTGAGATTTAAAATATTTGCAAATTATAATAAATGTACTGTAGAACTTTCTTTACAGAATGTTCGACTTTAAGTCCTAAACTTTTATTCAAAGTCCACATTATTAAATTACTCAAATTGCAAAAATACCATCATACACATACTCTATTTGTGTTCTCCAAATAAAGATCTTGAGAATTTTTGGAGAGCTCCCAGTAGGATGTGGATATGGATTATATGCCCTGATGAGCTAGTTATTTTATTTTCTTAAAAAAAAATGAGAATTATATGTAACCCATTATGGTTCAATCTTTGTCTTGACTACCAAAAAGCATTTTGTGATTTCCTCAGTAAAGACATTTAAAAATACACTCATTCCTTTACTTTATCACTTGTTTCTTTTATTCTACATTAATGTAGTTTTGGGCATTTTGTTGCCCTACTTCTTTTTCACTTTGACTTCAAGCCACTTAAATTTTTCAGGAAAAAATGGATTTTAAATAACCAGTATTAAGTTAATATCTAAGAAGAGAACACAAGAATGATGGACAATGAGGTTATTGTCTTACAGATTAACAAGCCAAAGCTGTGAAAAGTAACACATCTCACCAAAGGCTTCTCATCACTTCCAACACAAACATCAGGAAGCAGAGGGAGACACTCATACTCTCTCAAAATCCAAACTAGTTTCATTCGAATCATACAGTAAAAGTCTTCAAAAGGACTCAGATTGGTAAACTTAAGGCAAAGTCACAGATAATGATCTTTGTTTTTCAAGATTAACAGGGAACAAATTTCTCTGCCCCTACTTATTAATATGCATGTGCTCAATCTTACTGTTATAAATAAACATATTTTTAAAAAAATAACCAACACTTTTTTACCAAAAGATATTTAAACACATGGTGGAGGAATCTTAGGGAAAATCCAGAGGCTGAATCCAATGTATTCCAAGAAAGGGACAGGAAATCAAATCACTAAAAAACCTCACTATTTGCCTAAAGTGCTGCTGGTTTTGTGCATGCTTTGTTGATGATATAGGCATGTTTCCTAAACGTTACTGCTGGTTTTGTGTATGGCTTATTGGCGATATAGGCATGTTTCCTAAATGTTACTGCTAAAATTTTCTACCTCATCTAAGTACATTTGTTTTGAAAGAGAAAAAATTTTGCTTTTCTAGGTTCTAGAATATCCCCACTGCATTTTACACATCTCAGTATGTACAGTTTTCTAAAACATAATTTTTAAAAATATATAATTGAAGCAGGAATGATTCTCATAGCCTCATAACTGACCCAATTCTTCTTTATTGAAAGACAATGAAAGAGTCCTAAAACTATAAAAGAGTACTAAAAAGTATGACAGTTATGGATTGTTTAATAGCTAGGCTTGATTTTATTGTTTCTCCAGTTAAATATTGTTTCCTTTTTTAATAACAGTGTCAACCTCTTCAATATCTAACTTACAAAATTTTTGACTTTCATATTAATAAAGGTAGAGGCTTATAATACACTGCTCCCTTTTAATATGTAATATTGGTTGTCTTTGTCACCTTGACCCTTAACAAGTGACACTGTGACTGGCACAGAATAATCTAAATCACTGCTCCTGAGGGGCGCCTGGGTGGCTCAGTCAGTTAAGTGACCGATTTCAGCTCAGGTCATGATCTCGCAGTTTGTGAGTTCGAGCCCTGCGGTGGGTTCTGTGCTGACAGCTCAGAGCCTGGAGCCTGCTTCGGATTCTGTCTCCTTCTCTCTCTGCCCCTCCCCCACTTGTGCTCTCTCTATCAAAAATAAATAAATCTAAAAAAAAATTTTTAAATCAGTGTTCCTGAAAAGGCTTCTTATTTGCAACAGGCAAATCCTACCCAAATTAACAAAATAAAAGACAGGCTTATTAAAGAATACAAAATATGTCAAAATACTAAAACAGGAAATAAAGTATAGCTGGGACCTGGGACTGCAAAACTGGAAACTAATTACTCCATCTTTCATTAACTGCCTGGACTATTTCTCTTAATTTTACTCAGTGAATATTTTAATCTGTACTATTTTTTATCATCTTTTTCTGTGTACCCATTTTTACCACAGCCCAACATGGTTACCTGTTCAATTCTGTATTACTACCCATAAGTTCTAGAGCTGAATTCTGAATGACAAGTTTCTCAGTACCTTGACACCAAAATTCTAAGGCAGATATATATTATTACTCTTTTGAATGTTTACCCAGAGTCTGTCACTGCAGATTATCAGAAACATACACTTAACCTATGGATTCATTTAGCTGTGACTGTACTAAGATAGAGTCATGTGATCAACTGGAGCTGTGGGTAGGCAATGATTAACATGTCTATTGCGATTTACTAAATGTGTACCTTGACATAGCAACATAAAAGAATTTCTGTTTTCTTATATGTTAAAACCAATACTGTTTGCTTAATATTTGCCTTGCCTGCCCTTAAGTCCTATCTATAAAAACAAATGAATTAATAAGAAAGAAAGCACATGGGCAAACATCAAAGCCCTGGAATGCAGCCAATAACACTTTCCTACTGTCAATCAAACTGTTGATGAGGAGACAAACTATAGATAAAAATCATAGTCTCTGAAGATGTTGTGAATTTCATATAGGTAATTTTTAATTGTTACAGATGAAATCAAGACCCTCACATAACTCCGGTATTTTTATTTCTTCCCTAGACATTCAAGTTATAATGCTTTTTCTAAAGAAACTGAAGAGATGAATTTTACCTTGATATCCAAGGTTTGAGGAATATATACTGATTTTAACTTTTAAGTTTTCCATTATTGCAAGTGGATTTATCTGTCTTGGAATTCTAGAATTTTCTTTGAATTTTCTTTGCTTCCTTATTTTTATTTGATTTTTCTTTAGCTGTTGCTGCTTCTGGTGGTTTATTTATTTTATACTTCCTATTTTCTAGAAATTTAACACTGGTGAGGATGTGAAGATAACACAAATTGGAGAAAAAGGAAATTAGTAAAGAGTCTAAGCCCCCCTGAGAGAAGACAGGATAATCCAACAGTTTGCAAAAGCAAAAGGAATGCTACTGAAAATAATTTATAGGGGCACCTGTGTGGCTTAGTCGCTTAGGCGTCTGACTTCAGCTCAGGTCATGATCTCATGGTTTGTGAGTTCGAGCCCGGTGTTGGGCTCTATGCTGACAGCTCAGAGCCTGGAGCCTGCTTCAGATTCTGTGTCTCCCTCTCTCTCTGCCCCTCCCCTTCTCATGCTCTGTGTCCCTCCATCTCTCAAAAGTGAATAAACATTAAAAAAAAAATTTAAAAAAAAGAACATAATTTTTAGAGGCAGATTCTTGAAGTCAGCATTTATTTCTTTTTATTATTCATTTTGAGATGAACATTGCATTCTTTGTAGATTAAAAATGTCCTCCAAATCCAAAAGATGTTATGAAACTAGTAAGGACATTATTAAGCCTTTGTTAGTAGTAGAGAGGTATTTTATTTACTAATTATAATACTCCATTGACTTTTAATTTATACCCATAAATTATCATCTTTCTTCAAATTTAGTTGTAATTGTCTGTGAGAGATATTGTTTTAACCAACCAAAACACAGAGTATAGAACTAGCTGAGATTAAAAAAAAAAAAAAAAAAAGTTTCCTACAAGGCCAAATCAACAAAACTGGAAATTCAGCCTTTCTTACTTTTTTGTGGAAATGTTAAAACACATTGCCCACCAAGTGGATGCTTAGTATTAACAAAACCCTTATGATAAATGACACACAAAAATTATATGATTTTAAAAGGAAAGTTGATTTTTAAAATATTTAATGAGCACCTCTTGGAATATGGCATCACATTTGTAACAAGAAAGATCTAAAAATTCTAAAGGAGTATTTACTTCCAAAAGACAGAAATTCTTTCTGGGGAGATAGGCCTGTAGACCTGAAAAATGTCTGTAAGGTTAAGCAACAATATGAGCTTGGTAAATTCCAAATAAGTAAGAAAGAATGAGTGTTATACTAGTTCAGGGGAGAGAATAATAACTGATTGGAGAAGGAATGGCTGTGGAGCTCATTACTTGAAGGAAGCTAAAAATTAATATGGACCTTAAAGAATAGGAAATAGTTGGAAAAAAATGTAATATTTCCACCAGGAGGAATACCTCAAGCAAAGACTCAAAGAGCAAGTTCTATAGATTGAAGTGGGAGATTTGGTTCAAGAGCATTGAGAAATCCTTTCTTCCAAAATCACGTTGAATTGACGGGAAAAAAAAATAAAGAAGTTACAAGATTAAAACTATGAAGGAAAGGATGTCAGCAGTGGACCAAAAATTTTGAGGGATTTCTGTAAATAGAAAGTAGATGGAATAAAATTGACAGAGAAACCAAAAGAAACCAAAGAAAGAAACCCAATCTACAGAAAAAAAAAAAAAAAAACTACTGAGTTGAGAACTCTCTTCCTTGTAGAGGCCCAGAAAAAATTCCAAGCTCAAATTGAGCACAAGATTAAGGAGTGAAGTGAGGAATTATTATCCAAAAAATCAAATTAATTTATAACTAATTACACTATAGAAATATACATTAGTTAATTAAAGATTGTTTAATTAAAGATCTCTTTATAAGGTAGCTGGAACAGGAATACCACTTTCCATCCCCATCATAATGAGGTATCAGCAATAGTTGTTTGCCTCTAGGATGTTTATAATCTGCTCTAAAAATAAAATGCAGTGTCTTTTCTGATAGGGCTCACAGATTGGGTATCAATGCCAAATAGGGAAATCCTGAAAAAAGTGGAAAAATAGAAGTCCACAATGGATGAGAAGGAAATTATTTTAAAAGTTTATTTTTTGAGAAAGAGAGCTCACAAGCAGGAAGGGGCAAAGAGAGAGGGGGCAGAGGATCTGAGTGGGCTCTGTGCTGACAGCAGCGAGCACCACGTGGGGCTTGAACTCATGAAACCTGGAGATCACAACCTGAGCTGAAGTCAGATGTTCAACCAACTGAGCCACCCAGGTGCCCCAAGAAGGAAATTATTTTAAAAAGGAAAGATAAGCTTTTGTTTGCTTTCTACCCTCAGATTAAACTGCACTTTCTCCTTTTCTTTTATTTTTTTTAACCAAATATGAGACCTTCAAGACATCTGTCTACTATATGCCTACCGATCCTGAAAGGAAGTCTAGAAGGCAGTATTCTTCCCTCATGGGCAGTGCTCACAATAGCCTTCAAACAGGTAAGAGGTCCAAAGGGGAAATACACTTACAGAAGTATAGAGAAAATCCATGATAGCTGACTACCAGTTCACCTAGCATTCAGGTGAAAAATATGAAAAGATAATCAAGGCTTACAAAAGAAAAACCAAGGACATGATCAGGATGAATAGATTAAGTTCCTGGACCCAACTGCCTTGTGTGTGTGGAGGCTTCCCCACACCAACAAGCAATTCTCAGACACCAGCAGGGTTTCCAAGAATTCAACTCAATTCTAATATTGTCTACTCAGAGATAGAATCCGATTCCATAAGCAAAGGGCTCCATCCCACAAGGCTACCCTCCATTTCAGATGTCCGTTGCAAGCCCGGATTGTTACCTGTGCTTCTGACCTACTGGCTACAAATTGGAGGTTCCAATGACCCCTTTCAACTCAGGATGTCAATCATGAGGCCAGGTTGTTACCTGTACCTCTGACCAACTGGCTACAAATCAGAAGTTCCCACAATTCCCTCCTTGGGTTCAATTAATTTGCTAGAATGGTTCACAGAACTTGAGAAAACCTGTTTACTCACAAGATTACCAATTTATTACAGAGGATATTAAAGGATACCAATCAATAGCCAGATGAAGAGATACATATGTCAAGGGCTTGAACAAAGGAGTTTCTGCCCTTGTGGAGCTTGTGGCCCCAAACAATGGCACATGGAACCCTTCCAGTTCCTCAGTGTAGAAGTTCCCTGAATCCTCTCCTTTAGGGTCTTTATGGAGGCTTCATTACATAGGTATGATTGATTAACTCATTGTCCATTAATGATTGATTCAACCTCTAGTCCCTCTCACCTCCCAGGGTGGGGTCAGGGGTTGAGACTGAAAGTTCCAACCTTCTAAGCACATAGTTAGCTTCATTGGCAAACAGCCCCCATCCTTAGGTGCTTTCCAAAAATCACATCATTCACAGAACAAGACACCTTTATCACTCTCAACACTTAGGAAATTCCAATGGTTTGGGGAGCTGTAAGCCAGGAACTGTGGAGAAAACCAAATATGTGTATATCTGAATAAATCACAATATTGTCATGAATAACTAGTAAATCTAACAGATGTTAAATGAATAAATAAATATCTAACATACAAATCTGGAGGCCATGTCTAGAGACATTTTTAACTGTCACGGCTGGGTGGCAGTGGGGGAGCTACTTGCATCCAGTGGGTACAGGCCAAATATGTTGGCAAAAATACTATGATACACAGGAAAGTCCTTCACAACAAAAAAATTTGTCCATCCAGCCCCAAATTTCAGTAGTGCAGAAGTTGAAAAACTCTGTGCCCATTTCTCCCCTGAGTCTTTAATACCATTCTGGAAATACTTTTCTTATTTTCCCCAGTATAGGCATGTGAAACTCCTCCTTCCCTCCCCACCCCCAGGAGATTCTCACTATTTTTATAAAACTGTTCTCTCAGAATTTTGAGATACTGACAGAAATACATCTTGTTCTTGTTGTGTCTGAGCTTAGAATTTCTCTGGGATGAATTTGCGGGGTGGGGGTGGAATCAGGTACCTTTACTTTTCTTTATCAGTACTTTCCTGCGTCTACTGAAGAATAGTTTTACTTACAGTTTACTTGAGGTTTGCTCTACTTTCTCCCTGAAACTAAATGTGAATCCTTTCTAACTTGCAGAAATTTTTGACTGATGGATCTCTCTTTTTTAATGCCCTAGAGCAGTTATGGATTTATTCCCTTGTTTATATCTTTTCTTTTTTCTTTCTTTCTTTCTTTCTTTCTTTCTTTCTTTCTTTCTTTTTTTTTTTTTCTTTTTTGCCATTTCAGTGGCCTTCAGGGAAACTAGAGAGATTAGCATATATTATTAGATTGCCATTTTTAACAGCAAGTTGCTGATTATTTTTGAAAACTTACATCCATAAATTTAAGCTACAAAAAATTCCTGGTAACTAGAATTTGTGAACATTTTCAGGTTTTTTTGTTATAAAAGTCACTGGAAATTTTTCCTATGTTATTTTGAAAGTTTAATTTTGATACTGATATTTTTACTAGAGGAAAATTTTCTTCCTGGGCTCATTTCTTAAAATGCAGAGTTATTCTAAAACTAGACACTAATAAGCATTATTATAGTATTTCATATTTTATAGGCTTTCAGATATTTTCAGATTATGATTTCATAATCACATTATCATGTTTGAACCTCATAATTCCAGGAGTAGGTATTATTTTGCTCTCTTAACTGTGGGAAAACTGAAGTTTTGAGAGGCAAAGTGAGTTTTGGATGAAGTTGCACAGTTGGTTGTAAGTAAGTCTTCTAACTCTATTTATTTAATTCACCTACTGGTTTACCACACTGCTTTCTTAATTATACAGAAAACAGAATGTTTACTTCAACATTGTATCAGTGGTTCCATTCCTTAATGGGGAGGGTGTTCTATGATGATCCAAGAAGAGTACCTTGCATTAGACCTCGTCTCCAGACATGCCCTTGTAGATGCCACCTGCAGAGCCCCATTAATATAAATGTGCCACTAACTGAATGGAAATAAAATAAAAAATAAAAATCAGTCAATAGATAACAATGCTCTTGATTTAGAAAGAAAATTCTAAGGAACCTGAAGAATAAGAAGCCCAGTCAAGCTAACGTTTGGGGGTTTCAGACCAAAGAAAGAAAACATTTTTAAAGAAATTTTTCAAGTGTTGATCAAGTCATGTTATCTTGTGTGTACTTCTCAGTGTGCAAAACCTCACCTTTGTGCCTTCTGATTCATTATTTTCTTGATTCTATGTTCATTCAAAACTTAGGAAGTTAGAAAAATGACTTCTCTCAATTCTTCTACTTTTGTAGAAAGATCAAGTTTTACTCATTGATTTATCTACTGATTTCTAGTAGAATAAAACTGTGGGTTCACTGTAAGCCTCTTTTCCCACTGAAATCCAGGCAAGTACTGTGACTTATCTTCAAGGATGTGGACTATCCAGTTTTTTTCTTCCTCTTTCTTCCTTATCAGAAGTGGTCCCTGCCTTAGCCCAAAGGGAAATACTGCTTTTTGTTGTTGGCCATACTCAGTGTTACTGGGGGGAGAGGAGCTTTTCCACAATCTGAAAAACATCTCACTTAGGAGTACAGCAGGAGCAACAGAAATATTTGTATAAACCTTCCACTAGAGGACAAAGATTTCAGTCCTTACTTTTCCTTAGAACTGGTATTAGGAATAATGAAAAAAATAGCTAAAATTTATCCAATGCTTAAGATGCAAGTATTGTTTTAAAAAATAAGTATTTTTCATAATTCCATAGTCCTCACAAAACTCCAGTGAAGATGGTACTATTTTTTACTCTAATCTTATAGATAAAAGGGAGAACAAGATAGAAATAGCTTGCCTAGTAAGTAGAGAAACCTTGATACAAATCCAGTCTGTCAAATTGTAGAACCTATTCCTAAATTATTTAACTTATTTCAATTAACTATTTCTTGGGAAGTTAGGAGTTTTAATACTATATCCATTCTCATTTTTTCCATTTCTGACATGCTTTTTTTTTTCATGGCAAGAAAATATGACATGAATTTTCACATATGCAGGTCAGAATTGTGGTTACAAATATGAACATGATTTAAATAAAACTTTTCTTGTATTTGCTACGAAAAAGAACTTTTCACATTCAAGATTCAACGAGTTTTGGTAGTGTGAAACGAGTTTGGGCTAGTGAAGGACTAGCATTTTCAAATTAGTTTTTGACAGAAGATTGTAACTTAAATATGTAATTACTTTTGCCACCAAACCTTTCATTTTCATTTGCCTTATTTCTGGTAAACTTCATTTCACATTCTCTAAGGGACTGTCCCAAATCTCTGGTATTGTCTCAGGATTATGACTCTCATCTTTCAGAAGTACCTCTGCTTCCTGTCTCACAGACAATGATAGGCCTTCAAATATGAACTCCTTCAAGTTTCCCCCCCTCTATACCTCTAACTGCCCAGTAATGATACCCATTCTCTTGGTCTTTCCACCTATCTTGCAGGAGAGAAAGCTCTTTATTCCAGGCAGGTTAATCTGTGCTTTAAATCTAGTTCTTATCTCCTTCGAGATGTTTGAGTAGCAACTTATTTTCATCATCCCTATTTTCAATATCCCTTTTCCAGAGTCTCCTTTCTCTTCTCTACAAACATGCTGTAAGTCCTCATATTCAGAAAAATAAAAATAAAAAAGAAAATTCTTCCTACACACTATACAAACTATTGCCTATTTCCCTCCTTATCTTTACCACTTATTTTCTTGAGAGTGTTACATAATTTATACTCATGACTTCATTATGTTCATTCATTCCTCAATCCAGTGAGTTTGGCTTCTGTCACCACCCTTCTAAAAGTCATCTTTAATCCACCAATGGTCTTATGACCACCATATCTGCAATCAGTTTTCAACTTCCATCTTATGTAACTTACACAACATTGATAATGTTTATAATACCCACTTGCTGAAGCTCTCATTCTTTGTTTTCTTGGGGAGACTTTTATTCTTTTTTATTTATTCTTTTTGTTTCATTTATATGGAAGTTCCCATTCCTTTTGAGAAAATATATGGCCTAGAATTTTTAGAAGATTGTTATATGTAAATATGTAATATATATTTTAAATACAGATATAAATGCAGATATCAATATAGATGTAGATATATTTTAAGCTATAGAACCACATGCATATCTTACAGAATTTCTATAATATGAAATTTATTGAAATTCAGTTTGCAGACTCAAACTAAGCCCATATTATAACAGGATAACGTCTTCAAGGTTCATCCATATTGGAGCATATACCAGAATTCAATCTTCATTTTAAAGGTTGGATAATATTCCATTGTACATATATATTACATTTTGCTTATTCATTCATCCACCAGTGGATTCTTGCATTGCTTCCATGTTTTAGCTGTTATGAATACTGCTGCTATGAATATAGGTGTACAAATATCTTTTCAAGTCTCTGCTTTTAGTTATTTCAGATATCCAAAAGTGGAATGGCTGAATCATGCAATAATTCTATGTTTTATTTTTTGAGAAACCACCATACGGTTTTCCACAGTGGCTGGACCATTTTACATTCTTATCAATAATGCACAAGAGTTCCAATTTCTCCATATCTTGGCCAATACTTGTTATTTTTCTCCTTCACTTATTTTTTTTATAATAGACATTCTAATGGGTATGACCTGGTATCTCACAGTTTTGAGTTGCGCTTCCATAGTGATTAGAGATGTTGAACATGATTTTACATGCTCCTTGGCCATTTATACATCTTCTTTGGAGAAGTGTCTACTCAAGTCCTTTGCCCATTTTTGAATCAGGGTATATGTATTTTGATATTGTTGAGTTTTAGAAATTCTCTATATATTTGGGATAATCTCTTATCAGATATGATTTACAAATATTTTTTCCCATTCTGGGAGTTGCTTTTTTACTCTATTGATAAATGTTTTTTGATGCACATATATTTTTAATTTTCATAAAATCCTATTTGTCTGCATTTTCTTTTGTTGACTGTACCTCTGGTGTCATGTACAAAACTCATTGCCAAATTCAATATCATGAATCTTTTGTCCTATATTTTATTCTAAGAGTTTTATAATTTTAGGTCTTATATTAAGTATTTGATACAGTTTGAACTAAATTTTTTATATGGTTTTAGGTAAAGGTTCTACTTCTCTAATTTTTTTTTCCTTTCTTCATTTAGTCTTAGGTTTAGTTTGTTCTTCTTTTTCTAATTCCCTAAGCTGTAAAGATAGATTGCTTATTTGAAATCTTTCTTCCTTTTTAACATAAGTATTTGTAACTATAATTTTCCACTTAGTACTGCTTTTACTGTGTCCCATAAGTTTTGGTATATTGTGTTTTCATTGTCATTTGACTCTAAGTATTTTCTAATTTCCCTTGTGATTTTTTTCTTTGATCCATTGGTTGTTGAAGAATGTGTTGTTTAACTTCCATAAATATGTACATATTTTCAGTTTTCTTTCTGCTATTAATTTCTAATTTCATCCCATCGTGGTTGGAAAAGATACTTTGTATGCTATCCATCTTTTCATGTGTGTTGAAACTTAATTTGTGACCTAATATACAACTTATCCTGGAAAATGTCCCATGTGTAATTGAGAAGAATGTCTATTCTGTTGTTTTTGAGTAGCACTGTTGAATACATGGAGGTACGGGACAGTGTTGCATCCACCTAGGGCATGGAAGCTCTGAGCCCCTTCCCTCATACCTTGCCATAGGCATTTCTTCCATCTGAATGGTCATCTGTTTTCTTTATCATATCCTTTTATAATAAACCAGTAAACATAGGCAAGCGTTTCCCTGAGTTCTGTGAGACATTCTAACAAATTATTAAACCTAATTGTGAGAATCCCAGTTTATAGTCAATCAGTCAGAAGTACCGGGACTTACGATTGGCATCTGTAGTACAGAGAAGGGCAGTTTTGTGAAGTTGAGTGCTTAACATGTGGGATCTGATGATACCTCCAGGCAGGTAGTATCAGAAATGAGTTAAATCATGAGACACCCAGCTGGTATTGTAGAGAATTGCTTGATGTGTGGAAAACCCACATGGCTGATGTCAGAAGGGGTATGAGTGAGTGTGGCATAGTGTGAGAATAAAGGAAACAAAGAAGGAGTGTGTTTTTCCCTTATAACTATAATAATACTAGCTTTTATAATTGCTTAGGCATTTACTTTAGTATGATCTTTATTTCTTTACATGGCATTGAGTTACTGTCTAGGGTACTTTCATTTCAACCTGAATGAAAGTTTAGCATTTCTTATAGGGCAAGTCTAGTGGTAACAAACTCCCTCAACTTTGGTTTATCTTTTAATGTCTTCATTTTTCACTCACTTTTGAAGGACAGTTTTATCTAATATAGAATTCCTGATTGATATTTTTTTTTCATTTAGCACTTTAAATATATAAATGCACTGCCTCCTAGATTCTAAAGTTTTTTAACTTTAGAATTCACAGGAAATCTGTGAATTATCTTATCAATGATTCTTTGCATGTGATGAGTCACTTCTCTATCACTGCTTTCAAGATTTTCTTTGTCTTTCAATAGTTTGATTATAACATGCCTCAGTGTATCCTTGAATTCATACTACTTTAAGTTTGTTAAGCTTCCTTGATATTTATATTTGTATCTTTCATCAAGTTCAGGAAATTTTTGGTTATTTTTTAATCAAATAATTTCTCTATCACTTTCTCTCTCTGTCTCTCCTTATGGACTCCCACGATGCATATGCTGACCCACTTGCTGGTGTTCACTTTTACTCAATCTTTTTTTTTTCTGTTCCTCAGATTTCATAATTTCAATTGTTTTATCTTCAATTTCACTGATTCTTCTGTCTCCTCAAACCTATCCTTGAGTCTCTCTAGCAATTTTTTTATTTCAGTTGTTATACTTTTCAGCTCCAGAATTCCTTTTTTGGTTTCTTGTTAGGTTTTCTATTTTTAGTTATAGCACCATTTTGTTCATATATCATTTTCTTTATTTCTCCACATATTCCTTTAGTTCTTTGAGTATCTTTTTGAAAAGTTTATTTATTTATTTTGAGAGAGAGATACAGAGGGAGAGAGCGAGTGAGCATGAGCAACAGGGGTAGGGGAGGAGGCAGAGAAAGATGGAGAGTGAGAATCCCACACAGGTTCCATGCTGTCAGCACAGAGCCTGACATGAGACTCAATCTCATAAACCATGAGATTATGACCTGGGCCCAAATCAAGAGTCAGATGCTTAATTGACTGAGCCACCCAGGCACTCCAGTTCTTTGAGCATCTTTAAGAAGGTTGTTTTAACGTATTTTTCTAGTAGATCTACCATCAGGTCTTCTCAGGAAAAGTTTCTATTGGTTTGTTGTCTATCTTCAAATGGGACATATTTTCTCACTTATTTGTATGCCTTGTGATTTTAATTTGAAAACTAGACATTTGAATCTAATAATGTGATAATCCTAAAAATTACATTCTCCCTCTTCCCCATGGCTTCCTGAGGTGTTGTGTTTTGTTTTGATTTTTATAGGCTGTCTCTATGCCAAGGATCAGTATGATGTGTAAACTTATGGTCTTATGAGATCTTTTCTTTTCTGACTACTTTTTTTCAATGTTTATTTATTTTGAGAGAGAGAGAGAGAGAAAGAGAGAGAGAAAGAACATGTGAGCAGGGTAAAGGCAGAGAGAGAGAGAGATGGAGAGAGAGAATCACAAGCAGGCTCCATGCTGTCAGCACAGACCCCAATGTGGGGTTCAATCTCATGGACCATGAGATCATGACCTGAGCTGAAATCAAAAGTCAGGCACCTGACTGACTGAGCCACCCAGGTGTCCTTTACCAGGTCTTTTCTGAGTCTGCACCTTTCCCTGGGCATGTGTGGTGACTTACTAATTTCCCCCAAATGAATGGTTGATTTTGAATATCCTAGTCTTTAATGTCTGGTTCCCAAAATAGAAAAAAGAGGAAAATTAAGTATGGGGGGAAAAAGGTGCCAGCCATTTAAATCTGGAAGTCACTTCAGCTGAAAGGGAAGGGTCTTCCAACAATAAGTAGAGGGGCAGCAATAACAGCAACCCACCTCTGTGTCTGCACCTCCATAATGAGAAGCAGCAATCAGCAGTCAGAACACAGATCCTTGATAGTTGGAGGACAGGGTCCTTACTGTCATTGACTCCTGAAAACTATGTGAAAGCTACTTCAGGAACATGTGCAGTTGCCTGCCATTGGGCTGAACAGTGGAGATGGAAAACTGAGTAGGGCTGAAATTGACTGAAATTAATCATAAATTAATGCCCAAGCCCTCTCCTGAAAGTAGCAACCCCTTAATAGATTCCAGAAATCCAGAATAGTTGTATCAGATACATTCTGTTAATGTAACTGTTTCATGGGTGGGAGGTTGGATTCTCAATGTTTCCTACTGCACCATCTTCCAGAATCTTTCATGCCCAAATAAGTCTTTTTAAGGATCATCAGTACCTTCCTGTACTTGAAACAAATGCAATGACTCATTGGAATAAGAATGTAACTTTCATAATATATTTTCTAAATTGAAGATAAAAAGTGATGTTAGTGCCATTGTCCTATTGTTTTCTCAATACATTTGTACAATTTTGAGTCTTTTTTTCAGTGTTTTCAAAATATATTCTAATAGATATATTGAAAAATTGATATTGGAAATTTTTAATAATTTTCATTTTCAGCTTTCCTTTCTATGTATTATTCTAGTTAGTGAGACTCCATCTCAAATACAATAGGAATATGCTTGCTACCCTTGTGGGTTCTATGAAATGCTTATTGACAGGAGTGACTTTCCTTGCTTGGAAATATTGCCTGTAGTAACCAAAGTATTTGCTCTCACAGTCCCAATTTAGGTATCAGGGAAGAGAAAGAAGTAAAAAGCAAGAAGAAGTAAATACCACCTGAGTCATGTCTAAAAAGAGTGATAAGTCCACACAACTTTTTAAAAGAACACAATCTGTTAGGTAAGAATGAAATCAATGCACAAAACTGCAATAAAATACAAATCTCCAGATGTAGTTTATGAGGTGACAGGGTTTTAAGTATGAACACATATGCCCTGTGAAGTTCTAGGGTAAGATATTAAAATTCACACTCTGACCTGAAGAATTTTGTCCTTTTGCTTATGATCATGAACAATGGTGGGACTGCAACAGGGGATTCTCCTTTCCCTCTGGAAAATCCCTACTTCTTCCCTTTTAGAACTGAAAGAGACTAACTCCAAGTTATGAGGCTACTGGGGAATTTCAGCTAACTCCTGTGGGGAAAGAGATGGAAATAAGCATTCCTCAACAATCCCATTGATCAACCACAGGTTTCTCATAAGCATCTCTCAGATTCCTATAGGTCCCACTGAGGGAAGAAGTGGGCAAAGTGGAATCACCACATTTAGTCACATTTACTATACTGGCTGACACTAACTGTAACAACTATTCATTCCTCCTGAATCCTGTTCCAATCTGGCACATGCTAGATGGTAAGAAGCAACAGGAGGACTTAATGATCACCATGGCTTCTTGACAGGATACTTTAGCTTAGTACCAGTATGGAACAGGTATCTATGAAATCAGATACCTGGAAACTTGGGTCTGTGCCACTACCAAAATTATTTCAGGTCAAACTTCTATTAGTTACATGGCATCCTATCTATGTCACTTCTGATTAAGCCATACCTTCTTACCTCCATATTCACCTTAGTCACTACAGGCCAAGTTCATTAGTCCTAGGGTCTCATCTTCCCTCTGCTCCTTTCCTTCCAAATGCTTCCAATTCTGCTATCATTCCATACCCTTCCACAGGGTCTTTGGAATCCTCCATTCTCAAAAACAACAAATCAAATCCAAATTCTCTACATCCTTAAATCCTTAACCTCTCTCAGGGCCTGTGCCACATGCTCTTTTTTTAGCAGAAACCTAACTTTGATGGAAAGTCAGTTCTTCTCATATTGACTTTTCTGGTAGGAGCTGTACATTCTCCCATAAGTCAACATGAACATCGCAGCCCTGGAGGCAAGGATGGCAACCTCCTGGCTCCCTCCTGCCACTTCCTGTTTATTGCACACTTATTTTCATTCAAGAAGTCTCTTCTCCTTTTAAGGTCACACTATCTGGCTTTATATCCATTTGCCTGAACCTGATGCTCTCACCTTCTAATCTTTAGACAATACCCCAACATTTAATCAGAACATTGCCATCTGACCCACAGTCTTCATCCTTAACTATCCAACACCTTACTCTACATCTGAGGTACTTAAACGACCTTCTCTATTTTGAAGATCTTTGCCTCCATTCAACTTCCACAACGTAATTCCAAAGTCATATCAGGGTCTAGTCAACCTTTAAAATTAACTAATCTCCAGAATCTAAAACTTTGACTACAAAGTACTATTCTAACACTTTTGTCTCATTAAAAAACAAAAGAAGAGAAGAGAAAATGGAGGAAGGGAGGGTGAAAGAATGGAAGAAAGAGGGAGAGAGGAAGAAAGAAAATTCTGTTCACCTTCTTGAGCTGCTGCTGCATTTCCTTCTCCTTTCTTTCACAGCTGTTTCTCAAAAGAATTATCAACTTTCACTATCTTCAGTCCCTCATTTCACATTCTTTCTTCAGCCTCCTGCTTCAGTCGCAGTTATTGAAACTATTCTCACTGAAGTTAACATTGTTTTCCTGATCACTTGATACTACCTCATTTTTGAAATCCTTTGTTTGGGTTTCTTGACTCTTCCAATTTTCTCTCACTTCTCTTGAGTATTTCTTTAGTTCTCTATGTAACTTTTATTTTTTTTTATTATTTTTTTTAACGTTTATTTATTTTTGAGACAGAGAGAGACAGAGCATGAACGGGGGAGGGTCAGAGAGAGAGGGAGACACAGAATCTGAAGCAGGCTCCAGGCTCTGAGCTGTCAGCACAGAGCCCGACGCGGGGCTTGAACTCACAGACCGCAAGATCATGACCTGGGCCGAAGTCGGACGCTTAACCGACTGAGCCACCCAGGTGCCCGTCTATGTAACTTTTAAATATTAGTGGCACCTAGAGGCCCATCCATACTTGCTCTCCTTTGTACACACATCTTTTCTAAAACAGCCTCTCCATTGGCATTGTTTTTCCCACAGTTGGTGTACAATGACTGCTCAGCCCGTACACACCAATTCCACAACACTCTTCCAAGTTTCAAACAAGATTTTCCTTTGCCCCACAAATACTTCCACTTCAACATGCTACAGATATATCAATATCAACATGTAATTTCTCCATTTATTTATGTAGTAGGTTATACCACACAAGCAAGAAACAGGTGAGGCTGCTAGACTAAATATCACAGGACTTAAAGCTATCTTTTCCATTTCTGTGGCTTTTTACTCAACATTTATCATGTCTCATCTGAATTACTGTAATCACCATCTAGATCATATAGCAAATACTCATTCCATCTTTATATTTTATACCCATACCTCTTTTCCTTCTGATTATTCAAAATACATAATATACAATATAATTTTTTAAAACATCTGAAAACAAACAAATCTGAAAACAAATAACTGATACCATCTAATATAAATTTTAAAAGAAGGGGGACATCTGGGTAGCTCTGTCAGTTAAGTGTCTGGCTCTTGATTTTGCCTCAGGTCATGATGTCATGGTTTGTGGGATCGAGTCCCATGTCAGGCTCTGTGTTGACAGTGTGGAGACTTCTTGGTATTCTCTCTCTCTCTCTCTCTCTCTCTCTCTCTCTCTCCCTCTGCCCCCTCCTTTGTCATGCATGCACTCTCTCTAAAAAATAAATAAATAAACTTTTAAAAAAATATTAAAAATTTAAGAGGAGAGTATCTCCTTTTAAACTGAGAATGAGGGGTACCTGGGTGGCTCAGTCGGTTGAGTGCTTGAGAGCTTGATTTCAGCTCAGGTCATGATCCAAGCATCGTGGGATTGAGCCCTGCATTGGGCTCCATGTCCAGCTCCATGCTGAGTATGGAGCCTGCTTGAGATTCTTTCTTTCCCTTTGCCCCTCTTCCCTGCTAGTGCACTTTCTCTCTCTCTCTAAAATAAAAATAAAAAATAAAAATAAAATAAATAATGGAAAAGATTGTCTTTAAAAAAATAAAAATAAAAAAATAAACTGAGAATGAATTTCAGTACTGCTCTTATTGGTTAACAAAAACCACATTTATGCTTGTGACACAAGCTCCTTACATTATTCTAGTCTAAAAAGAAAACATCTCAGAAAATTTCATCAGAATATCATTTTAGAAATGATGAGAACATTAGTATCACTTAAGAAAAACAAACTCGAGAATGTTATTATATTGCTCCATCTGACCCAACTGGAATTCTAACAATAAAAAAGGCATTTCCAAAATAATGGTCAAGTCTATAAGTGAGTAGGTGGTATATGCAGAATGTCTTCCACTTTCCCCTTCCCATCCCTTATCCATTCTCTCTGTTCTTTGAGAAGCTCTTTGGCCAAAAGAGGGAGAGAGGAAAGCAAAAGAAGTTGAACTACCTTTCCAATCCCTTCCTGTGTGATGGTTAATTTTATGTGTCAACTTGGCTGGGCCACAGTGCCCAAATATGTGATTAAACATTATCTGGATATTTCTGTGAGATGATTTTTATTTTTATTTATTTATTTAATTATTATTTTTTTTAAATATAATTCATTGTCAAGGTGGCTAACATACAGTGTATACAGTGTGCTCTTGGTTTTGGGGGTGGATTCCTGTGACTCATCACTTACATACAATACCCAGTGCTCTGTGAGATGATGTTTAGATGAGATTAACATTTAAATTGGCGAACTTTGAGTAAAGCAGATTGCTCTCCAAAATGTCAATCAATTGAAGGCCTTTACAGAACAAAAACATTGCCCTCCCCCAAATAAAAGGTAGTTCTGTCAGTGGACAGCCTTCAGACTTGAAATGCAACATAGGCTTTTTCTGGGTCTCCAGCTTGCAGACCCATCCTGCAGAATTTGGACTTACTGGCCTCCACAATCCTATGAGCCAATCCTTTAAAATAAATGTCTTTCTGTATATATTTACAGAGAACAAGAAAGATAAATATGTCTGAGTATATATACACCCTGACAAATACACCCTGCTCCAGCACTGAGTGTTTGGAAATAGCTGCGGCCCTGGTAAAATGACCCCTTTCTCCACTTGTCCAGCTCCCACTGGGTCAACCTATTATCTCTTTTGTTACTTGGCTATAAGTGTAGTAATAGTTCTCCCTGTTACTAGTCTCCAATATCTTACCATCTTTTATTTCTTAACACTGCCCACACTTTTGAAAGCAGTCCTTTCATTAAAGCAGTGGTTCCCACCTCAGGCTGCATCTTAAAAATCAGCTTTGGGAAGCTTTGAAAAATCCCAATGGCCAGGCCACAAACCAGACCAACCAAAACAGAACCTCTGAGAGCAGGATACAGGCATCAGTATTTTTTAAAGCTCCCCAAGTGTTTCCAATGTATAGCCAAGGTTAAGAACTATGGCATCAATGTCTCTTTATCTGAATCATGTGAGATGAATTTAGCTTCTAGCCACAGCACCAACCAGTATGCTGTCATCATCTAATATCCCCTTCAATGAATTCCTCTCAAAGCCTAAAGAAAAAAATTGTTTCTTAAAATCCTATGAGCATTTATTACTTGTATTTTTCATATAATTATTTCCTATGCTGTCAAGAATTATTTCATTTTTAAGACTATTTATTTCTCTCAAAATGTGCCAGTTCATTCATTTGTGCCTACTCAAAAACTTGTCTCCCAGCTACCATTGTCACCCTTTTTAACCTCAACTTCTGGCAAAATAATCTTTCAAAAATGTGCCTGATCATGTTGTCTCATGATGCAAGTTTAAAATTGCAATCAGTCAAAGTCTATGACCTATAAAAGTTGAAGCTTCTTGGTTAGGCATTAAAACTCTTCACACTCATCAGACTGGCATTAATTCTCAACAGTCTCCCCCGATTCTTTGCCCTACCATTCTACATTCTACTTATCACTTGCTGCTTCGGCTCCCCTTGTCCCTTTGTGCCTCCTCTTTGTATTAATTGGGATTATTTCTCCTGCCTGTAATCTCTTTCTGTTCTTCAGAACCTGACCTTTCAGTCCCTCAACACTCAACTCAGATGTTACCTCCCCAATGAAGATAACTCCAGCCCCTCTATAATGCTTAATAATGAGTAGCTATTATTAACTAACTCTCTTGAGGGCTTGGAGAGATTTCCCAAAAGAAGGGAATTGTACACTGGGACTGGAAAAAAAAAAAAAAAAAGAGCAAAGAAGCAAGTGACAGGGAGACGGGGAAAAAGGTTCAGATGGCTTACACAAAACCCAAAGATGTGATAGCATCCAAAGCACACGTGATGAACTGCAAATATGTCTGTACGGATAAACAAAGGAGACTGATGCACAATAAACCTTGTAAGGAGGTTTTTTAATGTTTATTTATTTCTTTTGAGAGAGAGAGAGTGAGAGAGAGAGTAGGGGAAGGGCAGAGAGACAGGGAGACAGAGAATCCCAAGCAGGCTTTGTGCTGTCAGTGCAGAGCACTGAGCAGGGCTTAATCCCACGAACCATGAGATTATGACCTAACCTGAAATCAAGAGTCAGACACCTAACCAACTGAGCCACCCAGGTGCTCTAAGGAGTTTTTGTTATAATCTTAATAACAAAGGAGTGTATAACTTTACAGACATCATTCACAAAGTCACAGAGAATAAATTAGAGAACAGAAATATTTGAGACAGAGAGGCCACCAGGAGACTGTAACAGAAACCCAGAAGTTCCTCACTGAAGCTAGGTCAGTGGCAGTGAAAAAGAAAGAACATGCCATTTTCTGCATTATCTTTATGTATAAAAATTGTGTGGCTTTTGCCAAATAGGTCTGTTAAAATTCAGAAAAAGAATTCAACACTTCACACATTCTTTCGGCTGATTTAAATATTATATGAAAATGTACATTCCTTTGGGGCACCTGGGTGGCTCAGTTGGTTAAGCGTCTGTCTGACTTCGGCTCAGGTCACGATCTCACAGTTCATGAGTTCGAGCCCCGTGTCGGGCTCTGTGCTGATAACTCAGAGCCTGAAATCTGCTTCAGGTTCTGTCTCCCTCTCTCTCTGCCCCTCCCCCACTTACATTCTGTCTCTCACTCTCTCAAAAATAAATAAACATTAAAAAGTATTTTAGAGAATGTGCATTCCTTTAAAAATTTAAAGAGTCCAGTATCTTTAATGACATGTATATAAACAAATCAACTACAATTGGCTATGACATTGAAAGTTAATCATTCTTTCATCCGAAAGTCACCCTTTGCAACAACTTTTTCTCATTCCACTACTATTTTTTTTCTTTCCATTTGATAGCTTTTTTGGTCATTTCAATATGTCTGTCTTTACAGGTATATATGTAGGTCTTAAAAAATGTTTTGTCAGTGTATAGAAGACTTTTCATGAATAAAGCAAAAAAATAAACATTATTAAAATGTTGGTAACAGGAACAAGTATGGGAAGTCCATTACTAGGTCTGTTTGTTGTCATGTAGGAGAATATAATTTCAATGAATAGTGTAACTTAGAGTTAGAACTCTATCAGAGAGTATTACTTTATATCTGGAAAATACATTTATTACAAAAAAAACTAAGAACTTCACATTTCTAGTTCAAATTGAGTGATGATATTACATCATAGAATGTCATACATGCAGTAACATAAACCATAATATTCTATGTATTCATTGCTGAAATGTCATGTGTTCACGTATAAAGCAAAGGTCACCAGAGATTCTCACACAGACACCCAAATGACTCTCATTCACACCATTAGTTTGAATTCAATGCTTCAAATTCTCCATGTAACAGTTATTATTATTCTGTAAATTTCTTAGGGTCTACATTTTTTACTTTTCTGGTATCTGCAAAAACCCACTCACAGCAAGCATTTTGTTAGTCTAGTAACTTTAGTGTTCATGAGAAAAGTAATGTTATTCATAGAAAAGCTTTATTCCATCTCCTTTTGCCTCTGCTTTGTTCCTATTCTTATCCCTCCTATCTCTTAATTCTGTCCTCTGCTCCATTGTATAGAATCTTATCTTTATATCACACACATGATCCATGAACCTTTAGTAAGGCCAACATCATACCTGCAAAAACGTACCTCATCCAAAAACTTACCAAGAGCTTTGCAAATAAATTGTGTTCTCCATCTACTAAGCAGTTAAAAATTGCTCCGTCTTATCATGTGTATAATACATTGTGAATGCAGAAGACATCTTGCCTAATGGGGTCTGATATTTTACCCAGATCATAATCTGTTTAGTATTTGCCATTATCCAGCATTTTCTCTTACTACCTACCACTCATCTTAGATTTTATCACATTATCTTCCATCAAGAAATGGATGACATGGAGGAGAAAATATTTTCTGTTTCTTCCACGGAAGGAAAGGGGGATGAAATAGAGAGTTTGGGGTAAAACAAAAACCCAACTATACACTAGGTGACATCTGAGGCATTTTATAAATATTACCACATTCAATAAACTTCTTAATTGAATCTTCACAATAAATAAAGAAGGTATTATAATTCCTCTTTGTTCAGATGGGAATCCTAAGGCTGAGTAACTTTCTCAAGGTCTCAATAGCTAGTAAGTAGAATGGGTGAAGTCCACATTTATTCTGCTAAAATGCTGAATTACAGATTGGAATAGATGTGTAAGTTTTCTTTAACATCCTTTTTGTTATAGCTATATCACTCTTCCACTGAAATTCTTATCCTATTGACCAAAAGTGACCAAAAATTACACAAAGAAGATGGGCCTTAGGAAAAATTTAGGTTCATTACAGTCCCATGGAAAAGAATTTCAGAAACTCAAGGTGTGGGATATCAACTGTTTCTACTAGAGATAGTAACAGGAGAAAGAGTTAAATTTTTACCTACTAAATCAGTCATTCCTTCATTGCTTTATCTGAATAAGCTCCTCACCTGATTTCAAAGTCAAGTTGAAATTTGAAACTGAACTTGGATCCTGTACTCTAACAAATGTGTGAGGCCTTAACATATTTTCCCAGATTTTTACCACTCACAGTCATGCCCCAGACAGAGGAAATGACTCATCTTTTTTAAAAACTGGAAGTGTAAAAGTTAACATAAAATATGCCAAGACAAATTTTTAAAAATATATGTTATAGGAAGTAAGTATTTGTGTTTTTATAAGTCTAATCCATTTGCATACCTTTGGTTCTTGGGTATCTATGTAAAATTCAGTCAAAGGAAACCCATAATTGAAAACTGGAATAATAGAAGAAATGGGTCCCTATTCTTGAGTTTAATTATATTTAATTATACCTATAAATTTCATATGAAATTTTAAAATTGTACTTATTTAAAAACATGCATGTATTACTATACCTCCAAATGTAACAAAATTTCCAAAAATGTTGAAAAATCATGAGAAACCATGAAGTACTTTATTTGACTACAAATAATGCATGATGAATTGAAAATATGATGGTGCTAATTTTTCACTTAAAGACAAGTTTATTTAAGACTCAGTTTGAAAAGTCCGTTGATTAAAAGGCAGACTGTCTTCACAATGGACATTCAGCAGGGACAATCCATCAAGGACGTGTACCTAGCACATGGTATATATTTTTGATATGATAAAGCACAGCATCTCTGAAGATAAAGAGAACAGCTTGAGGCGCATGCCTCAAAGAGAAACTCAAAAGGAAAAGAAATCCATTTCAAAAGGAAGAAACAAAAATTTGACATCTTGCTCCAAAAGAGAGATTTTGCTTTAAACTACTCCAAAAAAAAAAAAAAAAAAAAAAAAAAAAAAAAAAGGAAAATGGCTGCCTGATATCTGAAGGTGAAGAAAACTTTGTCATTCTTGACCTTGGAAACTTTAATGCATGATACACATATATCACAAAGTCCCAATTCTAAGCCCCCATTCAAGAGGGAGGGATCATCCTGTGAAGGAGATGGTACATACATAAGACAATCTTTTACTGGAGGGGTGTTGGTACCAGCATCTGAGACACAGGGGTCCAAAGTTCGGCTAGATAGAATATTCCAGAAGTGCTCAGAGGTTAAAGCAGTTATATAAAGACCAAAGAAAATCCTGATGTTATGGCTAAGACCAAAGTATAGTAGGAACCAAAGGCATAACCTAGAATTAATGCCTGGCAGAACAAAGAGTAACCTAAGCACACTGTAGATGAAGCAAAGCAGTGAGAAGGCAAGCTTTGCAAATGAGGTTGTTTTTATGGCTTGCTTTTATTGGCTGTACAGTAGAGAATGTGAAGGTGTGTTGGGTACGACCTCAAAGTAAAGGGATATTGGAAGACAATAGGGTCTAAATAAACTTTGCTGGGCATTCAATAATAACAGACAAGGCACTTATTCTTGGTTTTTATTTTCCTTTGCTTTGCTCTGGCTATTTTCCTGTAACTCCTGTTTTGGTTAATAACACCCCACTCCCCTCTTTGAGCAACCCAAAAGCAAGGGAATCATCTTGATTCTTCTTCCCGATACTATACTTATGATTTGTCTTTAAATAGACTCAGCATTCGTTTAACTTAAATGTATTTAAAAGGAAATCACATTATTAATTAAAAACTGTTAGTTACTAAAAGATACTAAAACCATTGGTTTCTAAAAAAGAAATACATTTTTGAAAATTCGATGAAAAATTTTAAATGTCATTGAATTTTAGCAGAAATCTACTCCTTCTTTGTTAAAAGGACTGATTAGCAAATACCATTTAACACATAGATTGGTATGAATGTAAGACTTTCTCCTTAAATTAGAGAGATTAAAATATAACTGAAAATAAAAGTATTTTTTATTGTGTGATTTAATTATGATTTATGCTGCATCCTTGTACCAACAAAATGTCATCTATAGGCAAATCCCACACTTTGGGAAGCAATGAACTATGGGATAGAATCCAAACTCAATAGCCTGGTATGATCTCACTCCTGAATACCTTTCAAGCTCATTTCCTGCCACTGCACAAGCTACATAGCCTGACTATATTTGGCTTCATTAACTTCCCCATTGTATCTGCTTGAAATACTCTTACGCCTCCTTCAAGAGTTTCAATTGTGAACTCTTGAGAGACTTCCCAGGTCCATTTCTCCTTAGCACTGACAAGGATTCTTCCTTGACCAAACTCTAGTGGGTTCTTCTAAGTCCTCTTCTTAGCTATGCTTCCACCTATGAAGACTTAAATAAGCACTAATATAGTTTCTAACAGCTCAAGGCTGCATCTCTAGGATAACCCTAGCCCCCTTAAAGTCTGCATAAGAAAATTCGTGGCAGCCAAAAGAATTCACTGTTTGTTCCAGTCAACTTGAAAACATAGGGCTCCTGTCTCCCAGTCTCTTTGGGAGAGAAGGAGTCTAACTTTGATAAGTGCCAGTTAGCAAACTCAGATGGATTTTACATGGACTAAATCCTTCCTTCCCACTTTTTGTAATTTTTACTTCCCTGAAAAAATGTACTGAGCCCTTGCTTGCTTTCTCTACTGCCTCATTGTCTCTTTAAACACCCATCACCCATGTGGAAATCAAAGTTGAATTCCACTCATGCTGGACTCATTTCCCTATTGCAATAGTTTTTACTGATTAAAATCCATCTCCACCCCTTTAACTAGTGTCTGCCTTTATTTTTATTTATTTATTTATTTTTTTAATTTTTTTTGTTTAACGTTTATTTTTGGGGCAGAAAGAGACAGAGCATGAATGGGGGAGGGGCAGAGAGAGGGAGACACAGAATGGGAAGCAGGCTCCAGGCTCTGAGCCATCAGCCCAGAGCCTGACTCGGGGCTCGAACTCACAGACCGTGAGATCATGACCTGAGCTGAAGTCAGACGCTTAACCGACTGAGCCACCCAGGCGCCCCGTGTCTGCCTTTATTTTTGACAGCACTTCGTATCTGCCTCTAATTCTCTATGTTATTAGTACTGAACTATCCCTCTTTCTTACTATGTTGTACTCATGTGTGTACTCCAAGTGCCCAAATCAGTACTGCACAGCGTCTCCCACATTAGACATGGCAAACCTTTTTTTACACAAGGTTAGTCAAGTAAAATGGTTAAACAACGTTTTGTCAGATTTTTGCATTGTATGTGTATTACATATGAAACAACTAAATGATATCTTGTCACATAGATACTCAACCACCACTGTGGTGGTAATTTCGTGAGAGCAATCTTTAGACTTAAATAATTGTGTATACAGAACAAGGGTACCAAGTTATCCAACTAGTGTGAACAGGACCACGTGGAGATCTAATATATTGCTTTAGTTTTTGTTCCAACTTATAAACCGTAAGAGGGACATCAACACTGCATTCAGTTTAGTTTAAAAATAGTTTAGGGTCCCTGGGTGGCTCACTTGGTAAGTGTAAAACTCTTGATTGCAGCTCATGGTCATGGGATCAAGCCCCGAGTTGGGCTCCATGCTAAGGGTGGAGCCTGCTTGGGATTCTTTCTCTCCCTCCCTCTCAGCCCCTCCCCCGCTCATGCTCTTTATCTTTCTCTCTCAAAATAAATAAATAAACATTTAAAAATAATTTAAAAATCTTTTTCAGCTTATTTTCCTTCTTTCTCAGCTTTGTCAGTACCATTTTGTATTCCATCATTTTCTATAACCTCCCATCTTTCTCTTTTGGATGTCTGAAAGGGCGGACCTATGCCGGCCAACTCCATCTTGTTCTGTGTCCTCCACCTTGACCACGCCTCCTCCCCTTGAGTAACCTCCCGCTCACCCGTTCAAACTTCTCGATCAAAACATGCCCGGTGACCTGCGTAACAGGACTCCAACCCTTCCCCAGCCAATCGGCCGGGCCACGACCTTTCCCCAGCCAATCGGCTGAGGCGACAGCCATTACCTCACCAACTGCCCCTAGACCCCAATAAAATCTTTGTGCTTTTGAAACTCGCTCTTTCTCCCCGGCATCTCACTGCTGCGTCGGTGCAGGTAGGGGACTGAGCTCGAGCTAGCTCGAATAAAGGCTCTTTGCTTTTGCCTCGGACTCGGCTCCCTGGTGGTCTTTGGGGATCACGAATTCTGGGCATAACATGTCCACTTCCCTCTTAAAATATCAATTGCCTATTATCACTCCTATCTTTTGTTTTATATTAGTAATAGCACTTCTATAGCTATAGCACTGGGAATTTACATGCAAGCTGCAGCAGACACTGGGCTTTTACTTCAAAATTAGTTTTGTTTTGGGGCGCCTGGGTGGCGCAGTCGGTTAAGCGTCCGACTTCAGCCAGGTCACGATCTCGCGGTCCGTGAGTTCGAGCCCCGCGTCAGGCTCTGGGCTGATGGCTCGGAGCCTGGAGCCTGTTTCCGATTCTGTGTCTCCCTCTCTCTCTGCCCCTCCCCCGTTCATGCTCTGTCTCTCTCTGTCCCAAAAATAAATAAAAAACGTTGAAAAAAAAAAATTTAAAAAAAAAAAAAATTAGTTTTGTTTTATTTGCTTCTTACAGGTGAAAATGCTACTTTACAAAGAAGCCTATTTTATTTCATAAAATTAAATGAACCAAAACCCCAAAGTGCAATGAGACATACACACCATGACCACACTATTTCAGAAAGCTGAAGGGTTGCCAGTCCATTGATCTCAGACTTCATGAACCACAGTGCAGCTCAAATTGGTTCTCTGCAGAAGCTTTGAGTTTCTGCCAAAACAGCCAGTGCAGAACTCTGAAAACCACAAGGTACGGAGATGGCATCTAGGCACATTTTTTAAAACTGTTAACTCTTTCATTGAAGTTTACTTTGTTACTTTACTAAAGGGGCTAGTGTCACATCAGACATTTTTTTTTTGCTTAAAGGCAATATGCAGTAATTGTTAGGATAACATATTACTGAAAACATGAAACTAAATGTGGGGCCTGTGTGAGCTTCCTTCTTTTGCCAATGGATTACAAATGCTTCTTCCTGTATACAATAGTGCCAACATTAAACAATAAATGTAGAATTCCTATTGTGGGTTGATTTGGGGCATATCAAGTCTCTTTTTTTGTTTCCAATTGCTACCTGTAGCAGCATCACCCAGTAGCCTAAAACCATTCAGTCAACGCCCCACCCAGCCTCAGAGTCAATCCTAATGTAACCAGGCAATATATTAAGAGCTCCATCCACAATCATTAAATGGAATCTGAAATTAACTGCACATTCCTGGGTCCAGAATCCAGAACGAAGTGTCCTATGCATTCATACACGCAGTCAACTGCAGCCCCTCTCCCATCCAACAATTCTGTTGCCCAATCTTCACTGCAGGATGTCTGTCCTTAAAGACAGCCTCCACTCCTGGGTTGTAACTGATATCCTAAGCTAAACTACCACTGGTTTAACAGGGGCTCTGCCCCCTCACTAAAATCTGGGCTGACACCTCTCACCCTGTTCCTAGAACTGGTTGGAGCTTTGCTTCTAACTCAATGAGCTCTTTCCTTCCCTTATCTGGAGTGAAAACACTAGCACTGCCAGAAATGCCTTTTGCCATATCCTCCCCTAACTTGATTCCAACTCCTTGTAAATCATTCCTGGCTCAGGAGCTCACACCCCTTACTCTCAATAATGCGACTGGAAACGCTGGTCACTCACTTACTTTAGAACCTTGGTCCCAGCTCCATTTTTCTTGCTTCCTTCTCTTTTCTTAACCTGAGGCCCAGAACATCTCATAGTAGGTGTATTACATGGAATAAGACAATGTCAGTGTGTAAAAAGTACTTATTATATAAAGGATATCTTGAAGGCATCTTTTTTATTCAATGCAAATAACCACCACAATCATTCTTTTTGGTGGTTTCTGATATTTTTTTAATGAAAAATAAACCTTTACATTTTCCTAACGAGAAAACAGTATAGTTTCCTTATATTCCAAAATCTGATAAAACACGGGATCAAGTTATTCTTTTTGAGATGCTGTTAATGTTAGGTGTTGGAGAGCCCAACTAGTACCTGCATTAAGTAGTTAGCTTTGTGTTTGAGCTTGATTCTTTCTATAAAGGTTTCCGTACTATCTACATTTTGTGCTATCCAGTTTCCATGGCAACATGTTTGTTCCCATGGAGAAACAAAAGTGAACACCTTAACAGAGTTGAAGATATAAAACCTCACTCAGTGGATAGTTTGCGAAGAGGTTATTCCAGAACAAAACAAAAAGATAGAAAAGCAGAAAATATATCCAGGTTTCAAATTCCAGCTCAAAACTAAGAAAATACTTCTGATTTTTTTTGACCTGCCAAGTAACAAATCATTTTGGTGTCCTTAACAGCAACTTCTTTTTTTAATATAATTTATTGTCAAGTTTGCTAACATACATTGCATACATTGTGCTCTTGGTTTCGGGGGGTAGTGTCCCGTGATTCATCACTTACATACAACACTTAGAGCTCATCCCAACAAATGCCCTCAAGGCCCATCACCCATTTTTCTCCTCTCCTCCACCCCCTCCATCAACCTTCAGCTTGTTCTCTGTATTTGAGTCTCTTATAGGTTTGTCTCCTTCTCTGTTTGAAACTATTTTTTCCCCTTCCCTTCCCCCATGGTCTTCTGTTAAGTTTCTCAAGTTCCACATGAGTGAAAACATATAATACCTGTCTTTCTCTGACTGACTTACTTCACTTAGCATAATACCCTCCAGTTCCATCCATTTTATTGCAAATGGCAGGATTTCATTCTTTCTCATTGCCAAGTAGTATTCCATTGTATGTATGGCTTAATAGCAACTTTAAACTGATTGTTTTTTCCCCAAAAGCACTTTTTAAAACTCACTACTTAGACAAAGAGCCTTTTTAATGGTGATTTGATGGTTTGTTTTATTTTGGCAATTTGGTTCTCATAGTAGCAATTTGCATTTACATATTTCAAGAATTTTTGAATTTTCATGAAACTCCCTAAATTTAAAACCAACCTGATTGAAACAAAACAAAACAAAACAAAACAAAACAAAACAACTATACACTAAGGCAATGACATCCTGAGCAAATGATTACAAGGTTACTTTTTAATAAAAACAAATTCTTTTTGTTTTTTCTTTAATGTCCGTATCTTTCCTAGTGTATCTATTTGTCTGTATATGTCATTTCAATAGAGCCCGCAGACTGCAAATGGGTGGGAATTTGGTTGCTTTGATTGAATATGAAGGGAAGTTGGTAGCCTTAGTTAGGCTGCTACTATTATGCCAAATTCCTAACACCCTTACAGCAGGACTTTGGATGATACTAGTAAAATAATTCACACCCATTTGCAAGCTCCATTCAAGTGGCATAAACTTTACTTGTAAAAGACAAAGCAAAATCACTTGGCTCCAGTGGCTCTTTGCTGTGTCACCTCCCTGTCTCCTGCCTGCCTACTTTCCCTCCCACTTATAATCCAGACACTGCTCCCTTTCCATTTCTATCCCACGTCTTTGTCTGCTGTTCCCCCTTTGTGCTTTTTTTTTTTTTTTTTTTTAATCTTTAAGCCTTGACCTCCTTTTCCCCTCTGTTCTGCTATTTCTACCCTACAATGTCATCACTTTTTCTGGCTTCACTCTTGTTTCTTATACCTTGCCCTCTTCAATCTTTAACTTTTTTGTGGGGGGGGGGGATTATCCTTATTTGCAGTCTTCTCTCCTGCTTTTAGTTTACTTTTCATTCTTGACACCTTTTCTTACTCTTTGTACTCCCTCTTCTAGAAGTTTGCACAAGTTGCTCTTTTAAAATTTTTAGGGATTGTACCCTGGCGATTTTTTTTCTCCCCTTCCATGTATTTTTTTTTTTCCTTGATTACTTGAATCCCAGTCCCACGGACTTTGTGCAAAATATTACAACTGAAACAATTAAAATATTTCTTTCATATAATAAAAGTTAGAAGACAATCCTTAGAAATTAGCATCTTAAACAGTAGACTGCTTTTGTTTTTTCTCTTTGTCCCCTCTGTAAGTTCACAGTGAATAGAATCAATGAGATTTGTCATCTACTAGATTTGTCTAGATCAGGCATTATTCACTTGAATCAAGTAGGAAAGAGCAGGACTCTGAAATCAGCTAGTCCAGCATGCTGAATTGTTGCCACTCAAGATAAAATAACTTTTGTACATTATGTGGTCGACTGACAAGGAGCAGAAAAAAGACGTGGCTCAGGATTAATTATAGTTTTTACGGCAATAGTTATAAGAAACAAGAACCAAAGGTTTTTCTCCTACTTATTTTCATATGGTATGCGGGTAAATGCACTTGGGCACTTCCATCATTTTATACTGTTTATTCCATATGGCAGATAAAATAATAAAAATTTCTTGAGTATAGAGATTTCTTCTGCTTCCCTATCATCAAAAGAGCATACAGTTTGAGTTGTTTATTTGTTTGTTTTGGGAATTGGATGTTCATCTTTCTTTTATAGACTTTCACCTAATTTCCAAAAGTATGCAATAGTGTATTGCATGTAAAGATAAGTGGTCCATTCAGGTTTAAATGCATTGCTTTATTTATTTTATTTTTTAATTTTTTTTTAACGTTTATTTATTTTTGAGACAGAGAGAGACAGAGCATAAACGGGGGAGGGTCAGAGAGAGAGGGAGACACAGAATCTGAAGCAGGCTCCAGGCTCTGAGCTGTCAGCACAGAGCCCGACGCGGGGCTCGAACTCACGGACCGCGAGATCATGACCTGAGCCTAAGTCGGCCGCTTAACCGACTGAGCCACCCAGGCGCCCCTAAATGCATTGCTTTAAACTAAGGAGATATATATCTTAATATCTGAATTATTCATGACCATATAGTTACATAAATTACATGAGATATACATATATAACTAAATCCATTAGCATAGTGGCAGATTCTTTATTTATGCTTTCGCAAACTTGTAATTAAAAATTATATAAAAATTTTATTACAGAGGAATTTTCCACATCTTCTTTTCTTCACTATTGATATAATTATAGCACCAACACATAGTCATGCATGTTGAGCATTGCACAATGTTAGGGGGCCATTCTTGACCTACGTGTGGGGCCCTATATACAGTGGATTCATTTTGCAATTCTCACTGAAACTATGCTGTGCTTTTACTTGTTAGATGAACAAAATTTTCTATATCAATAATGTTGAATTATATTTGGTTTTACTCTCTAAAAATCCTGAAAAAAAATGTAACATTTTATAGCTAAGAGGAAATGTACAGACCATCCACTTTTTCTCTTTCATGTTCTAAAGAAGAAAAATGTTTCCAGAGAAGTGATGTATCCTGACTATAATTTTATCACCATATATACCATCAGAATCATGTTAGAGCCAGCTCTCCTAATTCCTATCCTCAGGAATATCATTTTGAATATTCATGGTGACAAGAAGAATATATGTTTACCACATTAATCCCATAGGTCCAACTTTCTAGATTTTTAGCCTAACTTTACTCATAGACAATTTTACATTGTAAACTGCTAGAGGAATGAAGTTTGCTACATAATCAAACAACATATGAAATGTTTTTTTGAGAGGGGATGTCACCTTGCCATTGACTAACATAGTCGAGAATATTTAGAATAAGAACAATTCAATGCTACTGTTACATCTATGTTACTACACTACAGTTTTGGAATATGAACATTCAGTAATTGAAATAGAGTTTCTTTGGGATTAAAATGATTCCCTTCCCAATAATGCACTGGGAAATCACCAATTTACTTATCTTCTCTATAGAGCTTTTCTTTATTAATATCAACCCACACTTTTCCTTCTTTTTTTTATTGCTCAACAGTAACGTGTGGTTTTTGCTATAGTATTTTAATTTGTTTCTGTACTCTTATTGCATCTTGAAACCTGTCAACTCCATGTGTTCTAAGTTTGTCTTTTACTTGTTCTCCCTCCTCCATGATCTTGAGTGTGCATATATTGATGTTAAATGTGCTATTTAGGGGGACAAGAATTGAACTAGAGATACGTCATCACAGAAGTCCTGATTAATTGGAAACAAATATCCAAATTTAGTCTATCTTGCCAAAAGTGTTGTTGTCAACGTGTACATCATGAATCTAAATGCTAATAGATGAATCATTAATAATAACTTTAAGTGAAAATTACTACCAAGAAATTTCTAATAATGATGCTTAAATTTGTTTCTTCTGGTAGATTAAAGCATATTGATAAAAAGAACAAACAGAGAGGAAAACCTAGTGCATACCATCAAAAAATAATAACACTTTAAAATTATTTTTATTTCCCCCCTTTTTTCCTAGAATTTAAAGAGGTATATGATGGATTTGATCATCAACTTTCATTTGAGAGAGTAATGCAAGAGAAAAAGAACACAGTACTCCAAGAAGCCATAGCTTCTGGCAGATGTTGCAAGAATGAGTTAGATCATTGACCTTTTTTTCTGGGGCATTGTGTCAATTTTGAGTGGAGTTTCCAATTGCACAATAGCATCTGGACAGTTTTGACATCTTTATTACACTCTGTGAGTTCTTAAAATGCTACCATTTTGTTTTAAAGATGATTTGTTTCAAAATTAAAATAATTATTTAACTGCCAAGAGTAATTAATCCCATGACTGAATTCCAATAAAATTCTCTTCCCAGATCTGGCTTCCTAACGAATATTCATAATCAGAATACCCATTGTTTAATCAAAATCAGGATTTGATTAATGATATTAACACTCAAATCCATTTCTTTGAAGACCTAATTTTGTTTCTTGTATTTGCTTTGCACTCAATTACTGTGGTTTAAATAGTCTGTTTAACATGACCACTTTCAAACAAGATCATAAATTCTCATAAAAGCAGCCTAAGGAATTCATAATCATAGCTCTTGGCCGCCACCTAAAGGTTTCTTTTTTATTTTATTTTACATAAGACCTACTGTGCATTCCTTTAATAATAAAATTGTTGCCTGTATCATCACATATTTCTACATAAGTGTAAAGAGATCTATTTCAGCATGTTTGTTCACTTTTGCGTATTTGCATTAGAAGCCTACATTATTATATCCGCTTCTCAATCTATTTGGTACACAAAAGTAATTTAAACTAGATCCCCTAGGTGGTCTGAAATATTTCCATTCCTTCAAAAAATATAATTTATTTCTGTTTTTATTGTGTACCACTTCCATTCCTAGGCCCATCTTGAAAATGGAAAAAAAATTAAGTCATGGTATCCGGCTTCAAGAAGCATGCACCACTTATGAATGTAAGAAACCAACATCTTTTTTGTCATAATCTATATTAAAATTATCATTAATTGGATGCCATGGAGTAAATCTAGAAGCCTGAACAAAGATAAATGTATCTCATTTCCAACTTTACAAGGTAAATTCAATTAAACTCATGTTTATTGAACCATTACTGAATGTAATGTATATGCTAAACTCTGCAAATTCCATAGAGAACATTCATGACAGGTGTAATCTCTTAATTGTGTTTGAGGGTAAATGGGATACAGAATTAATAATTCCCAGCTTTGTATCTCCATATCCATAACCTCACTCCTTTTATTCTCCTCTGAAGAAACACTTGATTGAATCAGGCCAAACATTTCTAACACCCTACTTGTATTATGAAAAAGTCATGTTTGGAGAAGGGAATCAATACAATCTATAATATCACAGTGAGAAATTAGTTATGAACTCTACAAACTTCTCATCTCAAAATCCATATTGATAGAACATCTATGAATCACCTCAATTTTTCTTAAAGATGCAGAAAAGTTTATTAGCATACTCACCTGCCATTATAAATTCCAAGCATTTAGCTCTTGATTTATTTATAGGCCACTATTCACTTATTTATTATTTCAAAAAATATTTATTACACACCTACTATGTGCCAGGTATTCACCATTATCAATGTTTAATAAAACAAACTGGTATTTGCCATCATGAGGCTTGTGAGGGAAACAAAATAAATAAGTAAACAAAATGCATTATGATACAAACTACAAAAGAACTTAAACACACTGTACTGTAATAAAGAATAACGGTGAGGAAAGACAGACCTGCATTAGGTAGCATAATCAAGAAAGGCCTCTTGGAGGGGGCAATACTCAAACTGACACCTGAGGAACAAGGGGCCAGCTCTGCCAAGAATATAGAGAAAAGGCATAAGGAATTGTCTATACAAAGGCCAAAACACTTAGTGAGGGCCAAAGGATCTAGAGCAGAGTGAGCAAAGGGGACTTTCGTGAGATGTGGAGAAGTAAGACGAAAGTCCATCATTCAGGATGTGAAGGAGAAGCTAAGGGCTTTAGTTTTATTTGAAAAAGAATGGAAAGTCACAGTAATAGACTGGAAAAGGAACTGATTTGATCTGATGGCTGCATGGAGAAGGGATTGGGGGCAGCCAAGAGAAATGGGAGAAAGAAGCCTATTGAGGAAACGTAGGTGGGAGAAATGATGTGACATGGACAAGGCTGGTGGCAGTGGAGTCAGAGAAGTGAATATATCTGAAAGGAATTCTGGAACAAAATTCAATAGGACTTGGTGGTAGATTAGATGACTCCTTTGGTTCTTGTGTTGCTTCCCAGCTTATTAGCATTTGCTGATATGAATATAACTCTGAAATGTTGATACAGTTTATTAGATTTAGAGTGCCATATTACATTTTATGTCACACCTAAGCTTTTATTTTTGTAAAAAAAATTAAGAAAAATCTTAATAGAATGAATTATTTGCATGTCAATAAGGAAACACTTATTATCTAGCACCGTCTACAAATGAGGCAATCTACAAAAAATAATTTTATACATAATGGAAGTTCATCTACTAAATCACCAAAGCTTATTTAATTTTAACCACTTAGAAGAAATTTTTTTCTCAAATTGTTAAATATTTTCCTGATCTCTTAAACAGAATATATTTAATATCAGTTAAGCTTTTCAAAAAGTCGGACTTACTATGATGAAAAAATAGTTGCTGGACCTCTGTACTAGAATGGTGCCCTTAAAAAGAGTGAGATATAAAAGTGGGTTTCCTATACTCTGAAAAACTACTCTGCTTTGAAATAATTAAATTTTTGTTGTTGCCTCAGTTCTACTTCTCATTGTGCCAGATTGTAGTCATTCACTTCTGACGCATTCTAACGTGATGTTTTTCCTTTGCTGTAAGGTGGGAACCTTGCTATCAGACTTTCATGCAAGTTAATAGCATGTAAACCAAGTAAAGTATAAACTTTTGTATTCTATTTTGATTGCACAGAGGCTTTTTTTACATGCTGCTTTCTCAAGTATATTTTAGGTCATTGAAGTTGCTTGATCAGCAAAGTTCAGGGAAATGTCTTCTACTAGCATTTATTTCCCACATATTTCATGAGGTTCCTTGAAAATGGAATTCCCATCACCATATACATTATCATGTCAAGTTTCTACAAAGAATCCTTCCTTATGACACAAGTTCAACTACATCATTATAAATGTTGCTTTTTCTTTTGATGCCTAACATAAAAGCATATAAAATTTGATCATAAAACTAGACTTAAAAAAAAACAGATTTCTTGATTGTGACTATAATGTAATCTCTTTCCTTTTTTTTTTTTTTTCCATTTTGACATGTGTGGAAACTAAAATCAAATGTCCACAAAACTCCAATCAACAACACTACTTTCAAAGTGTCTCTTGACAAGTAACATGTGCATATTACAAACCCAAAGGCATGTCTGAAGTGATTCTTCTGGAGACTTACATTCCTCAAAGCTCTCTCTCTCCTCAAAGTATCACCACTTTGTTTCAGAGAAGAAAATGTGTAAATGTGTAATGGAAATGTGTAAATGATTAAAGCATCTGTATAAACAAAGAACATTCTTAACACGCATAAGAATTATTTTGAGGACTTCTCGAAAAACCAGACACCAGATGCCTAAATCTGATCTGCCAAATGAGAATCCTTGAGAGAGAGGTCCAGATACTGACATTTAAAACAATTAGTAACCAGCTTATTGATATATGTGGTCCTTAGGAAAATCCTTAGATAACAGTGTCATAGACTCCAGATAACCAATTCTAAATGATTTGCCATTTCAAATTTGTGGCAGTTTGTATTTTCCAAAGATGACTATGGCAATACATACCGTCTTATGTGCTCTTCCTATAAAGTGACATGGACATCTCTTCTCCAAAAAATGGGGTTTATGTTTCCTCTTCTTGAATCTGGGCAGACTTTTGACCACAATGGAAGTGATGTTATGTGACTTCCAAGACCAACTCATAAAATGCAAAACAGCTTCTGCGTGGTTCTCTCGAGACACTTGCCCTTGGAATCCAGCCACCATGCTGTGAGAAAGCCAAGCAGCCACATGAAAAGGCCACGTGTAGGTCTTTCAGCCATAGCTCCTGCTGAAGGCCCTGTTGACAGCCAGCCATCAGCCAGCAGAGTTGTGAGTGAGTTTTCAGATGATTCTAGCCCCCAGTTTTTGCGCCACCCCAGTAGAGCAAAAACCACCTCTCTCCTTTAGCCCTGGCAAAATTGCAGATTTATGAATAAAATTAATGTTGTCACTATTCTAAGCCACTATTCTTTACATTTTTTTTAATGCAGCAACAGATAACCAGAAAAAATCCCAAATAGTTCTGTGACTTCTTTGGATAAGAAGTAAAGCCCCAGATAAGCCTTTATGCATTCCAGTTTGCATTTAAGGATATCTAATTCTATCCAGCTAGATCCATCCCTGAATCATTGCTAGGTCCTGCTTTAGTTTATTGCCTAGATCTGTGGTTCTCAGCCAGAAGTGATTTTGCCCGCTAGGGGACACTTGGCAATGTCTGGAGACATTTAATGGTAGGCCCAGTTTGGGGTGGGGGGGAGGAGGTTGGAAAGAAATGCAATTGGCTTCTAGTGGGTAGAAGCTAGGGATGATAGTCAACAGCCTACAATGTACATCACCGCCCCACTCCCCAACAATAGTTACCAAACCTAAATAGTGCAAAGGTTGAGAAACTCAGACCTAGATCTGCTTCAGCAGTGGGGTATTCCATTCTTACCCATGATTCTCTTCATCATCATATAAATCTGATGTTCTCAATCATGAGAAAATGGTGCATGTGTTGAGGGCAGGAGGAGTGCAATGAGTTAGAATATCAGGATTTTCAACCTATACAAGTGAGCCTGTGATGTTCAACTCTGGAAACAAATTAGAATAATTTGCCAAATTTTTACTTTTTGTTTTGAAATACTAACTCTGTTTAAATACCAGCTCAATCCCCAACTCTAAGGATTCTAGTTCAAAAAATACTCAATGCCAGTAGTTTTTAAAAGTATTTTAGGTGATTCTAATGTGCAGCTAAGCATGAGAACCAGAGACACTGGCCCTTTTACCTGGAGACTGTGACTCTTAACTTGGAGAGAAATGTTTGTAGAGTCTAGAGAGTAAAATTAGAAAATTTCAATAGGTGATTCTGTTGGTACCCCTCTGCCCCTTCCTCCACTGAAAACCTTTGGCCACCATGCATACCTGAACTTAGCCTGCCAGGTTCAGCAAGAAAAAGGACCTATGCCAGACTCTCATTTCATTCTTCTGCACTTATCTGGAAGGGAAGCAAACCCTAAGGCTTGATTAATTCTTGTTAAGCCAGTAAACAGAACCATTTAGTAAATGCTGAACAGCCAATTCAGATTGAATGGGCTCGGTCTGCTATGTACCCCTCCACTGATAAAATCAGTTCTATTTACTGGATTTTCCATTAATTCCCTAAGGTGTATATAAAGACATCAGTCAATATTCTTAGAATTTTACTACTGGAGTGTCAAGCTAAATCAAATAATTTATATCAAATCAAAAATAATATGTATGATTTACATAGTTCAAGATGATAACTAAAGTTCTTGATAAGTTTTGAACTTGCCTTGCTACCCCACCCCCCAAAAAACAACCAGTTATGCAAATACATTGCCATCTGCCTCAGATGCTAAGCAGATGAAAGTCTGCTTATTAAAAAAAAAATGACTTGGGTGGAGGAGGGAAAAATGTGAAATAGCCTATTATTATAATAATTACCTTGGCAAAAATGTGTTATTTCATCACGGACAATAAGCTTTTCCGAACATGTTATTATTACATTACATTTGTGGTAAAAAGAAAAAATCAAAATTATGTTTCTCTTTTCAAAATCTATTTATTGAAGGAAAACACAAATTTATTAATTCAATTTCTCAATTATTGCATTGTAACTTTTCTGTTTTTAACTCTTTCCTCATTAAAGCCAAAACCAGAGTCTTTAATGCCATACGTATGATCCTTATCTATAAAACAAAAAGCTGAATGTCTCTAACAGTTTCAAGTAATAATTATACAGTGTGCCTATATCTGGTAGAAGATGGTCATGATTAAAAGCATTTCCCTCTTAGTTAGATCACCTAGGTTTAAATGCTAACTCCACCATTTACAAAGTGATCTTGGACATTATTTTAGCTCTTGTGACTAAGTTTCCTCTTCTCCAAAATGTAATAATAAAAGTATTGAGGTAATAACTGCCTTTGAAGATTAAAAGATAAAATGAATAGAAAGTGTTTAGCATAGTCCCTGGCACATAAGATGCACTAAGTGAATGAGAATCAAATTTAACTGTGAAATATAACTAATACTGGTTTATGTTACTTATTCATTGAGCAATTTTGATTAAATCACATTACCTTTCTACTACCCAATTTTTCATTCATATTATAAAAGGCTTAATTCCTAAAATTCAATTCAACAATTACCCAGTGTGCCAGGTTCCTTCTAGCTCTTTATGTCTAAGAATCTGGCCTCTAAAGCAGATCTTTACCTATCTTCCCTATATCAGAGTGTCAAACTTACACAAATATGTTTTATTTTGTCTGTTATTTTAATGATTGTACTGCAAATTCTGTTTCTATAGCTTCCATTTCTTATATCAAGTATGCCTTGAAATACAGGGGTGTTTGTATTTCCCTATCAAGTGTTATATATATTACTTATTTCCTCTTAGACTGAAATCTGAAATGTCAATTCCTACCCCCAGGAAGGCTGACAACAGATAAACTGTCCTACAGACATGGCTTATGTTGTAATACAAAACAAAAGTTTCCATATTGATTTTATAAAAATATGAATATGGCAGCATATGTAAAGATTCTTTGAGAAATGCAGAAGTTCCTGTCAGGTTATTCTGTCCTCTTTCATCCTCTTCTAATGTCAGTATCTCAAAAGATGTCTCCAACTTGTTCATGTAGTACAGTTTGGCTTCTAACTCACCCTTCACAGAGGATGCTCTCCCTGACAACAGCAGTGATCTCCTGGGTTCCAATCAAGTAGGGCATTTGAAGCCCTTATGAGAATTGACTTTTCTATAGCATTTGGGCTTCTTTTTTTTTTTTTTTTTTTTTTTTTTAATTTTTTTTTTAACGTTTTATTTATTTTTGAGACAGGGAGAGACAGAGCATGAACAGGGGAGGGTCAGAGAGAGGGAGGCACAGAATCCGAAACAGGCTCCAGGCTCTGAGCTGTCAGCACAGAGCCCGATGCGGGGCTCGAACTCACGGACCGCGAGATCACGACCTGAGCCGAAGTCGGCCGCTTAACCGACTGAGCCACCCAGGCGCCCCATATAGCATTTGGGCTTCTAATCACTGCTTCCTTTTAGAAATGTTGCAGCTTTTCTTGGTTTCTATCAATGAATCTCTACTATCTTTGTTTTCCTGCCTCACTGAACACCTTGTCTCAGCCTTCAAGTGCTATTTCCCAGACTCCTCTTCTTGGCCATAAACTGTAATCCTTCTAAATATTTCCCCAAAGAATGTCCATGACTTCATATATCACCTAGAATATTTTTACTTTCAAATCTATAATAACAGTATATACTTCTCTTTTAAGCTTCAAACCTATATTCCCAACTTCCTCCTGGATATCTCCATCTGAAATTCCTACAGGCCATTTCTAAATTATCTTCCCCAGTATATCTTAGTTTTCCTCTTATATTCCTTAACTAATCACAAAATTTATCATAAATATCTCTTTTTTTAACCTCCTAAATATCTCTCAAATCTATTACCTCCTCTCCATCACCAAATATCACTTTCTTGGTCCAGGTCCTTTGCACATGTCACCTAATCCTGCTCCATTCTCATCCTCTGAAATTCACTCCCCACACTAACCAGAGTGATAAATCCAAAATGCCAGTCTAACCAAACCATCTGCCTGCTTAGAACTTTGCAATGACTCCCCATCATCTTAGGAGAAAGCCTAAGCTCCTTGGCCAATGGGGTGTTCCATGGTCCATTTCTACACACCTCTCTAGTCTCATTATTGGCTACTTCCTCCCACCATCAAACTGGAACCCACTACAAAACTTAATAGCTCTGGGCCCTTGCACATTCTGTTCCATCCACTTCATTACTCCAGTATCCATTCCTCATTCTTCAAAACCCTTCCCAGACTTCTCTCATGTAAAGCCATTCCCAATTCTCCGATGGAGTAAACTTTTCACTTCCCTATACTACTCTATATATTCCAAACATATTGCTTTTATAATCAATATAGGATTATATTGTAGTTATATTTTAATTTTTTAAGTTTATCTATTTACTTTGAGAGAGACGGTGGACAGGAGGGGCAGAGAGAGAGAGAGACAGACAGGGAGAATCCCAAGCTGACGGCACAGAGCTCAATGTGGGGCTCAAACTCACAACCCTGAGGTCATGATACGAGCTGAAATCAAGAGTTGGAGGCTTATCTGACTGAGCCACCCAGGTGCCCCTGTAGTTATATTTTAAATGACTATCACCCTCAGTGTACCATGAAGTCCTAGGACATAAATACTATGTCTTATTCATTATTGTATCCTAGAATTTAGAAGAAAGATAGATGTACACCAGAGCTCTATAATGTTTCTTGATTTAGTAATAGAATAAAGATATAAATTGGTTCACTAATGATTTACTCGGTATAAAATGTATAGTAATAAAAATTTAAGATAAATATTGTATTAAGGTTAAAATCTTACTTGCGAAAAAAATTTCAGCTTCATTGAGTTAATTGGCATACAAAATTATAACATATTTAAAGTGTACATCATGGTGATCTGATGTAGGTATACATTGTGAAAGAATTCCCCCCATCTAGGTAATTAACACATCAATCACCTCACATATTCATCTTTTTGTATGAGAATATTTTTCTACCCCCTTAGCAAATTTCAGTTATACAATACAGTGTTATCAATTATAGTTACCATGTTTTACATTAGACTCTCAGACCTTATCCATTTTTCCAAAGCTCTTACTTTTAATTTGTCCTTAAACTTTTCATTCATACCTGGCCTTTTATCTCTTACATGCACTGAGGTACCACCTCTAATCATCCTGACCATGTTCACTCAACTGCTCTAGGTTCTTTTCCATCTCAGGATGACTGAGCCTTGAGAGAACTTCTTATGTTATGCTGAAAGGGCTTTAGTCACTTACTTAATCTAATATGTCCTACCAAGAAGTTTATCTCTTTGAATCCTTCTTAGTCTTAAGAATCTGGTTCCCTGTCAGCAAAAATTATTTTCCACCTTCCTCAAAACATAAAGATATATGTTTTCCAACATGTCTCTGAATCTTCTGTACTGGGGTCTAAAATAGATAAGAGAAAATGAAGACAGAGTAAGGTTGTTGGACTGATTTTTCAAGCTCTGTTGATCTTCTCAAGTAAAGTCATGTGGCCATTGTGCCTCCAGTTGTTATTTCTCTTCCTTCTTTAGACACAGATTGTTTGCTATTAGGGTAAAATATTTAAAATAAATCTTTAAGTTCTTCAAACTCTTGTTATCTTTTAACCTTCCTAATAATCTAAGGAGTGTTGACAAATAGTTCTAGGGCTAAAGTCCTACTAAATATTTTATGCAAATAACAAAACTCGATATTGTTCAGTTGTATGTATACCTCTGCTTGAGCATCGCTCCAATAGCATCTTCAGTGTCCATAATGAAGAGTCATACTATTATTTAGTTTCAGGACTTAAAACCATCCGAGAAGTGTCTAATTTCACAAAAATAAATCTGTTTTAATGAGAGAAAAGCTATTATAATTCCAACCAACTTCCTGCAGGTCAGGTAAAACTCAGAGAGAAGAAGCATAATGGAAAGTGGTGAGGTCGAGGACACACAACAGGTAACAGGCAATCACTATTTGGTAAAAGGAATTGTGGAAACATTGCCAGTAATTTTACTTATGCCACATTCCACTGGTGATAATGTAGTTCCTGCTGCATTGAGATTAAATGGACATTTGATCCTAAGAAAATAAAGAACCGGAGGCTGAAATGGTCATTTGATCCTAAGAAAATAAAGAAATAGGAGGCTGGGCACTGCCTCCTTTGTCCATGAGTCACTAGTGCAGGGACCGCAAACTCCAATGACTATACGACTTGGGCATGGAACATATACGAACAAACCCAGCCCAGGTATATGAGAAGCAGTAACATGATCACGTTGCAAAATGATAACTGACTATCATAAACAGAGCAGGAGTGGTGAGGACTGTGGCAAAGTGAAGCGCCTGGCAGCTCCTTCTTAGGTGGTAGCAGATATACAGCTCCAGCTCAGTGCCTTGGAGAAATGTAGGTCCAGTTGTGTTCAATAGTCTGACTGGTCAAGAGAAGCTAAAAGTAGGATTTTTTGAGATCTCCTGGCTTTATAGCATCGGCAAAAAAAAATTTTAAACAATTAAATCACTCTATAGGCAGATAGTATGAGGGCCAAACAAAACATGTGTTCACATTTGATTCTGAAACTGTGTTTCACAGTGAATCAAGAAGATCCAGTGAACTCAAACAAATAATTAGGGGTATATCTAAGAGGAAATTGACTTTTTCTAGCAGCCATAAAAACACTTAATAATTAGGCAGAGATGTGAAATGTAAAGGGCAATTTTCATGTTTCTTTTGCTAATCTTGCCAAGATAGTTTATGGCAATCTTAATAAAGCCAATCTCCTTTCCTTTGGCCATTTGATTGCCTTTGAATTAAACACATTGGATATTTTCCATTTACCTATCCAGTTCCCTCTCTACACTCTTTGTCTCCCAGGAAACTGGCCAGTGTAGATTGCATTAAAGGGCTACTTTAATTCTGGTTTTCATTGGGTTTGGTCCCTCTGAGGCACGGTCAGGAGTTTGGACAGTAGGAATTGATATCAAGGTCTTTATTTGCCCTTCTTTTGCCCTGCTGGTTTACTAACTGGTTGGTTCCTTTCTTCCAGTCTGGAGGCTTTCTTTATACAGTTCCTTCATGCCCTTTGTGTGTGTTCCTTGAAATAACACCTCTTCTTAACCCTACAAGCCAAAGGTGCTAAAAATTCCTCACTGCTATCAGCCCCAGAAGACCACACTATTACTTGTTCCCTTCCATAAAACCTGACTTTAGGCTTCAATTATCCAGCTTAACTGTGCTTTCCATTTCCTGCTGGGAGCCTCCCTTAAGATGCCATTTCCAAAGACACAATGATTTCCCAGGGTTGGGCTCTTCACTGGGCAAAACTTCTCAAGTCCTTTCATTCTTATTCTTCTGGGTCCTTTGGAAAAGCAAAGCTATTCGGCAGGAAGTATCAAGAGCCTCAAGAATGTATCTAATCTTTGATCCAGTAACCTTCACCTTGAATTTTCCTAAGAAAAGAATCTTTAAATATTTAATAATTTAAATAAATATTTATGCAAGTATGTTTATTATTAAAATGGTCAAAAACCATAAACGACCTACATCCCATCCTAAGGGTATGCCAGGTATCTTTTGCTTGCCCCACCAGCTTTCCACTCCACTATGTTGTCTGCCATAAGGGGCCAGCCTGCCTGGACCCTGGCTATGGCTCCACTATCCTCTTCTATCCTTCTATCCTAAGGGATAGGCTTTGCCCATGGTATGTCTTATAGGACACCGGAGAAGAGAAAAAGAATGAAGTGGGGGCAATTATTCTTCCTGTCCCTTCTATGCAGATGACCTCAGGCTGGCTGTGACTCTTGAGTGAAGGTACCAGAACTTGTCACGTGATATCCACACACTCAATACCTCTGGGGTTTAGTAATGCACCCTTCTTTTACTCTTTGAATCCTAAGGATAGTGATGCATCTCCTCACTGTTTCTAACTCAAGAATACAGCATTGTCACTGACACTCTATCCCCATGTTTATAAATAGTCCCTTTATTAACAAATTCTCCTCAAATTATCCAGTTTGAGTAAGCTATCTGTTTCCCTGCCAAGAATCTGGTAGAATCAAGGAGCATATTTAAGTAAACTGAATAACAAACTCACTAGGGAATAATATATAACATAGAAATATATTCATGAAGAATGCATATTAAAAACAAAAATGGTAGATCCAGTATGAACAAAGCCACATAAAAAAAAGCAAATAAAATTCACCATGAAAATGCAATATATTCTTCAAATTTTCTAAAATAAAAACATGCTACTTTTTTAATGAATTTTTTTTTACAGATTACTAAAAACGAAAGATATTGTAGATTATGCCAAGAGAAATTCTGAAAGATTTTGTAGAAGTGGCATTAGAAATGATTCTCAACAATTAAGTTAAGGTCTCTTTCATGTCTTAGAGAAAGGATGGGGAATAGCATAAGATGAACCATAGAAAGGTTTAAGAAAATAATAACAAGTTTAGATTCGTATTTCAGAAGGAAAACTCCTATGGCATTGTGGGGATGAGAAGGCTGGGTGTTCAAGAGAAGGATTAGAAAAGCCTGAGCTGAGGCAGCAGTAAAAGCATTAAATAGGAAGGAAAAGATTATGGACATTTCACTAAAGTGAGATTAATATAATTTGTTAACTAATGAAAGACAGGTGTTATGTAGCATACATCTCTGAGAGAGAACAATAATACCTAGGGCACACTGAAAAACTTGATAATCTTCTCATTAATTTAGCTTGAAAAGGGTTCACATGGCCAAAAATATCATTTGCATTTTTTGTTGTTATTGTATATTATACTGAAATGTGCATCTTTATAAACAATTTTCCTATATTTCTGCATATTTGCAGGACTAACTTCCCAGACATGAAATTAGTGTTGCACATATATCTATTGTAAACTAAATATTTTCTTATTGATTTGTATGAACACATGCTATGGTGTATGTTTTTTACCCTTTTATAAAGTAAGTATAAACACTTAGGTTTTAAAGAAATCATCATCAAATTTGTTGATTTGCTCTTTCGAAATTGGATTAACAATCTTTACAGTTTAGAAAGAAATTTTATTGTCAATATCAGAAAAAAAAGAAATATATAGTCTTGTAGTTTTACACTAAGCCCTTTAATCCATCCTGAATTTATTCTGGTATAAAGTAAGTTTCTAAATTAATATTGTTTTTTCCCAAATAGCAAAAATGATCCTGATACCATTTATTAAATTATTTATTCCTTCTCCATCAATTTTCAAAGGATATTTTGCGTTGTATTAAGTTTTTATTGATGTTAAGGTCTACTTCTGACCTATCCTATTTACCAACTCAGTCACCTTTTTTTATTATTACATATTATTTCCAAATCAGATTAAATAATATCTTTGAGAAAATGATAGGATCTATCACTTTACACATAGCAAATGTTCAATAAATATTTACATATTTATTAAATGAATGTTGAAATTGAATATCCTGTGCCTAATTTACAAAGAATTTCCTTACTATGTGAAAAGGTCACATTCTTCAAGGTGAAGCATGAAGTAATTCTGAAATTGGAGAAGGGGGACAAGAATGGAAGCATTCCAAGTATAAAAATGCCATGTGAATCTGATTAGAATAATTTAAATTTTGTAGTGACTTCATTCTCCAGAGGCTATGTGATCATGAGAAAACTCTGAGAGAGAAAATGTTAGTAGTGGGCTTACTCTGAGTTATTGAAGTTCAGAAAGGCCTTTAGCTGTGTAATGACGTGCAAATCAGTCCACATACCATCAAGGCTCAACAGATGAACAATGTCAGTGGTGACATGTTGTCTTTTTAATATCTGCTGATACCTTTATTTGGGAAAACCAGCTGTGGATCCTTAACATTGCTATACATTTAGAGTACTGAGCAATAAAGCAATAACATTTAAAATATACTACATATACATATTACCCTCCTGACCACATATAAGTTTAAACATGTTGGATTTTAAATAAAAGGCCGTATTAAGTATATTGCCCCTGTCATGTACAAATGAATGAAGCTTTCATATAGTCTTATGTCAAACTGCACAAGGATGACTTCAGGCTGAAAGACTGCAGAACAATTTTGTTTGCTTAAGGAGACTTAAAATGAGACCATCATACGGGGCGCCTGGGTGGCTCAGTTGGTTAAACGTCCAACTTCGGCTTAGGTCACGATCTCGTGGTTTGTGAGTTCGAGCCCCACATCAGGCTCTGTGCTGACAGCTTGGAGCCTGGAGCCTGCTTCAGATTCTGTGTCTCCCTCTCTGGCCCTTCCCCTCTCAAGCTCTGTCTCTCTCTCTATTTCTCTCTCTCTCTCTCAAAAATAAACATTAAAAAAATTAAAAAAAAAAACTAGACCATCGTAAAGAATGCTAGGAATACAGGTGTCTGTATAAAAACATGCTCACTACATCCACTGATGTACGTAAAGAATTGTACAGTTACCAGAAAAGAGTTATGTATTCAGCAAAATCAAAATTTTGGGTGATATTTTTATGATAAGATCCAAGTCTTGAAATGAGTATGTATGTATTTTCAATGTTGTTTATATTGTGAAGTTTAAATAATCTAAATTGCTACTGCAAAAACCCTTGAGATAATATATGGTGAATTCTAACATGTTTCATTTGTGACCTCTCCTTTGATTCTCATAATAATCTTATTTGGCAGGGGTGTGTGTGTGTGTGTGTGTGTGTGTGTGTGTGTGTGCGTGCGCGCGCGCTATATAAACTTGAGTATTTTTAGTTTCACTGCAAAAATGAATGGAAAATACAGAGGGTTCCCATATGCCTCCTAGCTCCCTGATACACACAGCCTTCCCCACTGTCAAAATCCCGTATCACAGCGGTACACTTGAAACAATGGCTGAACTATACTGACACATCATTATCACCCAAAGTCCATAGTTAACATTAGGATTCACTCTTGATGTTGTATATGCTACAGGTTTTGACAAACGTACTATGACATATATCCACCATTGTAGTATTATATGGAATAGGTTCACTGCCATAAAAATACCCTGTGCGCCATCGATTTATCCTTCCCTTCCCCCTTACCCTACCAACCATCTTTCTACTATTTCTACACTTTTGCCTTTCCAGAATGTCATATAGTTAAAAGTCAGACATTATGTAGACTTTTCACGTTGGCTTGCTTCATTTAGCAATATGCATTTAAGGTTCCTTCATATCTTTTCATGGCTTGATAGCTCATTTCTTTTTAATACTGAATAATATTCTGTTGTTTGGATATAACCACAGTTTATTTACCCATTCACCTATGGAAGAGCATCTTGATTGCTTGCAAGTTTTGGCTATTATGAATAGAACTGCAATATACATCCACGTGCAGGTTTTTGTGTAGACATAAATTTTCAACTTCTTTGGGTAAATACCAAGGAGTGCAATTGCTGAATTATATGGTAAGAGGTGTCTTAGTTTTGTAAGAAATCATGAAACTCTCTCAAAGTGGCTCTACCATTTTGCATGTCATGCCAACAACGAATGAGGGTTCCTATTGCCCCATATCTTTGCCAGTTGTCAGTGTTCTGGATTTTAGACATTCCACTAGAAGTACAGTGGGGTCTCATTGTTTTAATTTTATATTCTTGTAGTTATCTTAATTTCGTTGTGCATAAGTGAATAAATCAAGGCTCAGAGAAGGTAAATTAATTAATTAATTGCTCATGATTCCACAGCTACTAAGTAACAGATTCAAATTTAGATTTTTCAGACCTCAAAGCTCCTGTACTTTTTCTTCTGTGGGTTGCCTTATAGCTAGACAAGAATAAAATTCAAATTCATACATGGAGGAGTCCAGAGAGTGGTTTTTCAGGCTCATTTATTATTTTTCTTAGTTTAGGTTCCTCCAGAAGAGGACCCTGAGACAAGGAAATACTAGGGAACAGTGGAGAAATGAGGGAGGAAAAAGTGGCCAATGAAGAATATGTCTGAATACAGTTATCTCTGTGGACATCTGTGGCTTACTTCTATAGGGGAACCTGGGAAAATGGTGCTCAATATTGCTCAGAATGTGGTGTGTGATGGTACCAATGTCTGCACCTTCCCAGACTGCTTCAGGATAAAACACGTATAAAAAATAAAAGTTTGTATTGAGGAACTTTTATAAAAATTTGACATTTGGGTGGCATCCATTTTTCTAGTAATTCATTATGTTTTATTGTTTAAAGTACTAATCAATAATGGATTGAAAATTTCAAAACTGGTCCAAAACTAGTGTGAGAAGCACTAGTATAGAACACAAGTCCCAAAGTGATTCCATACAAAGAGCAAGGAAGCTAGAGTATTTATTTCTCCATTCCTATTAGGTCAGTCCTTGGTTGAGACAGGGGCCATGAGTGTTCAGTCCCCAGCACTTCTGGCCATGTGGAATGAAGTAGTGTGGCTGGAAGGACACAGAAAGGTCAACAATAGGATCTGCTATAGACTTGACCAATAAAGAATTTCACACAGCTCAAAAATTAATTCAAACATCATCATATCTCTATAATGATTCTGAGGAGTTAAAGGCTGAATAAGCATTAGTTTGCTGCATATGCTAAAGAAAGATAACAGAAAGCTAGGATTAGACTGTGCACATATAAAATGTTTCATTCACAAGTACTCATGAAGATAACTAATACCACTAACCAAAGCATTAGTTAGTAGGCAAGGTAGTTAAATTAAAGCTGCATCATTACCCAAAATCCATCTGTAATGCAAAGCAGTTGCCTGTGGAAGCCAGGATATGTGAGTGATGAGCGTTTGTCACTTTACAGGGCTCCCTTCATCAACCTAAGGCGGCTTCATGTCATTTTGATGGGAAATGGTATTATATTTTCCACTGAGGAAGCCAAAGGCCAAATATCCTCCCCACTGCCCTCTACCCCCAGAAGGCCAGGGGACTGGCATGTGACTAAAATTCTGAAAATTAGACATTCCCAACCAGGATTCTGAATGTGCAAGTTGTATAAAGATGAAGGACTGCTTAGAAAAGCATTCTTGTTTGCTGGACCCTTACTGCCATTGCTTATGCCTCCCTTGGTTTTTGACCTTGTTCAGTCCTGGTCACTCAGCCTCCTGCTGATTCTGTGAGCTCTCAAATTCCTTCCAATAACTTCCCTTTTCACTTATGGCAGTCACAGTCTGAGTCTGTTACTTGAAACAAAAAGTAATCACTGATATGAGGTGGTGGACAAGACCCAGGGCTCTGATTATGTCTGCTCAATAATTCTCTTCAAGAAGGTCGGTCTCCTCACCAATATGGTTCTTAGTTTCCACATTTATAAGATAGGATTCATTCAGCAGTGTGCTTTATGGAAAATTAGTCTGTGAAATGTTCTCTGAATAAAGTGTTCTTCTTTTGAATAATCCAGTTGCATTTTAGCCTGTATAAGTTCCCGGAAAATCCTCCCATAAAGGATTTAACTTTAACTCAGCATTTCCCAAACTTAGTCATGTAAGTCTGTTTCTGAAAACACTAACATCTCATAGAGTTAATCATCCATAGGATACCTTGAGAAGAGTCATTGGCGCCAGAAATTCTTGTGTCTTTGGCTTTGCCTCTGACACTGGAGTTTGTCTATAAGCACACGTGAGACCTTTGAGGAGTTTCTGTATTAATGCATTGTGGCAGAGGTTCTTAAACCTCATTGCATGAAAAATCATTTGAGGATCTTATAATAATAAATACTGCTGGATACCACACCAGATCTGTGAATTCAGAATCTCCTGGAATAGAACTAAAGAATCACTTGGTAGGTAATCATGTTGTAGGCAGTCTTCAGTTCTCAGTATGAGTAACACTACCTTATGGAATATTTCAGTGAAAACTGTCTTGCAGTAGCTTATGTTCTTTATCACTGGAAGACGCTAGAAGACATGGTTACAACAATACATCCCACTTACTGGATCATTCATCATCTCCTAAGAGCTGTAGATGAAGCAAGCTCATAGATAATTTGTGAACTTCTGCTTAAAACATACTGAACATCTGATCCTAACTTCAGAAAGATATAATATTAAAATATGTATATGGTTTAACTGTAACCATGAGGTCAATAACTTGGACAAAATCTAGTCAAAGGTGGAACACATGACAAAAGAAGCAGTCTCTCTTAGGTCTCTCGCTGTTGCTATCCATCCATAGCCTATTCGTTGCTAGAAATCAAAGGAGCAGGAAAAAAACTGAATTCATCTAATTTTATGACTTTTAGCAACTAAAAGAATCTGATGATAGGAAGACTGGAATGAATAGCTAAAATGATATTTTTAGACTATCTGTGAATTTCATTTGCTCTCATTACCACAATGATGAAAAATTAGCCGTCATAAATTTCAAAGCAAGACAGCAGAACATGCTAGAAACAGGAATTAATCAACTATCTTCTGGAACTTTTTTCCTCTGTTAGAAGCCTTCAGGTAACATGATAAAGATAACAATACTCTACTTCTTCACAGTATCTTGTATATTTTATTATAGAAAAAAAAGGATTAAGTTGTGGTTGACCAATGGTACTTATTGGAAATAAGCAAAATTTGCCCCTGGGTCCTAATTATTCTTATTGAAAGAAAACCCTACAGATGATTTGCAGGACTCAGGAGAATTCACTTATATATGTATAGCCCAGAATGTACATTTAACTTGTTTGTAAATAACCTGCTAGGATCCCGGTCTCAGCTGGGATACTGTTTTATTTTATTTTGATAACCAGAATTATAACCTCTTTACAAATAGGAAGTGTTGATAAATGGCACTGATATTACTCTTCAACAACTCCATAAAACTGGCATCCTGATATATATTTGCATGGGTTTCATATAACAAAACATGGAAGTCTTTCTTTTTAAATGACTTCAAAATCTCCTGCAACAAATTTACAAACTTTATTTTGTTCCTCTTGCTACACAGTTCTTTTGGCCTAGCATATAAAATATCTAGACATCTAACAATACCGGCAGTCCCTGACTTAACGATGGTTTGACTTAAAATTTTCTGGCCTTACAACAGTGCAAAAGTGATATGAGTTCAGTAGAAACCATATTCAGATCTTTTCCCAGGCTAGTGACATGTGGTAGGATACCTACCTCTCATGCTGGCAGCACCAGCGGGCTGCTGTTCCCAGTCAGCCACACAACCACAACGGTAAACAGCCAATATACCTACCACCATTCTGTACCCATACGACCATTCTTCTCACTCTCAATACAGTATTCAATAGATTGGATGAGATGTTCCATACTTTATTATAAAACAGGCTTTGTGTAACATGGTATCGCACAACTGCAGGCGAATGTACAAGTTCTGAGCATGTTTAATTAAGGTAGGCTAGGCCAAGCTGTGACATTCAGGTTAGGTGTATTGATGCATTTCCAACTCACAGTAGTTTCAACTTATTATGGATTTATGAACATGTAACCCCACCATACATTAAAGAAGATACAGAGAGAGAGTTAAAACTTAGTGCATACCTCTTTAATGTCACAAAACTATACCCATTATTTACATACATTTATATTTCATTTAATATTCTAATTTCCATTTACATTTCCAACACGAAGAATTAGATTATTAAATATGTCATATAACGCTGATGTGATAGTTACTTTACAATGTAGAGTGCACCTATACACACTTCCTTACAGGGGTTACGAACTGACTTTTTCTCGTCATTGTAGCACTACACGGTCTCAATGGTGGCTACATTCCTTGGGACTGTGAAATACTCTCTGGAAAATACACATGCTCCCCCACTGAAGAATTATTAACGGGAGTTAGAATATGCTCCTTTTAGGTTCAAATTTAATGTCTTCACACCATCCCAGCCAGTTTCCAGGCCTTTCCTTTAAGATCACCTAAAGCAAAACTAGAGCTGTTCAAACTTGTAACTAAAGAAAGAAAATAAGTTATGAAGCTGGGCTAGATTTAACTCTATCTATTTAGAGTACATTGCCTATGGTGAATTGTGTTTATAAGGATCATTTTTTCAGGTTCAGATCATTCATTCATTCGGTCTCTCAAAAGGACCCTCTTTGTAGATCTAGGGCAATTTTAATTTTCCAGCTGGGTTCTGGGTTTGCTTAGGTAATTCTGTGGGTCCCAATGTGCAGTCCACACCTGAAAAGGGGGAGTTTTCAATGCTGTGGCTTATTAACCAGGTACTTTCCATTCACTGGGTTAACAATTAGAAAACAGAAAAAAAAAAAAAAGAGAGAGAGAAAGAGAGAAAGCCTCCTACTTGTTTTTTTACTCCAAATATGGAGATGGAAACTATTAAACAAATAAGAAGGAGGGGAAACTCCCACATATTTCACCTTGACCTGGCTAGACTGGTCTGATGTCTGTACGAGGTGGGTGCTCTATGAAAGACGTCGCGCAGGCTGCTAGTGGAAAAATGAGAGGTCAGACTTTACCACAGGGAACCACTCCTGCCCCTAGAGGAAAAAGAAAACCATCACTCTGTGTCTCAGAATACGAACAGTGCCTTGTTTTCAATCCGGGGGGACTGGGTTCCCTCCCTCGGTCTAGAGTGGTAGTGACAAGATCCGAGGAGGCGCGCGGCTTCTCTGACAGTTGCCCAGCTTAATACCCGCTCCCTTTTTGCACCTAAATTTCTGAACTTCAAGCAGGCAGAAATGCCCTCTCTCACCATCTCCTTAGCTTCTCTCTCCTGCTTCGTTCGCCGCACTTCATAACTTCTTTGTTCCGTTTATTTGAAAGGTGACGCTTAAGGTCAAAAGACTCACTGTAACTAGCAAAAACCCAGAGCCACCACCAGACCCTGGGAAGAGCAAGGCTGGACAGCTAAGGACTGAGGCTCCGCGAGAAGGAGCGAGAAATTTCAGCTAGCAGCTCCGGGTACAGCCTCTGCGGACTGGCCCAATTCGAAGTGTTGGGAAGATGCCGGATGGTCTTGGGGTGGGGTGAATAGTGAGCTCCTAAATCTGCAAGCGAAGTTGGCAGTGCGCACCCGCGGAACAGAGGGTGTTGGGGGCGGGGAGAGGCCCCTGTGTTCCACTTGGTACGCTGCAGCTGCCGGGCAGTGAGTATTTCGGAACAAAGAAGCGCAGAGTGCCCGGGTAAGAGGCTGGGATCTGCGCGCAGCTGCCATTAGTACTTATCAAGTTTCCACGCCGGCTAGGGGAGCGTTGGGGTGTAGGCATTCGGCGAGGAGGGGGAGAGGAAACAGGGCGAGCGATTCCCGTTGCGCAGCTACGCATCAGGAGCTCTGGTGAACGATGGGAATGGCAACTATCAGAGCCAAGGGGGAGAAAAAGAGCTGGAGTGAGCAAAACAAAGAGCGAGTGTGGGCCGCGGTGACTTCATGCCTCACCAATGTCCCGCCCACGCTGCTCGGAGCTGTTGCTGCTGCTGCCGCCGGAGCCGCCGCTGCGCCTGCAGGCGGCCGGGGCGAGGCGCCGGGTAGCGTGGGGCGGTTTCCTAGCAACTCGCGGCCCCGAGCGCGCCCAGCTATCAGCACTTCGGGAGCCCCCCCAACCCGGGGGCCGGAGCGGGACCACTGCTCCCCCGCCCCTCGCCAGCCTCGCTTCCCTCGCCTGCTCGCGGGGTGTACCCCGGAGTGCGCCAGCTGCCCGGGTTCTGGACGGTGGGACGCCTGAACCGCACACCGGGGCCAGAAGGACGAGGGTACGAAGCTCCCGCCCCGCAAGGCTAGGCTACTGCACCCTCGCGGAACCTCCTCTCCTGTGCTAGAGGCCGTGCGCTCCACTCTCGGCGAAGCGGGGAGCTGCTATGCCTCGCTCTGTGTCCGCGGGCGCCGGCGGGGGCTTCTAGGGTGCTGCCGGAGCCGGCTCCCCCAGCTACCGGCACCCCGAGCTTCCTCCCTCGCCAGCCCGGACGCTGCCGTTCTGACTTTGCCCGCCGCTCAGCTGACGAGGCTGCAAAGCTGTAACTAAGTGGAGTTGGCCTCCCTGCCCACCTGTGGAAGAAGCTCGCGCTGATTGATGCGCCATCGACTTTTTTCCCCCTCGGCCTCGCCGGCGTCCCCTCCCACAGATGCAGCATCACCCAGTGATAGTACTTTAGGCTGGTTTTTCCCCCCAGGCTTCGGGCTTTGTTTGGGTTTGATTCTGTTTGGCTGTTCACTAAGCTGATTTATGCAGCAGAAGCCCCATCGGCTGGAGAGAAACAAAAGCTCTTTTCTTTGTCCCAGAGCGGGCTGCGGAGCCTTCGCTCGCGTCGCCGCCCCGGGCCACTGACCGTCAGAGGAGGTGCTTCTCGCGGAGATCGCGGGACCAAGGAGCAGAGCTGGCAGGGCCGGGGGGGCCCTGAGATGCCAAGCGGTGCCGGGGCCAGCATACCTGCACCGCTTGCTACGAGCCGCGGGGTCCGCCTGCTGGGCCTTCGGGAAACGTCTTAGCGACACTTGGCCGGCGGGCCCCGAGGTGCGCCCGTGAGTCGCCAGCGCGCATCCGGATAGCAGCCAGGCGGCGGGCGCTGTGCGGGCTGCTTTGCATTATGTGCCGCTCCGCCCTGGCTTTCTTTACTGCCGCATTTGTCTGCCTGCAAAACTGCCGGCCAGGTCCTGCCCCATTCCTTCGGGCGGCCTGGGTGTTTTTAGTTGTTCTTGGACTGGGCCAGAGTGGTAAGTTGTTTTGTTTTCTTTTGTTTTCTTCTCTTTCCCAAAGGTCTTGGGCTGTGACGAAGCATATCCCGGCCAGGTAAGTGGCCCAGTGTCAGCCTCCTTGCCCTAAGAACTTCAGAAGGGCGGGTGCGTGGCAGCGTCCTCCCTTCAGGCGGCCTGAGGGAGGCCAGGTGTGAAGTGTTTCCGCCCCGGAGTGACAGCAATAACTAATTGCACGAGGAGACTCTGTGTGTTGCTCCCGGTTTGGGGCAAGCAGTAATAGAATGTAAGTTTGGACGAGTGGAAGGCCATATTTACATAAGTCACTTTAGGGGTTCTGCTCCATCCTTGAAGGCATTCTTCTTTAAGTCATCTTTGAAGATGCCCCCATATTTCTGCATGTGGATCCACTAACCACTAACTTGCATTTGATTCAAGGCTGAGGATACATTGGTATAATGGGAGTGAGTTTTCTGGTTTTGAGTCCATGAGAAGATGGCTGCATACAAGTTGCTTCTATCATAGTGCTCAGCCTGAATGAATTAAATACACTACCAATATGCTTTAAGTCACCATTTTTTTTTTCAGCTTAAACAAAAAAAAAAGTCCTAGCTGATTGATCCCTCAGTGAGATCAGCCCCTGAGACTGAAACACAGAGACAGAAATTTAAACCAGGATTGACTCCATTTAATCCAGGCAAGCCACCTCTATCAGAATTGTCTTGATTGGGAAAGGATACTTCTTTATAAAGTATATTGTCCTTATTTTACAAGTGAGGACAGTACCTCCCTCCCTAAATCACAAGGAATGCTCAAGTTGAATAGTGTATGAAAAGGTGTGGCACTTTTGAATTACATGCAAATTTAAGGTGGCTGTACTGGATTGTTGGCAAACAGTAAAACATACAGTAAGTAATAGTACTAATCAATTTGGGATGAGTTCTTCTTGGTTTTAAATATAGGCCAAACACTTTTGGTCATCAAGCCTTTAAATTCTGTTAGAGCCTTTCTCTGACCTCTGCTGTTAAAGTAGGGTTGTAATTGTTTTGTAGACTAAAATTTTCTTTTATACTTTGAATTGATGTGCCATGTTTCCACCTGAAGCTCATAAAAACGATCAAGTCATAACCTTATATGTTAGAGTTTATAATGGAAACATCCAGCTAGTTTCACTCATTTGTTGCATATATCATTGTCCAATATTTGTTTCAAAAAGAGATTTACCCAGTTATGTGAATGAGAGTAATTAGAGTAAATTTTTATCTTGTAGTTATATTTTGGTTAATATGTTTATTTCAAAATAAGTGAAATTTAAAGCAAAGGAAATAGTAACATTGTCAATTATCTCTTCAGTGGAACATCCATTAACTGCAACAGATTTTCCACCAAGTATAATTCCATCTTCTGTTAATAAGTAACAAAGTATTTTTCTAGATTTAGTAAACACACACACACACACACACACACACACACACACACACACACACTCAATAGTAAAATGACCAAGACTGTGTCAACAGAGTATATTTTGTCCCAAATACACTGACAAAGAAAAAAGTGCTACTTGCCTCTAGAATTTACTACTAATAACAATACTTTAAAAATATTCATGGGCGCCTGGGTAGCTCAGTCGGCTAAGTGTCCGACTTCAACTCAGGTCATGATCTCATGGTTCCTGGGTTCGAGCCTCGCATCTGCCTCTGTGCTGACAGCTCAAAGCCTGGAGTTTTCTTCAGATTCTTTGTCCCTCTCTCTCTCTGCTCTTCCCCCGCTTGCACTCTGTCTCTCAAAAATGAATAAACATTAACTTTTTTTTCATGTGCTTGTAAAGATCAGTCAAGTTCTCATGTAATAGCATTGTATTTTCATCCAGTGCCTATAACTGGTTTGAAGCAAATGCTATGAATGGGCTCCCTTGCACCTGCAGTTGTGAAAAGGGAATGCTTATCTGAAATCAGAACAAGACATCCTTTTCCCAGTCTCTGTCAATATACAAAGGTTTCTGATGTATACTGGTTGGCATTGCAGTTAAAATCATGCAAAAAATTTAAATTATAGCCAGTACAACTCAGAAAATTAGAGATCAGCATAAACTGTTGTACTTCCATGATAGAGATACAAGTCTCAAATTATATGTCTTCACAGTGCAAATTAGATGCTTAAAGCAGAATAGAAATTTAGGTATCAGTTACAAAAGAAATCTTGTTCCCTTGTTCAGTAGTTTACACCAAGGAAATGTTTAGGGCAATAAAGGCATACACTAGGAACCATAAACTGCACAACAACATAACTCTGGGTTTAATTTTTGAAGTAGGGCTTATAGGTCCCACATACATAGTGGACTTTTAATAATGACTATATGGTGAGCAAGGGGATGTTGTTATAAAACCTGACCATTTTTCTAATCTACAAAAATGTTTTTCAACTTTCCCTGGTGGAAATCACCGACAATTGGAGAAACAATAACAGAATAAAATGGTTAATGAGTAACTGGAAAACACTAAAGAATACTTAGTAGTTAATATTTGAAGAGTTAATGTAGCAACACTGTTGTTTCTACATTTGCTCACTTTGCAAGGTTAAAAATCTGTTTTGCCTAAATTTTTATACGGCAATATGAGTGACAAATTTCAGAAAGTATTTTCTTTAAAAAAAAAAGGTGTTAACTATTTTTGCAATGAAATTTTACCTTCGGTGCATAATCAACTATTCTTTTAAATAACAATCAACTGGATTAGCATTATTTTGTAACTGTAATATTATTTTACCTTAGAACATATTTCATATCACAGGTGTTCTTAAATTTCTTTATGCTTACCTAAAGTAAGAGGATATTTAAGGTTGTTGCACTATATGCTAATTTGGATGTAAATTTAACAAAATAAAACATAAAAAATAAAATTAAAATAAATAAATAAAATAAAATAGAAACAAAAAGAGAGAATCAAGGCTTCATTTTTAAAAGTCTAGTCTTCCAAATTATTTGCACAATAAACATCCAAATTAATTCTATCTTAATGCAACTAAGACACTTTCTGAGAAAAAAAAAGCTTGTGCTGTCTATGAAAAGTTTTTATGCTGTATAAGAAACAAACAAACAAAAAAACCTGATTATGACTTGGGAAAATTCCTGTGCCCCCAAATAGCTCCATCACCTGTTAATGAATGATCTAAAATTTCACCATTGTAATGGATTTCTTTGGATTAAGTGCAGTACTGACAGTAGGTTTCTTTTCACATTTCATATTTGGAAAATTTCAAACACATACAGAAGCAGAGAGAATGGTATAAGGAATGCCCATATGCCTATCACCAGGCTTCATCAACTATCAACGCAGGGCCCAGCTTCCTTCTTTCATCTCTTCTCCTACTCAGTTCATCTCCTTCCCCCAATAAGATTATTTTGAAGCAAACTTCATATCATTTTATCCCAAAATATTTCAGTAAATCAAAGTACTACTGGAGCAGAAACACTATCATTTGTTTCACAGCATGATTTTTTTAGCTGAAATTTCGGGCTATAGAAATGTTTACTATGTTTAAGGGAAGAAATGCAGAAGTGAGGGAAGAAGCAAAGATAAAGAGAGTTTGAACCATTTACTTTTCAGTGAGTCTGTTATGGCTGCATTAAAAATAGTTCTCTTAAAACTATGCCTATGTAACAGCTTTTTGGTATGCATGTATATGGAAAAGAAAAAAAACAGCATGAGTACATCTACTTCCCCAGACAAACATCAATTATTTTATCACAGTGGAATCACAAGTGAGGAGTATTGCAGACAGAAAGAATGGACAACTCTTACAGGGCTTTTTGCTATACAGGAGAATGAGAAATAGAAGACAAGAGGTATTACAACATGTATGGATATGCACATGCAATGGTCCAGTAGAGAGGAGAAAAACTCTCAATTGAAGAGACAGGAGGAACAACCCTTAAAACTGAAACTCAAAACAAGTTATACCTGAACTTTCTTTTCTATATATATATACTGGACTAATGCAGTCTTGGGTCTTAAATACCACTTGTATGCTAACAATTGCAGTCCTGACCTCTTCCCTGATCTCCAGAGAACATAGCAAACTGCCTCTTTGGCGTATCCACTGTATGTTTAAAGGCAAAACCCTAATGTATTCAAAACCAAATGTCCACTTTTCTCCCTCAAACTTGCTTCTTTAATACTCTTCCTCATCTCACTTTGTGACCAGCCATACTTCCAGTAGTCCAGGGTCACACTTTGGTGGCATCCTTGATTTCTGTTTCTCTTACATTCCACAAGTCAGTTTACAACCTCCACTGCCATGGAGTAGTCCATGCCATTTTTTGCTTGAACTCTTGAATGGCTCTTAAACTGGCTTCTCTACCTCAAAGTGTAGCCAGGCTCACTTTCTAAAAATGTGCCTCGGGTTCTATCACTCCTCCCCTCAGAACTCTACATGTTTTTCATCTATCTCAAATTGAAGGCCACATCTTTATTTTACATGGCTTCCAAGATTGTGATGACTTCCTGACTTTACCTCCTAATCCTCTTTTCCTCTCTCACTTTGTTACAATAACGCTTGCTTGCTTCTTGCTATAGCTTGGATGTACCAAACATGATCCTACCTCCAATCCTGAACTCATTGTCCTGTGCCTGGAATGTGCTTCCATGAGATATATTTCTGATTCCCTCTCTCTCAGTTCTTTCAGATGTCTATTCAAATATCATCTTAAAAAGACCTTCCCTGCCCTCCTTATCAACACCATTTAGTTCCTTACCCTGCATCTTTTTTCTTTTATATATTTTAGCACCCTGATATATTATGTATTTGTTTGTTTTACTGTCTTTTAAAGCTTATGAGGAAGGTACTTTGTTCTTATTTTACTTATGGAAATGCCAGCTACGTACAGGGTGCTAGGTACATATTTGTTGAGTGAATGAAAGAATGAATAAGTAAATTCCTCTTAATTTTTTCATCAGATTGATTATCTTGTTCACTCTAAGACAAGGCTTCATTTTTTTCCTATCAATCTCTAATCTTTGCAAAAAACAGATGAACTGAATAATCAAGTTCTACCACATTTACAAGACAATAACAGAATCTTCTTCCAGAAGAAAAATAAAGGTACTTCTATATTTAGTATAAACATGAAAAAATTGCCCAATGAGCCGATTTGGCTGTGATTTTTTTGTGTGTCCATTCACATTTGATAAAGTTGACTTAATATTGTAACCTCTTTTTTTTTGTTTGTTTGAAGTATACCATATCTTCAAGTAGAACCATTTATATAGGACTCTAAAAAATAGGACTGACCATGTATAAAAAAATTATCTCAGAATAATTCTGCCAGCTGATAATTTTTCCCAATGTATGTTTAAGGTTTAAAGGTAAATTATTTATTCATGAACATATACAACTGGTAAGCTAATTAAGCCTTGATTAGACTGAAAAAATTAGTTAATAATTTTAATGAATTCTTAAGGGGAGTCAGGAGATATTTTAATGAATTATTTGGGAATTATTTTAATTTTAATAAAGTATTAAGGGGAATCAGGAGATATTATTTAGGCAAGTAAGGGATATATTTGAATAGGTTTTAATATAGGTAATAACAAGATAAATATGATAATCAGTTTTCATTCCACTTTGATTTTTTTATGAGGCATGAGAAATATCATGATATAGCAACACCATATTGCCTTTTCAATTTTCCTGTTCACCATTTTGAAAGAACCTTCCTCAAAGCAAATAAAGTATTTGAGATAACCCAGTCTTTGTTGTTCAACAGTTTAGAGCCTTTTCTGCCCACCTGTGAAATAGCTGGGTGTTAAATTCCTCATTTTGTTCATCAGCACCAGCTCCCTGCAGTCATTTTACTGTTCACTAGCTGGGTGTCAGAGGGTATTGTTTTGATCTCAGCTTCTTTAGATGTTAATAAATAGGAGCCAATCCTTGGACTATCAGTTTTTTTGAAAAGTAATAAACTGTTTGCCTTGTTATGTAGCCTTTCGCTTGTTTGTATTTAATAAGTTCAGATGCTCAAAGTATCCCCCCTTGATAATGCCTATTGTATAGCATTCTGTCATTTAAATGATGTCTTTGTGCTGGTTTCGTAAGTCTCATTGAGTAACTGGTATAAAAATGGTATTACTTATGATATTATTGAATCTTACCTTATCTGACCTAAGGAAATAGTCTGTTTACATGTTCCTCAAATAACCTAACAACATCCATAACCAACTGTGTACTGTATATGATTAGTCCTTCTTGGTCCTCAATATTGGTACCTGTTGCAGCCCAAGTCTATAAATTTAGAGTTTTGCCAGCATGAAAATGCTGAGCTCTATGTATCTTCTCTAATTATAGATGAAATATATTCTGTAAGCTGTATATTGATTATAAAAGAAGCCATAGGAAAAAATATTTTCTGATGATTCATTTTGCATTTTATTAAATTGAACAATTAAATACTGAGCTTAAGTAGGTGACCTAATCGTTAATGTCTAAAAATGTCACTTTCCCAATTATATCCTAAAGAATTCATGTAAGTGTGGCTTCTATATGTAGTGGAAAGAACTCACATAATTTAACAAACTGTTGGGTAGCTCTTACTCTATATCATGCACTCATCTAAATGATTCATCATATTATTTTAATCTTCATACTAATACTATGAGAGAGGTAGAATTATTATCCTTGTTTTAGAAATGAGGAAACTGAAGCACAATGGAGATAAATAATTTGCTCCAAATCACTTAGCTAGTAAGTAGAAGAGATGAGATTTGAACTCTGTTATGTCGCCTCATACCTTCTTCAAAAGCTTCTGGATGTTACTCTAAGTTATACATTCAGTGTGACTATCACATGAAAGAGGACTTTCACATACTCCTTCTATGGGGATTCCTGGGTCCTGCCCTGTAACAATGTTACTAGCACAGAGTAACTACAGATGAGAGGATACTGATTTGCGAACTGGGGCAGGGTCAAAGCATACCTCCTGTGGAAGCCCCCAAACACTCTCAAGTCATCTTAAATATACCTTACAATGGTTAGTTTCTTATCATAGTGAGAATGAAGAGAAGAATGTGGCTTTATGAGAGTAACCTGGAATGTAACTCTGCCTTCTACAGGATCTCCAAAGTGTTACAGATGTGTATGACTTGTGGTTATGAGAGAGAATGAAAAAGAGACTAATCTACTAAATAGCTGGTTACCTGTTCAGCCAAAAGTGTTCAAAGGGACAAAATCATGGTATATGAGTCAGACTGTTGATTATCATAGGGCTTTGACATTCCTAGCTGCTTGGAGCTACTCTATTATAGCTTGATGCTCTATATTGTTTAATATATTCATATTACTTTTTCTCCATGAATTTTTACTGAAGTAAGTAGGCCTTCAGCTGTTAAATATCTGCGATGATTAGCCATGTCTAGCAGTATTGGTTAATGAGAGGATTTCCAATATATACTAGGCTAAAGGTATATAATAATATGCTTTCTTCAGGCAGAAGTTTTTGCTGTTGTTTTGTTTTGTTTATTGCAGTTTTATGACTTTGACAATCAGCAGTTAGTTTTCATCCATATTTACTGTCTATAGATTTTTGAAAGCTGTGACAGGTACATAGATGTACTAGAGCGCTTGTTTAGTGAATCTTCATCCTCATGTGTTCTGGACAACCAAATACAGATACTCTGTAGGACATTCCTTATTCCTTTGACCGAGAAAGCTCTGTTGAACCTGGTGTCGTTGCACACATCTGGAATTCCCTTCTCCTTGATGGCAAATTTCCAGGCACTCTTTTGAGTGCCTGAGGGGCATGGTTCTTAAAGCCCACTCCATGGATGCACTTGTGAATGCCCTTGGCAAATCTTTAGCAAAGATCAGAATAGAGACTTGGTATTTTTTAATCTACTTTTTACAAAGTTGTTTTCCTTTTGAATTTCTGTGATAATTATTTTCACTGCTGATAATTAAGTCTAAAAAGTAATCCTGATCCTTTATCCTCAGTGTGTATTTTAAAACTGATTTCTATTTAGATTATACAAACTGGAATTTATAATCATTTAACCAAATACCAAAAAAGATTTGAAGGGGGACTGTTCTAGTCCATTTAATCATTATTCATTCAGATTTTCTTAAGGCATCTACAACTTTGGTTCAGGTACGGTTCTGGGTTCTAAAGTTAAAATAATAACAATAGTTAACATTTGTGAAGTATTTTCTGTATGCCAGATACCCTTCTGTACATACAGAATAAAAATATGTCCTTGGGGGCACCTGGGTGACTCAGTTGGTTAAGTGTCCAACTCTTGATTTCGGCCTAAGTAATGATCCCATGGTTTGTGGGATCAAGCCCTGCTTTGGGCTCTGCACTGACAATGCAGAGCCTGCTTAGATTCTCTGGCTCCCCCTCTCTCTGCCTCCCCTCCCTCCTCTCAAAAATAAATAAACATAAAAAAACCCCACAACATATCCTTTAATGTTCACAGTACTCTGAGGTATGTACACTGATCATTCCCATTTTATAGTTAAACAAATTAAAGAGATATTGAATAACTTCTTCAAGATCTCTTAACTAATAAATAAGTAATGGAACCAGAATTCACACCTGAGTGGACTGACTCTATACTCTGGATCATCATTACAGACTATCTTCCAGGAGGTGAGAAGAGTCCCTCTTCTGGCCCTCCCCAAAGGCAAGTTATCCAGTCTATATGACTATTCAGTCTTCAATCCCCTTTTAGATCATCTCCAGAATTCTCTGCCCAAACAGCCCCAAATTACTTTCAGGGCCATCCTGTGGGTAGACTGTATTCCAAACTCCAGGAGAGGGGGAGCAAACAGAGCTTGGAAATGTATGTTGGGAGTGTCCATGTTGGTAAGTGATAGGCTACTTGGCAATGTAGAATAAAACTAGGAGTAAGAGAGAAGAGGAGCAGATCAAGGGCTGGAGGGGACAACACTTTACACACTGCCAGTTCCCAAACAGAAATCTAAAGAGTCAGAATTTCTAAATTCAGATCCAGCCTTGTAGAGCATTATCAATGCATATTTATCAAGATAGGAAAATAGAATTTAACTTTACTTAATGATTTCTTAGTCTGGGTTGTAACTTATTTGGTCATGTTATGCCCACCACTATTTTCACTCTTGCTTTTCACGCTAATGAAGTTAAGGACAGACTTGTCTACTAATTTATATATTACTATAGGAAAAGTAACAAATAAACAATGAAAACACCAGTGATTACTGCATAAGGAAAACTAACTCATGACAAGGTGCTTTTCTTTGTTAGTAACTAAATGCCTTTTGGTAAACTCAAAGATGTGAAGAGATTACACTGAATTCTATTTTCTTGCCAAGAGCATTATAGTAAAAGTCAAGTGTATGCATGTTTTTAGTTTTACTTTTTATTTCCCCTTATTAATTTAAAATATGTCACACACAGAAAAGAACATTTTACTGACATGAATTAGCCAAACTTTGTTGAATTAGTCAGCTGGCATATATTTAATATCTGTAAGTGAATGAATAGGTAAAATAAACATTTCCATACTACTTTCATGGACTAAAAGAACTATTTTTCATTTTAAAAATAAGTCTTGGGGCGCCTGGGTGGCTCGGTCGGTTAAGTGTCCGACTTCGGCTCAGGTCATGATCTCGCGGTCTGTGAGTTCGAGCCCCGCGTCGGGCTCTGTGCTGACAGCTCAGAGCCTGGAGCCTGTTTCGGATTCTCTGTCTCCCTCTCTCTCTGCCCCTCCCCTGTTCACGCTCTGTCTCTCTCTGTCTCAAAAATAAATAAACGTTAAAAAAAAAATTTAAAAAAAAATAAGTCTTAATGTGACCTCCTTTCTGTTTTCAGAGTAAGTAAATTAGCTTAATTTACATATCAGAGAAAAATGTAATGAAAGTCAAAATGGTTTCCATTGGGATTTTATAATTGAATTAACAAAAGTACTGGGATCAATTCTTGCTCCAAAACTACTAATATTAAACAGATTTATCAGAATTGCCTTCCCTAACTTATTTTTAAAAGCTCCCAATTATTTATTAGTTTAGGAGATAAGAATATGATCATTAAGTTAGAATTGTAGTGTTAAATTATAAGTGACATTACTGGATATATACTCAAGATGATTTTTAAAAATGTTTTTGAGTGCAGTTATTCAAAGTAATAAATGTTCATATTTTAAAACAGCTTATGCGGTCTTAAAAAGTGTCCTTTTCATGATAACCTTACCCATGAGCCAACCATCGTTATCATAATGGTTTGGAGATGTCTTCTCTCTCATTCCTAGGTATTTTTGTTATTTTGTTTTACTTTGTTTGGTTTTAATCAGCAAACACTGTTACATTTGTCCAAGACAGAGTCTGTCGCCATTCCAGATCAGCACTGGTGCAGTTTCATTTAGAGAACTGCCCCCACCCCCCCAAATCACAGTCCCCAGGTTGTATGGAGTAAGGAATCAGAGTAGCTGCCAAGGACTAGTTCAAATCAAAGTTGATGGGAGAAACCAAGTTTAGAAATGGAGGGAAAGTCTAGTAATGAAGACAGGAGGATAAAAGACAAGAAATGTCAGCTCTAAAGAAATGGACCAAAGATGTCTTATTAGGTGTGTGATGTGGGCAGTGGCTTTTGGCCCAAGATATTTTGATGTTTTGCATGGTTTAGGGTCCACTTCCTTTTACAATGGAAAAAGTTGGTATTTCAAGATATGCCAGTGGTAAAATGCAGCTACAGTTGAGATACTGTTTGTTCCACATATACATATGGTACCAGGGTCCTATCCTAGGAATTGAACACAAACATTTTCCCAGATACAAGCCCTTTTCCTGCTCCCCAGGAGCATATATTTAGTACAATTCCCTAGTAACTGTTATAGATACTGAGTAGAGCAAGAAACTGGGTGGAAAGCTTCATCCTTATGGAATGAGGGATTATTGCTATGCTCCAAAACAGATTTAGAATATTTTGAGGCTGAACAAAGAAAAAAAATTAAAAGAAAATTTCAAAATTCTACAAGATTAGGCTGACAGAAGGTGCCTTAAGTAATGCCAAACTAGGAAATGTCTTTCCTTATTGCCAGCTTGCTAGGAGGCTGGACTGGCTATGTGGAGTGGTTGGTGTAAGGTATTATTTGACTGCAGTAGAACAAAGAATGCAAGCAAGTTTTGAGATGTGTAGGGATTGCTGTAGAACTGGCTGTTCTAGTTGGAAACAAAGAACTCATTATAGCAGAACTGTATTATTGGCCAAAAAAAAAAAAAAAAAGGAAAAAATGACCTAGCTCGTCTCTTTTTTAGTATAAGGCATACCTCCCAAGGTGTTGCTGTATTGTCTTTTTGTGCATTTTGGTTTGAACTTTTATTGAATTTATTGAGTTGAAGAAGAGTGGATTGTAATTGGCAAAAGAAACTCTCTAGAAATGATAGATGGGGCTCAAGTTCCAAGGGAATTCATTTGGAAGATAGTAACACGGATAAAAACACTCAAGAAGAGAGAAAGTTTCAGGCATTCTGAATTTTGATTAAAAAGATCCCTTTTGGTGAGTGTTTCAACCAAAACTATCTAGAACCAGAGCCTTAATGTGAGGGCCAATGTAATATAACCACATTGCCTAACCTCTGAGGTTGGTAATGGAAACACAAGGACTAAATGATTATTAGTACCAGTTTCTAGTTTAGAGGATGTAGTTTGTTTGATGCCTCTTGAAGAATCCAAAGGCGCACAATGTGTGATGACATTTCATGGGACTATGATAGGATGAGAGAGGGGAGTGGGTTCCTCAGCATGTCCTGTGCCCTGCTGAAGGAAGCATGGCCCAGCTGGAGAATGAGGCCTAGTGTTCTCTGTCAGGGTGCACATGGTATTGGTCCAGGACCAATGGTTGGCTACTCTCGGAGGTCAGCATAGCATTGATGCCAGAGTTCAATGCTTTCTGAGAACAGGGCCACAGACTAGATTATCTGGTGATAGACATGTGGGGCAGAAATTGACTTCCAGGTGTTATGAAAAGTCAGATATTACTTTCATGATTTCATGATCCAATGGCCTCTCATGAGAATATACCTCATGAGAATTCCTTGCCACGGTCCCTGGCCCCAGGGATCACTAATGGTTCTGCCCAAAGTAGAGGTAGTGAGATATGTGGGTGATTTGGGTGATTACATGGGATCAGATGAGGCCAAAACCCAAAAGCAAGGGGTTGAATACATTGTAAAATTTAGGAAAGCATCTGGTAATAACAAAGATGAGGAGAGTCATATTGAATAAGAACTCTGGACTTCGAAAGAATAGAGGTTGATATTTTTGGGAGATGAGGAGGTAGGGAGTTAGGGGAGAGCCCTATAAGCAGGCAGTGAAAATGAGAATGTTAAAGCATTGGTTGAAGATTTACCCAAAGAAAGATGAACTCTGATAAAGCTGAGTTTTGATGAGGGAGAAGTAATAGCTGGGCCATTTGGGTACATATGGAGAATATGGAACAAGAATTTCATAGGACAATACAGACAATAAATTAGTTAGTTATATAGTATCACTATTAAATGTCCTGAATTCACCACCCTATGGTGGTTTTTATGGGGCGCCTGGGTGGTTCAGTTGATTAAGCATCCAGCTCTTGATTTTGGCTCAGGTCATGATCTCACAGTTTGTGGCTTTGAGCCCGGCATCGGGCTCTGCGGTGATGGTGCAGAGCCTGTGTGGGATTCTCTCTCTCTTTCTCTCTCTGCCCCTCCCCTGCTTGTGGTGTCTCTCTCCCAAAATAAATAAACAAACTTAAAAAAAAGAAGTATACACAAAAACTATGAGGTAAAGCCTTGTCATTTGACATACATGTATAAAGATGTACTTAGTCAACTTCCAGGAAATGAAGTTAAACTAGGCAATTATTAATTGAAATAGTTTAAGGTAATTGAAGTATTATAGAAGATTAAATTTCTATTCTATAGGGCAGGTGAAAATTTTCTCATTATAATTCAGAATTTTCTTTGTGTGAGCCCAAAAGTAAGATGAATTTTATAAAAGACACTCAAGTATTGAGGATCATCTTTGGCACTGAGCACAGAAGAAACTTTACTGTAGAGAACAGAATATAAAATATATTATTAGGGGTGTCTGGGTGGCCCTGGGTGAAATTAACTCTTGATTTCAGTTCAGGTCATGATCTCAAGGTTTGTGAGTTCGAGCCCCACAGTGGGCGCTGTGCTGACAGTGTGGAGCCTGCTTGGGATCCTGTCTCTCTCCCTCTCTCTCTGCCCCTCCTCTGCTCTATCAAAAATAAATAAATAAACTTAAAAAAAATAAAATATATTAATGTGTACTTCATGCTGTATTAGTATTATTAGCGATAATAGTATGAATTACTAAGATACTTAATTTTACATTTGGTATTAATACATTACTCCTTTCAATTTTTCATACTGATGAGGACTTATAAGAAGTTCCCAGTAGAATATAAAAACTCATTTTTGAATTGGAAAAATAATTTTATCATCCGACAACTGGGATCAGTCCATTTGAAAGAATATTAAAATAATATACCCCTTGATCTGAATAAAAATCATGCAAATCAGATAAGTACAGTAGGGATAAATGACTTTAGTTACCCACTAATGGACCTGTAAGTATCTGTAAGTCAAAGGATTTATGTAATATGTCATTGGCTTACTTTTTAAAAACCACATAATTTACTATTTTTGTATATACTATCAGGAAAGGAATATATTTCCTCACTGTGCACTGATTGTCCTTTAGCTAACAAAAAATACTCTGTCAAAGTTAATTTACAATGCTAATTTTAAATACGATGTATTGGCATAATTTACATCAATAAGCTGCATTTCTTTAAAGTGTCAGTGAGTTTTGACAGATGTATAGGCCTGTGGAACTACTGCTACAATCTGCATAAGGAACATTTCTATCCTTCAAGAAGTTTGCATGTGCCTGTGTTCAAAGTGGTGAATGATTCTCTATTACCAGATTACTGATGGGCAACTGGATATACCTAACATACAGGGTTTGGGTGGCTCAGGTGGTTGAGCATCTGACTTCAGCTCAGGTCATGATCTCGTGGTCCATGAGTTCGAGCCCTGCGTCGGGCTCTGTGCTGACAGCTCAGAGCCTGGAGCCTGCTTCAGATCCTGTGTCTCCCTCTCTCTGTGCCCCTCCCCCACTCACACTATGTCTCTCAAAAATGAGTAAATGTTAAAAAATTTTTAAATAAGTCTTCCCATATTATAAATTGTATCTTAAAATATTCCCATAAATTAACAGGACTGTGCATGTTATAAAGCAAATGTCCTCTATCCAATCATGTCATTTTAACCCAGACTCTACATTTTGAAGTGTTTTTAGAGCACATAAAAAGGAGGAGCACAAAAAAAGGATTTTTTCTACTTCATCAGCAAGGAAGCAAAACCCCAGCAAAGTTAAATTATCAAGCCAAGGTCAGAGAATAGGCAGTTAGGACAAGAACAAGTTGCCGGCTTCCCTGTTCCAGATTTGGCTTCCAGGGCAGAACTGGAAATTCACAAATGGAAATAGCAACTGCAAACACCATCTCAAGTGCTTCTGCCTAATTAGCATGCAGCCCAGAGCTGTCCCCTGGCAAGAGGTTGGGGAAACACGGTTGTAAAAGAAGTTCTCCCTTGTGCTGAAAAAGTGCCAACCAATCTAATTTAGGCACTCAGCACTCAGTGAGATGTTCAGGCTGGAGCTTTGGTATTAAAACTCAAAGTCTCCTTGTGCGTGGAAATAAAATGAACTTTGAAAAGAGCACTGTAGTATTTAGGGAGGTCTTTGGTACTGAGGACAGAAAATAATCCTGCTGGGGGAATCTAACATCCTCATCCCGAGAGTGGGAATAATAATAGGAAAAATAATGACATACTACTTCTATGAAAGAACCATCTTGAGGTACATAGGAATTATTACTGAATCATCACTTAAGGACTAATAATAGTTCAATTAGTGAGAATTTTAAGTCATACTTTGGTATAACTGTCTTTATGTTATTCTCTATTCCATATAGGACATTATTTAAGAGAAAAGCCTCTATAATCAGAACAGGGTTCAAACTTGGTCTGTGTACTCACTAACTCTGTGACTTTAGGATGAGATTTTTCCCTAAGTTATAGTTCCCCATCTGTAAAATAGGCATATTAATGATTTCCTCATAGGATTTTCTAAAGTTTCAATGAAATCATACACCTATTTTTGGTATTGTTACGTAGAAGAACACCAACTGGTAGAGGACCTAAAACAGTAATCACTTAATAAATATTTATTCTTTTTTTTTTATTTTCCCTAATTTATACAGTTGCATATATAGGTTTGCTTTTTTAAGTGACAGAGTAAAATATAAATACCTTTTTGGTCTTTGAAATGTAATTGCAGGAAAACCAAATGCTAAATGAACTAAATTTCACTTTGGGCTTTATTTTTTTTTATTTAGAACAAAATTGTTCATGATATAAAGTGTTTCTTTGCTGTTCTAATCAAGTGCATACCTGCAATGTGACTTCAGGTTAAAAAAAATAAGGTATAAAATGCATTCCTACTATCCTGGGGCATTCCTTTTACACACTTGAGTATGGCATTTGAGGTTTTGATGTGAATAGCAGTGTGATTTTTTTTTTTAAGTGGGAGAAAGGAAATTCATACCTTGGAGAGGAAAATAGGAAGAGCCCCTGGAACTCTAGTGTGTTAGATTAAAAACATTATTTAGAGGAACAGAGTGGGAAACCGGTGAATATTTTGGCTTTTATAAAAAGGGAGTGTGCCTCATAAACAGGACAGTTGGAATGTATGGAAAAGTTCCAGTTAAAACAAGGCACAAAGCACATGACTAATATTGCTTTTCCAAGTTAGACAAATGCAGCTTTAACCAGAATATGCCTCAGAGGGGCCTCTGGAGCCCTCCCTGAATCTTGAGATTTTTGATCCTTGCTCAAGTTCCAAGTCTGAAGAAGGAAAACTATACTGAGAGATGCTGTGCCCTGACCCCTATCTTTCTTCTTGACTGAGTGTCTCTTACTTCCTCGCAAATTTCCCCCAGATGAATAAGTGTCAGAAGACAAACTGATGTGCTCAGGTAAGAGAGTGATTGCAAAAGTGAATTTGATCCTCTTCAGGAAAAATTCTTGTTACACATTGAAAACCTGCTTGGACCACCAAGAGAAACTTCCTGTCAAGAAAATAATATGAACTGCAAAGTCATTTCCAAGTGCAAACAAGTATTCTTCATATTCTTTCATCTCTTTCCCACATCTAAGAATATGTCAAAATACATGAAATATAAAATATAAACATATATGTTTATATACACATAAGCATATAAACATGTGTGTGTGTGTGTGTACACACAATCTAAAAACAATCACAAATTTCAACAAGATTGCTGCATTGCACCTGTCTGGTCCTCCTTAATATGAAGAGATTACTTCATCACTAACTCATGGCATTCTCTTTCTCCTGACATTTTCTGTCACCTTAGCATGGATTTCCTTGTATATTGTTTTTATTTCTTGTTCTGCACCACCAAACTCAAGTACATTTAGGATGACCTTAGACTTCAGCTTACCTGAGAAGTTCCAATTTATACCCATTGCACCAGTGTACTTAATAGTGGCCTCTTGTGTGTTAAAAAGTGTTCTGATGTAGAACATAATTTATACGATCACCCACTGTAAGCTGCAATAATTTTTTCAAAGCTAAGTTGACTGAAGTGTGTGTATATGAATCACAATGAAACATCAGTGATATGACCTCACCAGACCACCCTTCTTGTGATGGCCCATTTCAACACAAATGAGTGTCATCAGTGGCTTCATGATGGTTCTTCTTGTAAATTCCATCATGAACTAGCATTTTCATTTATGCCATCCCAGCCAACTTTAAATTCTGACTCATGATGGGATTGCCCCAAACAGGGCAGGGCAGACAAATGGAATGTGTAGTATTGCCCTAACATTTCTTAACCTGCCTGGCATTGAACATGGCTTTCTCCCCACTTTTGTTCTCCAAAAGTCTTTATGCTAGCATAAAACCCTATTGAGGTCACATGAATTTTTCCTGTGTAATGAGGGAGGTTGAAACTTGTCCTTGAAACATAAAGATTACAATAAAAACCTAATAAACCTGGTTAACAAGAAGAAAAGATTAGTGCTATTTCATAACATTGGCATTACAAGGAAATTCTGCTCAGTAAAAAAATACTCAGCTTTACAGGGGCAAAGAACATTTGCCTAATTGAAACTTGATTTAGATCTGAGCCATAATGAAACATCAAGCGAATCTGGTGGTTTTGCATCTGATAATGGTAGCAATAAAAATGTGACTTCAATTCAGTATCATTCCCTTGACATATTCAGAATTCTTTTAGAAACTACCCTTGCTTTAACATAAATTAGCAGAACTGTACATTATCAGAAAATTAGATGTAAAAAATTTGCCCCTATATGTAGGTTCATTTTTTTTCACATTTGAAAACATCAAGATGAGTTCATCCAGATATGTATCATTAAGTATAATTATATTGCCTTTTATAATAAATAGGTTTTAGAAATGAAGATTTCTTTAATGTAAATAATCAAGAGCTATAAAAGCCTCAGAAATTAAACTACCAGATCAACCTCCACTTAGACTAGCATTTATTCATCACACATTTACTGAGTGTGTATCAGATGCTATACTTGGATTTTGGGGATAGAAAGAAAATATATATAAGCACCTGCCCTCTACAGTCTAGTAGTCTTACTTTTCCAAGGGAAAACAAAATGTATCTCTTCAGAGTGGATGGTCTATGTCATGTAAAGTAATGTTATGCCTAACATTTCTAAAAAAGCATTTACATTAATCCTGCTCAAGTCTTTCTTCTATTATCTTTCAAACCCAGGTGAATTTTCCTCTTACTTCAGAAACAGCTCTGAGAGACAACCCAGAATGGGGGCAGCAACTCCATGGTGCTGTGAGGGGCTGGACCCTCTTTACCTTTGCCATTTAAAAAATTTTTTTTAATTATTTTAATGTTTTTTTTTAATTTATTTTTGAGAGAGACAGAGCACGAGTCGGGGAGGGGCAGAGAAAGAGGGAGAGACAGAATCTGAAGCAGGCTCCAGGTTTCGAGCTGCCAGCACAGAGCCTGACACAGGGCTCAAACTCATGAATCATGAGATCACTACCTGAGCCAAAGTCAGACACTTAAGTGACTGAGCCACCCAGACGCCCCTACCTTTGCCTTTCTTACCCTTGGCTTCCATTAGAAGGGTTCCCTCAGGGCTCAAGATGGCTGCTGCTAGTCTAGACATCCTTTTATAAGACTGGGGCACCATGCCCAGCTGCTCTGAGTTCTGGCCTGTTAACAGTTCACAGTTGCCACGTTGGTGGAAAATTGGCTTCCCTCCATCAAAGAGAGCCACATCGCAGCAATGTGTAAAGGTTAAGCCACCCCAAGTCTCAGCCCTCTCTGGACTGACATCAGTCAATGACTGACTTATGGGAGGGTATAAAAGCCAGACCCACTCCTTACCTCAAAGTGGGACAACTTTGGGGTATCATTTGTGCTCCAAGTTCTGGGTGGAATCAGGCTAAGACCAGAATTTGACTGCAGCGATATCTTTGTGCCTGGCCTTCCTGACCTTACCTTACTTCCCTTCTCAATAAATCACTTTCCAAGAACCTCTAGCTCAGGTTCTTTCTTTGGGGAGCTAATACAATTATTTTTCTCTTATAATGTCCTCATTTCCTCACCTTTTCTCTTGAGTCACAACATACATATTGAACATTATTGAACATATTGAACATACCATGACCTTTTCCTCCAAATATATTTTGAGACTATCAAACCTAATCACTGGAACAGCTAACAGTGAAGTCAAGAAAGAAAGGAATCCAAGCTGATTTTCACCAAATAAAAATATGGGTATATTTTTTAATTGCAAGTAGAAGCAAAATTATTTAGACAAAATGGTTTTTCCCATAAAGATACTCATTTTCATTTCCATGGCTTGAATGCTTGTTTGCTACAAGTTTGAAACAAGCAATATGGTAAAGGCAAAGGAGAGAGAAAAATGCTCTAGGTTGGGTATTATTGCTGCTAGACAATAGTAGTATTTTCTGAATGTATAATTTAGTACCAAATTACAAAGGTTAAAGTGAATTTTTCTACCAATTCTATATGAGTACAGAACTATGAACTATGCATTTGTTGCATAAAAATTATTGCAGTAAGCTGAAGTTCTGGCACAGATGCATTATTTTAATTTTTAATTATATCTGGTTCTTTGTCTATTCAACAGTAAAGTTATGTTTCACATAGCCTAAATGCTAAGTTAAAGAACAAATGCAAAATGTTAATAAGTAATGTGGTTTTGTATTATGTTTATATGAAATCCAAGGGAAAAAAAAAACAAAAAGAAAAATACAAGTACTTGCACTATTTCCTTGCTCCCTCTGTTTTGCAGTACTCCCTTAGTCACTAGCTTCCTCATGATACATCTCTAGCTCTTCAGAGCTTCCTTACTCAGATCTACCAAGAGCTTCCCATGCTTCTGCCTTTTCTTCCATGCCCCTTTACCTAATCTCTCTTAAAATTAAACTGACTTTGGTTTTGTTTCCTGTGCCTGATTTTCAAAGAAGTAGTCTTAACCACCTCTTCCCTCCCTATATTTTTGTAGGGTCATTTAAGAAACAGCACCTCAGTCAAAACTTGGAATAACTAGGTAACAGCAAGTGATTCAAACACTCATCTATTGCTTCATTTTTATTTTTACATCAAATGATAGCGTGCTAAATTTCTGTGCAAAAGAGAACTTTCAATAATCACGTAATATATTTTGAAGACATCTGTAACAATTACATGGCCATGATATACATCTAGAATAAGCAAACTCCAAAGTTCTATTCCAAACTTTATTCTATGTGTGCTCAATTTGTCTGGTTTTGACTGCTATCAAAGTAGAGTATGTATTCATTGTAACAGTGTTTATTTTTTTTTAAGGAAGTAGCTTTAAATAATTATCCAAGTTTAATTTAATTTGTATAGTAAATGCAATTAAGAAAAGGATACTGCCTGGAAAAAAATGCATTTCTACATTCTTCACAAATCATTCTGTCTATTCCTAATAGGAGAATCTAGAATAATTGATTCTGAATTTAAAATACTAAAATCTGTATCAGTTTTAATTGTTGGTTCTTCCAGATAACTTTGGGCATCCTTTAAATTTTGTTGAAATTTTGTGGTGTAGACTGTAGAGCAGAAAAACATTAGAAATGTTTCCTAAAACTTTCACTTTCTCTGATCACTTGACTTACAGAAAGATCCCAATGTAAACATTGAAACTTATGTTCTTTTTTAGTTACTTTTTTGGTCCATTTCCCTTCTCTTCTTACTTCTATAGATTTAACATTCTCAAAATAATATGAATAAACGTATCATCCAAAACAAAGAATACTTAAGTGACAGTCACAAATATGTAGTTTCCTGATTTTTGTGTACTTTATCCTGTTGTTGATGGATATTTATTACACTTTATGACAGACTGTTATAAAGGTCATTTCACATGCGTCAGAAACATTTAATTCTGGGAAATAATTAGAAAAATATTCAGATTAAGTCAAGGTACCCTTTGAAGAATGTGAACAAAATGAAGGTGTTGTAAGAGATTTTCAGTAACCCAGTATAGTTATGCCAAAATTGTATTTGTAACAGATTGGATTGATGTGTGTATATTTGACTAAATTCGCTTTTAAGAATCATCTTAAATAACTAAAATAAAAGCAGTAGCTTTTTATTTTTATATATTAGCTATATTTTTAAAACTGTTAAAGGGGCACCTGGGTGACTCAGTCAGATAAGCATCTGCCTTCGGCTCAGGTCATGATCTCATGGTTTGTGGGTTTGAGCCCCACATTGGGTTCTGTGCTGACAGCTCAGAGTCTGGAGCCTGCTTCGGATTCTGTGTTTCACTCTCTCTCTCTATGCCCCTCCCCTGCTCATGCTCTGTCTCTCTCTCTCTCTCTCTCTCTCTCTCTCTCAAATAAACACTAAGAAAAATTTAAAAATAAGTAAATAAAAATGTGTTCATGACCCAAAGGACTTTCATTTGAAAGATGATTAATTACATTTATGACAAATTTAAAGACATAAAACACCTCCCTTTTCTTTGAAGCTGGATCTAAATATGCATACAATATATGTATACACATATAATAACTTACACATGTAAGTTATTATAACACTAATTATAATAACATTGCAATAAGCCCTTTGCTGAGTGTCTATTATATCCTACACACTATGCGTGGCATGCTTATGCTTGCTCATTTCATCTCATATCAGTATTTTGATATAGGTATAATTAGCTCTGCATTACAGTGGAGGAAATGGAAGCCTCAGAATTTAGGTAACTAGCCTAAGAACACATCGCTGTTGAGTCACAGTGCTATGGAAATTGGGAACTTTATTTCTAGTGACTATTTAGCAATGGTACCTCATCACATCTGTTACCTCTAGTTGTAACATGAGTAAAAGTAAGACTCTCAGCCTATGCTCAGAGATCAAGGAATAGAAATTTTCAGAATGTACACACTTACATGACATTAAATTCTTTACTAATTTCTGTTTTGGTAGCACACTTTTTAATTACATGGGGTTTGTGAGGCAGTTAGGAATAAAGCAAATGAGCACAAAAGAGGGTTCTGAAGATACATGGTATAAAATATGATTCTGCTTCTATTGTCTTTCCTAATTTCCATTAGGATCCACAAAAAAGTGTCTTTAATAAAAACACAATGCTAAAGAATACAGTGCTATGCCACATCACTAGATGGGCAGCTACAACTCTCATAGAGTGGGAAGAAGAACCACTCAAGCACACCCTCTAATAAGGTGTCAGTGGTGAGGACTGCTAGGAAACCTCCACTGGAAAGCAGCCTCCTGTGATGTTGCATCTGTAATGGGGCAGCGAATGGACTGAGTAGACCTAGAGGCTGATGACAAACTGCTTATGTCTGTAAACAGCACTCATGCATTGATGTGTGTTCAGTGTAATATTTCTACTTACATGAAAGTGCCTGGCAGACACACACACACACACACACACACACACACACACACACACACATCCCTTTAGCACACATTGACTAACTGCCTCCCTAGTAGCATGTCCATTCAGTGTAAAGAACTGCTTTAATTGGTGTGATATTTGCATGTTAGGTATTCCCTTAATGTGTATTTAAAATTAAAAAGAAAAATCCTTAAGATTCTGCTTAGCAGAGTGTGTCTGGTTTGTCTTCTCTAAAGTCTCACCATGACACTTTCCGGCAGTTAACATTTGACATTATTCCCATGGAGTTCAATTTATGGCCTTCCTCCAGTTCTGCAGAATCATAAGGCCTATGCCATCCATATCCATTTATGGGATCATTTTACCTATAATTATGTAGACTGAGAAATGTCAACCCTGGAACCTAAGAAGTATTGACAGGACCAAAGTTTGTAGCCCTGTTGGTCATCATTCTTAGGTATCTGAAGTTTGAGAACAGAAGTTGGCACTAGAACTTTTTTAAACAAATGGTCAGAAGGCAGACTGTAAAGAAAACAGATTTTTGCTTGTAAACTCGTTATTTACAACTTGTGTCTTGGAAGTAGGAGACTGACCTGACCTTGAATCTGGGTTAACTTAGGACACAGTCTAACAACTATTAGAAACAAAGACTATAGTCATAGAAGCTTCAGCTTCCCTTCCAACAGAGTGCAATCTTAACTGCCAACGTCCTACCTATTGAGTGAAAGAGCTAGTCAAGTCTGAACTGAAATAGACTTAATTCCACATTCCAGTCAGGTCAAGTTTAAGAGTTAGTGAAGGCTAAGTTAGGTCTGCAAATGTGCTTGATTTCTTTCTGAGAACAAAACTAAGAAGGTTACTTTCTCCTCTGAATACTTCAGAAATAAGCACCTTTTATAGGTTGGCAGGCTAAGCCAGATGGAAGGATTTTAGGCTATGGAGTTTTCATAGTTAGGTGGCCACCCTAGTAGTAAAGGCAGCCCAAACATCAGTTATTTTAGCTAGGCCAGGCTGGGACAGATCAGTAAAGAAGTTCTAGATAATGTTTATTAAAAGCTGGTATAAAGCCAAGGACAAAGGCTGCAAGGGGACACAGAGAGGAGATAATGGAACTGCCGTTAAGTGTTCAGGAAGGACAGTTTTGGCTTAACCTGTTGGTTGTCTGGGGAAATACAGAGGAAGGGTGCTCGCTATTACCCCATTTAGTACCTCTCTGCTATATTTACTCTCTTGGAGTTTCTCTTTTTATCTTCCCACTGCCAAAGCCCACCACATGCCACCTCTAGGTCACAGCAGCTTTAATCCTGTATTGTAGAATGTTGGGGCAAGTTGAGAGAGAAGAAAAAGAAAAACTGATTGGATGGGGACAACCAGAAATTTTGTGGGTTCCATCCCTTTTCAAACTACCACATCCCTGTGTGATTGTATATACACACACAAACACACATGGCCCTCTTTCATTACATTTTTTAAAAAGATAAACACAGAAGAAAAAAAGTGAAATGTCAAAGAGACATACTAGATATCACTGCCTTTATGGAGTCATCCTTAAACATACCCTCTCCCCCCAACCCCTATCCTTCCCTCCAGAGCAGAGAAGCCCCTAACTGTGTGCCCATAGTGCCTTGGTGATATCTCTCGTTGTGCTTATCACATTGTATTTTACTGTTTGCCTATATAGTTATCTCCTCACCCAGACTGTGAACTACTTACAGCTAGAATGTCTGTGTTATTTACTGTATGCCTGTGGGTGAGATGAATAAAATGCTGTGATTTCCAGTGTCCAGTGATTTCATAGTAAAGGCTGGACTGTAGGAAGTATGTGATTATTCCACTAAAAACTCACGGTAAAATAATTTATGACTCATGCTTTATTATATTTTATGTGTTTAAGCTCATAATGATGAGCCTCCTTATAATGATACAAGTAGTTAGTGGCTAGGGGTAAAGGTAAATAGTTTCCAGGCACAGCCACGTTACTAAAATGTCACAGCCAAGTGGGAATCTATGGACAAGTGAATTGGTCACAATCTGGAAGTGATCTAGTAAGAAAAATTACATTGGGTAAACTAAACTCATTCAGGTACTTTGTATCTAAAATGCTGAGTCATGCTGCTACATTTGGTTCTGATATTCATCAAGCCAAAATAATCAATATTAACACAATCAGAATCCCCATTTATTCTATATGTCATCATTTCTCAAGAAATCAAGATCATTTTTCACAAAGTTAATTTACTATAACCCAACATGGATTGACATGTTCAGATTGGGGTCAGTGTATGACTATTTTTACAGGGAAAAATTCTAGTTCCAAAAATGCCTCATTAGTTCAGATAATATGAAATATAGTGAAATTTTAGCACACTAAAAAAATGTGGATCGTCTTTACTATTGTAGTAGAATTCAAGCCAAACCCCAAACCTACCTAAATTACATTTTAATCACCCTACTTTTTTCCAACCTTATAAAACCAAATAGTAACTATCCAGGAAATGTATCTGTTAATTGTTATGTAGTTAACCTTACCCCTTCCCAAAGAAATTATGTATTTTTTAGTGTCATGTACTTAAAACTATTGGTCAGCTTATTTCGGTTTTCAAAATACATTTTGGTTTAGAATTGTATATACTTCTCAATATGAGAGTAACACCTCATTTTATCCTCCATTACAGAAGACAATAGATGTACATCCTCGAATGCAGCTTCCTGCACCAAGTGCCTTGCTCTGGGTCCGGAATGTGGATGGTGTGCTCAAGAGGTGTGCCTTTTTCTTTCTTATTTTCTTTCTTCTTTCTTCCTTTCTCTTCTCTTCTCTTTTCTCTTCTTTTCTCTTTCCCTGTTCTTCACAGTTGACTTCTCTAGGCATGATTTTATTGCCCTAATATTTTGTGCTTTGAAGGTGCATCAGGAAAAAGAAAGACACTGCTGAGCATCAGGAAAATTTTATTTGGTTGTATGCTTAGAAACAGCATATCTGACTAACTATAAAATAACCTTTTCATTAGGAAAATTATGGTAATTTTGAAATGAAGTGCAAGCCATTTTATGTTTTCCATCTGTCCTATAGAGAGAATTGGCAAACACAGATAGTGACTTTTGATAGGTCAGTAGGTTTTGTGTGAAATTCTTGCTACAGCTTGGGGCATTAGGTTATATATCCTAGTTGGATTGTAGTCTTGTACTTGCTTATTAAAGAAAAGCAAGTTAGTTTATAGGGCTGTTTCATTTGTTTTTATTTGAAATACTTAAAGATAAGTTATTTCTCCATTTCATAACATTGTATATCAATTCATTAGTTACTTATGAAAAATGGGATGCTTTTCCTTTGACATGTGACCCTATTTGTGTGATACTGTGTACATTTAAATTCTGTGGAATGGAAAATAAATCAGAAATCTTTTATTGTTCAAAATTAGTGTTTTTATATTCTAACAAGAGAAACGTACCCCAATAACAAACTTCTTAGTAAAACAAATATAATGCATTCCTTCTTTCCTGGCTGTGAAGTTGTTTTGTGAATTTTTTCTTTTGTTGATATTCTTCCATCAGAACTACTTTACATAATAAGTTGCAATGAAGAAGCCATCTATAATCTGGGGTTCTTTTGTGAAATTACAGAGATAACTTTACATTTGTTTATGTAGCTCTTGGGAATTGGAACAAAGAGATATTTAATGACCTTTTGCTTGCTATGAAGATCTCTAGCTTTTGCCTTCTCTGATTTTGCTCAAAAACTGCACCTACCATCATCTTTCCAACCTCTCCTGTTACTACTTGCCTATAACTTATGCATCTCCCAGAAGGAAAAAGAAAGCTGAAAAGTAGCAAAGGATGGTGGACATTACTTTCTTCTAAAGCAAGTCAGTAAAGAGACAGAGGAGGGGTTCACAAAGTAGTCTTAGCCATGTCTGAAAGTGTCTCCTACTGACAACCCAAAGGCTTCTTGGATATACTCTAGCCTTTACCAGTGAGGAATCAGATGTCACTCGAAACTAGGCAGTGCTTCACCAGAACCCATGGAGTGTGGCAATGTCAGAGAGAGGACAATTCCAGAATTTCTATGACAAGTCCCATCACCTCCTATGAGCCAAATGACCAGACAGAACTCACTCTATTCTCTGAGACTACCTTTCCTCATTTCTATAACCATGAGTTTGGAATTTACTTCTAGGTTTTTCTGTCAAGAGTGTTTCATGGCTTTATATTTCCTGACCCTAGGCCAATACTCCATTTTAGATTTTCACTAAGGAAGCCATGAAGTTTGTGTCAACTTGATGTCAGCTGCTCAGAACTTTAGTAAGTGTAGCTTAGAGGAACTCTCAAAAGATGATTAAGAAACCCAGCTGTCAGCCAAATGTAACATGCCAGCCATATAAAATTCCAAGTTCCAGAGAGACCCCTTTATCTGATATCGCCGCTGGCACAGAAAATCTGGAGAGGCTCAGTTATGGGAATAGCAAATGTCAGTCCTGACACAAAAGGAAAGATTTTGAGTATTCAGAGAAATTGGTGGCCAAATGTCAAGAGGTAATCCAAGGAGAAATGTGAGGTGGCTGCCAGAGCACAGGAGGCAAACCCATGTCTGCTGTTGATCAAATATTTCAGAAGAGGATCTCAGAAAACATTTGGAAATCACTTGGCTGTTTGTGTTCCAGAATATCCTTCTGTGTAGTACAGGGTCATCTAATTCATGTGTTGAAAATGCAGGCTCTGAAATGAGGTCAACTTGGGTTCAAATCCCAGGACCATCAGTTTCTAACCATATAAACTTGCATACATTACTCTAACTACTCTGAACCTCAGTTTTCCTTAGCTCTAAAATGGAAATAAAAATTGTACCTATGACATACTATTGTGAGGATTAAATGAAACAGTATGTGACAAGCATTTGTCACAGGCATTGCTTAAGAAATGGAGTTGTTACTAAAAGAACTTGAGTGAGACTCCAAAGCAACTCATTCAGGTTTAGGAAACCAAGAGGACTGTGTTAAGAACACAACTTAGGGGGAAGCAACCAGTGTTAGGACTCAGCTACTAGCCACATCATTAACAGAAGGAGCTGTCCACTCCCTGCAGGCTGACCTGACATCCTTGAGAAGAAGAATACAATGATTAATTTTGAAAGATTACCCACCATTAGACACATATGCAACTGATGTCTTTTATTTCTTAACCAACGAGAGTGGAGGTACGGGGAAAGAATAGGCTTTTGTTTTGTTTTGTTTTGTTTTTCTGTGTTCATGATCAGAATAGTTAAAACTAACAAATTAAGCTTGGTTTGTATAATTTTCAAGGCTGGTCAAAAGTAAAAGATCACTAGAAAATTTGGACAGGGTATATTCAATTTGCCTACATTCTTGTATAGCATGTTAACCTGATGTTCTAGATGTTTTGCCTGCTCTTTCTCTCCATGTTACATAAAAATAATTGTAAAATAATTAGGATGGAAAAGACCTTATCAGTATTGCCTAGTTTAACGCATCAAGCTCCTTTTTAACATATGTAAAAGACTTGATGAGTTTTGAAGAATTCTCTTCTTCTTCTGCATGCTATGTCATACACAGATTGTGATCACATAGTCAGAAGTTCAGAGGGCAGCCTTCGAACATAATTATACTAAAATGCAACACAAAGGTATTCACCGTCAAAAGGAACATGATAGAGTTCTTTCATTTCCGTGCAGATTGCCATGTTTGGAAATCAGAAAGACTCAGAAATAAGAAGAAAAAACTTTTCTTATTTTTTCCACAAATAATTATATTGAATGGATAAAAGTAACAAATGATGAAAAGCTACCTGAGTTAACTTCAAACCTGGGCTTTCATTTACAAATGGGATTTAGATGCAGAAGGAGTATGGTTTTGCTTGTGTATTTCGTGTAGAAAAAATAAAACACAAGCATTAGAAGAAATTAAAATGACACAAAACACCACAAATTAAAAGGGTGTGGTTTCAAATTCTTTTCTTTTATACAAAGTGGAAAGTAGGCCGCAGTGGGCAGGGGCAGCATTCCATTCTTTATTTTGATGTCACGGTCTTTTCTTCCCTTCTCAAACCTAATTGTCAAATTGGCAGTGCTTTTCTAACTCAGTTTTTACAGCAGAGTAAAAACAGCCATGCTGATTCAGACATTGCAAAATAATTGAGACTATTTTGCCTATTTCAGCAAAATGATTTGACATTTAAAGGTCAAATGGCATAGCGTGATGTATAGTTGCAGTGAATTAACCGTACTCCCTTCTTTTCCATTTCTGTGTACACAAATAACAGAATCCCTAGATGAAAAGAAAAATCAGAATTACTTGTATTTTATTTCTTTTCTTGATTTGAAGTCTTGGTGTTTTTACATCTATTAAATGCATGTAGCCCTTTGTCTGTGGCCTGTCATGAACATAGAGGTACCAAGTCTTAAGTACCCTCAATATTGCTCAAACTCTAGGACAGGAAGGATCCTCTCATCTATCTTGGAGCTTTCTGAAGGAAAGTGATACATATGATAGCAATATATGCCATCGTTCTTTGAGCTTAATCTTATATTGAGTACCTCTAAGTTTTATCAATGGACAGAATAAATTTGGATACAAGAAATTAAGGCTTTGGAGGTTTTTAAACATCATAATAAAAATCTGGGTGTATGGTCAATAGCAAAGCAAATTGAATTTTTCTATTCCCATGAAGCCATTTACCAAATGACAGCTGGAAATCTTGATTGAAAAGAATATATCCTCTTAATATATCCTCTTAATATCTCTTAATATACTTATATTACAAGGGTGCTTCACACTCTAATTCAGGATCAGTACTGTAAATATCAGTACAGTAAATATTTTTTAAGTTTTATGGGCCACATACTGTTTCTCTTGTATGTTCTTTTTTAATTACTTAACAGCATTTTTTTAAAAGGTAGAATGCATTTTTTTTAGCACTCAAGGAATACAAAAACAGGGCATGGATTATTGTATTTGTACCACCATGCCTAGTTTTTGAACCCCTGTTCTAAATTAAGAGAGGAATTAAAATCTTTGTGTGAATGTTTTTATATTGCCTATCACCATCCCATCTAATACCAGTGCCATGGATGTTACTATTCATAATTAGTGATCTAATATTCAACTAATAGTGAACTTGATAATTCCTTCTTCCATAACCCTTTGAAATTCTATGCTTCCCCTAAATCTAATGCCTATAATAATCACATTTACTTGTTTAATGGCTGGATTCATCAATGGCCTATTGACTCTTTGACAAGGTCTCTGTCTTCTTCCATTCTGTATCCTTAGCACCTAAAAATTACTCACCCTGTGTAAGTATTCAATCTGTATTCTTTGATTGAATGATTAATTGGAAACCCAATTCCCTGGATCAGCTGAACTAAAGGAGGAATGACTGAATGTCAGATCATAATAGCCACTGCCAGTAAAATCACTGAGCAAATAATCTAGCTACTGTGTAAGCAAATGTTCCAAATAATTCAGGCCAACATTATATATAATAAAATATATTTCTATACTTTTTAATACATTTCCTGTTCTTAGGGGAAAACATGAATGGTTACATGAAAAATAAAAATATCAAATTTTTTCTCAGGATAAGTTAAATTTTAAGCTTGTTCCACTAATTCCAAGTTTCTTGGATGGCTATTGAATAAAGATCAACTAACCAATGCTGAATGGTAATAAAAGTTCTAGATTCACTTGCAAATCCAGTATAATTTTAGCTCCAATTTTCTATCTTCCAGCCTCCTTATGAACATCTTTCTTGGTTTATTAAATTATTTATAGGCTATTGTGTGTCTAAGATGGGGGATTTCGTGGTCTAAGAAATATACATCTCCAGTTCATCCTTTTGTGAATTTTCAGTACCTTACATTGGGCATGCGACTCCTGAGGACCCTCTCTCATATTCCGAACATAAAAATTTATAATGCATACACCAATTGGGTTATTTGAGAACTGAGACTTACATTTGGAATGAATGAATGGTCTATTTTGGATAAATTTTCTTTTGAAGCAGTCTTTCCAATGTAAAATATTTAGAAAGAATTAAGTTGGAATGATTTTACAGTGATCAGTTAACAATATTTAAAGTACTTGGTTTAAATCTCCTCTTTAATATTCATTTTCTTCTTTTTAGATAAGATTTAGGAATTAAAGCTTTATTTAAGACAAATTTTTTTAGTATTCTTTTTGGAAACAAGCAGATATTTTGAATAGTTGCATAAGTTTTGTGACATTGGAAGATGGCTTCTTTACAATATTTGCTGTGTGGTTTTCTTTGGTTATAATTGAGACGGTATGCACTGAAAACATCAGTGATTTTCCTTCTTTTAAACAGGATTTCATTTCAGGTGGATCAAGAAGTGAACGTTGTGATATTATTTCCAATTTAATAAGCAAAGGCTGCTCAATTGATTCGATAGAATACCCATCTGTGCATGTAATACCAAGTGAAAATGAAATGAATACGCAGGTGACACCAGGAGAAGTGTTGATCCAGCTGCGTCCAGGTTTGGTGATTTTCAAATAAATCTTGATGATTCAGACTTTAAATTACATTTAGCTTTATTTGCTTATATTTAATATTTTGTGAAAGGCAATATTATTGTAGTAGAAATAACAGTGGGCTCAGAAAAAAGAAATCAGAATTCTGATCTTTTTTTGTGCCTACAGCTAGCTAGCTGTGTGGCCTCGGACACTCTGCAAACCTGACCACATTATAGTATAATTATGTGTTTCCAGACTTGATCACATTGTAGTGTAATTGTGTTCCAATTCCATTGCCAGCTCTTGAAGAAAGAGAACATGTTTTATTCCCCTTTTTCTCCAAAGCCTCACAGAGTGCTGGCTTTTAGTAAGCACTCTGTAAGTATATGTTGACTTGATTAGTTGATTAATTAATTAGTAAGAGATGTAAATTAAGCTAAGTCCTTAGAGCCTTTGCGATAAACTTTTAAACACAAAACTACAATTCATAATTATCATAATTGAGCTGCTTTGTGATGGCTCCTGAGAGTAACACATAGTTCTCCTATACCTCTCTTATACTTGCCATTTCATCACATTGTATTACACAGTTTGGCACATGTAGTAGGCCACCGGAAATTATTCATTTTCTTCCACTGCTAGAAAATCCCAGTGTACAAGCTACATATGACAAGGTAATTTCAGGTACATAGGTATGCATCAGTCAATTAGATGCATTTAGATTTAAGCAGTATGCAATTGCCTTTAAGTCTTCATTATTTCATTCTGGGTGGTCTTGTCCTGGCATTAAATTTTTAAATAACCATTATTGATACATGACCTCCCTTTTCCAAAGCTGAGCTATTTCTCCAGATTCTTCAATTACCAGAAAAACAAAGTCTATTTCTTTCTTGGCGTCAGGCATATTCCCAGCTTCCAATTAAAACTATGCTCTTCACCATATAAAACAATTATACAGCCTAGTATGGACATATACAAGCAACAGTTGGAAAGGGATACACAAAAATGAAGGTAATTAGGTTGGTAAGATTATGCCATTCACCATCTTCTATTGCTACCATAACAAAATTGTGTACACTAGGGGACGTAAATGACAGAAATTTATTTTCTCACAGTCCTGGAAGTTAGAAAGTACAAGATCAAGGTACTGGCTGATTTCGTTCCTGGGGAGGGAGAAAAAGAGACACACAGAGAGAAGAAGATGGAGATGAAGGTCTCTGGTGTCTCTTCCCATAAGGGCACTAATCTCATTACGAGGGCCCCACCCTCATTACCTCATCGAAACCTAATTATCTCCAAAGGCTCCATCTCCAAACAACATCACATTATGGTTTAGGGATTCAACATGTAAATTTGGAGGGAACACAAATTGGTCCATAGCTCTTGATATATAAAATAACATTTTCAAAGGCCATGGAGTAATTTTAGATATTAGTCATATTTTAGGCAAGAATATTTAATTCCAAAAAGCGAAAAATATTTTTATAGGTCAATATGTGTGTACATTGTGCTATAATATTTGAAGTCAGTATAAGAGAATAAACAAATATTAAATAACAAAGAAAAGTTTCTCCTAAATAAAGTCTGTCTCCAAGAATAAATCAAAACTCTAGTCATAGACCATTTAATAATAACAATAACAACAACTGACATCAAAATACATGGGATGTTGGGCACCTAGGTGGCTCAGTTGGTTAAGCATCCAACTTCGGCTCAGGTCATGATCTCACAGTTTGAGTTCGAGCCCCACGTCGGGCTCTATGCTGTCAGCTCAGAGCCTGGAGCCTGCTTCCAATTCTGTGTCTCCTTCTCTCTCTGCCCCTCCCCCACTTGTGCTCTGTCTCTCTCTGTCTCTCAAAAATAAATGTAAAAAAAAAATTAAAAAAAATACATGGGATGTGAATAAAGTTGCTCCCAGAAAAATTAAGATCTTTAAATGCTTTTATTATTAAAGAAGAATGAACAAAAATTAACTAAGCATCCAAATTAAGATACAGGAGTAAAAAAAGGCCATAAGGAAAACAAGGGGAAGGAATTAATAAGTTAAGAAAAAAAATTAACAAAATGAAAGAGAGAAATAAAAAAAGAAAATGAATGTATAAATCCAAGAGCTAGTTCTTTTTAAAGTCCAATAAATAGACAAATTGCTGGCATAGCTAATTAAGAAAAGAAGAAAAGAAGTAAATAACCCAGTTATATACATCATAGCCAGAGAAACAAATATTAAGGGAAAAAAGCCATTAAGAAAAAATTAATCACAAAAATCTGTGGTAAAATGTATAAATCTTAATAATATAGGTAATTTTAAGGAACATATGCATGACTAATATTGACTCAAGAAGGAGTGAGCCCTAAGAAACCTAATAAAAGATCAAAGAAATTAATAACATTATAAAATTATAAAATACTCACATTAGGTCTAAATGTTTTCTTCAGAATAAATGATTTAATGTTCACCCAAACATTAGGAAATGCATTATCCCTGTACTACATAAACTCTTCCATTAGTTTTAGAAAAGCCCTAGAAGCTACTCAGTTTGTACAAGGTTAGCATAACCCTAGTATTAAACCCTTAACATATTAGGAAATCACATTAAACCATATGTGATAAGAAAAACAATGCCAAAAGGAAAAAATACATGTTTTGTTATCTCAACAGATGCTGAAAAATTATACAATAAAATTTAGTGTCTATTCTGCCAAAATAAAAATTTAAGAATAGTTCCTTAATATATATTAAAATCCTTCTGGAAGTTTTATGTAAAAGCAGTTAGACAAGAAAACCAAATATGAGTTATAAATATTTTTAGAAGATAAAGCAAAATTATCATCATATGTCTATCTCATAAATCCAAGCAAATCAACCAAAAATAATTTTTAAAATAGAAAACAAAAAATAGGGGCACCTAGCTGGCTCAGTCCACAAAGCATTCAACTCTTGATCAGGGCCATGAGTTTGAGCTCCACCTTGGACCTAGAGTTTACTTAAAAAAAAAAATGAATAAAAAAAAATACCTCAGCCTTTGTTATATAAATAAGGTATGCATATTAAAATAAATATATAAATATGCACATTAATTAATTAATTAAATGGCAGGTTTTTTAAAATATTCAAATCAATGGATTTCTTACATAATATTAAATATAATTTAAAAAAGGATAAATTCCTAGCAGCAACCTAAAACACAAACTGTCTAGGGATAAACTTTAAAAAGAAAATGTATAAGATCCACTGTGCTACCTAGAAGATATGAATAAATGCAGAAGAATTTTATGTTGCTGATTAGGAAGACAATATTATGGCAGAAAGAGTTAAGATGCCAGAGTAGTAAGGGGATCCTGGGCTTCTCTCTTCTCTTGAACACAGCTAGATCAACATCAAACCATTTTGGATACCTAGGAAATTGATCTGAGGATTAACAGAACAATCTTCGTAATTTGAGAGAAAGAACGTGGCAGCTTCTCTTAACAAGCAAACCAAAACACACCTAGGATCTAGGACCTAAGGAATTATTTTTAATTTTTTAATTTTTATTTCATTCTATTATTACTGTTGTTGTTTCTTCCTCCAAAATGACAAGATGGAGGAATTCCCCTCAAAAGAAAGAACAGGAAGAAATTATGACCAGAGATTTAATCAATGCAAATGTAAGTAAGGTGTCAGAACTAGAATTTAAAACAATGATTTTAAGGATAGTAGCTGGGGTTGAAAAAAGCATAGAAGACACCAGAGAGTCCCTTCCTGCAGAGATAAAAGAACTAAAATCTAGTCAGGCCAAAATTAAAAATACTATAACCAAGATGCAAACCCAAATGGAGGCCATAAAAATGAGGATGGATAAGGCAGAGGAGTGAGAGAACAATAGAGAAGATAAAATTATGCAAAATAATGAAGCTCAAACAAGAGGGAAGCAAAGATCAGGGATCATGAAGACAGACTTAGGAAACTCAGTGATTTATTAAAATGTAATAACATTTGTATCACAGGAATCCCAGAAGACAAAAAGAGAGAAAAAGGGGCAAAAGTTTATGTGAGTAAATTATTGCTGAAACCTTCTGTAATTTGGGGAGGGTGACAGACATCAAAAGTCAAGAAGCACAGAGAACTCTCATTAAATGCAACAAAAGCTCATTATCTCTAATACATATCATAGCCAAATTCACAAAATACACAGACAAGGAAAGAATCCTGAAAGCAGCAAGGGGGAAAAAAAAAGCCCTTAACCTACAGGGGAAGACAGATCAGGTTTGCAACAGATCTGTCCACAGAAACATGGCAGGCCAGAAAGGAGTTGCAAAAGATATTCAGTGTGCAGAATGTGAAAAAATATGCAGCCAAGAACACTCTATCCAGCAAGGCCATCATTCAGAATAGGAGAAATAAAAAGGTCCCAGACAAACAAAAACTAAAAGAGTTTGTGACCACTAAACCAGAACTACGATAAATTTTAAGGGGAACTCTGAGTGGAGGAAAAAAAAAAAGCAACAAAGACTAGAAAGGACCATAGAGCATCACCAGAAATATCAACTCCATAGGTAACACAATGGTACTAAATTCATATATTTCAATACTTACTCTGAATGAAAATGGATTAAATGCTCCAATCAAAAGACATAGGGTATCAGAATAGTTAAAAAAAGAAGATCTGTCTTTATGCTGCCTGTAAGAGACTCATTTTAGACCTAAAGACACCTGCAGATTCAAAGTGAGGGGATGGAGAACCATCTGTCATGCTAATGGACATCAACAGAAAGCTGGAGTAGCCATACTTATATCCGACAAACTAGATTTTAAAACAAAAGACTGTAACAAGAGATGAAGAAAGGCATTATATCGTAATTCACGGTCTATCCATCAAGAAGATCTAACAGTTGTAAATATTTATGCCCCCAACTTGAAGGAAACCAAATATATAAACCAATTAATAACAAACATAAACACACTGATAATAATCCAATAATAGTGTGGGACTTTAACACCCCACTCACAGCAATGGATAGAACATTGAAGTAGAAAATCAACAAGGAAGCAATGGCTTTGAATAACACACTGGACTTAACGAATGGACTTAACAAATATATTCAGAACATTTCATCTAAAGCAGAATACACATTCTTCTTGAGTGCACATGGAACATTCTCCAGAATAGATCGCACACTGTGTCATAAATCAACCCTCAACAAGTACAAAAAGACAGAGATCATACCATGCATGTTTTCAGATCACAGCACTATAAAATTTGAAGTCGACCACCAGAAAAATTTGGAAAGCCCTCAAATATATGAGGTTAAAGAACATCTACTAAAGAATGAATGAGTTAACCAGGAAATTAAAGAAGAAATAAAAAAAAATACATGGAAGCCAATGAAAATGAAAATACGACAGTCTAAACCCTTTGGAATGCAGCAAAGGCAGTCCTAAGAGGGAAGTATATTGCAATTCAGATGACATGATACTCTATGTAGAAAACCTGAAACCAAAATTTTCCAGAAATGTCCCAAATACATAGCCTAACCTTAGGCTATGTAAAACTAGAAAAACAGACAAAAATAAAAACAAAAAACTATCAAATAAAGTCGAAAGCCAGCAGAGGAAGGGGAATAATAAAGATCAGAGCAGAAATAAATGATATAGAAGGAAAAAAAACCACAACAGAACAGATCAATGAAACTAAGAGCTGGTTCTTTGAAAAAATAAACAAAATTAATAAACCCCTGGAAAGACTTATCAAAATGAAAGAGAAAGAACCCAAATAGATAAAATCACAAATGAAAGAGGAGAGATCACAACCAACACCACAGAAATACAATTAGAATACTTTGAAAAATTACATGCCAACAAACTGGAAAATGTAGAAGAAATGGAAAAATTCCCAAATACTCACAAACTACCAAAAATGAAAACTGGAAGAAACAGAAAAACTGGAACAGAACCATAACTAAAAAATGAGAATGATTCAGTAATAAAAAAATCTCTCAACAAACAAGAGTCCAGGGCCAAATGGCTTCCCAAGGGAATTCTACCAGACTTTTAAAGAAGAGTTAATACCTATTCTTCTCATAATGTTTCAAAAGATAGAAATAGAAAGGAAACCTCCAAACCCATTCTATGAAGCCACCATTACCTTGATTCCAAAACCAGACAAAGACTCCACTAAAAAGGAGACTTATAGGCCAAAATGAATAAGGATGCAAAAATTCTCAACAAGATACTAGCAAAATGAATTCAACAGTACATTAAAATAATTATTCACCATGATCAAGAGGGATTTATTCCTGGGCTGCAGGACTAGTTCAATATTCACAAATCAGTCAAGGTGATACATCACATTAATAAAAGAAAGGATAAGAACCATATGATCCTGTCAATAGATGCAGAAAAAGTATTTAAGTGTTCTTGATATAAACCCTAAACAAAGTAGGGATAGATGAAACATACCTCAACGTCATAAAGGCCATATACTAAAGACCCACAGCTAATATCATCCACAATGGGAAAAACAGATCCTTTCCCCTATGGTCAGGAACAAGACAGGGATGTCCACTCTCACCACTACTATTTAATACAGTACTGGAAGTTGTAACCTTTGCAATCAGACAACAAAAAGAAATAAAAGTATCCAAATCCACCAGGGAAAAGTCAAACTTTCACTATTTGCAGATGACATGATAACTCTATGTAGAAAATCTGAAACCAAAAATTTGCTAGAACTAATACATGAATTGAGCAAAGCTGCAGGATATAAAATCAACATGCAGAAACCTGTTGCATTTCTATACACCAATAAAGAAGCAGCAGAAAAAGAAATCAAGGAATAGATCCCATTTGCAAATGTACCAAAAACAATAAGATACCCAGAAATAAACCTAGCTAAAAAGATAAAAGATTTGTACTCCGAAAACTACAAGAACACTTATGAAAGAAATTGAAGAGTACATAAAGAAATGGAAAGCATTTCATGCTCATGGATTGGAAGAACAAACATTGTTAAAATGTCTGTACTACTCAAATCAATCTACACATTAAATACAATCACTATCAAAATACTAGCAGCATTTTTCACAGAGCTAGAACAAACAATCCTAAAATTTGTATGGAACCACAAAAGACCCTGAATAACCAAAGCAATCCTAAAAAAGAAAAACAAAACTGGAGGCATCACTATTCCAGATTTCAAGCTATAATACAAAGTAATAGTCATCAAAACAGTATAGTACTGGCACAAAAACAGATACATAGATCAATGGAGCAAAGAAGAAAACCCAGAAGTGGACCCACAACTACATGGTCAACTCATCTTCAACAAAGCAGGAAAGAATATCCAATGGAAAAAAGAGTCTCTTCAACAAATGGTGTTGGGAAAACTAGAGGGCAACATGCAGAAGAATGAAATTGGATCACTTTCTTACACCATACTCAAAAATTAAATCGATGAAAGACTTAAATGTGAGACGAGAAGCCATCAAAATCTTACAGGAGAACACAGGCAGCAACCACTTTGACATCAGCCAGAGCTACTTCTTATTAGGCACATTGCTGAAGGCAAGGGAAACAAAAGCAAACATGAACTATTGGGACTTCAGCAAGAAAAAAAATTCTGCACAGCGAAGGAAACAGTGAACAAAACTAAAAGGAAGCCTATTGAACGGGAGAAGATATTTGCAAATGATATGTCTGAAAAAGGGTTCGCATCCAAAATCTATAAAGAACTTAACAAACTCAACACCCAAAAAACAAATAATCCAGTTAAGAACTGTGCAAAAGACATGAATAGACACTTTTCCAAAGAAATGGCCAACAGATACATGAAAAGATGCTTAACATCACTCATCATCAGAGAAATACAAATCAAAATCACAATGAGATACTATCTACACCTTTCAGAAAGGCTAAAATTAACAACACAAGAAACAACAGGTGTTGGTGAGGGTGTGGAGAAAGGGGAACCCTCTTACACTGTTGGTAGGAATGCAAAGTGGTACAGCCACTCTGGAGAGCAGTATGGAGGTTCCTCAAAAAACCAGATATAGAACAACCTTACAGTCTAGCAATTGCACTATTAGGTATTTACCCCCAAAATACAAAAATATAGATTTGAAGCAGTACTCAAACCCCAATGTTTATAGCAACATTATCAACAATAACCAAACTATGGAGAAAACCCAAATGTCCATTGACTGATGAATGGATAAAGAAGATGTGGTGGTAAATATATATATATAGAGAGAGAGGGAGAGAGAGAGAGGGAGGAATATTACTCAGCCATCAAAAAGAATAAAATCTCCCCATTTGCAAGGATGTGGATAGAGCTAGAATGTGTTACACTAAACGAAATAAGTCAATCAAGAAGGACAAATTCCATATGATTTCATTCCTATGTGGAATTTAAGAAACAAACAGATGAACATATGGGGGGCAGAGAGAATAGAGGGAAACAAACCACAAGAGACTCCTAATGATAGAGAACAAACTGTGGTTTCATGGAGGGAAGTGGCTGGGAGATGGGCTAGATGGGTGATGGCTACTAAGGAGAGCACTTGTGATGAGCACTGGGTGGACTGCATTCTACTTCTCAAACTAATATTGCCCTGTAAGTTAACTAAAATTTAAATTAAAAAAAAAGGAAGACAATATTACAGCAATGGCAGTTTTCTATAAACATACTCTATAAATGTAACAAATCCAAATGAATCAATAAATAAGACAATCCCAATCCAATTTGAATGAAGGTTTTTAAAGCAAATCTTCAGTGATACTCATTATGCATGTATCTTTGTATAAAATAGAATATTCATATAGGATAAATTCTTATAAATAGATTTACCTAAATTTATTTAGGTTCCCAATGTATATTATCAGGTTATTTATAAGAAAAATGGATGTCCAGTTAAGGCTTTCAGAGTCAACCTTGCCTTTTCATTCTTTTTAATCTCTTAAATTTTTACATGTAACTCGTCTGTTAGCTGTTTTCTTTTCCCTTTATCCTAGAATTAAAAAGCTGCAACATTTTTCCTAAGCTTATTTTAACCATCTTTAGTTCTTTTTGTGTGTGTGTGATTTGCCTTTCATACAAATTTTCCTGTTTTTCTAACTGAACATTAATTTTCAGTAGCTTATACATGAAGCTTATCATATATTATTTGCCTCAAATAAATATGACTATATCCTCTCAAAATGTCTTTCTCTGTTTTAAATACTCGGGATTTGAAAATTATAAGGTGAATTTTTTTTCTATTATTGTGTTACACTTAAATATATACATTTAAATGAATTTAAATTTAGTTTGTTCCTTTTTGTATATATAATGGTGGTTGATTCTTCCTGAGACTAAAAATTAACAGTTCAGAAGGTGGGTAACAGTTTCAGTGCTATAGATAAACAATGATAGTAATGGTGATGAGGCAGGAGAAAAATGGACAGGCATGAGAGATAATGTCTCTCATTAGCATGCCCAGGGGTTGGTGATTGATGAGCAAGGAGACACTGGAGCTGTGGCGTAAGTAACAAGGTGAGAGGTATGGCTGCCTTCTGTGGAAGGTTGGTACTGAGTTCAAACTGAGACATCTTAATTTGAGGTAGTGACTTACTGTATTTGAAGCTGAAGTTCAGCAGGAGGTACAGGTTGGATAAAGATGTGGGAGACCTCAACGTGAGTTCTTAACTAAGGTCACTGAAGGCAGTATGGGGAGTAGAAGAGTGAAAAGAGACATGCTTAATGTCTATGTCAATCACTATGGGGCTTGATTCTGTTTAGTTTCCCACTACTATTTGGATTTCTGTATGCAAATTAGTGTAATTGTCTAATGGGTGTAAGCCATCTTTCCAACATAGCTATGACAGAACTCTGTATTATAATATACATATACAACAAGTAGTTATTAAATTACATTTAATAAGTTCATCTAAAAAATGCATATGATGGGGCACCTGGGTGCTTTAGTCAGTTAAACATCAGACTCTTGATTTCAGCTTAGGTCATGATCTCACAGTTCATGAGATTGATTCCCACATTGGGCTCTGTGCTGACAGTGCAGAAATAACCTTTAAAATAAATGCACATGGCACCAGTTGTTTTGTTTTGTTTTGTTTTAAGTTCATTTATTTATTTTGGGAGAGAGCTCAGGGGAGAAGCAGAGGGAGTGGGAAAGAGAATCCCAAGCAGGCTCTGTGCTGTCAGCGCAGACCCAACTCAGGGCTCAATCCCATGTCTCTGGGATCATGACCTGAGCCAAAATCAAGAGTTGGATGCTTAACTGACTGAGCCACCCATGCACCCTGACATGCCAGCTTTGAAGCATAACATATAAAGCTACACTTTACCAACTCCAGATATATAGAAACATCACTCCTCATGATATGAAAGTCCTCTCTACCATGACACATATAATGCATACCTAAGTGTAAAATGAATTTATCCCTTAATATTGATATTGATTTGATTTATTTATAATCACTTATTCTTATCTTATAAAATTCATTATGTTCAATGTAGCATCTATTAAGAATCTAAAATTTTTTTCATGAATACTTCTATTATATCATATACTAACTAAACTTTTTAAACAATGTTAGGATTCTATTGTATATTTAATATATGTAATATATATTATTGAATCTTTAAAATTTTAAAAATTTAAAAGTGACACTTTCTTTTACTTTTTACTTCTTAAACTATACTTTTTTTCTTATTTTTACCTATCAATCTTATGGAAAAATAGTAACAGAAGCTACTGATCCTACTTGATGTTCCCTAAGAACACTGAAATGAAATCTTTAGGAAGGTAGGAGAGAGAAAGAAATCCTCTAATTCTACTTCAGAAGTAATATAATGTATATGATAAGGATAAGTATAATCTATACCTCACTAACTTAAGAAAATGTTTCAACATTAATTTATTTTTGTATTGTAAAAAAAAATCCCTTTAATTTAGTGTAGCTTAATTTAAAATATAAGATTTTTCAGGTATTCTTCTTAAATTAAAAAAAATTAACCATAAAAAATATAGAAGTCATTCATTCTTTTCCCCTCTACCCCTTGGCACAATCCCTTATTTTATCCCCCACAGAAATTCAGAAACGTGCTGGAGTCTGTGCCTTGATGTTTCAAACCCATCTCATTCTGGGGCCTTCTTCCCCCACCCAAGTACAAGAAATTGGCTCTTCTTTCTTCCTGCTAGTTTTCCACATTTTCTTATAGTTTTTCAATTTCATCTTATGTAGAACGTTTTTAGTTATCTTTTCTTAATGTCCCATCATGGTTGTTTCAGCCAAATCTTCTGAGATGTTAACACCATTATTTGAGTGATTTAAAACTCATTCTCACTACTTTTCATTCTTTGAACTATTAACACCAATACTGGCAATAGCTCTAAGTAGGTCTCAGCTTTCCCCCAAGTCCTATTTCTTATTCTATGTCACAGACTCACTTCTTCCCTTTGAAGTTAATTGACAGAAGAAAGGATCTGAGCTTTTAGAATCTCAAAAGGTATAAGAATGAAACTTTCTTGGAAATAATATAAGTAGTAGCATAAACATTTGGGGCCAGATGATATTCTTTCCTCCTCTGTGGGAGAGAAGTCATAGATATTAGCATCTCAGGAAGGTAAATATGTGGACCTTTTGAAATGCTGTATCAAAATGTGCTTCAGTGTAGTTTAGTTAAACACATCTATGAGTGCCTATGCATGTACCAAATCCAGAGGCTTCAGAGATAAATGAATAGTTTTTACCCTAATGAGGCTTATAATTTAGTAATAGTATTAATGATAATTACTAATGTGTGTATATATACACATATATATATAGATATATATATATATAGATATATATATATATATATATATTTACATTGTACCAAATACTGCAGTAAATATTTTATGTAGATTATGTTACTTAGTAGCTCTTAGCCACTAAAAGAACCCACCTCTCTCAGAGTAGCATTTATGACATTACTGCCTACATTGATAACCTCAAAGCAAAGATGATCACAGATACCAAATCTTATTTTTACATGTGTTTCTTTCTCATCCATTATATTCAAAATTTCTAATGTCATCTGTCTTTTGAGCCCTGTGTTGGTGGCACCCCAGTATGAACTGAGCGGAGATTTTATATGGGGACACAGTATCCATGTCCCCATGAAAAGGTATTTCTACTACCTCCAAGAGAATGTTTCTTCCTCCTATATAAATGAAGCCAAAACCCAGCTAGAAAGCATATATGGAAATATCTCAAGCTTATGGGAAAAACAATAATCCAAGCATGGCCCCTTCAGTCTCCTCCTTAACATACTTAAATACTTAAATTTGGGATTAGTCTATTTAGGGCTGCCTACTTGAGCTGACAACTAGAACCTTACAGGAACCTCAAATGCCTTGCAGTTTAAAAGGGGTAATGTTTGTTTTCTCCAGCAATGACTAAAAAGCCTGTGCGTGGGAAGAGTCTCTTTTCCCCTTTATTAGAAACTTGTCTTACTGAGGCCTCAGCCCAAGCTGAGGTCTATATACTTCAAAATCAAGCTAGAGAAGCCTAAACCCTCCAGCCCTGACCATTTGGCAAGGCTTCTATACAGCCATCTTCTCTGAGGCCAGTGAGACCACGATTTGCTTGCAAGGCTAAGAGCAGCTACTGTATGCTGAGAGCTCTTGTATGGCTAACATTTGGTTGGACCTCCCCTAATATCTTAGTCCTCTAAGGAACTATGCCTTTGCAGATTCTGTTGGCTAAGATAACGAACCAACTTTATAACAACCTGCACAATACACTAAATATCTAGGGCATTATTCAATAACTCCATGAAAGCACACAGACTTTCATCTTTAGACAGAGACACAATAAACTGTAATGATCACCAAGATGAAAATACCATGTGGTCAGTGCCTAAGGTCTTCAGCTTATACCCAAGTCAACAGTTAAAAAACAATTACACAACTGGTAAAAAATAAAAAAAAAAAAAGGAAGAAGCTGATCCACACATTAAACCACATGAACCACACTCCCCAATTATGTTCCATTTCTATTTCTTATCAACTTGGCTCTGTCTAGATTTCTGACATTCTCCTGAATTGAACCTCTCCATCCAAAGAGCAAGACATTTCCACAGGGACAGGCATTCTCGCTAGACATTGGGAAAGCAGAGCTGAATATACGCTCTTTGGAGGCAGCCCAGCTCCTAAAGGGAAGGAGTGAGGGAGTGGGATGGGTGGCCTTCACACGCCAAATTCTCCTCCCAAAAGCTTGGACCCAAAATAAGAGTGTTACAGTAAAGGGATTTCCAGAATATGCAGGCAAATTAGTAATGAGTAATTTCTCCCATCATTATTATTACATGCCAGAAAAACCTTATTATTTTGAATACATTCTGTAACTGACTTGAAAACATCTGACTTATAAAATAATTTGCAAGAAATTATTGCTACTTCTGAAAATATGATTTGATAAATTAGAGGATTCTTTTGATAGGTAGATCAGGCTACCTATTGTATTTACAAATTGGTGTTTATTAAAAAAATTTTCTGCTCAAATTATTCTCCACTGATACTTAATGACTTACAAAGCACTTACTTTATTGTTTAAAAATGTAAATTCACAAATTACCTGTATTTAAATTGACGACTTTTTACCATATACTTACAGGCTTCCAATTATGGGATGAATAAGTCATGGGAATAAAAGGCACAGCATAAGGAATACAGTCAATACTGTAATAACAATGTAACAGTACGGATGGTAGCTACACAGCATAACATAAAAACTTGACAAATCACTAAGTTGTACACCTAAAACTAATGTAACATTGTGTGTCAACTATACTCAAATAAAATAAGTAAATAATAAATAAAAATAAGTTAAAAATAATTACAGAACTACCAACTCCATAGAGTACTATATCCTTATATACAATGATACAGGTCCTTGTAGCAAATGATAATGGATAGAGAATTAAATAAAATTGCACTGCAGACAGTTGTTGGGAAGCTCCCACATTTCTCCTCATGGTGACCCTCTCCTCTCATCTAGTTCCTTGGCCTCCATGATCCCTCCTCAACATATGTTTATCAAGTATCCACTATGCATTAGACAAATTGTGTTCCCTACATTGCCCAGGTGCCCAGTGGGGCACTGCTGGGTACCATTCTTTAGATCACTGTCTCGTTCCTTCTCACGATTAACTGTCGGGAAGAATCTCATTATCTAATTCATAATGACATACTACTTATTTTGAATAGGTTAACATACTGCTAAGTACTAGAGTTTTCACATCTCATATGTAAATATGCCTTAACCCAAAGGGATAAATTTGCATCTGCATACAGTGAGAGGTAACTTTTCTTAAGATGCCTTTCTAGTTTCCCTCAAACCAAAAGCCACTTTCAAACCAATACAGCCACCTACTCTTGAGACAGAATGCTACTTGCTATACTGTGCTATGCTTTCCTAGATACTAAGGGAAACACAGGTTCATGTGGCAATATATTTCCTATTGCATTTATACTGGCCCATATGTTATTATCTCTGCACTACAGAATTGTGACAAATCCATTGTAGAAGCTGGAAACAAATAAATTGATGAAGTTTTCAAACTGTTTTAAAATTATTCCAGGATGTTCCTGACTTCATTCATTATGTACAAATTTGTGGTAGTTGTTCTGTATATAAAATATAACCGATTCATTGAGAGCTTATCCTGAAATGTTTAAAATGAATATTATATGACGTTTGTGTTTCTTTGAACTAGAAGCGGAAGCTAATTTTATGCTGAAAATTCATCCTCTGAAGAAATACCCTGTGGATCTTTATTACCTGGTTGATGTCTCAGCATCAATGCATAATAATATTGAAAAATTAAATTCCGTTGGAAATGATTTATCTAGAAAAATGTCATATTTCTCCCGTGACTTCCGCCTTGGATTTGGCTCATATGTTGATAAAACAGTTTCACCATACATTAGCATCCACCCAGAAAGGATTCATAATCAATGCAGGTATCTAGAGCTTGATGTGAATTTCACAATGCCAAATTAATTTTTTTCTTAGAAAATCTATTTGTTTTTATATAAATGACTTACTAAATTTTATATTTGTTTTATTAAGTGAGAAATGAAAATATTTGGAGAGGAAGTATGTTTTTATCCGAAAACTTATGAGCTTATAACTTGGGACTTCTTGTTTTATGTTTTTTCAAATATGATTCAGTTTTATCACAAAAAAACCCTACAAATAATATTAGTAATTTTAGACAAAACCCCAATATTCAGGCTACTATGTATAGCAATACCTGTTTGAGAATTCTGTTTTTGTCCTTTTTGATTGCTCCAAATTTGTTAAATGAAGGTTGGTCAAATTTAAAGTGCTTATATTGCCAGTACTGCCACTGTCTTTCCTTTACTGTGTTGTGACTAGGTTTGTAATTTTGTTGTTTAAGATGTGACTTCAAAGAAAGCTCTGCTGAAAGAGCCTCTTTTCTTATCATTTTGAAACTCTGATTCTAAATAGCATATGCTCCACTATGAAACAAGAACTAACCTTAAAAATAAAAGTTTCTCACACAGTATCCTAATTATCCTGTCGAGTGCTGAGAGAGAAATGTGTTCAGTTCTTCGTTAATATAACATTTCATTTTAACATCTTTCCTATTTCCATAATCTTTCCAGATCACTTTAGAGTGTACACTCTAATCTGCCCAAACAACTCTGCTAACTGTTGTAATGGATGCTCCTCATGGAGCTGTGTGCACCTTCTCCTGAACGTGCATGTGCCTGAGAAATTGTTCGCACTTTGGGGGACATCATGGGATTCTCAAAACAATTTTAATAAACTTTCATGATTCATTGATACTTTCACCCCAATTATCACTTTAAAAACTAGCATAATATTTTAAATATCAAACAATGGTATAATGTTTTCACTAAGTTCCTAAAAAAACATTTCCCAAAAAGTGTTTTTCAACTATTCCATGGTCAAATATGATAGGAAAGCACTGCAAATTCTTATCTCCTCTTAAAAACTAGCCATGCATATTAGCATAACAAAAGCTCTGTAGGTGTCCTATATTGAACACGTTTAGTCTTTAGTTTTTGGATACCAAACCATTATATTCCTATTTCCTACTTGCAAAGAAACATCCAACAGTATTGAACTTTTCTGTGATTTTATAAAGTACTGCTTTTCTCTAATAAAAGTTCCTTGGCAAAAAAATTATTCTATGTTCTTTTTTTACACCAAACCACACAATTTTACTGTGAGTAGTATTTTGGATCTTTGAATGAAGCATAGCAAAATAGAATTTGCATTTCTTCTTTTTTTACACAGCGACTACAATTTAGACTGTATGCCTCCCCATGGATACATCCATGTACTATCTTTGACAGAGAACATTACTGAGTTTGAAAAAGCAGTTCACAGACAAAAGATCTCCGGAAATATAGATACACCTGAAGGAGGTTTTGATGCCATGCTTCAGGCAGCTGTCTGTGAGGTAAGAAGTTTCATATCATTTTGCTCAGATACAAAATTCCCCAAGAATTTAATATTTTTTTTTCCTCTTTGGTGTATAGAGTCAGAACATAATATAGAAGAATACATTCTTCTGACTCTTACTTGTCACCAGTGTTATTCATTTTGGTATGTGTTCAGGACAGAGGGGCTAAATTGGGAGAGGGAATAATAGGGAATAAATAGGAAAATATAAAAGGGAAAGAATAACTTACACACTTGGAAAATCCTTTCCAAAAGGGCTACTCTTTTTCACTTACCACTTTCCAAAGAAGAGCCCGAAATAGCCTGTTTTCCTACTCACATTGTGTTGGTGCTCTGCACTTTGTAGCCCTGGCTTGTTCTTCCTCTGGGGGAGTGCCAGAAATCTCTAGCTGTGAGATGTGCAGTCAAATGGCTATGGTAAAATAGAGGGTATACAAATAAAAGGTAGTGCTATTTAGGAAACAGCATTGTATTTACACACATCATTCTAGCCTGACTTAATGTTTGTTAAATTCCCAACTTTACATTTCTTGAGATCGAGACCACAGTACAGATCTATGGTATGGTACAAGATCTAATTACATGTTTATTTTAAGAGTCATATTGGATGGCGAAAAGAAGCTAAAAGATTGCTGCTGGTGATGACAGATCAGACATCTCATCTTGCTCTTGATAGCAAATTGGCAGGCATAGTGGTGCCAAATGACGGAAACTGCCATCTGAAAAACAACATCTACGTCAGATCTACAAGCATGGTAACATAGCAATAGATTCTTAGTAGTTATGATTCTTTTGGCCAAGATATAGGTTTAAATTGACAATTCACCTGTTCTTGTACCAAGAAATTACCTGAATGGGCATGATCCAGAGTTAGGATACACCATGAGAGAAAAGTTATGTAATAATGCAATCGGTAAATGCTGATTGATATATTAAGACTAAAACACTTTAACAACATCTAGTAGCTGAGTCTCTGATATGCTAAAATGAAAGTGATATAGGAGCTTACTGTGTATGGAATTAAATAACATTAAAAGGAAACGTGTGTATATGTATGTGTGTGTGTGTGTGTGTGTGTGTGTGTGTGTGTGTGTATACATATATATGTATACACTTTTTGCTTTATATTAAAAACAACTGGATCTGCATAGTGGGTATCTAAAAACAATATTAAGGATTGGTAAGAAAAGTGTATTTGGCCTGAAGAATCCTCACAGTATAATAGGGAGAACTAAATACAGACTAAGAAAAAAAGGAATAAAACAAGGTTGGCTTTCAATATTCTGGACCTCACACCTTCCCTCTGAAGCTTATCTATATTTAGGGGATCTTTTTTTAAATCAGTGGATAACTGGATTGCTTCCTGAGGATTAGCTTCAGCTCTGAATCATATACTTAATACAATCTCCTAGAACCACATCTTTCCCAGCATTAGCTACTCTACATGTGGAAAATCAACTGTATGAAGCATCATTTATTTCTGATGCAAACTTATTTATACACAATGTTAGAACAGAGCTTCCAACTTACTCAGATCTTGGTATCCCAGTGTCTACATATTTTTTTCCCCTGGTTTTATAGGAAAAAAAATCCGACAGTTCTGTTCATTAAGTAGTTAGATCCAAAAAACTTAACTATTTATGTCCTAAGAACATAGTAGCCAATTAAAAATAATATACATGAATCATCAAAAAATACATGTGTGTATATTTATGTCATTCGTAGTAATGAACTTAAGAATAGAAATCTGCCAAGCCTCAGAATCAGACTAGACATCACCACCCTCATTTCCTGTTCCACATTGATTTTCATGCTGCCCAGTTTTGAAAGATACGATATCATCTAAAGGAACAAAGCCAAATGTAATCTTAAAAACACAAACTACCTCCAGCTAGTAGTTCATGGCTACCTGACAGATGTCAAATTATCACCTTGAAATTTAAAGATATTCCAAGGCGCTCTGGTAAGTGTACCGTAGTGCTCCAAGGCACCTCATCCTCAAACACACTTTGGGAATTTCAATATTAGAAGCATATAAGTTATGTAGAAATTTGTGTGGTTCCCATGAGTCAAATTTAAATAGTTTAAATTTAGTTAATCTGGAGCATCTTACCAGACTTACTAAATATCTAGAGGAGCAAATATTACTGCATAGAATAAGTTCATCCCTTGGTTGGTTTAGCCCTCGATAGCAGCCTCAAAATTTAAAGATTTTAAAAGGTAACTAGAGTTTGAATTTTAAAATTGGGGATTTGGAATTATTCCAATAATGTCTTTCCCTTTTCTAATTCTCTTCTATTCAGTCACATTTCACTTTGGTAGACCCACCCATTTTAATTTAGTCATTTCTTATCTTTCCTTCCTTCTATTTAACCTTTTAAATCTGAGATAGAGTTCTAATTATTTACCAGGGAGTGGAGGAGGAGACAAGAGTAACTATTCTATTGTGAGCCAAGGAGAAGCATTTTTTTAAAGAAAAAATAATAATCACATTATTCTCAAATTGCATTGCATTATCCTTTTGAATTTTTGCCAAGTCACTGAAGTCATGTCTTTATAATTATATTTAGAGGGTGCTGCTGTCCATCTTGGAAAGATTCCTTAAGGCAAAGAAATGCTCTCATAATTTTAGACATATACCATGCCATATAACCTTATGGAAATTAATTATAATTCTGGTGGAATTTTGCACCGTGTTTGGGCTCTTATGACATCAGGAATTTGGATAATCTGTCATCAACTGCATTTGCCTTCTTGAACTTTGTTCCACCTACTTAACAGAATGAAACTTCCACATGTCACTGATGTATATTGAGTAAACCAAGGAGCAGTGTGTTTGTTAATACCTTAGAAGAAAATATTTATCTCATTTATCCCAGGTCTTTGTTTTAAGGGATCTTCTTCCTAAGAATTCTCATTCCCTTCATTTCCAGGGACACTGCCCTAAAACAAAAGAAGTTGAAGCATATTGATTGATCCCTCGACTATGCATTTATATCTGCAAGATGTGCTACTGCTCTGAACCTTCCTATATCCAAAGCTACCCTGAACCTGACTCTAAGCAGATTTACCTGCTTATTTTAAAATGATCTCCATCTCTCTCCTATTTGGCCATTATAGAGGAAATTAAAAAGGTATAAGTTAGACAAGCAATTAAACACTTCACTTACTGGCTCTACCTCCTGCGGCCAACACCAGCAATGTTGAATGGTATCTGGGCTTCTTGGTCTAAGACTCTGGTTGTTTTATTTATAAAAGGAAATAACTGATAAAAGACCTTTTATATGATTAAATAACATGGGCCAGAGTTCTGCTACTTGTACACATAGCTATTTCATGAGGGTCAATGTGACTTCCAAAATAACAACAACTACCATGTTTGGGGTATTTATTAACTGAAACCACTATAGCAAACACTGCATACAGCATTGAATTTATCTTTACAGCAACTGTAGAGTAGTCATAATTAGCCTTTTTTTTTTTAACAAACAGAAAAACTGAGGGTAGAAGTACTTAAGTAAGTTGACTAAGGACAGACAGCTAAGAAGTTTTAATAAGTAGCAGAGGTGGGGCTCAAGTAGCTCAGTCCAGTTCAATCTTAAATTAAAATCTGTATTCTTTGCCACAGTGTCTCAAGGGAAAAGTACAAGAAATACAGCAGTGAAGTCCTTGGTGTAATTTCTGATCTAATTTCCTGGTTGCAGTCTTACTTATGAAAGACATAAAGCACATAATTTGGCTTACATGAATAAAGAAGACAGAATTAAAAATAGTTTCTATTTACACATTATTAAAATTAGTATATGGATATTGGAAAATAATATCATACTATTGAATAAATTACATTTTCCACTGCTTTTTCTCTAATTCCAGAATGAAAACTTGAGTAATATAGTTTTATAATTTATCCAGTAATAATGGCTGTTTAAAATATGGCATTCTTTCTAAAATAGTAGGTATTAGTATAAAAATCATTAATGGTATAGAAGAAAGTTATTAATACTGGGTCTAGAATTTCAACCTGTTTCTCCACCCAGCTCCTCCAGGATGATTCTCAGCCTCCCTCAGAGACTTCCTTACAGTATTCACCCCATGCTTGGCAGTGGCCAAGAATAACACCAAGGTCTACAGTAACAGTGAAAGGGAGCTGAGGAGCAAAAGTTGGAAGAGGCACACCAGCCATGCAATGAACCCTTCCTTATTCGTGGATTTTTAAAGGTTGTTATGACTGTCTGTTCTGGATGGAGATATGCAAATTGGCAAAAATCCTACCATAGTCCTAAATGTATTTAGTAGCTTAGATTTGGTGTTTCTTTTTCTATCCAGCCTTTTTTTTTTCTTTTTTTGTCTCATCATATTATGGTTCAGGGATTCTTCATCTTTCCTATCACATAACTCCTCAGAATCCCCTTGCTTCAGGATTCATAGTTCATTCCCTCCCCTGAAGCCTCAATTGGATATACTCACTGCTGAACTGGTCACCATCTTAGAGGACAGAAGCTGAACTGCAGAAGGCATATTAGGCATTACTAAAGAGTTTTGCTTCTTTATGGGTGAAAACGGTCAATATTCTGCTTGTGATTTCTCATGTAACTTTATTTAACATGTTATTCACTTATAGTAAGCCAGTTAGGAAGGCTTTTTTTTCCTCCATGTATCTCAACTACTTGGAATTATATTCAGTTTTTCCAGAGCTGCTGCTGAAGATAGGGAGCCTGACAAGATGCTTGACTAATTTAATCTATAACTTTGTTGAGTTAACAAAAGTTAAAGTTATTATATTTATTTGTGTTCCTATTTTTCTGACAGGGCTATTTCTGACATTTTCAAATGTCTGAGAGCGTCATTTATAATTAATGCTATTATATAGCATTCCATGTAAGGAGACAATATTAATCTTTTAGTAAAGAGACTTTTTACTTATTTTTGCTGCTCTGTGACTAAGAAGTAACTTAGAAATAACCTCAGAAAGTGTTAAATGTTTCCCTTTTTCTGCTTCTCATCTTCTTTGTCTCAGACACATATCAATAAAAATGCTAATTCATTGAGCACTTATTTTATGCTGGCACATTGTTGAGCATATTGTTTATGCTATCTCATTCATATCTCTTCAACCCATTTTATAAACAAGGAAGCTGAAACTTAGAGACCTCAAGTTAATTTATGCAAGGTCACTGAGGTACTACAAATATCAGTCAAGATCCACACCTATGCTGTCTAATAGCAGAATCCATTGCTGTGCTTATGCTGACTGCCTCCATTTATTACCCCCAACCCTAAGCTCTATGATCTATCTGCTGGACCCTCCACATACCTTAGCTCATTAAATCTCCGAATCAACCCAACAGAGTAAGCATCATATACCCATCCACAATGAAGTGGAGAGGGAGGGCAAATATCTTGCTCTGGGTACTTGATTCTCAGATCTCTAGCTTGCCCCCTATACCACAGTCTTCATACTGAGTACTGACTGCTTTTCAGAAGACCAATGAATGTGAGTAATTTTGGTGACACTGAAAGAAACCTAAATTAGGAGTCATTTAAAAAATAGTTTTAAGCATATTCAACCCTGAAGTCTTCCCAAAATAATTATTCTAAATGTTTTGAACACCTAAAAATATACTTTCCAAGCCTAAGTTTATACAATAGTCCTGATTTTGCATGATACTGAATGCTGTTTCTAATGAAAAATAAATCTAGAATAACCCCTAATCTTCTACCTTTTGTCACAGACTGAGGCATAACAGCACAATAACTATTTAAAGTAAAATGGAGAGACTGTCTAAACCAAAACCATCCTTTTAAGAGCATTAGTATCTATTTAGTCGCAGGGAAATTACCGATTTGTAATTATGGGAATAATAATAACAGTAATTCTAATATGGCTCCACTAAAGCATGTAATAATACTTTTCACCTTATTTCTTACTTTTTTCTCTGTGTTTAAAACTACCTAAAACTATAACTTCTAAAATCAATTAAAGAGATAAGACCAGTTTAAAGTTTTTTAGCACCTTTGGGCTTTATGAATATGCAAAATCAGGAAAGTAAAGGAAATGTCACCTGGGCAGAATGCACCTAGAAAATTTTATATCCTGTTTTAAGTCCACGTGCAGTTGAGTTTTTTTTAAATAGTGTTAAAACTTTTAAAACTAACAAAATGCCTCTGTTCAGCTTACTGCTCTCTTAACTTTTAAATTATAAATGCCATAAGAACAATAATGACTTCAATAATAACTTTAGAATAGATCTAATCTGAATGTTTCTCATGCTCAAAGAAAAATAGCCAGAGAATGATCTCTGCAAACAATATTTAGTTGTTTTTTTTTTTTTTCTTTTAAATTGAAAGCAAAGGCTGCACACAGAAACACCTGGGTTAGGCTTAGAGTAGTCTGGCACTGCTTTTATAATGGCTTTGAAAATGAGCTCTGAAAAATATAATGGTTTGCAAAAGTGGCACAATAAAAATAAAATGTGATGAAAATATTTATGAAATAGAATGTTCCAATTAAATGATATGTTTCAGTTCAATCATATTTAAGCAGAAAATTTTTATTACCACTCTTCATTGAAAAGCTTACAAAAGTTATCAGTCCATCCCCCTCCTTCAGTAATTGGGATAGCATGATTACAATGATAGTGTGTTTGCCAGGAGCCACAAATTCAAACATTTGAGGGGCCAGGTACAAAGGCAAAACCAATGAAGCAAATGAAGCATAGCTTATCCAAGCATAGCCCACTATCTAACCTTTAGTAATGTCCTCCAAATGGCTTTTACTAAGCAGTATTTTCTTGAAAGCTATCTTTTATTAAGTCCTATGGTACTTGTCACATTACGTTATATAACATCACCCAACATCATAGTGAGATAGATATTGCTAGTGCCTCCATTTTATAAATAAGAAAATGGGGGCACTATAGGGATCAGGAATTAGTCTGTGGTCACACAGCCTTATATATAGTAGTGCCTACAGTAAATGCCATGAAGTGTCACATCAGGACATGAGTTCCTATTCACCATTAATCTGAATTTAATAATTACAGAATGGTAAGTAAAAGCCTTTATACATATTAACTCACGTAATCCCCACTGTAACTATGAAGGGTAGGTACTAATATTCATACCTGTTTCATAGATGTGGAAACTGGATCACAGAAAAGTTACAACAGTTATCCAGCATCACATAGCTAGTAAATGCAAAACCAGGAATTAAAGCCCAGGTGGTCTGTTTCCAGAGCCCCTGCTCTTGGTACGGTTCTCAACTGGAGTGATTTTGCCCTCCCGAGGACATGTCAATCTCCAGAGACATTTTGGTTGTTACAAACAACTGGGGAAGGCAGGAGATACTGACATCTAGTAGGTAGAGGCCAGGGATGTTGCTAAATACCCACAGTACACAGGACACCAGTACACCCACAACACGGAATACATAGCCCAAAATGTCAATAGAGCCACTGATAAGAAACCCTGGTCTATGTGATTACTACTGTGCAACTATGCAAATGGAAAATAGGCTATTGCCAGAGATGGAGATTGACAACACATAATTTAAAGTCTTTATCTCTAAATAAATCTCTGCTATCAGAGTACTTTCATTTTATCTCTTTCTTCTAAAACGTGAACTGTAAAAATATAATCCAGATAATTGCGTACTTTATTTAACAAGACATTGGTCTTTTTTCATCTTATGATGATATTCACTACTGCAAATTCTCTATTAGCTTATAAAAATTTTTACCATCAAGTTCAGTTTTATGAAAAGAATCTTAAACACTTCTCTTTTTCGTCACTATTTATGCACATTATTAAAATTCTCCCATACACTTCTACACAACTATCTCTTTAACTGGAATTGCTCCCAATGAATCTTTCTTACCTCCTCTTTCCTTCTGACATTTATAAGTTATTTCCCACAAGTCACAGCGAAGGTGTTGGTGAAGAAGAAAAATGTGAAAGGAATCCTTTTGCCCTTAATTACTTAGCAGCTGTCTTGGCACATTGCTTTCCCTTTTCCCTTTTGCCCCTGAAATGCCTGTTATCTCTATTAATTATTTTCAGAGTTTAGAGAAACAATATGTAATGGGTTGGACAGAGGGGGAGTTAGAGATGAGGAGCACTGACGTCACCAGAATTGGACATCTGGCTGAGAGGGAGTGTTCTGTTAGTGAAATACAAGACAGAAAAGATAAAATATTTAAAAGATAATATGCTTCATGGAGGAAAGGGGAAGGGGCTTCAAAAGCGGCCATTAATCCACAGTTCTCCTGTCAACAGTGGTTTATTTAAACATCTGTTAAACATTTGTAATTTTAACAAATCTACCTCGAAGTAGCTGGAATTTTCTTTTAAAACAGATTTCTTTGTAGGGTTCAAAAAAATGTGTCTTTTAAACTTAAAATCCAACTGACCTCTTAATGAGCTTCTGACCAAGCTAGAACCTTCTAGATTTAAATTTTGTGTACTTTTGGTCAATGTGACTTCCTGTTTTTGAAAAGGGAAAAAAGATTAAGAAGGCTCCAAAAGCTGCTTACATTTGGAACTGTTCTTTAAATATTGATTTTATGTGAGTTAAGTATAAACTGGTTAAAAACATATGGATTAAATTATCCTTAAAATATGAATGGTTTCAAAAACTAAGGGGGAATGCTTGGCAAACTGGTTATTTTTTGTCAAAGTGAAACTATTTCAAAAGTAGTTGTTACCATTAAAAAATATATTCCCAATACAAATAGATTTGTTGTTTCCTTCCTGGACTTGTTCTCTTTAATTCACTAGCATTATGGAAATTGTCAGAAATGTATTTTAAGAGTATACATAGTATCAACAAGGCATAAGAATTTATCTAGCAGAACTTATATTTTGGGAATTGTTTTTCTATTAGTTTACAATTATATTCTTAAGAATTGCTCTGCGAAGAATTTTTTCTGATGCAAATCCATGTGGTAATACTTCTTAAACCTCTTCATAAATTAGTTTCATATCACATTTAAATGAAGTTCATGTAAATTTGATTTGTTTTTTTACCACAATAATAGGTTATATAGAAATGAGATGTATTTGTTATGGTTATTATCTTAGTCCATTCTGTCTGCTGTAACAAAACACCATAAACTGGGTGACTTGTAAACAATAAAAATTTATTCCTCACAGTTCTAGAAGGTTGGGATCTAAGATCAAGGCACTGGCAGATTCTGGGATCTGGTGAGAGACCCTTTCCTAGTTCATACATGACACCTTCTATCTGTAATGTTTTCACCACCTCACATGGTGGAAGGGTCTCCAATGACCCTCTTTTTCTTTTCTTTTTTTTTTTTTTTTAAGTTTATTTATTTTGAGAGAGAGGGCACATGTGTGAGCTGGGGAGGGGTAGAGGGGAACAAAGAGAATCCTAAGCGAGTGCCATGCTCTATCTCACAACCATGAGATCATGACCTGAGCCAAAATCAAGAGTCAGATGCCCAAAAGACTGAGTCCCCCAGGCATCCTATGGCCCTCTTTTATAATAGGACTAATCCCATTCATGAGGACTCCACCACCTTCATGATCCAATCATCTCCCAAAGGCCCACTTCTTAACACTATCACCTTAGGGGTTAGGATTTCAATGTATGAATTTGGAGAGGAGGACACAAATATTCAGATCATAGCATGTTAGTGATAGTATTTTTAACAACAAGGCTGTTATCTTATATCTATGTATGTAAGTTTAATATGTGGGTATCAGCTTAGGCTATAAGAGAAACTGGTCAAATTAATTCTTTTACTAAGTTCACATAGTTTGCCAAAACACAGAAATGTTAACCAAGATGGTTTAGCAAAATCTCCTCTTAAAGAAAACACAATTAGCATTGGAAGGTGAAAGGAGGAGTAAAAACTACAGAGGAATTTGAATTTGAATCACATGATATGTATTAGGTTCAGCCACATGATCCTTAGTTGCAACTTAGCTAATGCAACTAAGTACCAACGAACAGGTGAAGACCACTGCAGGTGAAGTTTGACATCATCCCTCTGAGAACTGTCTAGTTATGAAGTTGTTATTTGAGATCATCACTTTAATTTCTGGAAGACCATTTATATAAAGAAAAAATAAAGTACTATGTCTAACTGTATAACTTTAGATACCATTCGATAGTTGGCAGATTTCTCATATTTACTAAATTGTATACCCTTTCTCCTACTCTTCCCCAGCTTTCTCACTAACACAAGAATAAGTATAGCTCAGCACAAGTTTTATTTATCAAAGTAAAACAGATTTATCATATATCACATGATGAAAAGGTTAAGTGTACTGATAAGCTGAGAGATCTGAATACCTCTTGTACAAGCTGCTGGAAATAAAAAATCATAACTGCTATTAGTTTTGAGTACCTATCATATGTAAGAAGCTGAACTAAATAGATCACATGCAATTGGTATCTTTTTAATCTTGCTTGCAATCATGGAAGGCAGAAACCACTGACATGTTACAGAGGATGGACTTGAGATAGAATTTGTACCATAAAGTGACAACCTGGGATTTGAGTGCAAGGTTTTCTGCTTTTGTACTATGTTATATATCAATTATACATGTATTTATGTTTATACATGCATATATTTGTATTTCAGCACTTGTTACTAAATTTCAGAATGTGACTGTCACTAATGTGTCTCTATTTCTGAATAGTACATTATCTTTTAGTGATAACACTGTGAGACCAAAGTTAATCTAAAGAGGTGCTGAACACACTTTGCATAATGTTGATTTAACCTTCTTCATTTTTCTGACTTACAGGTTTATATAGGGCTTTTATCTAGAAAATATCCTTAATATGTTGATATTGATCTTATTTTTTTTTAATTTAAACATCTCTAATAAAATCTTAATCCTTCCCAACACAATATATTTTTATGTCAGTCATATGGTTTTCCTCATAATAGATGTTTGGGTATGTATGGGATTGAGCTAATAAATTTCAATCCCTTCTTTTTTTCATTATCTTTTTCAGGAACATCCCTCACTAGGCCAACTTTCTGAGAAGTTAATAGACAACAACATTAATGTCATCTTTGCCGTTCAAGGAAAACAGTTTCATTGGTATAAGGTGCGTGAATTCCAAAATATAAAAACTAAAATGTTTGCATTGGTAGTTAGAATACTTCTTGGGTCCCCAGGTAAGGAGTCTGGAGTTATTATACTTTTTACTATCTGAATTTTATAAAGTAGTAGCTAATGTATACTACACAGTGTCTTAAGTAAACATTTATGTATAAATTCTTTGTTTACAACACTTAGAACCAAGTCTGGGCACTGATACTTAGTGTGTTACTGTGACATTAATGGAGAAGACTTTTATCAGGTAAAAAGTGGTTCACATTCCAACTGCACCTTTCATGTATGGATTCCTGCTTCTATTCAATCCCTGGGCATATTCTTATAATAGATTAGGTTGGGGAACATCAGCTTAGTTTTCACTGGTAACAACATACCTAGATTTGGTCTAGGCCTCCAACAAAGGAACAAGAGGAGTCACTGAAGTGGCTGATCCAGTTAGAGCTTTCCTATGGAAGAAGAATCTTGGTTTTGTCCACAATCCTTCAGGCCAGATCAGACCCACAAACAGAACAGATGTTTGGCAAAACCATGTCACTCTGGCAGCATTGTGGGACCCACCCCCAACAAAAAATTGCTTCTGTGACCCTGCTGTCATATTCTTTTCACAGTCTTTTAGGTTCTTTTTTCCAGAAAACTCTCTTTTCTTCATTTTCATGATGTGACTCCTTGATTTTCATTGCACGTGTCTGTTCACTGGATCTCCATCTCCTTTGTTATCTCTGCCTCTTCTTTCCACTCTCACTGTCCTTTACTTATTTCTTTTGTAAAAAAAATTTAATGTTTAGTTTTTTTGAGAGAGAGCATGAGTGGGGGAAGGGCAGAGAGAGAGGGAGAAACAGAATCCAAAGCAGGCTCCAGGCTCTGAGCTGGCAGCACAGAGCCCAACGTGGGGCTCGAACTCACGGACCACAAGATCATGACCTGAGCCAAAGTTGGACGCTCAACTGACTGAGCCACCCAGGCACCCCTACTTATTTCTTTCAATACTTCAGAAAAACTAAATATCCTTCGGTTTCAATAAATGCTTGAATCAATTTGCATTAGTCACAAAGCTGGTATTCCCTCCATCAATTTCCCCAATACCTGACCACTTCTATGTATCATCTGAAAGCACTACTTTAATCATGCCACTTCTTCCCTTAGAAATCTACAGTGAAACTTTAATCAATTCCCTGTTTTCCCAAGCTGATACACCATGGAACCCCTTTTTAATGTGACAATTATTAATAGTCACAGAAGTAGGGCTCTACTCCAAATTAAATGCCCAAACTACTTTATTAACAATAGTAACAGATTCCACTTACTGAGTTCTTACTATGGTATGGCACTGAGTTTATTAACATGAATTCATATAATACTCATAACAACAAGGGAAGTATTACTAATTTAAAGCCCACTTTAAAGTTGAGAAAACACATTCAGAGAGGTTACATATTTGCCCAAACTTTCCTAACAGCTTAAATCCTGTGTTCTTAACCTCTAAGTTTAATAGTTGAATTTCAAATTATCGTGTAGCTTGTTACTGCTCTAGCCTCTTCCTGCTTTGCTACGGATTACTTAATACTTGCTGCTCTTATTGGCTTTAGCAGTTTCTCCCTACTCCTTTAAACAGATTTTCATTGACTGATAAAACCATAAAACCAGGTTTATTATTAATTGAATTCTGGGCAAAGTAGGATCTGTGCAAAGTAGGAATCAACAGGCTCCAGAAGCCGGATGAGTCCTGTGAGGAGGCCTGTGTCTACCCTTGGAGTCACCTACTTTGGCTGCCCAGACATATTTTTATCAGTCACTTCCATCTGGGTTGTAACAGCCTCCTAATCCATGTCCCACATTCATCCTCCACTTGGCTGCAGAATGATCTATTAAATCACAATTGTGACCACAGTTCTCCCTACAGCAAAATATTCCAGTGGTTCATTCTGATTTAAAGGATCAAGTCTTTAATGTGGCATATGAGCTCATCTCGTTCCTGCTTGCCTCTGTGCACATATACTCACCCACTCACCAGGCTCTTTCTTTCCTTTGTGCCTTTGTTCTTGTTATGTATCCCCCATGCCTGGAAGTCTCTTTCCCTCATTACTTGGCTCACTCTTAGTCATCCTTTAAGATACAGCTCATGAGTCACCGCCTCCAGGTAACAATCCCTGACAACTTTTGCAGCCCTCAAATACTTGCTGGGTATCCCTCTCCTTCAGGTCTCTGCATATCTCTATTACTTCATGTGTACATTGTTTTTTGAAGTTGTCATTTATATACCTATGAAATCCTTAAGGATGGAAACTCCAAAGTGGTACATAATAGGTATACAATAAAGGTTAAATGATTGGCTTTTAAAAATCTGTAAGTGATAAATTTTCCCTATGACCTAAGATAACAAATTGTTAATGTCCAAGTAGTGGCTGGCATATGGCAGGAATTTAATGATATTTGTGAATGGTAAAATGTGTGTATAAATGGATTTCAAGTCTTTCTATAATCTGATTCCTTATAAATATGCAGCCTTCACTCCAGTCAGACTGGTTTCTTCTCTTTTCTTACTTCATCTAAACCAGTAAACCTTTAAGCCTTCACTAATTCTCACTTTCTCACTAGGAATACCTAGAGTTTTCTCCATAATTGTTAAATCCCATCCATCAAGAATACCCACTCCATGAAGGCTCCACTTGTGACAATGATTTTTTCTCCAGTCTGGGACAACATGTCCTATAGGTCACTCCACAAAATAGTAGTTCTGCAAAATATTTATATATGTTACATGAGAAAAAGTTTTGTGACTTAAAAATGTTGGAAATGCTGCAACAAATGCTGCTAAATTATTTCCAAATTGCAGGACTTCTCTGAACCTTTACTTTGCAGGTGTGCATTTTGAGTACTTAAAGGGAAGAAACCATATGAAGAACTTTCCAAACTTACTTGCCCTCAGAACCCTTTTGATAACTATGTTTCATGGAACATGAGAAATAATTTGGAAAATGCTGGTCTGTATTTGATTGGGTTTTTAGATCAACATGTAATTTGTGCATGCATACAGTCTCATGCATATACACATACACACACTCCCATTTCAGATGTATGTGTTTTGGCTGCCCTACTTGGTTGCTCACATTTTTCTTGTATCTTATATTTTGTTTCATTCATGTAATGGCTCAACTTCCACTAATAACTATAAAAATGTTTAATATTTGTTGATTGCTGAACCACCATATACCACTGTCATGTAACTGCTATTGGTATGTTTTCTAGGACCTTCTACCCCTCTTGCCTGGCACCATTGCTGGTGAAATAGAATCAAAGGCTGCAAACCTCAATAATTTGGTAGTAGAAGCCTATCAGGTATGTATATATTAAACACTATTTTTTTTCATGTAAACTCTTAACCCCAATTTCTGCAGCAGGATACAAATTAAGGCCTTATCATCTTGAGAGGAATGGTGGACAGAAAATCAGGTTAAAAGTTAGGAATTTTAATTTAGCCCTGGCTCTACTACTAACTAGTCATGAAACCTTGGGAAAGTCAGTTCAGCTTTCTGTACCTCACTGTCTCATTGACAGTAAACGCGGGTCAGGCTAGAGCCTATCTAAATTTCCTTCCAAATCAAATGTTAAGTAAGTCACTAAATCACGGCCATAGAATATACTTTATTACCATAAATGTCACAATTTCCTATGTTGTAAAGGTCAAGAAATCCACACTATTTAAAGCAGCAACCTGTCAGGTTGAATAATCTGGGATATAGAGATGACTGAGAGGACTCTGTTGGTGTTTCCTAGGTCAGTCACTTGATTGTTTAATCAGTTATTTTAGCAGTTTTATCAAACTAATTTGATTAAAAGAATCACCTTAAGAGGTATACTATTTTATTGAATTACAGTTGTATGCTCTTCCCAGTCTAACGAAGAGTGAGTACCAAATGTAAAGTTTTACAGAAACATCTGCTCTCAACACAGGTCATTACTGGATACAATAATCATTGTTAAGATGTTGTAATAATTTTGATTGTTACTTTAATACCACTGAGAATCAGATACTTTCCATACATGACCTCATTTAATCCAGACAACTGATCCATAAGCGAGATGTTATACTCCCATTATGTATTTATAGAACCTCAAAGAAGGGAAGCAAGCTAACCAAAGGTGAAACAAGCAGGAGAAGCAGGATCAGAACCCAGGTCTTCCTTAATTCTAGTTGCCAGGTGCTTCCTTCTGTGTGATACCACCTGTTTTTCTTTCTTCCTTCCTTCCTTCCTTCCTTCCTTCCTCCCTCCCTCCCTCTCTTTTCCTTTCTTTTCTTTTTTCTTTTCTTTTCTTTTTTCTTTCCTCTTCTCTTTTCTTTCTTTCTTTCTTTCTTTCTTTCTTTCTTTCTTTCTTTCATTCTTTCTTTCTTTCTTTCTTTCTCTTTTTTCCAAACTATCCAAAGATAGGCTTATTCTATCTTGGATTTATGGGCCATTGATAAAGTCTCACTTCCCAAATTCTCTGATTCTCTTCCTGACACATAGAGATGAATAATGTTAATAGTAGCTCAAGCATTATAAGAAATCTCAGGCTTCTCATTTTCTCCATGAAGCATCTGTCTTCAACTTGAGCACAAAAGGTAAAGTCAGGAAGCAGGCACATGATAGAAAATGACTGGTTTAAACTTTTTTCTTTTAAAAATGTTTTTAAATGTTTATTTTTGTGAGAGAGGAGAGACAGAGAGAGAGAGAAAGCACACGAGCAGGGAGGGGCAGAGAAAGGGAGACAGAGGATCCAAACCGGGCTCCTCACTGACAGCAGAGAGCCCAATGCAAGGCTCAAACCCACAAACCATGAGGTCATGACCTGAGCCCAAGTCAGATTCTTAACTGACTGAGCCACCCATGTGACCCTCAACTTTATTCTTTTAAAAGAAAAATAGGTGTGCCTGGGTGGCTCAGTCGGTTAAGCGGCGGACTTTGGCTCAGGTCATGATCTTGTGGTCCGTGAGTTCGACCCCACGTCGGGCTCTGCTGGCAGCTCAGAGCCTGGAGCCTGTTTCAGATTCTGTGTCTCCCTCTCTCTGACCCTCCCCCGTTCATGCTTTGTCTCTCTCTGTCTCAAAAATAAATAAACGTTAAAAAAATTTTTTAATTAAAAAAAAGAAGAAAAATAAATCTTGTAAGACTTTTTTTTTTTTTTTTTTGCCAAGGAATTGTTCTATGCCTCAAAAATACATTGGATGAAATAAGGAAGACCATCTTTAATTATTTTTATTTCTCACTATTACAAAAGAACATTAAGTCTGGGGAAACTTCTCATCAAGGAATATCAAACATATACAATTCATTCCCATCTGCAGTTTGTTCCCAGGAATAATCAAAATAAGGAAGGGATTTACAGTGTTAGAAATCACCCCAGTTTTTATAGTATGAACACATTTGCTAGTCCAAACAAGAAATATAAATTGACAAGCTTGCCTGTGTGTCAGACTATGCCAATAGAAAGGGAAACAGCAGCATTTGGTTTTATATTCTTTATTTACCAAGGTTAGGTATCCAATGCCTTAGCAAACTGCAGTTCTGACTGACCTTAAACAATGGGAAAATACTAGCAAATCCAACGAGACTCACTCTGGCTAACTAATCTCCTTTATGTTAGGATTCTATTATTATTTTATACATTTTTATAATTTTCAAAATTCTTCTGAAGTTTTATTTTGTCTTCACAGTCCAACAGAAATAATTCACAATGCATTGAAGAATAAAAATACTTCACTCTAACTTTTAAGTTTTTGCATTTCCTTTGTAAGAATTTTATAAAATTTACATACAAATTTAGTGTATGGTGAATGTGACCGCATTTTAATTTTATCCTTTACAATAGCACTGCCATTAGAGTTAAGATTAAATAAAAATCATGACTATAATAACTTAAACTGAAATTAAGATATTAAAAATAAGTTATATTTAATACAAACAGAATTAAATATTGAAAAATAAATTCTGCCTCTGTATCTATTAGATATTAAAAAGAATCTTGATATTGTGTTTGGAACCTAATTTCTAAATCTCAAAACCGGGCAAAATTTTAGATATTTGTCTTCACACCTTGCTTAAGTGAAAAACATTAGCGTAACAAGCTTAACTTTTTAACAGAAAGAATTTCAGAAGAGCAAACTGAGAACACTCATTATATTAGGAATGTCCTTCTGATCTGTCAAACCATCACCATATCAACACCATTTGTATACCATTAGAAGTCTCAGTTAGTTTGCTAAGCATGTCCAAGTAAGTGATTACAACGGATGAGCTCTCTGGGAGATTTAAAAATTTGGCTGACACAGTCTTCTCTAATCCAAATAAAATTTACTAATTTGAAAAAGTATCTTGTTCTAGATTTACCACTGTGGTCAATTATTAGTAAGTATACATCTCTTTATTGATTATACAGTTGAAAATTAAAATTTACTCAAGTAAAAAATTAGAAGCCTTTGGAAAAATTGTCTGTCTTCATATCTTGCTATTCATCTTTCCTTAGGTATATATTTCATCTTTTCTCCTTCCTTTTGTTTACAAGTATAAGTTAAGGACTTTTTCATGTGGTAGACTGTTTTATGAGATCAAATACACACAGATCTTCAGTACTTATTTAAGGCAGCTAGAAATGTTTGTAACCAAAGATTTGTGATGGAAGAAATTAGTGTGTGCTTGATACATGATAAGCATTACATAAACATTTTTGAATAATTATATAAATGAGTGAATAAATGAGTGAATGGTTTTCCTGTCTAGTAAATGTCCCCACTGTCCCACTTCAGTATCAAGGATTAGAACAAATTTGATTAACACAAGTAAGCCCCAGGGACTTGGCAAAATTCCTAGGGCATGCTTGGAAAATTTACAGGACATATCTGGCAGGTAATTCTTAGGCCTACAGTACAGAAATGCTCTCCCCAAAATTTACCTTTGAATTCGGTATCAGTAAGGTGTTTTAAGTTTCATGATAGCCTAAAGTGTTTGAAACTGAAATATTTATTTATATATACCATAAATGTCAGGAGTGTGTTTCAGATTTTAAGCTGTTAAGATTTACCCTCTGTGATGATATATGTGTTCTCAATGTTTTATTCAAATTTTGTCACAAAATATAAACATTATTGGATTTAAAATGATTATTTCTGTAACACAGGCTGAACGAGAAATATCTCCAAAGTGATCGAAATGCATAGTCATGGAAATATGTGAAAAAAATAGAACAATTTAAATGCATATGGTCTAATCCTTCAGTATTTCTTATGTATATCAAATATAATTGGGTCATTATGTGGAAACAGTATATTTATTCATCCTTTCATAGGGAGAGACTCTTTGATTTAGCTAAAAATTAAATCTAGAATCATTTAATAAGCTTGACTGTTTAGTTGTTTACATTTGAAATTTCTATGATATACAATTAAAAAATGATGTCTCTGCAGAAACTCATTTCAGAAGTGAAAGTTCAGGTGGAAAACCAGGTAAAAGGAGTCTATTTTAATATTACTGCCATCTGTCCAGATGGGACCCGAAAAGCAGGCACAGACGGATGTGGAAATGTGACAAGCAATGACGAAGTATGTGGGTGTGCATTTTTCCCATTTTAAAATAAACTAAGTTGTTTGGCAAGTTTTCTCACAGAAAAATCAAACCATTCTGGAAAACTTTATTTACTACTGACTCCAAGGATCATATTTATATAGTTCAAAGTAATTTTTATTGTCTCTTTATAAAGTTCCTACTTGTTTTAACTCCATTTATTTGTCTTAAACTCTCAAATTAAGTAAATATATATTATATTAAATACTTATTTAATGATAATAACTTTAAACTTCTGTGTCACAGCCAGTATATATCAGTAAAGCACATCTTTTCAAACAAGTAGTGTTTACACTTATGATGATGATGATACCTACCTTTTTGGTTGCAAATCTCAGAATAAATTTGAAATTGAAGGTAATAAGCCACAAAAAGAATGAGAGTGATGGAGCAACTGATAAGGGCTATGAATTCCAAAATCTTTCACTGTGCTATTGTCCCAGTACTCACAATGATCTAGGATGAAGTGGGGACATTTATTAAGAACAATAAAAAAGAAGTGTCATTTAATTAAAAAGGGATAACCTGGAAAACAGAGGGTCCAGATTATTGCAGTGTTAAGAAATAGGACCAGGGGTGATAGGAATTCTCCCAGTATCAGCACAGTAGAGGGTAAACACACAGAAATATGCTCTTCAAGGGAATTCTTGTTAGATGAAGTGATTTTCAGTGAGCCACCTTGAGGCATCAGTTGCCTAATTTTTAAATGAACAGATTACAAAATTTAGAATCCCTTTTCCTTTCATCTCTAAAGTTCTGTGGTGTTGTTATTTTAGTGTCATGCTGTAGTTCAGAAGTATGGTAGTATGGTTGCTCCAACAAGCTAGCTATTTGAAATCAATTATGGCTAGTTTCTAATTCTGTAGGTCCCTGCATAATCACTTTTTGGATTTTGTTAAAAAGACATTATATAAAAAATATATATTTGGTTTATAAAATATACAATTATAACATATAATTTTCATATAATATATAAATATATATTTGATTTCCATTAAATATAGAAAAACTGTGCTAGCAAAAGTTTCTGAGAAAGGGTTAGCCTTTTAGAAGTAGTTCTTTCTTTCAAAATCAGTTTTGGCAGAAAGGTTTTCCTTCTTACATTTTTTTTTCTTTTACTTTGTCTATAATCCCTTTTTCACCCTCACTTTCAACTAAGCAGTATAAACAGTTTGACTCTCAGAAAGAGTCATATGACCTCTTAATTATATAAACCCCAAATTTTGCTTTATTAATATTGGCAATGGCCACATTATCCTACACATCTGTTAATCCTTAACATTCTTTAAGACAAAAAAACATTTCAAGTAAAATACCAACTGCATTAATTTTAATATTATGAAACTGATGTTAATTTCTGATGCATATATGTAATATAAAAGCCTAAACTTAGATCTTTCATACCTTGTGTGTGTGTGTGTGTGTGTGTGTGTGTGTGTGTGTGTGTGTATTTGTGCTAGGCTTTTTGGTCAGAGTGAATTTATATATATGGATATATCCCCACCCACATATATTCATCCCAACAAAAAAGGCTACCACAAATTTTTTTAAGTTGTAATGGATCTTAATCAAAGATGGAAAAAAAAAACATACAAGCTTATTTGCCAAAGTACCTGAAAATTATAAGGTAGGCTAACAAATCCAAAAAAGGCACATTAAACCAATCATGTTGTGCAAAAAGAAAAAATAGAGAGAAAGGAAAAACTTGGCAGGATCTGTTGTTTCACAAGGGAAACAAACTCCTGCCAACCCAGATCTTTAGTTGTATGCTCATGTCTCCACTGAGACAAATGTAGGACCCTGTATTGAGATCTTAAGATCTGAGGGAGTCCTAAATCTTATTCCCTTAAGTAGCATCAGAGAAAGCCTCATGTTTTCCTTCATTAACACCATGTATAAACTAAAATTTAACCCTGAATCTTTACTTGGGGTTTATATATATTATATATTATTATAAGTAAAAATAATTTATTATAAATAAATTTATTTATGCATTATGTATTGTTTATATATTAATATTTATATGTCACATATTTATATATTTATATATTATAAATAAAAATTGTTCATCTGAACATCCTAATTCAAGGTTTAAACCAGTAGAGCAGTAGTCCTTTAGTTTATTTGATCTCTCCCTTGTGCCAAATATTCGTTAACCCCACATTTTAAGGACTTAATTCAGAAAATGGTCTATTCTCTCTCAAATTTGCTAAGAAATCAATTGAGAACATCAGTTAGTCATTGGAAGTGGAGTAGATGTTTCAAATAGACTTAAACCCATGTCCATTTAATGGTACAATATAGACAAGTAGCAGTCATTGCATCTTTTGACTCTCTGGTTCATTAATTAGGAAATAAATGAAATGGAAAAGGGATGTTACATCTATATATGAAAGAGTGCCTGTGTAATTTACAAGTGTTATAAATTTCTATAAGATGGTATATTATTGATTCAAAAAATCATTCACACATAAAGAGTGGTGATAAAAATAATCAAGACATATAAATATATTTTCTTTCTCTCCCTCCATTTAGGTTCTTTTCAATGTCACAGTTACAATGAAGAAATGTGATGTCACAGGAGGAAAAAGCTACGCAATCATCAAACCTATTGGTTTCAATGAAACCACTAAAATTCATATACACAGAAACTGCAGCTGTCAGTGTGAGGACAGCAGAGGACCTAAACGAAAGTGTATAGATGAAATTTTTCTAGATGCCAAATGTTTCCAATGTAATGAGAATAAATGTCATTTTGATGAAGATCAGTTTCCTTCTGAGAGTTGCAAGTCACATAAAGATCAACCTGTTTGCAGTGGCCGAGGAGTTTGTGTTTGTGGGAAATGTTTATGTCACAAAATTAAGCTTGGGAAAGTGTATGGAAAATATTGTGAAAAGGATGACTTTTCTTGTCCATATCACCATGGAAATCTTTGTGCTGGTAAGTATAAGTAAATGTATACATGTAGTTTTCACTAGTTACTATTAAACTAGCATATATATCAAAGTCCCTTTAAGTCACATCTTTATAATTACCAACCCTGAATCTGAATTTAATATTCAAAATTTCAAAGTCTATGAAATTAGGCCATGGCAATGCATTTATGGCACATGATTCTGCTATTTATATTTTAAATTATTTTTGTACAGAAAATAATTGAAAATAAAAACCAAAAATTAAGTGTTATTCTCAACCATGCCTTGATTTTATAAAGATAAATATCAGAAAAGGAAATTTCTGATGTCTGGCAGGTTGTCTATAATCAGAGTATTCTTCTAGAAAAGACTTGATTCATTCTCATAAGTAGTCACTCCCTCTAGCTTTCTCAAAGGATAGTGAGCTTTAAAAACACAGTTTCCATTCATTGGAAAATTCTTAATGCATTATTATAGATGGTATTATAAATTTGTAATAATTTAAACCTATCCAGTTTATTTTTGGAACAATGCAAGCAACAGAATTATCAGAGGACAGCATTCTTCAAGAGAATACGGGTTTTGTAAGTAATCTAGAAGATTAGTACCAGAGGCCACACACAGACCACGTTTAAAAATGAAATAATTTAAAATAAAAATATCAAAAGTACTTTTTGGCTAATTCAGTTTACTGCCACCTAGAGGTTAGATTCTAGAAAATCTATGCAACATTTGAAATTTAATACAAAATACTGTTTTCAAATGAATTAATTTTTCTATGACAGTGTGCTAAATCCACTTACTGTTACAACACCATTTTAAAAATGTTTGCATTTTGGTAAGCAAATATTAATTAAATTATTAATGAACTAAAATATTTCATTATCATAACCATATGGAAAAGTAACAAGCCTATACAAAATGAATTTTCTATTCTTGTGTCAGCTATAAATTTGCCATATATCACATAAATATGCAATGAAAAATTGACTTTTTATTCTGTTATATACACAAAATATTTTATATGCCAAACATGTATCCTGCTATATCTTGTATCATTGGTAGAATATAGATAAGAACAAGCCAGCAATTATCTTCTAATATTTAGAACTAATCCTATTTGGAACAGGGAAGAGGAAGAACTCTGATATCCCACAGATATTGGGATAGCAGCTTGAAATACATTGGGAATCTCAGTCTCTATTTATAGTAAACTATTAAAAATCAATATACTAGCTCTTCTGTATGACTGTTCTACCAGCCCACAGGCAGTTGAAAATCTGCTTTGAATTATTTGTGTATAAGTTATAAGTGCAAAATGTAGCTGACAAACATTTTCTTCACTAGTTTCCTTTGAGAATAAAAACATATGTTCACAGGTCAGCTGGCTAGGATTGGGCGTGCAGCCTACATATAGGGAACAGGGTCTGGCAGGCATTTGTTTGGCCTGGACCTCATTAGTTTTACATTTAGCAATTGAGTTGATCCAACAGTAGACTCTATGGAGCAGTTACCCTGTGAGGTGCTTGCAATAAGGGGAGAGAGGGAAGGAGGGAGGAAGGAAGCCAGGAAGCAAAAGAAGGAAGGAAAGAAGACTCTGTAGCCAAATAAGCTTGAGAAACACTGCGTAACCCTGTAATATATACTCCTTCTTGAGGATTTCTAATCCACATGGGCATATTAAATTTTGGATGCTTCCTGAAGTCTAAAACCCATTTAACTACATATAACCAATGTTTCTCCTCAACTTACTTGTCTACATGCATGCCCCCAACCCCAACACACATGCACACACACACACACACACACACACACACACACATGCACGCACACACATGCACGCACACACATACATACATACATACACCCACACTCCACCTTGCTTTCTCTCATTTACCACCTAATAACAACTCACAGCATACTTTAGGACATGCCTCTCTAACCTGCTAAATAATGTCTTCAAGATGTGAAGAGATCAGTTCAACTCCGCCAGAGATCTTATCTTTAAACATGGCACTAACAGAACTGAAGCACTAGAAGGGTTTGCCTTAACAGACCTTCAAAAGTATCCCAGGCCCTTAGCAATAATGAGAAACTAAGAGAATGATTATGGAAGCTATTAATCAAATACCCCTGGTTTTTGGATTTCAAGACTGACAATTAACATTACTTCAGCCTTTGTAGCTTTTTTATATTTGTGTGTTTTTAATTTAAAACTGAATGCACAGCGACCTTCAGGTAGTCAGGCAGCCACTGCAGTGGGGCATATGTCACAACTGTCAGCACAAGAGATTAGCATCATGGGGTTTATCTACAACAGAACAGCTTCGAAAATAGACGCTCCTAAAACCTCTCGTTGTTTATGTCGGACGAATAGAAAACGATGCTGTTTCCATTCAGTTGACTGTCAGTGTGTTTCCATGGATATGGGAGGGGAATTTATGTTTGGAAACACTGCACAAAGTCAGTGGCTCCAATAACTTAGGTCCTGGAGTGTCTGTTGCAGGGCATGGAGAGTGTGAAGCGGGCAGATGCCAGTGCTTCAGTGGCTGGGAAGGAGATCGGTGCCAGTGCCCATCAGCATCAGCCCAGCACTGTGTCAATCCAAAGGGCCAAGTGTGTAGTGGAAGAGGCACATGTGTATGTGGCAAGTGTCAGTGCACTGATCCCAGGAGCATCGGCCGCTTCTGTGAACACTGCCCCACGTGTCACACAGCCTGCAGCGAAAACTGGTATGTGTTCTCCAACTCCAAACATACATGAAGCAGTCCTTCACCATAGCTATGTTCATCCTTTTATTTTGCCTTCCTTAATCTTAGAAGTTGCTGGATTTTCTCTACCAGATAAATTTGTTATCATCATGCTAAAAAGGAACTGAATAGGGACTTTAGGAACAAGAAAACTTAGATTCTAACTTTTGGCCACTAGATAGCTGTGAAAGCATTGGAATTGATCTAGGCATTCACTGCTTTACTCTTTTTTTTTTTTAACGTTTATTTATTTATTTTAGGAGAGAGAGAGAGAGAGAGCGAGCGAGCACATAAGCAGGGGGAGGGGCAGAGAATCCCAAGCAGGCTCCACGCTATCCCCAACATGGGGATATCCCCAAGGGGATATCCCCAACATGGGGCTCCACATCCCAACATGGGGCTTGATCTCATGAAACGTGAGATCATGACCTGAGCCAAAACCAAGAGTCTGAGGCTTAACCGACTGAGCCACCTAGGTGCCCCTGCTTTAGCTTTGTTGAAACAGGTTTGTTGTTTTGAAGAATAAGATTTGGTGTTCATAAGGACTCACTGTTTTTTACCCAGCTTTCATGAGATATAACTGACATATAGCCTTGTTTACACAAGGCTTAAGGTATACAACATGATGATAATTGATGGCAGTTTACCATCAATTAGCTGTTTGATCTAGGGTATGTTGTCGAAATTCTCTGTGCCTCAGTTTCTTGATATTGAAAGTGATGATTATAATAATACTTTGCTATATAGTTCTGTGACAGAATTAAGTTAAATGATTCATGTGAAAAAAACCCCAACATTTTTTACTTGGTGCATAATAATCCTAGAATAAATATTAGCTATTATTACTGGGTTTTTAAATTTTTTTTATTTTTGAGTTTTTTAAATTATTTTAAAAATAAAGAAAGAGGGGCGCCTGGGTGGCGCAGTCGGTTAAGCGTCCGACTTCAGCCAGGTCACAATCTCGCGGTCCGTGAGTTCGAGCCCCGCGTCGGGCTCTGGACTGATGGCTCGGAGCCTGGAGCCTGTTTCCGATTCTGTGTCTCCCTCTCTCTCTGCCCCTCCCCCGTTCATGCTCTGTCTCTCTCTGTCCCAAAAATAAAAAAAAAGTTGAAAAAAAAAAGAAAGAAAGATACTGGCTATGAAGCACCCCTGGAAAAAAGTGATGTATAAGTAATAGGTGATATGTTAAGTGAAGATGGCATTATTGTTTTGTGACAGTAACTAATTTTCCAGTAACAATTTGAGCCTGCTCAAAGACCACTACTCTAAACATCATTGTGCCTTCTAATTTGTTTTATTCAAAAATTTTAAGACATTCACTTTCTCAGATTGGTAGCTCAAGTAAAATTTTTAAAATTATACATGGTAATTTATGTAACTCTCTTGGAAGTGCAGTACTTAAACATAATGATGGAGTTATTTCTAATGAACCCAAGTGAAACTTGAATTGTGTATTCACTGCTAAATTTTTCTAGTAGTATAACATTTATCTTCTAAAATATTTTTGCTAATTTTATTTGTAATAAAAGTTTCTTATGTATTTCTTGGGTATTTTCTTCTCAATACAAAAAAATCATTATTTTGACTGTACACATTATTAAAATAGTTTTAGTGATTAGAATATAATTTTGCATGGTATTAAATTCAGCCAGTATTACAAATAAATATTTTGGCTTTCTTTCCCAGTTTTACAAGACTACTATCCTAAAACAGTACTCTATTTTGATATTTTATGTCTTGCAAAAAATACTATGGGCTTACAACTGCCGGAGTCCAGCTCCAGCAGGTCCAGGGGTTCCAGAAGGATGAACAGCGTCGGAGAAAAAGTGAAAATAAAACAAAATTAAAACAAAAATAAAAATAAAAAACTGAAATAAAAAGCTAAAATAAAAAACTAAAATAAAAATGGACACAGACAACAGCAGTGTGTTGAACTGGCCGATTTATTGCAGTAAACGTGGCATTATATATAGTAGTGATTTCCTTGTAGCATACATCAACTATGTTTTTCTAACATTACCTAATTTTGAAAATGTTCCTATGTATAAACGACCTTTAAGAAATAACATGGTGATTTTCCCCTAACTTTCCCGCATACACTTTGATTATAGATTAATTTCTTACATTATTCCATTATGCACCTGCGTTTATCTATAATCTACAAAGCATTTGCTTTGCTGTTCTCGTGAAAGGCCCTCCATTTCTCAACACCTCAATTGGAACAGTTACAGGGACATGACCTCCTAACCACTTGAAGCCAGAAGAACAATGTATTTGCCTCAGTCCGAGGTGCCAGAAAGGGGCTGAAAAAGCCTTAGAAACCCATGCCTCATACATTCTCAGAGAGACAATGCACTTAGGAACCAATGAACCATTCTGTAGTTTAACAGACTGGGTTCAGTCATCATCTGGAATGCCTCCAGGGGGCCAGGTGGGCCTAGGGGTTGAAGTCACCTGTGTCAAGAGATACACTCGTTAGTTGCCAGAGTGAGGCTTTCAAATCCATATGTCTCTCCTTTACAGGCCCTCTTTGCTGGCAAAGGTATGAGGCTATCCTTCCTGTAAGTAGAGGAGTCTCCATAGGGGATGGCAAGGGCTAAACCTAAGGCTGCACAATTTCTTGGGGAACCTTATTTTCTTCCCTAATGGTTCTTTTCCCAGGGGGCCTGCCAAGGGCAATTCCCCAACAGACAATACCCCAGGTGGTTTTAAGGCCAAATTACGTAAAAGCGGGAGGACAAGAAGCTTCACTGTCAGTGGGCTGCCTTGCAGTCACCAATCCGTCCACAGCCTGGGCCCTGCCACTCAGGCTGGGATAGCTCGGCTTCCAGCATACAACATATTCGAAGATTAAATGTTTCGTTTCTGTTTGTCTTTATAGGAATTGTGTGCAATGTCTTCACCCTCATAATCTATCTCAAGCTATACTTGATCATTGTAAAACTTCATGTGCTCTCACAGAACAGCATTATATGGACCAAACATCAGGTAAACCAAAGCTTACTAATGAAAGCACTGGAGAGTATCTGTAGAGAATCATATTCCCCCAAAGAGCCCACAATCAATCATCCTAAAGAAAGGAAAAACTGCTTCAGTGTTTTCAGTCTTCTAGAGATGGTACTTTATAAAAAGCAGCTGAGTATATTTGCCATAGTTCAGCTGAATGAGTAGATCTCCTGTCTCAGTTATCCAGCTAAATGTCCATGCTGGGCCCCGCTATGGAAGCACACCAAGCAGAGTGTCTACAGAGGCCTCAGTGAGCCAAGAATGGAAATTTCCTATGTACAGTCCGTTTCACCCTTAGACATAAACTCTATGGAGACATTCTTCTCTTTCATAACCCAGCTTCCTTCCAGTTACAACCTTCCTCATGTAAAACCAAAACTCTCCTTTATGTTTCAGGTGAACCAAAAATTCTAAGTAGCAATTACATGCTTTTGCAAAATATATGTCCTAAAAAGGGCCATCCCTTTCTGGTGTTTTTCATTCTGAAATAAATATAATTTATGGGTAAGTGATTATAAAGGCAGCCTAATGGAAAGGGCATGAAAACTTTTAAGCTTAAAGCATGTTCCTTGACACCAATAAGAAATACCAGCCCTCTTACAAAATTTCCCTGAGCCTCAGTTTCCTCATCTGTAATGGAGATGATAATACCAACCTCAAATATTGTATGACAGCAAATGAGCCAGTGAACATGACATAAATATTTAGATTAAAAGATGACACACAAATGGGAGAAACATGTGAAAGCTGTGTTCAAAGACCACTTTAAGACAAAACTTCATTAGAACTCAAAAGCCAGTATCCGACTTTGCTCAGGTGTTAAGGTGTTGAAGTACACATGAATTAGAACCTAAGCTTTAAATTATGTCTTCTTTGAAAGAATTTCTACTGCTACTATTATTTCTAGTCTCTCCTCCAACCTATGAAAATAATTCCAGCTCTTACAGAGCCTGCACAGAAGAATAAAGTTTCTCCAGTTGTGTTTCCTTCTTCTCTTGCATCCACACTGATCTTAGTCCATAATAAATTTGGCTTTGAAAACAGCCCATGTGCTGCCAGCTGGGGCTGCAGCAATCACTCCAGAAAGCCAAGTGCCTTTTCTAATAAATAGAGCCCTTCCTGTCAACATGTCATGTATTATGTTAAGTAAACAAACCTACTCTGACCTAAGTGTGGTTACAAAAAGTATTCCCTTAAAGGTCCTTAGGAAAAGCCCTTGCTTGACCTAAACCAAGATGAGAGTCATGGCCAAGGCTAAAAGTTTGGCTATCCAAAATGATATTCTAACATTTTAAAATGCATGCAGACTTGAGCCTTGAAAATGTCCTCTATCCTAACCCATTAGAAATATTTGTAAAATGTAACAGTAGCTAGGGGGCTCCCCTCCCTTTCACAACTATGGTGGAAGGAGAGGAAAAGGACATTTGTTAGCCACCCCTATTATCTATCCACTCAATCACACTTAAAGGGTGTTTTGGTCTTCTGGCTAAGCTCCTCCTAGGCAAGAAGCCAAAAAGTGGGATCAAGCCACGTGTCCCCTTTAAGGATCTGCTTTAGCCTGATGGACTAGTTCTAAGACAGCCAGAGGAAATGACAGTCTGTCAGGATGAAAGGCATGCATGTCATAGACCTGAAGGTCACTCTGGAAGACTCCAAGGGCACCACTTTTGAATAGAGCATCTTGGATTGTCTCTGTGTGTGAGAACAGTAACAAAGGGAGACTTGTACTCTCATTTGGTGTTTCTATTCCAATTAGTAGCCCTCCGGACTCCCTTTACCCTTTCTTTCAAGGACCCTTGTCATTGACCAAAAGAAAACTGGCTCGAAGTGTTCTCACTTGGTGAGGAGCCCTTACATTGTTCCTGAGCTCTTGGTTTATTCAAAAGCATGCTTGGTCATCCCTTGGGAATTCAGACAGAAATTACCCATGTTTGGGTAAGGTCTAAGACTTGGAAGGTCCCCTCTCAAAAGGCCCTCTCAGGGAGACCTTCATACATTTAGGTGAAGTCCCCAAAGTCTGGAGAATGGGTAGAAAATACTTGCCTCTTTAAGCCAGGAGGTAATTTTGTGAATCTGGGGCAGCTGGTGAGTTCTGTGGAATACTGACATATTGTGCAATGTTCCCCTTAAAATAGGGTAATACTTCTGGCATCCACAGAGCCTGCAGACTTTCCAACTAGAGTTTGCCAAAGGTCTGGTACTAAAACAGAGACCTAGTATGTTCCTCCTCTTAATGCAGCATTTTCTTCGCCAGCTAGTAATTATTTGTTCTTGAAAAAAATACACAGTGAATTTTTAGAAGCAAAACATGACAGATTTGGTTAATGGACAAGTAAAAACCAAATTAATAAAAATTGAGGAAAGAGATTTGCATATTGCCCCGAGTTGGACACTCCTACTCCCTGGAGAAGCTACTTGTAATAATAATGGAAATTTACACGACAGTTTCAAAGGAAATAGCTATTCATCTATTAGAGTAGTACTGCTTTTAGCTTCAGCATTGTTTACTTTACTTTCCATTACTGATGTGCAACAAATGAAGAGCAAGCATAACCAGAGAAACATATGCTAATGCACAGAGCTGTTAAATAATTTTTAAATCCTGTTTCCCACTTAGTGACCAACAGTACACACCACAAAAACTGTCTCTTCTCTGCTACAGGTAAAATGTTATTTGTTTAAGGGATTTGGACACATTCCAGTTAGTACAATTAAAGAATGTCTCTTGGAAACATTTTAATAATAAATGTGTAATAAAAAAATTATGGAGTTTATTTTTGAATCAAAAATGGCATTCTCCTGTTTTAAAAATGCAGGTTTGAAAATATCTCTGGTCCTATTAATTGAGACGGAGAACATTGTTTGCTTGTTAGAATCCTTTGATTTACTCATTCTAGTTTTAATCCATTTATTTGTTTGCTTCATTACAGAATGTTTCTCTAGCCCAAGCTATTTAAGAATATTTTTCATCATCTTCATAGTTACATTCTTGATTGGGTTGCTTAAAGTCCTTATCATTAGACAGGTGATACTACAATGGAACAGTAATAAAATTAAGTCCTCGGCAGATTACAGGGTGTCAGCCTCAAAAAAGGTCAGTGAATTCTACAAAAGAATTACTATCAGTATGTCACTGTCCACTTCCAATATTTAGGCTGTTAATTAACGATAGTATTTTTTCTCCATCAAGGACAAGTTGATTCTGCAAAGCGTTTGCACAAGAACAGTAACCTACCGACGTGAGAAACCTGAAGAAATAAAAATGGATATCAGCAAATTAAATGCTCATGAAACTTTCAGGTGCAACTTCTAAAGAGATAAAAAGTACTTTATGGGAAACTGGATTTTTAATAATTGCTCCTAGAAAATATACTGTTAGAAGTCACAGGAGGAGACAAACTGTTCTAGATCATGCTGGTTGCTGGTTGTCCACTTGAATGAAGACTGACAAGCATCCTCATCATCATGTGACTCACATCGCTGCTGAATTTTTCAGAGAAAAATGTGTCTTACTACTGTTTGAGACTAGTGTCATTGTAGCACTTTACTGTAATATATAACTTATTTAGATCAGCATAGAATGTAGATCATCTGAAGAGCACTGATTACACTTTACAGGTACCTGCCATTCCTGTGCTTCCCAGAGAGAGACAATGCTGTGAGATAGTTTGGGCACTGTGTCACTACAAGGGTACAGTAATCCCTCCACCGAACATGTGGATGAAAAAAATAACAGGCAGTTATAGTACTGTTGCCAAACACTTCTACAACTGGCAGTGACTAGACAAGAACATCTAGATGAATAAATGGTTAGTGTTTCACTCATTCAAGAGGTTAATAGATAAAACCTTAATCTTGAGGGAAACTTCTTTCGAAACTGTGTAGTGTTATGCATCTGTTTATGTTTTCTGCTTTTTACAAGATACTAATCCCAACATTCTCTCCTCTTTGCCTTCATGTTTTTTCTTTCTTACAGGATAAGTTTATATTATGTCACAGATGACTGGATTAAATAAGTGCTAAGTTACTACTGCCATAAAAACCTAATAATACAATGTCACTTTATTAGAATACTGATGTTTTAAAAGCTGAATGTTTAATAAGGGACACTGTAAAGTCACATCAAAATCAGAACAGCTTCATTGTGTGCAGACGTGGAGTCTTATATCTTCTTACCTGATAAACTGGATGTTCCACCATTTCATTTGTCTAATCATCAGGTTGAAGTTCACAAGGTATTTAGAAACTCTGCCTCAAGCAAAGTACCACATTTTTTAGTGCGCTCTCTCAGATATTAAATCCAAGTAGATATGAGCATTTTTCAAATTAAAAGCTATAGTAAGCTCTATTCTTTTTTGCATTTCAGTACAGCCTAAGAGATTCTGTCCCTGAATCACCTCAACCCTACTCACCAGAATTTTAAAGGTATACAGTGGGAGGAGGATAGACAATAGCTTAGAAGTAAGCTAATTCATCCTCTTAGTTAGTCAGGGAACTGAGGCTCACAAAGTTTAAATGATTTCTTAAAAAACACCCAAGTGATTAAGTGGCAGCATTTGAAGAGAAATTCTATCTTCGGATTGCCAGGCTAGTGTTCGTTGCACAATATCATGCTACCTCTTGAATCTTTAAAATATTTGATTGGCAAGTATTTTTAAATGTGATTTACTGAAGTCTTAAGTATACGAGCATGAGAAAATTTCAAAGGAAAGCAGAAAAGAGTAATTCAAACTGAATTCCACGACTGGCTTGTAATCTTTCTTGCTAATCAGCTTCTAAGAGAATTCAGCATGGCCTAAGTACAGGGAAGTCCATTCAAACGACAGCCTGTGAGTTGTGTAGTGCTCAGCCTGAGAGCTTGATATAGAGGCCATCAGCTTTTGTCTTCCCCAGTGGAAACTTCTTCACAATTACCATATCCCTACAGACTCATTTGGTCTGATTTTATTGGCTAGAAGTCCAATAGTCCTATGTGTAGTACAGAGCTTTGCCTATGAGAACAAAGGAATTTATTTAAAATGCTTTCTTATAATTAACTTCCCAAATTTGCTGTCTTCAAGCACTGGAAGAAATGCCAGGATATTTGCATTTCAATGAGACTAACTCCCACCCCTTATTTTACCACAAAGAGGATTTAAAAACATATAAGTGTTCTGGAGCAAACACAGCAGTCCCATTAAATGTCCCCTCCAGCCACGCAATTATGATGCTAAGTTGAACTGTATTTCCTTCCCCAAATGAAATTGGGGACATTGACATAATTCAGTACTGTGACTCACTTGTGTGAGATACCTTTGATCACCAAGGATAACATAAAAATCGTATTTTGCAGCCTGCCTGTCACACATAGCATCCATTTTAAAAAGAAAAGATATGGATACACTATAGCTCCCCAAAAGGAAAAAGTGGAAATTATCCATTTATTAAAATGCCAACAATTTTAAAAATTAACATTATAATGTTCATAAACTAATCTCCATGTAGAATGAGTTATCCAAAGGAGCATAATAAAATGAAACCCTTAAAAACCGAGGGTTTCTGTTTTTATGCTGTCACTAGTTTGCACTAATATAATGGACCAACGCTGTTATAGGAAAAGACAGACTTCCTCATAGGCAGTTCAAGGCTTGATGATGATTGTAGTTATGCTTGTGATGTCTTGTGCTTTCTTTTTTTACTTAAAGACCTAATTCTTAAAGATTTTAGAGCTTATATTTTACTTGAATAATGGATATTTTCCTATAAAATGGCTTTGAGAAGAGAATTAATATTTGACTAGTTAGAATTAATTAAAAGGTAAGGGAAAACAGGGTATGCTTAGATTAAATAATTTATGTAAATAGAGCCCATTTTCAACTAATACGACCATAGGAACCTTTTGAGATTCATGATATTAAACAAGTAATGAAATTTTAAATAATTAACAAAGAACTTGAACACTTTTGGTACGATAGCATTTTTGTGCCCTAAAGTATGTAATGATTTAGACATGTGCCATATATACACTACAATATAACTGTATGCATTTTGTTTCTCTGGGGACATCTTTACACCACAGTGTACATGGATTTTTAAACATTTGAAACCTTTTTTTGAAACTTGTTAGTATGTATGAAGTCATAGACATTCTCTGAAAGACTCAAAAATTCACCAAAAATCTGATTATGTACTGAATGTTCAATACAGCTTTGATTTATAAGGATAAAAAGGAGATCTAAGGTTATCAGAATAGATTTATTTGGAGGCAAATTTTTCAAAACTCAAAATTAGCGGGTGAAAAAGATGCAAAACTTCACCAAAGAATAGATTCCAGATTAAAAAAAACATATACTTAATTCCACTAACGATATTCTTGTATATGACAATAGGTATCCATGAGACACTGAAATATGATCATGATGAACTATGAAAATTTTTCTCCATAGAATTATATTCCTTCTGGTACCTGGTATAGTTAAATTATACTCAATGACTTTTCCTTCCTTTCCTTACTCCTAGTTTTCCTACTCACTTTTCCTAAGAGCTTGCCTAAAACTCCAAGCTCAATAAGGCTAATCATGAAAAATAACTGAATGCAATGATATAATGAAGTTCTTCATTTCCAAAAATCTCTTAATGATTTCAAAATTCATTATGCACCTGAGCCAACACACACCCATTAAAATTAAGAATTTAAAATTTTCACAACCATTTGAGCTTCTTTCAGGTCTAAAGGATTTGAGATCTAGATCTTTTAATATAAGTATCAAGTGAAATATAGCTAGTTGGGAGTTCAATCATGTGCACATTGTATTCTGTTTTATATACTCTTAACATTTAACTTATGATGATCCTTATTTATATTGACCTTATGAACTCCAATTCATGCAATGTAAACTGAGATATATTTTCAGAGAAATATAGAATTAGCATTCTTTCAGATAATTTCCTTTTTCTTTTATAATTACTCTATGGCAATTTTTTTATGGGTAACTGATTATACATATTCGTATTTCATTGATTCTAAGATTTCTACTTTTTCAATTCGCATCTCTAAAATTGTGATTATATCTTATAATCATTGGCATCTTAGATGCAGTGTTTAAAGTTGTTCTTATATAACATTACACTAATTCATCTTTAAATGTTCATGGGGATAGGGACATTCCTTTTCTTATAAATATTTCAGAACCAATTTATGGTAACATGTGAAGCCAATTTTCAGGACAACTGAATCACATACAACTCATCATGGAGCCTATCTGATTATGAGCTCAGATCCTGCAAACCTTTAGGTTGTAAAAGCTCTTTCATCTTCCTATTTATACTTTATGCTACTGGCTACGATTTCAGCATACCTACCTTAACTAATAAGAATGGGTGGGTTTCTCCCAATTTTGCTAACAAATTTTTAATCTCTCTATGCCTTTCTAAAGAATACTTTCATATGATCATCTCAGTTTTAAACAGAATTAACTGGAAAATACATGAAACCATTGTAATTAGATTTTGTAGTATCTTGTATGTCTGATGTCAATAACAAAAGAAAAATATGATACAACCAATCAGTACTGTAGGAAAAAAACAAACTGTCCCCTCAAGTCCTCCTACAATTTTATTCTTTCTCATTTCTGCTCTTTGGTTTGATTTTTTCTTTGGCTCTGATAAATTTACCTTCAAGCCCATGTAATGACTGTCATTAAACTGCATATTTAAGTTATTTGAATTATGTAAAACAATTGTTCAGCTATCTGGGCAGCTGTTAATGAAACACCTGAGAGTAATAACACTACTTTTTTATCTACCTGCATACTTTCCTGCATAAAATCTATCTTCATAAGCTAACTCTATTATTCAGATTTCCAACCTCTATGGCCTACTTCAGTTAAAATTATTTAACCCAACAATAAAAAAAAAAAAACCCTGCAGTTATCAAGGATGGAAAATGTGTGATTTATGTAAAGAACATTTACTAACTTTACACTATACCACAGATAAATGTGATTTTGATAAGAATTCTCCACAATAACAAAATTTATGGTACATAAATTTTATTAAGAATATTGAATATGAAATATTTTAATTCTAAATTGTAAGAAAATATAAATTTGCACATAATATAGAAATTCATTTTATGTATATTTAATACAACTTTAAAAACTATTTTACATTTACCAGCTACTTCATTAAAGTTTTTTAAAACCTCTGCAAAAATAAAATTTAGAAATGTTTTTAAATTATCAGTAATAAAACCTTATTTGTCTCGTTTAACAAATCCCACCTTTGTAAAAAAAAATAATATAGAGTGTATTTTTAAATTAAAATATTTGAATATAAAATAGCTCTTAAGAAAAACAAATTCTCATTAAACAAATTTCTTATTATTTCTGGCTTTAAATTATACATAAAGTTAAATTGCCTTAAATGACACAGAAAATTAGGAAATATGATAATTTCACAAAATATACTATGAAACTGTTCATGTAATTCTAATTGACTACTAACTTCTGTTTTATGTATTTATTAAAGAGCTGACACTGTAGTTTGTTGTGAGATGTTTATTTTTCTAACAGAGCTTATAACAGTTATGACCAGGCATTTAATTAATGCATCATTCTGTTTAATATAGATATTAATCAATGTGAAATTTTATGTTTTAAAATAAAAATGTAAAGATCTAAGAATGCACAAAATGCTTCTTTGTTTACCATTGTGTGTTACATGACCCTTGGAGCTGCCAGACAATAGCATTCCCACATGAGGAAATGTAGTAACATCCATACATTGTCATTGGTAGAGGACATTACATAATTCCAAAAAGCTACTTGAAGAAAGTTGTAAAGCCGATGATACTGAAAGATGTAGGGCCATCCAAATTTCTCTATTCCCTTTTGATAGCTGCTCAGCCAACAGTGGAAGTAGAAAGAATATCCAAATTATAAAGAACTGAAAAATTAGCTAAAAGATAAATCAGGCTTTCTTTACTAGCCAGAGACTTCTACCATCACTTTGATACAAATGTAACATGTTCATAAATTTCAGTCACACATTCTGGAGAGCCATATTTAACAACTGAAATTTATGGAATACCCTTGTGTGTTTGTGATTGTGATTGTTGTGTTGTGATCTGAGGGCCGAGAGTAAAGCACATGAGGGGACAAGTTAAAAGTTAAATAAGACATGTAGACAGATTGCCTATCATTAAGAATTTTAATAGTTTGAAGGAAAATGTATATGTAGCACATCTATAAGTAGAAGTTGCACTAGAAAGATCAGATGGAAGCTATAAGTAGGTCCCACAAGGACTTTATTTTTGAGGATACATCCCAGTTGGGTTTGGGATTAGTCTTTCAGTCTCAGAATCATGATTTTGTTATGAGTGCCATTTGGTCCCATTTTTTCCCTTCTATCTTCGATAATAGGACCTGAGTTTCAGTAGAGCACACAGCTAAGACTGAACTACCTAGACTCCTTTGCAGCTAAATGTGTTACAGGACTAAATGATGCCAGTGAAACGTGCAACTCTGGATCTCACTTCCTCTTTCCCTCTTTTTATTGTCTGGATCTCACTTCCTCTTTTCCTCTTTTCGTTGTCTGAAACAACTGGAGCAGCTGTCTTAGCAAAGGAAGCCCTATACTTAAATTGTCAGAGCGGCCCCTTCAATCATCTGCTCACCTCAAGACTGACACCTGGTGGGGAAACAATCTTTATAGCTAAACCACTGTATTAGATGTTCTAGCAGATAATCTGCACTCTAACAATGTATGCTTTATATAATTGTTTCACTGATTATTCAGCAATACTAATACCACTTCCCTCAATTTTTCAAATAAGAAAAACAAGGCACGGAGATATTAAGGACTTTGTATACATACACACAGCCAGCAAGTTACCAAGGCAGAATTCATACCCAGATCTGTTTTACGCTCCATAAATGACTGATCATGTTTTGTGAGGACAGATTTTACTAGTTTAATTAGCTTTACTAATTTATTTCTCCATACCATTCCCAAATGTGCAATAAATTAAGTTGGAGAGTTAATGTATGTGCAAAAGTACTACACAGGAAGGAGTGAATAGGCTTTAAAAACGAAAAAAAAATTTTTTGGTAATGTACTCAGATGTTGGAGCTAAACTGGAGCAGGTCTATAGAAGAGAGCATTTGGCCTAGACTTTGAAGAAAAGATGAGTGTGGACATGCAGAAAGGCAATGTCACGGAGAGTTAGGGGAATGGTAAAGCAGACAAGACTGGGAATTCCATGTAATACCACTGAAATCTTGTTGAGATACAACATTAGATAATGAAAGGCAGTAGCCTACAGGTGCTAAGTTATGGAGAACTTGATTCCCAGGGTTAGAAGTTTGAATTTGGGGTAGGGAAAAGCAAGCTCTAAAGCTTAAGAAGAGTGATGTTGTCGGAACTATATATAGCTTGGCATATACTTATATAAAACAAATATATTTTTTAAATTAAGCATTAATTTCATATCCTTTAATACTAAATGTCAATATTCAATTCTATTAATGTTGAATCACTATGTTGTACACCTGAAACTAATGTAACATGTGTCAACTATACTCAATTAAAAGTTTCTTTTTAAGTATTATTAAGTATTAATGGTATTAAATGCTTTTTATACCAAATTTAAATATTATTTAGTACTAATATAAAAAAATTGGAAGTATACAAAATCAGGAAAAAAAATATTAATTCTAACTTCCTAACATCAATCACTTTCACATCTAAGCATATTTTCATTTCATTTTTCTCTGTACTTTTATCACTTCTATTGTGCAGATAATGCATATTTATTATAAAACATCCAAAAACACCTAGACACTACAACTTAAATAAATATTTCTCTGGTCTGACCACCCAGCATTAAACATTGCCATATATTTTCCAGACAGATATACGTGTTTGTACCTAAGACAGAAATATGCTACGGACAGTCTAGTATAAAAATACTTTTGTTCAAAGCATTTCAAGTATTTTTCCATGTCAATATTTTAACAATCATTTTAATAAGTGTATGTTATCCCATCCATAAATGTGCCACTATCTCTTATATGCACTGAGTAAAGAATGAGCAGGATATAATACCAAGTATAAAATCTTGGTTAAAAACTTCAGTATTCAACAAGAGGAGATTGGTTAAATAAGTTGCTTTTGAATGGGTGAGATCTACATATTTATAATGGCAGAGAAGGAACCAATGTAGAGAGAAATGTTTATGTTGGGAAGGTTTGAATTGGTCTAGGGTATAATAGGGAAGCATTTCAAACTGTGACAAAGAGGAGTCAGTGAAACGAGCTTAAAAATTTTTTAAGAAGTAAAAATCTAGAGAAAAGTACAAAGGGAGTTGAATATGAGCTACTATTGCAAAGAATATTTGAGAGAATTTGGAGACTGGCTAGATAATCAGTGATAAGAAAAGAAGTTAGTCGAAGAGAATTCCAATGCCAACTCTGAAAGTCACTACAGACTTCTATCCAAATTGGATAAACCTTCCAATCTGGTCTCACAGACCACATTGTTCTTGCCAATTCATGACTTTTAGACTAAATTCTAACTTCATCAAAATATTTGGCCAGACGAAACTAAAGCTGTGAATATTTAAACCATGTCAATGATCATGTTTTCAAAATCATCAAAATAGGCCTAACTGCAAGATAGACAGGATTTCCTTAAAGCAGTTGTTTGTATATGAAAAATTTGATCAGAATTAGAAGTAATGGTAGGCTGCACAAGAAAAATAAATGATACCTTGGCTTTCAACTTGGCAGTCCTTTAGCTCTTATTTGGACTGGTGCATTATTTAGTGCTTAGGACCTGGTACTGTTTAGACTTCTTCCAGTGAATTGCTTTAAGCTTCAAAAAAAATCCTCAGACTATAGTAGTGAGAGGAAAACACTTACTTCCTTTATTGGGCTTTGTCATATTCTGTGCTGTTTTTTTCATTGTTATGACTACAAACTACACTCTCACCATCATTAAGGTCACGAAAGATCATTATCCACATAAGAAAACCTTAATTTGACATTAGCAACAATTATTTTTTACATTTCCCCCTATTAATTATAATCTATAAGTCCATGGTTCTCAAAGGGCAGTCCCCAGACCAGCAGCATCAATGTCACATGAAAACTTACTAGAAACTCCAAATATTCTGAACCAGAAACTTGGAATGGGGCCCACTGATCTGTGTTTTAACCTGCTCTCTAACTAATTCTAATGTGTGCCAAAGTTTAAGAACCATTTCCATAAAGAGTGAAAACTAGCATCAACAGACCATAAGCTATGGGTTATGCTTACTAATCAGTACCTGATAATCAATATTCAGTACAGGCACTCAGTAAATAACTGCTGAGAGAGTCAATGATGTTCTGTTTTCTCTGAGCCCCTGAGACATGTCCCTGAGAAAAACCTGTGCTCAAAATTTCCCTGTCATTTGTTATAGTTAAAATCAAAGTAATAAAATGATTGTCTTGCATGTTATTTTTAAAAATAAGGTTGACTTCAATTACTTTTTATAGGAAACCTAACATCTCCAGTGCATGTAGAGGCCCACATTAAATATTTTGATTATCTATAGCCAGTTCTCATTTTTCTGTCACTGAAAACCTCTCTGTTTTTTTCCAAAAACTAAATGTATTTATATTTGTGTGCATTGTAAACAGTGGAGGAGCTCCATCATTACCCAAATTAACAGGGGAATTCCTAACATGGCCTTTGGAATTCCATCCTGGTCAGAGGACTCAATCAAATCTTCTCTTCACACCCTCATCCCCACCAAAGTATACAACATATCTCCTTCTTCTCTGTTTAGTGACACAAGTATCCAGGTCTATTTGTTGTATTCAGGAAATACAAGGAGGACGGCCACACCAAGGACAGCTAGGCACAGCATCCCTTCTATTCTATTCCCTGGTCATTGGAGTAGAAAATGCTTATGTTCCCTCTTACTTTGAGGAATCACATCTATTTACTCTTCTCTCAGGTCTAATTCACTTCTTTCTCCCTTGCCCTAGACCTAGTGTAGCAGGATTCTCACACAGAGAGTCATGACATCGAGGCTTTTCTTCTAGGAAGCAACTTAATTCACGCAGCACTGCTCAGTTGGGTTTGTACCCGAAAAACAGAGCCTGGAATGTCATGTGACATAGTTTTTTAAATACATTTTCTGTTTCTTTGTTTCCCATATACAGTAACACACAAACATGCCATCTGATTAAGTGTCTCTTGTTACAAGGTTGTGAGGGATGTTGTCAAGTACATGTATAGCCAAGTTGCCTTGAGGTTTTATTTTGTTTTGTTTTTTCTCTCCTTAGAGAGGGAACCCTACCACACTAGGTTTATATTCTCTTGAAAAAAAAGTAGATCTATGGACATGTATCCACATTTGTCTCTAGTCCACTAAATTTTGCACTTGTTTTGGTAGTATTTCTGCTTTTGTGTGGGCTTGAAAAGGGGAAAACAATGCTTATATTGCCAATGAATAGCAAAATGGAAAAGAAATACATATGTATGTGTATTTAACAGACAGACCCAAAATAAAATAAAAAATGGTACTGAAAATTGGTTCTGGGACTCTGGATCCTTTGAGCCATGGAAAATATAGAGAGGGCAGAGATGGTAGGGATAAAAAGATCGGTTAAAAAGATTTTTTTTTACAGATCTCTGCTTTGAGTCTCTATTTCACCTCTCTCCAGGGATCGGGTAAAACATATTCCCTCTAACTGCCAGCCTAGTGGGACTTCAAGGGACCCACCAGAGGCTCTGAAATGTGTTCCTGCATCTGGGAGACAGAGAAGTCTGATGTCTGGCTCATGCCAGAAAAAGAGGCTCCATCAGGAACACCGGCGTGGCTTAGTCGGTTCAGCATCCGACTCTTGATTTCAGGTCACATCATGATCTCATAGTTCCTGGGTTTGAGCCCCGCGTTGGGCTCTGCTCTGACAGAGTAGAGCCTACTTGGGATTCTGTCTCTTCTCTCTCTGCACTTCCCCCTCTCTCCTGGTCTTTCAAAATAAATAAATATTTTAAAAATTAAAGAAAAAAGAGAGACTTCAACATAGATTGGTGCTGATAACATATAAGGCTATGCTCCGGGTCTTATCTTCTCCTAGGATGAATGGCTAGCACTAGGTATGTCTACCTATTTCTAACTGTCTATTCTTACTCTATAGGTTAGAGTATAACTTGAAACAGAATAAGTAAGTGCCATTTTTCTTCCTTTCAAATATCAAAACAATAATCTCAGACTCTTCTCAAGAATGATTTTGGATATAATTTACAACTCCCTCTCCCTGACCACAGAATCTGAAAACTACAAATAACATGTATTGAAAACTTTTCCCCAAATACTGTTTATTATGTTTTTTAAAAGGAATTAGAGGAGGGTGTCTAAGATGGCAGCATAGAAAGATCCTGAACTTGCCTCCTCCCACAGACACACCAAATCTACAACTATAAATGGATCAATTCCCTCTGAAAAAGATCTCAAAACTAGATGAACTGCTCTGTACAACAAAGAACAAAGGAACATATTGAGAGAGGTAGGCGAGGCAAACACACAGTCTTATTTAAAAAAAAAAAAAACAACAAAAAACAACAACAACAAAAAAACACCTACCCCTAATAGAGGGACACACAATAAAAAGGGATCTCACCTGAGAGGAACTTCTCTCAGAGGAGCAAGGGGTTGGTGCCCCACACTGGGGACCCCTACTCCTAGGATCTGCACCAGAGAGACAGCCCCAGGATATCTGGCTTAGAAAACCAATAGGGCTGATATCTGGAAGTCCCAAAGTGCTAAAGGAAACAGAATTCCCCCTCGTGGATGACTCACATTCAGTCTTGCTCATCCTGAGATGCAGTGAAAAAATAGCAGCTTGAAAAGCACTTAGACTATATGAGAAGGAGATTCACTTCCTGATTTGAGGGCATCAGCTAAAGGGGCTGCTGAATCAGTTGAGACAGTCCCAGAAGGGGGAAACTCTGGTGGGTGCCATTGCTACATTCTCCACACAGCCTGCTAGCACAGATGGGTGAACTTGGATAGAGCACCCTCCTGCCACTTTGCTGGGATAGGTGAGACAAGCAATCATAATATTTGCTGAGGCCAGAGAGTGTGGGTGGTTGCAGCACTCCCCTATTCCTAACTAGGGCAGATCAGAGAGTTCTTCTGCTCCCCAGCTAAAGTCTGCAGGTGCAGCCAATTGCAACATTCTCCCTCCCCCTGGCTGGGGCTGGCCAATATGAGAGCTCAGAGCATTCTCTTGCTCTCAGCCTAAAGCTGGTGCATGTAGAATCAAGGCACTTCCCTGCTGCACTGCTGAATCCCACAGAAGGGTGCACTCAAGACATTATTCCCCTGCCTTTCAGAAGCCAGCAAGCCTGCCCACCCCCATCCCCCACTCTCCAGCTGCCTTGCAAAAGCCAGCAGGCACATGCAATCCACACAAGGGATATTCCTTGATTGCCTGGCCCTGGTGGCCAAGGGGGCTGGCATTCCAGAGCTCCATGGGACTGTAACAATTGGAAAGACAGTTCTTGGCAGGCCACCACACCCAGGGCACTGCACAGACAGCAGACTGAAACACAAGTCCAGTCTTCCTGTAAAAAAGGCCCATTTATTTAGCCTGGAGTTTCAGTATGAGGGATAAGCCTCAGGATTTCCACACATCTAGATACTAAGGAGGCACTCACTCCCAGGGAACATAAACAGTGAAAAGCCATCTTTGCATACCCATTGACCTCATTACAGCTCAAGGAGACTTCCCAGAAATAGCCTATACACAACTGTCACACAGAGGACACCTCCATATCTAGTTTGCAGACCAGTAGAGATTACAATTGTAGCCATACAGAATTGTATATGTGTGCATACTTTAAAAGCTGCTGCTTAAGGGTCTGGCTTCCAATCAGCAATGAAAATAGGTGCTAAATGAGATTCCTTCCTTTGGATCACTAACAAATCTTGGCACACCCTCAACAATGGGGACATATCAGGAATAAATCAGGTGGTTCAGACAAACACAAAGGTTCCAAGGACAACCAAGAGCTAGGGCAAGGTTAAAGAAGGATCATCACCTGCACCAGGCCACTCTTTCAAGACTGAGAGAGGTAGCTCTTTCACCTAATACATAGAAACAAACACAGAGAATCAAATAAAATAAGGAAGCGGAGAAATATGTTCCAAATGAAAGAATAAGATAAATTCTCAGAAAAGGACCTTAATGATATGGAGATAAGTACTCTACCTGATAAAGAATTCAAAGTAATAGTCATAAATATGGTTACTAAACTCAGGAAAAGAATGGATGAACACAAGAGAACATTAACAAAGAGATAGCAAACAGAAGTACTAAACAGAAGTCACAAAGCTGAAGAATACCAACACTGAACTGAAAAATACACTAGAGAGAATCAACAGACTGGATGAAGTAAAAAAAAAAAAAAAATGGATCAGTGAGCTGTAAGATAAAGTACTGGAATTCACCCAAAGAAGAAAACAAAAAAGAATTTTTTTAAGATAATTTAAGGGATATCTAGGCTATCAAGAGGAATAACATTCACATTATTGGGGTCCCAGAAGGAGAAGAGAGAGAGAAGAGGGGCAGAAAATTTATTTGAAGAAATAATGGCTGAAAACTCCCCCAACCTAGGAAGAAAAAAAGCAAATATCCAAGTCCAGGAATCCCAAAGAGTTTTAGATAATATGAACCCAAAGAGAGCTACATCAAGACATTATAATTAAAATATCAAAAGTCATGTTAATCTGGTTTGTTTCTTAAATTCCACATATGAGTGAAATCATATGTTATTTATCTTTCACTGATGGACTTATTTTGCTTAGCATAATACTCTCCAACTCTATCCACATTGTAAAAATGTTTCATTCTTTTTTATTGTTGAGTAATATTCCATGTCTTCTTCACGCAGTCATCAGTTGATGGACATTTGGGCTCTTTCCATAATTTAGCTATTGTTGGTAATATTGTTATAAACATTGAGGTTCATGTATCTCTTCGAATCAGGACATTTGTATCCTTTTGCTAAATACCTAGTAGTACAATTGCTGGATCATAGGTGAACCCAGGGGAAGGGGGCGGGGGGCAAAGTGCGGAGGAGAGGCAATCCAGGAAACACATTCTTAACTATAGAGAACAAACAGGGTTACTGGATGGGAGATGGGCAGGGGGTTAGCTTAAACAGGTGATGGGTTTTAGGAAGGACATTTGTTATGATGAGCACTGGGTGTTGATGAGTCACTAAATTCTACCCCTAGAACTAATATTATACTGTATGTCAACTTATTGGAATTTAAATGACAATTTGGGGGGAAAAAAGAAAAAAAAAACATGTCAAAAGTTAAAAAAAAAAAAGGTAAACAGAGAATCTGTTTTTTATTTTGTATTTTTAAATTTTTTTTTAAGAGAGGGCGAGAGTGTGCATGGGGGAGGAGGGACAGAAGGAGAAAGAGAGAGAATCATAAGCAGGCTCCACACCCAGCATGGAGCCTGACATGGGGCTTGACACAGGATTCAATTTCAGGAACCATGAGATCATGACCTGAGTCAAAATCTAGTGTCAGATGCTTAACCAACTGAGCCACTCAGGCACCCTGCAAGAGAGAATCTTAAAAGCAACAAAAGAAAACCAAATTGTTATGTACAAGGGAAACCCAAAAAGGCTATTAGAATATTTCTCAGTAGAAACTTGGCAAGCCAGAAAAGAGTGGCATGTCATATTCAAAGTGCTAAAAAGAAAAAATTTCCAATCAAGAATACTCTACATGGTAAGGAGACCATTCAGGTTTGAAGGAGAGATAGAGTTACCAGATAAGCAAAAGCTAAAGGTATTCACCACTACTAAACTGGCCATACAATAAATATTACAGGGACCTCTTTAACCTGAAAAGAAATGGCATTATTAGTAACAAGAAAATACACAAAGGTAAAAATCTCACTGGAAAAGGTAAATATTTGGTAAAAGCATGGATTAATCCCTTATAAAGCTACTAAGAACACTAAAAGTCAAAAGTAGTAAAAATTAACTAAAAATATAGTAATTAGCTAATGGATACATAAAATAGAAAAATGTGAAAAGTGACATCAAAAACATAGAATGTGGTGGGTGGAGTAAAAATGTAGAGTTTAGGAAAGTGTTCAAATTTAAGCTGTTATCAATTTAAAATATACTGCTATATTCACAGGATGATACATGTGAACTGCATGATAAGCACAGGGCAAAAAATGATGGTAAATACAGAAAAGAAAAAAAGCAATCTAAACATAATACTAAAGAAAGTCACCAAATCAGAAAGGAAGAGAGAAAAGAAAAGAAAAAAAAAAAAAAAGGAATAGAGAGGAACTACAAAAGCAGCCAGAAAACAATTAACAACATGGCAGTAAATACACACCTATCAATCATTACTTTAAATATAAATGTGCTAAATTCTCTCATCAAAAGACATAGAGTGGCTAAATAGATTAAAAACCAAAACCAAAACCAAACACACAAACAAAAACCAAGACACACATATAAACTGACTATAAGAGACTCATTTTATAAGTAAAGACACACACACACACTGAAGGTGAAGGGATGGAAAAACATATTCCATGCAAATTAAAATGAAAAGAAACCTGGTATATTTATATTCAGACAAAATAGACTTTAAAACAAGGAATGTAATAAAAGACAAAGGGAGCACTACATAATGATAACATAGGAACATCAAAATTTATAAAGTAAATATTAACAGATCTAAAGGGAGAAATTAACAGCAGTACAATAGTTGGAGATTTTAACACCCCACTTACATCAACAGATAGATCATCCAGATAGAAAATCAATAAGGAAACACTGACCTTAAGCAACATATTAGACCAAATAGACTTATAGATATATACAGAATATTTTATACAAAAGCAGCAAAATAAACATGCTTCTCAAGGAGCATATGGAACATCGTCCAAGACAGATCACATGTTCTACCACAAAAGAAATTTCAGTAAGTTCAAGAAAACTGAAATCATATCAACCATCTTTTCCAACCATAATAATCTAAAACTGAAAATCAATTCTAAGTATAAAACTGTAAAAACTACAAGTATGTGGAGATTAAAAAATATGTTACTGAAAACTACTGGGTTATAAAGGAAGCTAAAAAAAAAAACCTAGAGACAAATGAACACAGAAATATGACCTACCAAAATCTATGGGATACAGAAAAAGCAATTATAAGAGGGAAGCTCACAGTAATACAGGCCTACCTCAAGAAACAAGAGAAATCTTAAATAAACTTTACACATAAATAACTAGAAAAAGAACAAACAAAACACAAGGCTAGAAGGAAAAATTAGAAAGGTGAAAGCAAAACTAAATGAAATAGAGAGTAGAATAACAGTAGGAAATATCAATTAAACTAAGAGTTGGTTCTTTGAAAGACAAACAAAACTGACAAACCTTCAGCCAGACCCACCAAAAAAAAGAGAGAGAGAGAGAGAGAGAGCTCAAATAAATAAAATTAGAAATGAAAGATAACAGTTATAACTGATACCATATTAATATAAAGGATCAAATAAGACTACTATGAAAAATTATATTGCCAGTGAACTGAACCACTAGAAAAAAGTGGATACATTCATAGAAATTTAAAATACTTTAAGACTGAATCGTGAAGGGAAAAAAAACATGATTACAAGAATTACTAACAAGGAGATTCAGTCAGTAATCAAAACCCTCCCAACAAACAAAAGTCAAGGACCAGACACCTTCATTGGTGTTCTGCCAAATATTCAAAGAAGACTTAATACCGATCCTTATCAAACTCTTCCAAAACGCTCAAGAAAAAAAAGCTTCCAAACTTACTATATAAAGCCAACTTGGCCTTGATACTGAAACCAGACAAGGACATCACAAAAAAAGAAAATTATAGGCCAAAATCCCTGATGAACATAGATGCAGAAATTCACAACAAAATTTTAGCAAAAAGAAATTTAAAAATACATTTTAAAATAATACCATAATGAAGTAGGATTTATTCTGGGGATGCAAGGATGGTTCAACATGTCTAAATGAATCAACATGACATACTACATTTTAAAAAGACCAAAGCAACAAAGACTAGAAAGTACGAGAGAATATCACCAGAAACACCAACTCTATAGGTAACACAATGGCACTAAATTCGTATCTTACAAAAATCACTCTGAATGGAAATGGACTAAAAGCTCCAATCAAAAGACAAAAGGTATCAGAATGGTTTAAAAAAAAGATCCATCTATATGCTGACTACAAGAGACTCACTTTAGACCTAAAGACACATTCAGATTGAAAGTGAAGGGATGGAGGGGTGCCTGGGTGGCTCAGTCGGATGAGCATCTGACTTCGGCTCAGGTCATGATCTCACGGGTCCGTGAGTTTGAGCCCCGTGTTGGGCTCTGTGCTGACAGCTCAGAGCTTGGAGCCTGTTTCAGATTCTGTGTCTTCCTCTTTCTCTCTCCTCCCCCGCTCATGCTCTGTCTCTCTCTTCTCAAAAATAAATAAACGTTAAAAAAATTTTTTTTAAAGAAAGTGAGGGGATAGAGAACCATCTATCATGTTAATGGATGTCAAAAGAAAGCTAGATATAAGATATAAGATGGCCATACTTATATCACACAAACTAGATTTTAAAACAAAGATTATAATAAGAGATAAAGAAGGACATTATATCATAGTTCAGGGGTCTATCTGTCAAGAAGATCTAACAGTTGTAAATATTTATGCTCCCAACTTGTGAGAACCCAAATATATAAATCAATTAATAACAAACATAAACTCACTGATAATAATACAATAATAGTAGAGGACTTTAACATCCCACTTACGGCAACAGACAGATCATCTAAGCAGAAAATCAACAGGGAAACAAAAACAAAGGATATGGCTTTGAATGACACACTGGACTGGGTGGAGTTAACACATATATTCAGAACATTTCATCCTAAAGCAGCAGAATACACATTATTCTCAAGTGCACATGGAACATTCTCCAGAACAGAGCACATACTGAGTCACAAATCAGCCCTCAACAAAGTACAAAAAGATCAAGAACATACCATACATATTTTCTGACCACAACCCTATGAAACTTGAAGTCAGCCACAAGAAAAATTTGGAAAGCCCTGAAATACGTGGATGTTAAAGAACATCCTACTAAATAATGAATGGGTTAACCAGGAAATTAAAGAAGAAATAAAAGAAAATAATGAAGCCAATCAAAATGAAAACACAACAGTCCAAACACTTTGGGATGAAGCAAAGGCAATCCTAAGAGGGAAGTATATTGCAATTCAGACCTATCTCAAGAATCAAGAAAGGTCCCAAACATGCAATCTAATCTTGCCCCTAAAAATGAAAGATAAAAATGATACGGTCATCTCAATAAATGTAGAAAAATCATTTGACAAAATTCAACATTCAATTATGATAAAAACTCTCAACAAAGTGGTTATAAAAAGAACATAGCTCAACCTAATAAAAGCCACATATAACAAACCCACAGAAAATCATACTCAGCAGAGAAAACCTTCAAGCTTTTTCTCTAAGATTAGGAACAAGGCAAGGATGCCCACTATTCCCAGTTTTATTCAACATAGTATTGGAAGTCCTAGCCACAGCCATTAGGTAAGAAAAAGAAATAAAAGACATACAAATCAAAAAGAAAGTAAAACTGTCACTACTTGCAAATGATGTGATAAAACCCTCAATACTACACACACACACACACACACACACACACACACACACACAATCTGTTAGAACTAATAAGTGAATTCAGTAAAGTTACAGGATATAAAATTAATACACAGAAATGTGTGGCATTTCTATACATTAATAATTGACTATCAGAAAGATAAATCAAGAAAACAATCTCATGTACATTCACATCAAAAAGATTAATATGGGAATGCAAGCTGGTGCAGCCACTCTGGAAAACAGTATGGAGGTTCCTCAAAAAACTAAATATAGAACTACCCTACGACCCAGCAATTGCACTACTAGGCACTCATCCAAGGGATACAGGTGTGCTGTTTTGAAGGGACACATGCACCCCCATGTTTATAGCAGCACTATCAACAATGGCCAAAGTGTGGAAAGAGCCCAAATGTCCATCAATAGATGAATGGATAAAGAAGATGTGGTGTATATATATACAATGGAGTATTACTTGGCAATCAAAAAGAATGAAATCTTGCCATTTGCAACTACGTGGATGGAACTAGAGGGTATTATGCTAAGTAAAATTAGTCAGAGAAAGACAAAAATCATATGACTTCACTCATATGAGGACTTTAAGAGACAAAACGAACATAAGGGAAGGGAAACAAAATAATATAAAAACAGGGAGGGGGACAAAACAGAAGACACTCATAAATGTGGAGAATAAACTGAGGGTTATGGGAGGCGTTATGGGAGGGGGATGGGCTAAATGGGTAAGGGGCACTAAGGAATCTACTCCTGAAATCATTGTTGCACCATATGCTAACTAATCTGGATGTAAATTAAAAAAAAAAAAGTATATACATTGGACGCATGAAAAAAAAATTCCCATCTCAGGAAAGCACTCAATGATTCATTCAAGTTAACAGACATTTTATTAAACTTTATGAATTTGCATTTTAACATAGGACAACATCTAATTTTGCTGACACCAATAAATAAAATTCAAATTAGGCAAAATTGGAGTAGATAAATTTGGGGGAAATTTAAACTTACCATTGAGCTCAAAATCACCCAATAAATGACTACTTAATCTAAAAAAAAGAGTAAAATAACTAGGAATTAATTTAACCAAAAACATGAAAAACCTGTACATTGAAAACTATGAGATGTTGATGAATGAAACTGAAGAAGACAAAAATAGATAGAAAGATAGTCCACGCTGATGGAATGGAAAAACATACATTGTCTACACTATTCAAAGCAATTTACAGATTCAATGCAATGTATATCAAACTTCCAATGACATTTTTCACAGAACTAAAACAAATAATTCTAAAATTTGTATGGAACCACATAAGACCCTGGAAAGGCAAAACAATCTTGAGAAAGAGGAATGAACCTGGAGGCAACACACTCCCTGGTTTCAAACTATACTACAAAGCTATTGTATGTTATTAACACAAAAACAGACACATGGATAAATGGAACAGAACAAAGAGCCCACAAATAAACCCATGAATACATGGTCAATTAATTTATAGCAAAGGAGGCAAGAACATACAGTGGCAAAACAACAGTCTTTTCATTAAAAGGTGTCGGGAAAAATATACAGCTATCTGCAAAAGAATGAAACTGGACCACTATCTTACATCCTACACAAAGATTATCTCAAAATGTATTAAAAACATTAGTGTAAGACCTGAAAAATGAAACCCATAAAAGAAAACATAGACGGTAAGCTTCTTGACATTGGTCTTGGCAAAAATAAACAAATGAGACTGCATCAAATTAAGAAGCTTCTGCATAGCAAAGGAAGCCATCAACAAAACAAAAAGGCAACCTACTTATTGGACAAAGTATTTGCAAGGTAAGGAATTAATATCCAAAATATACAAAGAACTCATATGCCTCAATAACAAAAAGGCAAGCAAGCTGATTAAAAAATGGGTAGAGTATCTAAATAGACATTTTCCAACAAAGACATACACATGACCAACAGGCACATGAAAAGGTGCTCAATCTCAGAAATTATTAGGCGTATGCAAATTGGAATGACAATGAGATATCACCGTCTGCCTGTCAGAATGGCTATTATCCAAAGACAAGAAAAAAACAAATGTTGGTGAGGATGTGGAGAAAAGAGAACCCTCATGCACTGTTGATGAGAACATAAGTTGGTGAAGTCACTATGGAAAATTTTATAGAAGTTCCTCAAAAAGTTTAAAAAAGAAGTACCATGTGATCCAGCAATTCCACTACTGGTTATCAAACTGAAGAAAACAAAATACAAATTGGAAAAGATATATGCAACACAAGTTCATTGCAGCATTATTTACAATAGCCAAGATATGGAAAGAAACTAAGCATGAATGCATGGATAAAATGAATGGATTAAAAAGAAGTGAGATATATATTATATGTCACTGCTATGACATGAATGAACCTTGACAGTATCATGCTAAGTGAAATAAGTCAGACAGAGGAAGACAAGCATCTCATGATTTCACTTATATGTAGAAACTCAAAATCAAAACAAAGAAAACAAAAATGCGGACTCATAGACACAGAGAACAGATTGGTGATTGCCAGAGGGGAGGGAGGTTGAGGGCAAGAAGTAGGCAAGAAATTTTATAACTTCCAGTTATAAAATATGTAATTACATGGAGACACAATGTACAGCATGGGGAATATAGCCAATGTTTTATTAATACTTCATAAGGTAACAGATGGCAACCAGACTTACTGTGGTAGCCATTTCATAATGTATACAAATGTCAAATAATGATGTTGTGCATTTGAAACTAATATAATATTGCATGTCAATTGTACCTCAATAAGCTAAATAATTAATTAAAGTTTATATTTCAATGCATTTAAAATATATGAGATTAATTTGCATAAAAATATTAACTTTAATCTGCAGATTGATTTTGCAAGTATTGGTTACTTTTCACTAGGCAATTTCCTAGCTTCCTGGTATTCGACGACCATGGTTCTCCCCTTTATCCTTGGATAAATTGTGAAAAGACCAATTATTAAACTTCAAGATTTCATTGCATTGTCTCCTGATTACATGGAGTCTATTTGGGTAAGTATATAAGTCATATATATATATATATACACATATATATATATATACACACACACACACACACACATATATATATGTATATATATATATATATGTAATATATACGCATACATGTATGTATGTGTGTGTGTGTGTATATATATATATATATATATATATATATATATATATATATATGTCTTTGAGTCACAATTGGATTTCTAGAATGGTAACTATACGTATCATTTTAAATTTTTTCTATTAATAAAAGATAAATATGCAATTTAAGTTTCTTCCTAGCTCCTTAGTCATTCAGTAAGAATAAGCATACATCTTAACTCTCTATTCTGCTAATGGATAGATAAGGGCCTAATTGGTCAGCAATGATTTGAAAACAGGAGCAGAATAGAAGAAGAAACCTACACACTTCCAAAGAACTGGGGATAAAGTAAATGCATTCTTAAAAATGATGGTGAGTGAAGGTGTCAGTTGAGTCTTTATGATGGGTGTGGGTGGCTCAAAAATAAAGGAGAGAAATGAAGAACAAAATGTCACAGCAGGAAAAATTTCTATCACTTATCTGGCAGCTCCCCTCACCAACGCACACACACTCTCATACACACATACACACACTCATATACATAAACTCTGTATGAGTATTAACAGTCACAATACAGCTGCCCAAGGCCCCTTTTGGATGTTTTCCTCTATGTATAATTTACATATAATATAATGCATGGATCTTAAGTTTACAACTTGATGAGTTTTGACAAATGTATACACCTATGGAACTACCAACTCAATGAAGATATAGAACATTTCTCATTTCAGAAAGTTCTTTATTCCCGATATTCGATCAAGCATTTTTCTGGATATTTCTGTGAGGGTGTTTGGGGGTAAAATTTACATTTAAATTAGTGGGCTTTGAGTAAAGCAGATTGTCCTCCATAATGTGACTGGTCCTCATTCAATTAGCTGAAGTGGAAGTTGAATCAGCTTGTTCTATCACTGAATAGAACAAAGGACTGGCCTCCCTCAAGGGAGAGGGAACTCTCCAGCAGGCTGCCTTTGGAGCAAAATCAGCAGTTTGGACTTCATCTGCAAATCAGCATTTCCTGGTTCTCCAGAAGACTGCCATTAGACTCCAAATGAAACTCTTTCCTGAGACTCAGGCTTGCTGGCCTCCTCCATTAGATTTTGGACTTACTAAGCCTCAAAATTACATGAGCCAATTCCAGTAAACAAACAAATAAATGCATGTAAACATAAAATATATATTCATCCTATTGGAGAGAGAAAGTTGTATTTCCATCCTATTGTTTCTGTTCCTATGGAAAATCCAGTACATCCCTTTCATGCAATCACCGATTTCACTTATAGCCAAACAACTTTCTTACTTGCAATTTTCCTCTGAATTAATAGCCCCTCTCCAGACATTTACCCAAACACAATCTTCTCATAGCAATACTAAAGTATGGAAGCTAGCATAATATTTAAATACATTATTTTTGCTTTTTTAAAAGTCAGGTTCATTATAGTATAATTTCCCTATAGAAAAATTCACTCTTTTCAGATGGATCTTAATAAATACATGCATATAGTTGTATAACCACTACAACAAACAAGATACAGAATATTACCATCATGCCCAAAAGTTTCTAATGCGGCTTAATAGTCAATTCTCTCTTCGTATCCCCAGGTCCCAACAACCACTAATGATTCCTAACCCTATAGTCTCCTTTTTCCAGAATGTCATATAAATGGAATTATACCATACAGTAGCCTTTTGTGTATGTTTTTTTTTTCACTTAGCATAATGCTTTTGAGATTCAGCCATGTTGACCTGTGTAAGTAATTCCTTTTATTGCTGAATTCCACTGTATGGATGTACCACAATTTGATGATCCATTCATTCATTAGTTTACAAGCCTTTGGACTATTTCCAGGTTTTAGTGATTATAATAACACTGCTGTCTGCATTCTCAAAAATGTATCATACAGATACATTTTTTATTTCTCATTTAAATACCTAGACAGAGAATTTCTGGGGCAAATGGTAAATGTGTGATTAACTTTATCAGAAACCACCAAACTATTCTGCAAAGTGGCTGTACCATTTTACATTCCCAGCTGCAATACACAAGTGTTCCAGTTGCTCTGTATCCTTGTTAGGACTTTGTAGTGTTAGGTTTCTAAGAGCCATTCTAATAGGTGTGTACTGCTCACTGCTCTATCTTTGTGGTTTTCATTCGTACTTCCTTAATGCCTAAAGATGTGGAGCATCTTTTCATGTGTTTCTTTGCTATCTGTATTAGTCAGTGTCTACTGATGTCCGCCCCCCAAATAATCCAGAGATATTGATATTCACATTTCTATGTTGCATTCTTCTAAATTTAATAAGGCTGTGTAACAAGTAGTATACTCTGGAACTGATGGTGTGTAACTTCTAAGGCTACATCATGATAGCTATTGCTGCTTCCTCCTTGATGTATCTTGGCTCACTCACTTTGAGGTAAGCCAGCTGCCAGGTAATGAGGGAATTCAAAAATACCTAGGGAGAGATCCACACGGTGAAGAATTCAGGTCTCCTGATAACAGCCAATATCAACTTGTCAGCCATGTGACTCAACCATATTGAAAGCAGATCTTCTAGCCCTTAGGTAAGGCTTCAGATGACACTCAAACAAACAACCCTAGCTAAGCTGCTTCTTATTTTCTGACCTACAAACACTGTAATAAATGTAATAAATGTTTATTATTTTAAGCCAGCAAGTTGTTTAGTAAATTGTTAAGCAGTAATAATTAACACACGATTCATATGTTTTCTTTGGTAAAATGTCTGTCCAAACCTTTAGTCTATTTTTAAAAATGGGTTGTCTTCTTGTTACTGAGTTAAAAGTTCTTCATATACTTTGGCATAAATTGTTTATAAGGTGTTATTCAAGTATTTTCTTCCAGAGTTTGGCTTATTTTTTTTATTTTCTTAATAGAATCTTTCAAGAGAATAGATTTTATATTTTGATGTTAAATTTGAGTGTGTATGAGACAGAGAGAGACAGAGAGGGAGAGATTCATGCTTTCGGAGAGATTCATATCTAAGAAATCTCGACCTAATGAAAAGTCAAAGGATTTTTTTCCCATTTTTCCTTCCAGAAGTTTTATAAATTTAGGTTTTACTTTTAGATATATAATTCATTTTCGATTTAAAAATATGATGTGAGTTCATTTTTTGAAAGCCTAATTGTTTCAGCACCATTTCTTAAAAAGACCATTCTTTCTCTATAAATAAGCTTGGCACTTTGTAAAACAAATCATTTGATTAGGACTCTATTGAATATATAAATCAATTTAGAGAGAGAATTGACATTTTAATAGTTTTGATTCCTCTGGTACATGAACAAGATATATTCTCTCCATTTATTGAAATGTTCTTTGATTTCTCTCATTAATAATTTATAACTTTCAACATAAAAATCTTACACATATTTTGTTAGATTTATTCTTATGCATTTTATATTTTGATTCAATATTTATGGCAGTGTTTATTAATTTCAAATTTTAATTTTCCATTGTCAGTATAGACAAATGTAGTTGATTTTTATGTATTGACCTATTATCTTGTGACCTTACTTAAACTCACTTATAAATTTTAGTATCTTGGGGTGCCTGGGTGACTCAGTAGGTCAAGCGACTGACTTCAGCTCAGGTTATGATCTTGCTGTTTGTGGGTTCAAGCCCCACATCAGGCTCTGTGCTGACAGCTCAGAGCCTAGAGCCTGCTTTGGATTCTGTGTCTCTCTCCCTCTCTCAAAAATAAATAAACATAAAAAAAATTTTTTTAAATAAGTTTTAGTGGCTTTTGTTGTAGATTTTTAGGGATTTTCTATTTAGACAATTATGTCACCTATAAATAAAAATAATATTATTTCTTCTTTTGTAATCTGTATGTCATTTATTTATTTTTTTAATTAAAAATTTTTCAATGTTTATTTATTTTGAGACAGACACAGAGCACGAGTGGGAGGAGGGGCAGAGAGAGTGGGAAACACAAAATCCGAAGCAGGGTCCAGGCTCTGAGCTATCAGCACAGAACCCAACTCGGGACTCCAGCCATGAGATCGTGACCTGAGCCAAAGTTGGACGCTTAACTGACTGAGTCACCCAGGCATTCCTGTATGGCATTTATTTCTTTATCTTACTCCATTGTACCAGCTAGGACTGCCAGTACAATGTTAAATAAGAATGATGAGAGCAGACACTTTGCATTGTCTCCAATTCTTGGGTGAAGGCATTCACAGTCTTTCATCATTAAGTAAACTACTAGCTGTAGATTTTTATATTTATGCCCTTTATGAAGGTGAGGAAATCTCTTTCTGTGCCTCATTTGCTGAGAGTTCTTTAATGATGGATGTTGAACTTTTCCAAATGTTTTTACTTCATCTACTGACATGATCAATTTTTTTTCTTTGTTTTTTCTTTGTTGATATCACTTACATTTATTTTTTTTTTCAATGCTGAACTAACCCAGCTGCTTTTAAACACCTTACACAGTATAACCTCACATATTCTACCATATTTTGCACATGGTGCAATCACAAAACCTAATCTGTGGTACCTCACTACCTTCTTAACGATGCTCATCCTCTGACCCACAATGCTCTTTTCTCTTCACCTATCTGAATCCCTGTTTTCTTTCAAGGTCAAGTTTAATTTCACCTCCTCCATAATCCTTTCTCCAGTTATCTAAATTCCCTTTCCATGGGCTAATCATTGGATGTAAGCACTCTTTCAATCCATTTTTTATCAGCAAAAGCCATGTCCAGAAGAGCAAGAAACTGCTTGGGATCAGGGGATAGAGACAAGAGTCAGTGGAGGAGAGTAATGATGAGGCAAGGTGGCATAATATTTCAGTATCACAATTGGTGTTTTTCTCCTGGTATAATAATACAGGGAATTTCTTGTTCTAGTTATGGGGAGATTCCAGTAATGTTATGCTCATAGATAATCCTCCTCCCACCCTTACTGCTCTTGGAACAATTCTGGAAGACTGTAGTCCTTTATTTATGGTGGAACTGCAAAGATAAAAAGAACCTCCTGTTTCTCTGAAAATCCTTTGTAAAAATATATATAAAAGAATAAGATAAAATGTTACATTTATTCACTCACTAAATCCTCAGCAGTACCTTGTGTGAAACACTGTGTTAAGCTTTGTTGGAGATATAAAAACAAACTCTATTTGATGTATCTAAATTTAAATTACATGTAAAATACTGAATCTACTTATACTTTCTTGTACTGAAATCTCTATTTCTTTTTAATTCCCCACCTCAGACACACACTCAGCTTCCTTCTACCCAAGGAAAAAGGGCTATTTAATACACAAATACTAAAATATATGGTCACATAAATAAATATTATTAACATAAAGTTAACACTATTTTGAATAGTTTTACACAACTAGTTCCACTGTCAAACAATTGTGAAATATAATATTTAATTTTTAAAAATCAGTTTGAATATTTTCTCATAATCTCTGAATAGAAAACCCATTTGCAATGTAGCCAACTGGTTTTCATTAAAAATTAAAAATGAAAAGCATCATGGTTAAAGCTGGGTTTCAGAATTAAAACCGTATGGGAGCTCTGAACAGTGCAACTTTTGGCACTGTCAGGATTTCTTGTGATGAAACTGGCACCTGTTTTCATGGAAGTATTTTGCCACCTACGCATTTGGACATTTTCAGTTTTGGCCTTAATAACAGTATCCAGATGATTATTAAATTACCTAGGTAAGGAATTTCAAGTTGTTAAATATTCCTTTTTAAAATGTATTTGTCTTCGTATAGCAGACATAGTACAGAGTAATTGCCTGGGAAAACAGAAATCGCCAAATATTGGACTAGCATCAGCCCCACTCAGATCAGAATCTTAAGAGACAAGAGTAAAACTTTGGTGATTTCCATGCTCCAAGATGAAAAACAAAGAAGATAGTCTTATACTGTAAATGACAGTGGGGATTTTTCTCCCTTATATTAGAATTCAGCTAATTAAAATTCAGCTGGAATTTACAGTACTCAGTGGTCAAAATCAAATGTATGCCTTGAACTTCAAACACAAGTTGAATGCAATAGGAATTACAGAGTAAAATACTGGATGAATCCCAGTTTTATGTTACCCACAGTCAAATTCTGTGTGCAAGTCTTAACTCTACCTTGAATAATTTAGGAGCCATCTGCCTGAGAATGTCTGTGTATCCCCCTTTCTTCTATCCTTTGATATTCTGATTTTTGATATCCTTTTCTAGTTAAGCCTTGTCAGCCTAAAGTAAACAATTTATTAGTTTTAGTAAAGATGTGATGGTAGAAGAATAAACAGCATAAAACAGTTTAAAAAGGAATGTTTTCAATGTATAAAGCTATATAAAGAGTATTCTTCAGTGCCTTTTTATAATCATCCATGAAAAAGTACAGTAGTGCCCCCTCCTTACCCACAGGTCACCAAGCCCCCCAGTGGATGCCTGTAACAGGAGATAGTACTGAACCCTGTACATACACTGTTTTCCCTATACATACATACATACATACATACATACATACATACATACATACCTAAAATAAAGTTTAATTTGAAAATTCTAGCACAGTAATAGATTAACCACAATTATTAATAAAATAGAACAATATATTTTAATAAAAATTATGTGAATGTGGTCTCTGTCTCTCTCTCTCTCTCTCTCTCTCAAAATCTCTTATTGTACTGCGCTCACTCTTCTTGTGATGAGGCCAGGTAATAAAATGCCTACATGATGAGATGAAGTGAAGTGAATGATGTAAACATTGTGATGTAGCATTAGGTCCTACTGATACTCTGAGGAGAAGTCAGAAGGAGGATCATCTGCTTCCAGACTGTGGTTGACCACGGGTAACTGAAAGTATGGAAAGCAAAACCACAGATAAGGGAGGACAACTGTATAAACAGTCCAGTGTATTGGAGCTAAGAGGGAATGCAGGAAATACCCAGAGGGAAGAAGAATACCTTGTTCACCTTTTGCTAGGTCCTGCAGACCATACCAACGAACTACCTCCACAGATACACAGAAATCTTCCCTCTGTATAACCCCTGATCCTTCTTTGTATCCTTCTTCACACCCTCCCCTTTGCAAGGTGTGTTTGCTGTATTATTTGAGAATATTCAGATCTCCTATAGAAGACAGGAAAAGCAAATGGAATCAGTAAAACTCATGAGAAACATTAAACATAATAAGTATAAAAGTAGCTTGTGAGACACAAGAAAAACTCATAATATGTTAAGCAAAGACACTAAGTTAATAACATGTGAAATACGTTAGACATAAATAAAGTAAAAAGACCACTAGTGATAAACATAGGTGGAGATGGAAAGATCAAAGGCATCAAATACTAGTATGGCACATGAGATACCAAATCTTAATGTTCTACTAATGTCCTACAAATGTCCATAAGATTTTTAATTACCCTCCATCTCTTGGTGACACCCATTCTGGTTCATGTGTCTTCTGCCTGAGACATGCAGATTAAAATCTACAACTGTTAAGACAAGACAATGGGCAAGCTATAGTTGTGGTCAGGTATATTTGCCCCCGTGTCTCCCATAGCACAAGCATTTATTGATTTCAAGCACCTTCCATTGGCTGAGTTCCTTGTTCATTCTCAATACTATTCCTTTTAACCACACTAACAGTGGGGGGTGGGGGGCTGATAACTTAGAGAGAAGGATAAGACAGAGAAGCACTGTATAACACTGAAGTCACATCATGTGGTCCTTCTAACCCCTTTACCCTTTCCCAAGTGTGTTAACGTACCCCATCTCTTTTCTCTTGCTTCTTACTCTTTGCTTTATGTTGATTCAATAAATAGTGAGCTTTGATAATTTTAGTTTAGTCTCTGAGTGTTTCTGTTCTGTGACCTTTGGGAAAGCTTCTCTGATTGTATACTTGTAGACTTCCATTATATCAAGGCAATTTTCCATGTGACACCCCATTACCAACCACCTCCAAGGTTGCTCTCAGCTTTACTGTCCTGGCTGGTAAGAAAAATGACAGGTATCCAAGGATTCCAGAAGTCCCTCAATGCTTTTGAGCTCCCCAGACTTAAAACCTTTTGCTGTCATGTACACCTAAACAAGTGCCTCCCTATACTTGAGACTTCTGTGAGTAGATTAATTTTCTTTACATAAACTCTCATTTTTGTCTGACCTTTAGGTTGTCATTTTTCTCTTTTATTAGTTTTATCATGAATAATATCTCTACTCTATACTATTACTTGAAAATGTTGTATTATTATTGAGAGTGTTCCTCTGATTCCTGCCCTACACCCAGTTCCCTTCTCCACAAACACCAGATATTTTCAGCTGCCCAAGTCTGGTGAGGACAAAATGAAATAACCAATTTCCATTGAAAAATATTTAATATATTATTAATAATAAAGTAATTATAAAAATAATTAAAAGTTCTTTGGAACTCTGAATTAGGTAAAGGAATTTTCAAACTATATTTTTTTGATAATCACTGAAACTCCTTGAGAAATAAATATAATACTAGATGTGTGACCACTGACAAGTTCCTCAACCCCCTGTGCCTCAGTTTCCTCATCTCATAAAAATAAAAAATAACAAATGTGCCTATCCTATAGGGTTATTGTAAGTATTAAAATAACAAACTCACGTAAAGTGCTTAGAATAAATCACTAGCACTTAATCATTTCAATCTCTTATTTTGTAAATTGTCTTTTATTCTTTCTGTCACATTCATCTTTTATAAAGAATAAATAGCACTGTAAGTATTCACTATTTATAAAAAATGTAGACCAGTTTTAAAGACAATAATACTTAGAATGAGACTTTATTGAACTCTTACCATATTTCAGGCATTCTGCAAAGTACTTTATCTAGATAATCTCATTTAATGGTCAAAACAACGTTAAGTTGTTTGGATATATTATTATGATACATTTGATATACAATTATCTCCTTTTAGTACATAAGAAAACAGAGACTTACCATGATTAGTTTGCCCAAGATCACACAGTTAGCAAATATAGCCAAACCTTAAAGTAGTGAAATGATCCATTTCTATCTCTCTGAAGTCCATAATGTTAAAATTGTGTTTTAGTACCTTTGCCAAAACTTCTTAAAATACCTCTCCACTCTATAATTTCCTTCTTAGTTTTGTTTACATTACTCGCAACACAGAAATATTTCATTTTTATGTAGTAATATCTAACAATGTTTTGCAGTTTCCTTCACTGTTTTTATGGTTAGAAAGTCATTCCCCACTCCCAAGACAACATAGTCTGCAGTACTTTCTAGTTGTTTTAGAGTATTTTTTCTTAATTTACATATTTAACTTATTGATGAATTTGGTATTTATTTTTGTTTTTGTTTTAAGTTTACTAATTTATTTTGAGAGTGCACGTGCATGCACAAATGCACATGCAAGCAGAAGAAGAGCAGAGAGAGGGTGAGAGAAAATTCCAAGCCAGCCTTGGACTGTCAGTGCCACTATTTTTGTTTTTATTATGAGGTTGGGGATAACTTGATTCTCTCCCCATATAATTATCTAATTGTCATTTCTTGGTAATATGTGAATTCATCATAATCACACAAACTGAAGATGTATTTTTGCTTATAAATTTAAATTATGGCAATTTGAAAACATACTCTACTATGATGTTAATAAAGCATCATTTTTGTGCAGAAAATTTAATACCTTCACTCTAAATTAAAACTCTCTCAAGAATATGTTAATTCCAAGGGGGCTCCTGGGTAGCTCAGTTGGTTGAGCATCTGACTCTTGATTTTGGCTCAAATCATGATCTTGAGGTATGAGAGATCAAGCCCTTCATAAGGCTCTGCAATGACCACACAAAGCCTTGTTGGGATTTTCTCTCTTCCTCTCTCTCTGCCCCTCCACCCCCCAAAATAAATAAATAAATAAACATTAAAAAAAGAATATACTAATTCTAAAAAAAAAAGTAAGAAAAATAATAAACCACCCATTTCCCCGTGTTGTGCAATATGATGGTGGCACCTATAGCATAGCACTGTGTATTCTAGAAAATTATACCCTTGGTCTGTGCAGCTCTGGTTTGTGAAACCCTATAGCCAGCTGTAATCTTAGCTGGTGGGTCAATTTGGACTCCTGCAGAAGCTGCCTCCTCCACCCCCAAAGATTCAAGTGGATATAATTTATTTGGGAGGTGATCTGAAAAGATCCTGATAGGGAAATAGGGAAGAGAAACAGACATGGAAAATGACCAACAAAGAATGTCCTATCAAACTCTTTACCACTGTGAGCAACTGGAACTTATGTCTGAGACAGTGTAGACCTCATTCCTCTAAGGTGTCCACACTAGGAAGGAGGGAACTGGAGATTTTAGGCAGCAACTCCAGTCAGCCTATGGTTGAAAGCTACTAGCTGTGGGGCTAATTTTCCAGGATTTCCAGAATCCTCTGGAGGCAGACCTGGCTTCAGCGGCCAGATGAGGGGACACAAGTTTGGGTGGTGTACTATAATAGAGAGGTCCAGAGGATTAGGATGGGGACTGATGACTTCCGCTCCAGTTGGTAAACAAATGTCATTAGTCAGGGTTCACCTTGAATAAGTTGCTGAATTAAGGGAACTCTTGGGGCACATTGGTGGCTCAGTTGGTTAAGCATCTGATTTTGGCTCAGCTCATGATCTCACAGTTCGTGGGTTCAATGCTCGCATCAGGCTCTGTGCTCAGAACCTGGAGCCTCTTTCAATTTCTGTGTCTCCCTCTCTCTCTGCCCTTCTCCCACTTGGGATCTTTCTCTCTCTCTCAAAAATAAACAATCAACGAAACTAAAAGGCAACCAACAGAATGGGAAAAGATATTTGCAAATGACATATCGGATAAAGGGCTAATATGCAAAATCTATAAAGAACTCACTAAACTCCACACCCGGAAAACAAATAATCCAGTGAAGAAACAGGCAGAAGACATGAACAGACATTTTTCCAAAGAAGACGTCCAGATGGCCAACAGACACACTCATCATCAGGGAAATAAATATCAAAGCCACACTGAGATACCACGTCACACCTGTCACAGTGGCTAAAATTAACAACTCAGGAAACTATAGATGCTGGCAAGGATGTGGAGAACAGGAACCCTCTTGCACTGTTGGTAGGAATACAAACTGGTGCAGCTGCTCTGGAAAACAGTGTGGAGGTTCCTCAAAAAATTAAAAATAGAATTACCCTACGACCCAGAATAGCACTTCTAGTGATTCGTCCAAGGGATACAGGAGTACTGATGCATAGGGGCACATGTACCCCCAATGTTTATAGCAGTGCTTTCAACAATAGCCAAATTATGGAAAGAGCCTAAATGTCCATCAACTGATGAATGGATACAGAAGATGTGGTTTATATATACAATGGAATACTACTTGGCAATGAGAAAGAATAAAATCATGCCATTTTCAGCAATATGGATGGAACTGGAGGGTATTATGCTAAGTGAAATAAGTCAGTAAGAGAAAGACAGATGCCATATATTTTCACTCATATGTGGATCTTGAGAAACTTAACAGAAGACCATGGGGGAAGGGAAGGGGGAAAAAAACCAGTTACAAACAGAGAGGGAGACAGGCAAACCATAAGAGAGTCTTAATTACACAGAACAAACTGAGGGTGGATGGGGGGCTGGGGGAGAGGGGGAAATGGGTGATGGGCACTGAGGAGGGCACTTGTTGGGATGAGCACTGGGTGCCGTGTGTGAGTCAATTTGACAATAAACTATATTAAAAAATAATAAAAAATAAAATAAACATTAAAAAAATTAAGAAAATGGGAAATCTTCAGGCATGACTCCTTTGTGATCACTGTGAATGAATTCTGAATACTTACTAGGATGTCTATCCATCTATTCTATCTATTCTGACTTTTACTGCAATATTTTAATTACAGTAGTTATGCATTTCAAAGCAAATCCCTCCTTTTTATATTTTTCTTCAGAAAATTTTTAGCTAATCTCATTTGTCCACATGAAATTCAGAATTTTGTATCAAGCCTCACATCCACCCAAGAAAAAACAATCAATTAGTAATTATATTATGATTTCAAAAAATAATTTAGTAAGAATTGACCTCTGTATAAAGAAGATGTGGTACACACACACACACACACACACACACACACACACTGGAATATTAGTCAGTCATTAAAGAGAATGAAATCTTGACATTTGGGAGAACATAGATGGACCTAGAGGGTATTGTGTTAAGTGAAGTAAGTCAGACAGAGAAAGGCAAATGCCACACGATTTTACTTACAAGTGAAATCTAAAAATAAAACAAAAAAACAAACAAAACAAAAATAGAAACAGACTAATAAATACAAGGAACAAACTGGTGGTTGCCAGAGGGGAGAGGGGCATGAGGGTGGGCAAAATAGGTGAGGGACATTAAGAGGCACAAACTTCTAGTTATACAGTAAATAAGTCACAGGGACGATAAACATAGCACAGGGAATATAGTCAAAAGGATTATAATAACTTTGTATGATGACAAATGGTAACTATACTTGTCAGAGTGAGCATTTCATAATGTATATAATTATTGAATCACTAGGCTGTATACCTAAAACTAATATAATCATATATGTCAACTCCTTCAATTCAACATTTAAAAAAGGGAGCGCCTGTGTGGCTCAGTCAGTTAAAGCAACTGACTCTGGATTTCAGCTCAGGTCATGACCTCACGGTTCATGGGTTTGAGCCCCACATTGGGCTCTGCACTGACAGCACACAGCCTGCTTGGGATTCTCTCTCTCTCTTCCCCTCCCCCATACACTCTCTCTCTCAAAATAAATAAAATAAACTTAAATTTTTTTTAAAAAAGATTTGACCTCTTTAGAAACAAAAACATTATTCCTATACAAAAGTACAAATTCAACTCTTCTTTCATACCTTTCAGTATATTATTATAGTTTTATTCATAAGCCAAATAAATGTTTTGGGGGATTATTCCTTGATACGTTATAAGGCTTTCTTTTTTGTTATTCAATAAAGAATATCCCATGTCCTTTTTTCATTAGACCTTTTATATAGATGTAAATTTCATATAAGAAAGTTACTGACTTTTATAAACTTCTCTTATTATAGACAATCTGTTTTTCTTACTTCTAAGCATTTTTCATAATTTTCTTGTGCTGGTTAGGTTATAACTAAATTATCTGCAAAAATTATCATCATCTCTTAAAACTTCACAAAATTCTACCATTAAACATTTGTTCCTTTGAGGCAAAGCATCATCTGTAAGGTGCAATATCCTTCTAAGAGACTAAGAACATATGTGGCTCTTAGCAATTATTAATTTATTAGTGTGAATTCACCAATCAGATCCTCTATACTTAGTTGAGATAATGTTATTAACAGAGAAAAAGAGAACATACTGGTAAAAAGAAAGGGCTGGGGATTGTTTCTAGGCCTGGGGAGGCAGGATATGAACAAATTTATTAATCCTGGCTGGGGAAATACCAAAGAAGACTGCTCCGTCCTCAGCAATAATGCTTAGAGAAGGCCGTGATCTCCAGTGGCCTTCCCACTTATCAACCTGGCCCTTTTCCAGATCTCATTCTAGCTACTGCTTCCACTCTACTTGATGACAACAAAGAACAGAGTGAGAAATGCTTTCACAAGAAGTTTGGCTCAATACCCACACATTTTCTGAATTGTCTAGGGCTGCATGCTTGGGATATGAACAGTAGAATATTCTGGATTTGATTATTACACAGCTGGATTATGAAATATTTTGCTAAGTTTGTAGAAGTATGTTACTATACACACAAAAATAAAGAGGTTTATTACTTTTTACTCTAGGATCCTAAGACATTAATGATTTTTTTAAAAAATACCATAATTTAACATTACAAGTAGACAACCTTGAGTAGAATATTAAAAGCATTTTAAATATGCTAGGAAGGAATAAAGTATCTGTAAATTCTAAATCTCTCTCTCACCAAGCACCATATGACTGAAAATCCTAGGGAAGAAAGGAAAGGAGGCAGGGGAGGAGGGCAGAAAAACAAGAGGAAGAAACTTTTTTGCAGCTAGAAATTCAAGTAATTTGTCCAGTGAAAGAATCAGATCTCATTGCCATTTCTGTATTTTATTTTTCTGTAATTAGTAGGCCTTTCTACAAACTGTCTTCCTGAATATTTTTGGGGAAATATTATTTTGGGGGTTCTCCAGATGGAAGTACCTTTCTGAAAATCAGAAAAGCCTAAGAAAATTACCTTTAGAAAATATGAAACCTTTGGTTGTGAAACGACTGAATTTCAAACTTGTTTTTAGATCCAGTGAGATAAGACTTCAAAAAATTACTCAGGAATAGCTTCCATTATTATACTTTTGGTAAATAGAATAAGATTAACATAGTCCAATGTTTTGGAAATCATTAAGTAGAAAATGTCAAATCCTAAAATGTAAAGCTAGAAGCACATATTTGTTCATCAGAACCAAGTGAACACCACCTGTTATTTTCTTATCCAGCAACGTCAAAACCTTAAAATCTCACATTTTATACGATGGGGTTATTAGAAAAAATAAATAAATTAGCATTACACAAATATTTAATTATAAATATTTAAATACAAAATTCAGTGAATAAATATCAGTAAGTCTTAATCATAAGTTGGAATATATTCATTTTTGAGTAATTTTCTATGAACTGTAGTTCTTTATTTTGTTTTTAACTTTTTATTAAAGTAATTTCTACACCCAACGTGCGGCTCGAACTCACAACCTTGAGATCAAGTGTCACATACTCTTCTGACTGAGTCAGCCAGGCCCCTTGAACCCTGGTTTTTATGTAAAATGTTAATTAATGCAAAATAAATCAGAAGTTTAATCTTGACTTGCTTTTAGAAAGCCAGATTAGGGGCACCTGGGTGGCTCAGTCGGTTAAGTGTCTGACTTTGGCTGAGGTCTTGATCTCATGGCTCATGAGTTCGAACTCCGCATCAAGTTTTGTGATGACACCTCAGAGCCTGGAACTTGCTTCAGATTCTGTGTCTCCCTCTCTCTCTGCCCATCTCCCACTCGCACTCTCTCTCTCTCAAAAATAAATAAATATTAAAAAAAATTTTTTAAGTCATGTTAGCTTACAAAATAAGGCATATTTTAAATCAAAATGAAAGCCTTTGTATAGTTTAACAAAACATTGCTATATTCTCTTTCACATAAAATCATCTGACACCTTCAATATTTTTTGCTGTCCCAGTAATTCATGTCACTTTTTGCATAATGAAAATGGACACTGGGTACTTAAAACTTAAAGAGCTCTTAAAAATGCTTGTTGCTACCAGTAAGTGCAGTAAATGTCTGGCAATACCTTCACCATGTAGTTGAACTCATTAAGTACAGATAGCATTTGTGCCGTAGAAGTGATGTAATAGCAATTACACAAATAATCCAAAAATTAATTTTTATCTTCTTGTCTTTATAATGGTACTCTTCTACAATATTTTGGTTCCCTTTTGTTTAATAATGAATTTATCTGGTATTTTCTAAACCCTTGGAATTTCCAGAGTTATAACTGTGTCTTTGTTATTCGTGGTGGGCCTTTGGAACCACACATGAGTTTATACTAACTAGGTGACTGAAATAAGATGAACACAGTAGGCCCTTTGATGATTTATGCTAACAAGATAATTCAGAATGGTGGCTGGCCATGCCCAAGAGATCAAGAATGTGATTGGAGGGTTGGGGCCTTAAACAAGATGGTAACAGCTCAAATTCTGAGGAGGAGAGAAGGACTGGAGATTGAGTTTAATTACATGGACAATGATTCCATCAATCATGCCCACATAACAAAATTCCATGGAAAACTCTGAACACTGAAACTGGGATGAACTCCCAGACTGACAACACATATACTGTCATACACTGATGTCCTGGGAAGGCAACCTATCCTGACTCTATGGAGAGAGGACAACTGAAGCTTTGTGTTTGGGACCATCTAAATCTCGCCCATGGGTCTCTCCCTTTGATTGCATGTGATTTGTATCCTTGGCTAAATTAAAACTATATTCATAAGTATTGCATTTTCCTGAGTTCTGTGAGTCATTCTAGCAAATTATCACACCTGATGAGGTGATGGGACTCCCTAAATTGGTAGCTAGCTGGTCAGAAGAGAGGGTAGCTGACGGTCTCCTTGCAGTTGATGACTGAAATGAAGGCACTCTTCTGGAGGCCTGTGCTCCTAATCTGTGAAGTTGGGACTAGTTGGGGTCAGAATCTACTGCAGTCCTTTTTTTAACTGAAGTCACATCACATTCTAATGACATTCTTTTAAGTTCTTCTAATCTTTTCTTTTTTGCTTTCCATCCTGTATTACTGAGTCCATTTAGTGATTTTATAGCCAAACTGTAAGACTGAGATAGTGGTTTTTTAAGTATAATTAGGTTAAGGAGGTCACAACTTTTAGTGCCATGTTTTCTTGTTATCTTCCTAGGGGGTGGAATTTTGTTCTTACATCAGGATTCATTTCCCCAAGCCATGTTTCTGACCATCATCTTAACTTTGCTAGGTAACTATCTTAATCTCCCAAAAGTTTATTTCTTTTTTATAAAGCCATGACTCCTAAGAGAAGCCACATTTCTTAGGATGATTATCAGAATAAACTGATTTGAAAAGCAGATTTTTCTTATGATTTAGCACTCTTTTGCTAGCTTATTAGATTAGTTCTATTTTAAAGGAAGAATTATTCTTTAACTGCCTGACAGTTTTCACTATATTTTTAGTTGCATTTTCTATTACTTTTATGAGCAGATCTCAATGGGTATTCACAACATAAACAAACAAGTTAGCAAATAGTCTAATAAACCTTGAGAATTACTCCATCTCTTTCCACTGCTAGGACAATCAGATATTACCAAGGTTAGTATTCAAGTTATAATGGTCTCTGAGGTCTACATTAAACATCCTATACAGACTCCTGACTGTATGAAGTAATTTGCCCTTAATGGGAAATGCACTAGATTCAGTATTCCTTAGGTTATGTAAAGTGTTTCTTTGTCAAGGGACTCAGTGTTCTCAAGGAAGACCTTGAAGATAAAAAAGAGAGCCTTGCATTTCCCCACTGTTATCAAGGAAACTCATGTTTCTGATTTTGTTTTTTGAGATAAATTTCAAATAAGGAAATAAGATCAGAAAAACTTACCCTGAGGAAATAGGATCAGAAAATGCAAATGTCTTTGATATGGGTACAAGGAATAGTCTTTCAGGAATGTTAGCAGAGCACCATAGTTCACTTACCCAAGCCAAAACACAAGGCCAAAAGCTTTGCTTTCTACTTCCTAAAAACAATGAACCTATGAGATTCAAGTAAGTGAATTGAATGACTCTATCAGGAAATGTTTCTGTTATTTAATTCTCACGCTATTTCTGTGTTTGGTAACTTTGGTTACAAGGGTTTGAAAAATGAGGAACTGAGAAGCAGAGTCATACCCACTTTATAGGAGAAATTTAACATTGCACGTTGTTTAATTTCCCAGGAGATAAATGGCTTGAAGTTGTGCAGAATCAAGACATCATGATAAAGGTTATTTAAGGACAACTGTCTAAAAGGAGAAAACTGTGGAAGGTTGGCTGAACCAGGGACCATTTGACTTCTGACTTCCCCATTTTCTTTTCTCCCAGCTTACTTCTTAGGCAGAAACTAAATTTTTAGGAAAAGGCAAGTATACTTACACCTCCTTTTTCTGTCCAGCTAATTTTTACTTCAAATGGTCATAGCTGTACCCTAATGGAAGAACACTGGCAGGAAAACACTCAAGATGCACAATATTTGGGCATAGCTATCTCTACTTAGTGCAAGAAATTCAACATGTCCCAGGTAAACCTAAATCTCTGTGCTCAGTGTTTATCTTATCTCCTCAACAGAATATTATTCCTATTTATTTGGTTTGTTTATTCACTGAAATCCTGCATTATTCATCACTTTAAAGTTGGGACACTTTAGGGGCACCTGGATGTTTCAGTCAGTTAGCATCCTACTCTTGATTTAGGCTCAGTTTGTACGATTGAGCCCCGGGTAGGCTCTGTACTGATAGTCCAGAACCAGCTTGGGATTCTCTCTCTCCCTCTCTCTCTCTGCCCTTCCCCCCACTCACATGCACAGTCACATGCACTCCTGCTCTCTCTCTCTCTCAAAAGAAATAACCATTAAAAAATAAAGTTGAAAACTTTAAAATCAGAGTATATATAATAAAAATAATCATATAATATGAATAAAAAGACAGTGGACAGACAAGCATGCAAATAGACAACATAGACCAAATCTGTTAATCTGTAGATTATGTAAGAACTTCAGCTATTTTAGATGGGTTTCTGAGTTTCCAGGTGAAGTAAAATCATTCAGTTCTCCTTGTGGAGAAAGAAAAGTTCATGGCTCAGGCTTCTAGACAGGAGACTTCTAGGAAGATTTGTATGCAGGAAGTTTACTGGGGAGGGCTCTTGTGATTAGCACCTGGGATCAGGGAAAATTCAATGGGAAGAGAGAGGAGTTGAACTATGAAGCCATCAAACGAAGTCTTTCATTTGAGGAGCACTTAAACTGGGGCAGCTCTGAAGAGTTTTACCTATTGGATAAAAGAGGCTTTATACCTCTCAGCCCCTGAGAAGTGGAGTAATGTTGGGCCAAGCGGCTCTCTTTAGCAGAGGGCATTTGAGGGTGAGTGGGAAAGGCCTTTGCTACAAGTCGTCAGCTGTCAATTCTCCTAGGAGCTTTGTTATGTGTGCTGCAACCCTGAAGGTCATGCATTTAAGCTGCACCCCTACCGTTCACTTATCAAAGAAAGAAAACAGATTACTTTCTCTGGCAAAGCACAGTTATTCCAAAACAGGATGAAAAATAAATTATTTTCATACTTGGTTTATAGAAAAGTGAGTAATATGATGGAAAAAAATCCTCAAAAATAGCCCTATAGGAAACAAAGTTAACAGATTTCATGGAGCTGTTTTCAATGGTATTCCTGATAAGAGGTAATACTAATATACCTCTCCATTAGAATGATTCTGTAGGGGTTATCACAAATAACCTGGGACCCGGTTTTCTGGTAGTCCAACCTCATCCATTCATCCATTCCCTTATTCTACAAATACATACTGAATGCCCACTGGGTGCCAGCCATTATGCTAGGCATAAGAAATATGACAGGGGTGCCTGAGTGGCTCAGTCAGTTAAGCATACGACTCTTGGTTTAAGCTCAGGTCACGATCTCACAGTTCATGAGTTTGAGCCCTGCAAACAGTGTGACGCCTGCTTAGGATTCTCTCTCCCTCTCTCTCTGCCCCTCCCCCACTCATTCTCCCTGTCTCAAAATAAATAAACTTTTTAAAAAAAGGAAAAATTATGACATGACAGGGTAGACCTCACAGAAATTGTAGATTTAATCAAAGAATCACATGAACAAATGCAAAATCATACTTTTGATCATTGCACACCAGAGGCTCACTCTCCAGTGTTAACAAAACTTCTAATAGTGGAACTGACCTGGTTATAGAGGTAAGAGGCACTTCTTGAGGAAGCAGTTATTTTTCTAAGGGTTGAAGGGAGAGTAAGAGCTAGCCAACTGAAGCAGACAGGGGCAGCAGAACTGGTGTTAGAAGGAACCACAAGCCAAGAAGGCTAGTGTGGCTAGAATGCAGACAGATGCTCAGGGCAAACTTGGAAGATGAGGCCATAGAGTTAGGGAAAGCCAGCCCAGACAAGGCCTTATAGATTACTTTAAGGAACATGGTCTTCATCTTAAAACAAATAGGAAAATCATTCAAGTGTTTTACACAAGACACTGAGTGAGAAAGTGCTGCCGTTGAGATTCATTTGCAGGATGTATGAGTTCTCTAGGGCTGATATAACAAATTACTACAAATTTAGTGACTTAAACCATGCAAATTTATTATCTTAAAGTTCTGTTGTTCTGAAGTCTATAACGGGTCTCACTGGGGTAAAACCAAGTTGCTGATGAGGGTATATTCCTTTCTGAAGGTTCTAGGATAGAATCTGTTTCTTCGTCTTTTCCAGCCTAGAAGCCTCTAGAATAGCTGCCCACTCTCCTTGGCTCACCGCCCCCTTCCATCTTCAAAGCTATCAAAGTTAGTCTTTCTCACATCACAGCCCTCTGTTGCTGACTCTTGTGCATCCCTCTTTCACACTTAAAGATCTTTTGATTACAGTGGGCCCATCCAGATCATGCAAGATAATCTCCTTTATTTCAAGGTCAGCTAATTAGCAACCATAATTCCTTTTTTTTTTTTTTTGCATTTTTTCCCCAAGATTTTATTTAAATTCAAGTTAGTTAACATATCGTGTAGATTGGTTTCAGGAGAATTTAGTGATTAATCATTTACATATAACACCCAGTGCTCATCATAAGTGCCCTCCTTAATGCCCATCACCAATTTAGTCCATCTCTCCCCCGACCAACCTCCCCTCTAGCAACCCTCAATTTGTTCTCTGTATTTATTTATTTTTTTAATTTACATGTTTTAATAGTTATAGCAATTTTATTTTTTTAATACAATTTATTGTCAAACTGGCTAACATACAGTGTGTAAAGTGTGTTCTTGGTTTTGGGGTAGATTCCTGTGGTTCATCACTTACGTGAAACATCCAGTTCTCATCCCAACAAGTGCCCTCCTCAATGCCCATCACTCATTATCCCCTCTCCCCCCATTCCCCCCATCAACCCTCAGTTTGTTCTCTGTATTTAAGACTCTCTTATGCTTTTTCTCCCTCCCTCTTTGTAACTATTTTTTCCCCTTCCCTTCCCCCATGGTCTTCTGTTAAGTTTCTCAAGATCCACATATGAGTGAAAACATATATCTTTCTCTGACTAACTTATTTCACTCAGCATAATAACTTCTACTTCCATCCATGTTGCTGCAAATGGCATGATATCATTCTTTTTCATTGCCAAGTAGTATTCCATTGTATATATAAACCACACCTTATTTATCCATTCATCAGTTGATGGGCATTTAGGCTCTTTCCATAATTTGGCTACTGTTGAAAGTGCTACTATAAACATTGGGTACATGTGCCCCTATGAATCAGCACTCCTGTATCCTTTGAATAAATTCCTAGTAGTGCTATCACTAGGTCGTAAGATAGGGTTTTTTTTTTTTCATTTTGTTATTTACTTTTTAAATTTATTTTTATTTTTTTAATTTTATTTTTTTTTAATTTACATCCAAATTAGTTAGCATATAGTGCAACAATGACTTCAGGAGTAGATTCCTTAATGCCCCTTATCCATTTAGCCCATCCCTCCTCCCATAACCCCTCCAGTAACCCTCTGTTCTCCATATTTATAAGTCTCTTCTGTTTTGTCCCCCTCCCTGTTTTTATATTATTTTTGTTTCCCTTCCCTTATGTTCATCTGTTTTGTCTCTTCAAGTCCTCATAGAAGTGAAGTCATATGATATTTGTCCTTCTCTGACTGAATAATTTCGCATAGCATAATACCCTCCAGTTCCATCCATGTAGTTGCAAATGGCAAGATTTCATTCTTTTTGATTGCCAAGTAATACTCCATCTATATATATACCACATCTTCTTTATCCATTCATCCATCGATAGACATCTGGTTCTTTCCATACTTTGGCTATTGTTGATAGTGCTGCTATAAACATTGGGGTGTATGTGTCCCTTTGAAACAGTACACCTATATCCCCTGGATAAATACCCACTAGTGCAATTCCTGGGTCATAGGATAGTTCTATTTTTAATTTTTTAAGGAACCTCCATACTGTTTTCCAGAGTAGCTGCACCAGTTTGCATTCCCACCAGCAGTGCAAGAGAGATCCTCTTTCTCCGCATCCTCACCAACATCTGTTGTCGTCTGAGTTGTTACTGTTTAGCCATTCTGACAGGTGTAAGGTGGTATCTCATTGTGATTTTGATATGTATTTCCCTGATGATGAGTGATGTTGAGCATTTTTTCATGTGTCATTTGGCCATCTGGATGTCTTCTTTGGAAAAGTGTCTATTCATGCCTTCTGCCCATTTCTTCTCTGGATTATTTGTTTTTTTGGGTGTTGACTTTGATAAGTTCTTTGTAGATTTTGGATACTAACCCTTTATCTGATATGTCATTTGCAAATATCTTCTCCCATTCTGTCAGTTGCCTTTTAGTTTTGCTGACTGTTTCCTTCACTGTGCAGAAGCTTTTTATTTTGATGAGGTCCCAGTAGTTCATTTTTGCTTTTGTTTCCCTTGCCTCTGGAGACATGTTGAGTAAGAAATTTCTGCGGCCAAGATCAAAGAGGTTTTTTCCTGCTTTTTCCTCGAGGATTCTGATGGCTTCCTGTCTTACATTTAGGTCTTTCATCCATTTGAGTTTATTTTTGTGTATGGTGTAAGAAAGTGGTCCAGGTTCATTCTTCTGCATGTCGCTGTCTAGGTTTCCCAGCACCACTTGCTGAAGAGACTGTCTTTATTCCATTGGATATTCTTTCCTTCTTTGTTAAAGATTAGTTGGCCATACATTTGTGGGTCTGATAGTTCTGTTTTTAATTTTTTGAGGAACCTCCACCCTGTTTTCCAGAGCGGCTGCACCAGTTTGCATTCCCATCAACAATGCAAGAGGATTCCTGTTTCTCCACATCCTCGCCAGCATCTATTGTTTCCTGAGTTGTTAATTTTAGCCACTCGGACTGGTGTGAGGTGGTATCTCAGTGTGGCTTTGCTCTGTATTTCCCTGATGATGAGTGATGTTAAGCATCTTTTCATGTGTCTATTGGCCATCTGGATGTCTTCTTTGGAAAAGTGTCTGTTCATGTCTTCTGCCCATTTCTTCACTGGATTATTTGTGTTTTAGGTGTTGAGTTTGGTAAGTTCTTTATAGATTTTGGATATTAACCCTGTATCCGATATGTCTTTTGAGAATATCTTTTCCCATTCCATCAGTTGCCTTTTAGTTTTGCTGATTATTTCCTTTTCAGTGCAGAAGCTTTTTATTTTGATGAGGTCCCAATTTTTCTTTTAATTCCCTTGCCTTTGGAGATGTATCCAGCAAGAAATAGCTGTGGCTGAGGTCAAAGAGGTTGTTGCCTGCTTTCTCCTCTAGGATTTTGATGATTTCTTATCTCACCTTTAGTTCTTTCATCCATTTTGAGTTTATTTTTGTGTATGGTGTAAGAAAGTGGTCTAGTTTCATTCTTTTGCATGTTGCTGTCCCGTTCTCCCAGCACTATTTGCTAGAGAGACTGTCTTTTTTCCATTGGATACTCTCTCCTGCTTTGTAAAAGATTAGTTGGCCACACATTTGTGGGTCCAATTCTGGGTTCTCTATTCTATTCCATTGGTCTATGCATCTGTTTTTGTGCAAATACCATACTGTCTTGATAATTACAGCTTTGTAGTAGAGGCCTCCTGCTTTGGCTTTCTTCTTCAATATTACTTCGGCTATTCAGGGTCTTTTGTGGCTCCATACAAATTTTAGGATTGTTCTAGCTTTGAGAATACCGGTGCAATTTTTATTGGGATTGCATTGAATGTGTAGATTGCTTTGGGTAGTATTAACATTTTAACAATATTTATTCTTCCAATACGTGAGCATGGAATGTTTTTCCATTTCTTTGTGTCCTCTAATTTCCTTCCTAAGTTTTCTATAGTTTTCAGCATACAGATTTTTTAACATCTTTTATTAGGTTTATTCCTAGGTATTTTATGGTTCTTGGTGCAATTGTAAGTGGGATCAGTTTCTTGATTTCTCTTCCTGTTGATTCATTATTGGTGTATAGAAAGGCAACTGATTTCTGTACATTGATTTTGTACCCTAAAAGTTTGCTGAATTCCTGTATCAGTTCTAGCAGTCTTTAGTTGGAGTCTTTCGGGTTTTCCATGTAGAGTATCATGTCGTCTGCAAAAAATTGAAAGTTTGACTTCTTCTTTGCCAATTTTGATCCCTTTTATTTCATTTTGTTGTCTGATTGCTGATGCTAGGACTTCCACCACTATGTTAAACAACAGTGGTGACAGTGGACACCCCTGTCGTGTTCCTGATCTCAGGGGAAAGCTCACAGATTTTCCCCATTGAGGATGATATTAGCTGTGGGCTTTTCATAAATGGCTTTTATGATGTTTAAGTATGTTCCTTCTATCCCAACTTTCTTAAGGGTTTTTATTAAGAAAGAATGTTGTATTTTGTCAAAATGCTTTTTCTGCATCTATTGACAAGATCATATGGTTCTTATCCTTTCTTTTATTAATGTGATGTATCACATCGATTTGCGAATACTGAACCAGACCTGCAGCCCAGGAACAAATCCAACTTGATCATGGTGAATAATTCTTTTTATATGCTGTTGAATTTGATTTGCTAGTGTCTTGTTGAGAATTTTGGCATGCATGTTCCTCAGGGATATTGGCCTATAATTCTCCTTTTTTGTGTAATTCTCCTCTTTGTCTGGTTTGGAAATCAAAGTAATGCTGGCTTCATAGAATAGGTCCAGAAGTTTTCCTTCCATTTCTCTTTTTGGAACAGCTTGAGAAGGATAGGTATTAACTCTGCTTAAATGTCTGCTAGAATTCCCCCTGGAAGCCATCTGGCCCAGGAATCTTATTTGTTGGGAGATTTTTTATAATGGATTCAATTTCTCCACTAGTTATGGGTCTGTTCAAATTTTCTATTTCTTCCCATTTGACTTTTGGTAGTGTGTTGGTGTCTACGAATTTGTCCATTTGTTACACGTTGTCCAGTTTCTTGGCATATAAATTTTGATAGTATTCTCTGACAGATGATTGTATTTCTGAGGGATTGGTTGTGATAAATCCATTTTCATTCATGATTTTATCTATCTGGGTCCTCTCTCTTTTCTTTTTGAGAAATCTGGCTAGGGGTTTAACAACTTCATTTATTTTTTCAAAAAACTAGCTCTTAGTTTCATTGATCTGTTCTACTGGTTTTTTGGATTCTATATTATTTATTTCTGCTCTGATCTTTATTATTTTTATTCTTCTTCTGGCCTTGGGGTTTCTTTGTTGTTCTGCTTCTAGTTCCTTTAGGTGTGTTGTTAGATTTTGTATTTGGGATTTTTCCTGTTTCTTGAGATAGGCCTGGATTGCAATGTATTTTCCTTTTAAGACTGCCTTTGCTGCATCCCAAAGGGTTTGGAATGTTGTGTTTTCATTTTCAATTATTTCCATATATTTTTTTTAATTTCTTCTCTAATTGCCTGGTTGACCCATTCATTCTTTATTAGGGTGTTCTTTAACCGCCACACATTTGGAGGTTTTCCAGACTTTTTCCTGTAGCAACCATAATTCCTTCTTAAGTCTTAATTCTCCTTTGCCTTATAACCTAACATAGTCACAAGTTACAGAGCATAGGACATGGATATCTTTCGTCTCTGGCTACCACAGTGGGAAGCAGAGTAGAGGCAAAAACAAGTAGACAGGCTATTGGAGTTGGCAGTTGTCAATATGAAGAGCTGTGGAGAGCTCTTAGGAGTCACTTAGGAACTAAAAGTGAAAAGACTAGATCATAGTTGTCCTAGGAGTGAGATCTATCCAGGGATCAATATAGGACCCTTGAATGTATTCATTTATTCAATATTTCTTTATGTTCAGATACTTTGTGAACAGATGTTATTCTAGTTTCTGGGGATAGAGCATTGAGTAGTTCATAAAAGCCCCTGACCTCATGGAGCTTACCTTCAAGGTGAGCTGTATATATCAAGAATGATTATCTATACATATCCTTTTTCTCAGACAGACATTTGATGGGCACTAGATAGACACTCCTTTCTTTTTTTATCTTTATTTTTGAGAGAGAGAGACATAGTGTGAGCAGGGGAGGAACAGAGACAGAGGGAGACACAGAATCTGAAGCAGGCTTTAGGCTTCGAGCTGTCAGCACAGAGCCCAATGCGGGGCTTGAACTCACAAACTGCAAGATGATGACCTGAGCTGAAGTCAGATGCTCAACCAACTGAGCCACCCAGGTGCCCCATAGATACTCCTTTCTGATGAGGACATGATTAAAGGCTTATCCTGTGTTCTCTGTTGGTTGCTAACACAGGATAACTAAATTTATTTTTACTGAAGTATAGTTTACATACAATTTTATGTTAGTTTCAGGTATACAGCATAGTGATTTGACATCTGTACGTGTTATGCCATGCTCACTCCAAGTGTAGCTACCATCTATCACCAAACAGTGCTATTATAATACCATTAACTATATTCCCTATGCTGTACCTTTCACTCCCATGACTTACTCATTCCATTACGGGAAGCCTGTACCTTCCATTCCCCTTCACCCATTTATCTCATCCCTCCATCCTCCTCACCTCTGGCAACCACCAGTTTGTCCTCTGCACTTGCAGGTCTGTTTCTACTTTGGTTGTATGTTCATTTGTTTTGTTTTTTAGATTCCACAAATAACTGATGTCACATGGTATTTGTCAGTCTGATTTATTTCAATCAGCATAATACTCTCTAGCTTTATTGATGTTGTGAGAATGGGGAGGTTGGAAGATGGCGGCATAGGAGGACGCTGGGCTCACCGCGCGTCCTACTGATCACTTAGATTCCACCTACACCTGCCTAAATAACCCAGAAAACCGCCAAAGGATTAGCAGAATGGAGTCTCTGGAGCCAAGCGCAGATGAGAGGCCCACGGAAGAGGGTAGGAAGGGCGGCGAGGTGGTGTGTGCTCCATGGACTGGCGGGAGGGAGCCGGGGCAGAGGGGCAGCCTGCCGGCCAAGCAGAGCCCCCGAGTCTGGCTGACAAAAGCGGAGGAGCCGGACGGAGTGTGTTCCGACAGCAAGCGCGACTTAGCGTCTGGGAGGTCATAAGTTAACAGCTCTGCTCAGAAAGCGGGAAGGCTGGAGGACAAAGGGAGGGTTGCTGAGCCCCCGGACGACAGAGCTCAGTTTGGTGGGGAACAAAGGCGCTCACCAGCGCCATCTCCCCCGCCCATCCCCCAGCCAAAATCCCAAAGGGAACCAGTTCCTGCCAGGGAACTTGCTCGCTCCCCGCAAACACCCAACTCTGTGCTTCTGCGGAGCCAAACCTCCGGCAGTGGATCTGACTCCCTCCTGCTGCCACCGGGCCCCTCCTGAAGTGGATCACCTAAGGAGAAGCAAGCTAAGCCTACCCCTCCTGCCCCCATGCACCTTGCCTACCCACCCCAGCTAATACGCCAGATCCCCAGCACCACAAGCCTGGCAGTGTGCAAGTAGCCCAGCCGGGCCACGTCACCCCACAGTGAATCCCACCCCTAGGAGAGGGGAAGAGAAGGCACACACCAGTCTGACTATGGCCCCAGCGGTGGGCTGGGGGCAGACATCAGGTATGACTTCGGCCCCGCCCACCAACTCCAGTTATACACCACAGCACAGGGGAAGTGCCCTGCAGGTCCGCACCACTCCAGGGACTATCCAAAATGACCAAACGGAAGAATTCCCCTCAGAAGAATCTCCAGGAAATAACAACAGCCAATGAACTGATCAAAAAGGATTTAAATAATATAACAGAAAGTGAATTTAGAATAATAGTCATAAAATTAATCGCTGGGCTTGAAAACAGTATAGAGGACAGCAGAGAATCTCTTGCTACAGAGATCAAGGGACTAAGGAATAGTCAGGAGGAGCTGAAAAACGCTTTAAACGAAATGCAAAACAAAATGGAAACGACGACAGCTCGGATTGAAGAGGCAGAGGAGAGCATAGGTGAACTAGAAGATAAAGTTATGGAAAAAGAGGAAGCTGAGAAAAAGAGAGATAAAAAAATCCAGGAGTATGAGGGGAAAATTAGAGAACTAAGTGATACACTAAAAAGAAATAATCTACGCATAATTGGTATCCCAGAGGAGGAAGAGAGAGGGAAAGGTGCTGAAGGGGTACTTGAACAAATTATAGCTGAGAACTTCCCTGAACTGGGGAAGGAAAAAGGCAGTGAAATCCAAGAGGCACAGAGAACTCCCTTCAGACATAACTTGAATCGATCTTCTGCACGACATATCATAGTCAAACTGGCAAAATACAAGGATAAAGAGAAAATTCTGAAAGCAGCAAGGGATAAACGTGCCCTCACATATAAAGGGAGACCTATAAGACTCGTGACTGATCTCTCTTTTGAAACTTGGCAGGCCAGAAAGGATTGGCACGAGATCTTCAGTGTGCTAAACAGAAAAAATATGCAGCCGAGAATCCTTTATCCAGCAAGTCTGTCATTTAGAATAGAAGGAGAGATAAAGGTCTTCCCAAACAAACAAAAACTGAAGGAATTCGTCACCACGAAACCAGCCCTACAAGAAATCCTAAGGGGGATCCTGTGAGACAAAGTACCAGAGACATCGCTACAAGCATAAAACATACAGACATCACAATGACTCTAAACCCATATCTTTCTATAATAACACTGAATGTAAATGGATTAAATGCGCCAACCAAAAGACATAGGGTATCAGAATGGATAAAAAAAACAAGATCCATCTATTTGCTGGCTACAAGAGGCTCATTTTAGACCTGAGGACACCTTCAGATTGAGAGTGAGGGGATGGAGAACTATTTATCATGCTACTGGAAGCCAAAAGAAAGCTGGAGTAGCCATACTTATATCAGACAAACTAGACTTTAAATTAAAGGCTGTAACAAGAGATGAAGAAGGGCATTATATAATAATTACAGGGTCTATCCATCAGGAAGAGCTAACAATTATAAATGTCTATGTGCCGAATACCGGAGCCCCCAAATATATAAAACAATTACTCATAAACATAAGCAACCTTATTGATAAGAATGTGGTGATTGCAGGGGACTTTAACACCCCACTTACAGAAATGGATAGATCATCTAGACACACGGTCAATAAAGAAACAAGGGCCCTGAATGATACATTGGATCAGATGGACTTGACAGATATATTTAGAACTCTGCATCCCAAAGCAACAGAATATACTTTCTTCTCAAGTGCACATGGAACATTCTCCAAGATAGATCATATACTGGGTCACAAAACAGCCCTTCATAAGTATACAAGAATTGAAATTATACCATGCATACTTTCAGACCACAATGCTATGAAGCTTGAAATCAAACACAGGATGTTGTGATAAATTGCAAGGTATTCTTTTTATGGCTGAGTAATATTCCATTGTATATGTTCACCACATCTTCTTTATTCATTCATCTATGGATGAACATTTAGGTTGCTTCCATAACTTGGCTATTGTAAGTAATGCTGCAAGAAACCTAAGAGTACATATACCTTTTCAAATTAATGTTTTTGTTTTCTTTGGGTAAATATCCAGTAGTGGGATTATTGAATAATAAAGTACTTCTATTTTTAATTTTTTGAGGAACCACCACACTTTTCCACAGTGGCTGCACGAATTTTCATTCCCACCAATAGTGCATGAAGGTTCCCTTTTCTCCAATTCCTAGCCAATACTTGTTATTTCTTTTTGATACTAGTCATTCAGACAAGTGTAAGGTGATACCTCATTGTGGTTTTCATTTACATTTCCCAGATGATGAATGATATTGAGCATCTTTCCATGTGTCTTTTGGCTATCTGTATGTCTGTATGTCTAAAATTCAGGCTATCTAAATTTAATTACAATTTTGATATGAGCTTATACCTTTATGTTAAAGAAGAAATTTATGCAGCTTAAGCAAACACTGTCCTCAATTTGCCACAGTGGAATTCTTCATCTTTTCAAAAGACATGGAACCTTGCTTCTTAATTATGATCATCACATGGCATACAAATGTTTTAGAAAGAGATGCTTTTTGATACTCATATTAATGGGCTCCACTTTATACCAGACTTTTCAGAATTTATATGTTAAAGAAATATTTTATACCTTGTAGGACTTGTCTACTTTCATACAGAATCTGATTTTTATAAGAAATACACAAATTTCCTCACAGATTTTGAGAGTAAAAGCAAAATTATTTATGGCTAGAGAGTTGAAAGAGTGAAATAGCACTAAACAGGTTTTGTGCAGTACTGAATGTCTTCTAGGTTATCTAATGTTTATATTTTATGTTGCATGATTTAGTCCCTAGGTATTAAAGCAGATAGGGGATTAGTTTCATACATATCACATATCATAATCCTTTTCTTTAACTAAATAATCCTGTTATAAATTAAGAAATGATTAACATGCTTGTAACAGAAGGTTGTATTCTTGCATTATTCAAGTTTTATAAACTGAAAATACCTAACCACTAACTCAAGTAGTATTATTTTTGCTTCTCTCCTTTATAAAAAAACATATTTATGGAAAAATATCAAAATTAAAACCAGCTTCTGAAATCAGCAAGAAAGAGCAAAGAGGCAATTCCTACATCTCAAGGATTTACCCTGTGTGCAGTTTCAGAAAGCAGTAAACTTTCAAATGGAGTCATTAGTACTAAAACTGTACAAAACCATTAAAGTCCATGCAGTTGAATATGGCTTTTCACACATGGGGTTTGCAATTCTCTGGCAATGTATTTCTGGGAACTAGTTTGTTAACTATAAATGATATGGGTAAACTGATTTTTCTTCAGCAAGTCAGTTATGGCAATTAATTTGAACAAAAACATGAAGTTTGTTAATCAATGCTTTAAAACACACACACATACACACACACACACACAATCTCATAAATCAGATGTTCTACTTTAACATGCAACATGAAGAAATGAAGAAGTAATTGTGATAGACAGCCTTAAATATTTGTCCTTCTATATAATTGGAGCAGTGTTCTTTTCTGGAATCTTGCAACTAGTGAGGCATCTATAAGAATGGATGTCCATGCATATGTAAAGAGCAATATAGATAGTATTCAAATCCCATTTTTTAAAGCCTCACCTTAATAGTTATCATTGTACCATGGAGTACAGAGTGGCATGGATAAGAAGGGACTGCAGCATGGGAAGAACCAATATTTTCATAAGAATGGGAAAAATTCATTCCTTGGAGGAAAGAGAAGAGGGAGGTATTAAAGAAGATTTTATGTATGACCATATTATATCAGCACTATTTACAATAGCCAAGAGGAAGAAGCTACCCAAGTGACTATTAATAGATGAACAGATAAGCAAAATGTGGTATATACAAACAATGGATATGATTCAGTCTAGGAATGGAAATTCTGTCATATGCTACATCGATGAACCTTAAAGATATTATGTTAAGCAAAACAAGTGAGTTAAAAAAACACAAATACCATAAGATTCCACATATATGAAATATCTACAGTAGTCTAATTCATAGAAACAGAAAGTAGAATGGTGGTTGGCAGGGAATAGGGGGAGGAGAAAATGGGAAGCTATTTAACGGGTATAGAGTTTTAGTTTCACAAGATGAAAAAGTTCTGGAGATTGTTGTTCCATAGCATTGTGAATATACTTATCACTACTGAACTGTACACTTAAAAATGATTAAGATGATAAATTTCATGTTAAGTGTTTTTTACCACAATTTCCAAAGAGTAGGATTTAGAGAGAAAGATCATTTTAAATGAACAATAACATGAATAATGCTTGAACAATAAGTTGGCAGGAGATGAGGGCAATATTGGGGAATCTTAAAGCAAGAGAAAACCTTAGGAAAAGGCATAGATGCAGAATAGTCATAGATCAGCAACTAGTTCAGGGTGGGTCATATACCACCGAGTAACAGGTCAAACAATGAGGCTGGAAATACAGAGTTGAGCCTAGAGTGGACATATATTTGCCTGCACAATACCACCTCCCAACTTTGACTTTCCTCACTTTTCCATTTAATCTTCCTCAATCCATAGGGCTTGGGTAGAATTAACTCCAGGTTTCAATGATCAAAGCAACCCCTCCCCCAAACATGTATATACACATAGGAATAAACTAGTTGGTTTCCTCTCTAGCAATTTGTTGGAACTCTCAGGGAAAGATACTTTCTCTTCCATTGACATTTAAGAATGAAGAACCATGTAGACCAGGAAATGCCCCTGGACATCTTCTCCCACATGGAGAATCCTACTGAAAATACAAAGGAAATTAGCACTGAAATAGAAAAAAAGAAACAGAGTAGGGGAAAAAAGTAAAGACAAGGAGGGAAAGAGAAAGAGACAGAAGAGGAAAGGGAAAGAGGGAGGAAGGAAGGAGGAAAGAAAAAGATAAAGCAAAGATAGGAGAGATAAAGGAAAAAGAGAGATAGGAAAGAAGGAAGAAGGAGGGCAGAAATTTTGATACCTGATAATATTGTTTAAAAATTTGAATACAACTACACCTAGAATCAAATCAACCCTAGACTGTTTTGTTCACCCCCAAAATTCCCTTGTCTGGCATAAGCTGGCTTAAGATGAGTTTCTGTCATTTGAAATTACAAGAGCTCTGAATAATCCAGGGTTAGATTGTGTGGACCCTAGAATTAGGTAATTGGAAAATATTTTACGAGTATTCACTTTGTCAGACATTGTGCTACTTCTTTAGATACTGCAAGGAACAAAAAAACTTTGGTTCCTGCCCTTGTGGGAGTAACAATTTCTTAGGTCCCTAACTGGGCCTAATTCCCAGTTATAGGCAACTCTTTGTTTTTTTTAACAAGCCCTATTGTAATAGGAAAGCATAGCCAGATTTAGTAGCTACTGATCTATAGAACAGTATATCCAAACTTTCCTGATGATAATTCACCTGGCTTGCTTATTAAAAAAAGCTTAGGCTATCCTCCAGAGCCACCTAATTACAATCTCTAAGGGTGGGGCCTGAAAGCAGTTTTAAACATTAGCTGCCTACATGATTCTTTTTTTTTTTTTTTTATTTTTTTTAATGTTTATTTATTTTTGAGAGAGAGAGACAGAGTGTGAGCAGGGGAGGGGCAGAGAGAGAGGGAGACACAGAATTGGAAGCAGGCTCCAGGCTCCGAGCTGTCAGCACGGAGCCCGACGCGGGGCTCGAACTCACAGACCGTGAGGTCATGACCTGAGCCGAGGTCGGACACTCAACCGACTGAGCCACCCAGGCGCCCCACATGATTCTTAACATCAGATAAGTTTGTGAAATGCTGATGTTGCTATCCACTGTGGATCCTTGGACCAGTCACAGTAACATCACCTGGGAACTTACTTAACATGTAGCATCCCAACACCCTCCCCAGACTCAACAAATGAGGATCTGCCTATAATATTTTAACATGAGTAGCTTGTATCATATGGAAATTTTAAACTGAAAATCAAAAGCAAGGAGAAAAAATCTAAAAGAAGTCACTCAAAAGCGCTTTCCAACAAAATCCTTTTATTTCAAAGTCAAGATGGCATTAATTAAAAATTATATATTGCATTATTTTTTATCTTTCTTAAGCCCATTGTCAGTGATGTCCCTCTATGTGGACTGCATCAAAGTTCACATAACTCTATATCACACTATATCACACAACTCTAGAAGGGGCCATTCATATTGTGTGCATATCAATGGCACCTTCAAGAATTATATAATACAGCAACCCTAGATCCAAGCACAACTGGAGATTCATTCAGAGTCAAGCTCTGAAAATTCAATCTAGTGTCTGCTTTGAAGTGGCAAAGAGACCCACCTTCATATTTGATAACCAGGATGATTGACAGTGATGACATCCAAACATAACTTTTCTTTTTTTCTTTGAGAAGTGCTCGTTTTAGTCACCAGCAGAGATACTACAAATGGCAAGCATACAATAATATAAGACAAAATATAAAAGTGATAGAATAGTTTCTACTTTTATCCCACCTCCTTGTTTTTAGATAGTTTATCTTATAGGAATAGAAGGACCTTATGATTTGCTTTCCAAGGCTCTCCTGGTGACAATTTGCCACATTTACACATTTGCAGATGAAGAAGCACCACCATATGGCAACTCTTAGGAACCCCAATTTTGCAGGATTGTTGACCACATAGGGCAGTTGGTAGATATTCGAACACCCAAGGTACCTAGTTTCAGCTGCTATAAAGTAATGGTATATGGTAGTAATTAAGAGCCTAGACATTGTCTGCCAGGTTTCACATCCAACTTCAACAATTACTAGCTATGTAAACTCAAGCTAATCGCTTAACCTTTCCTCTTCCTTCATCTATATAATGGGAATAATAATGCAATTTTGTCAAGAACTGTAAAAAGTCTGAGGTGTTACCTTACTTGCAAGATAACAAATTAACTTGCCACAGTTTCATGTATACTGACAAAAGATAACAAGATTTCTGAATCAGAGACAAAAGACTTTATTACTCACAGCAAAAGCAGTAGCCAGAGTGTCAGCATTGTTAGGTCAGCATTGTCAGCATTGAATTCCCTGAATTCAAGTCCCCTGTGACACTGCAGGTTTGCTTAGATGGATGCCTACACACACAGCACATTGTGTAATAGAAGAGAAATGCTGGCCTGGGGGAGTTGCTGCTTAATCGAAGACTGTAAGCAAGCCTACTCTTTGTCCCAGAGCAAGATACTACCTCATTCCCAAGGCTGTCACAGCAAACACAATCCTGAAAAGTAACCCAGGTAAAGAGCTGTCAGGGGCTTGCATTCTTGGTATTCCCAGCAAGATGGGTAGCAGTACAAGAGACCCATGGAGGACTGTCTTCAACAGGTTGTTGAGTTAACATATGCAAGATGCTAAGAAAAGTAATAACTCTGTGTATTAGTTATTATCATTAGCAGTAGTAGTAGTAGTAGTAGTAGTAGTGTTGATGTGAGCTGCCTGTTTGTTTAAAGTATATGTATGTATATCTCAGGAGACATATATCAGACAGATACAGTAGATGTATAATATATATTAGGGAATTTTGAAAATGAAAATACAGAAATCTCCAGTAATATCACCTTCAACTATTATCCACTTTTTGTTTTGTTTTGTTGTTTTTCTATGTATATACATATTTTTATTTTCTTCAACTGATATCCAAGTCCATACACTATTTGTATTTTACTTTTTCCACATTTTATTTCATCATGAGCATTTCTACTTAGTAAATATTAGTCAAAAACTAATCAGTTTTAATAATATTCCATCACAGGTAAGTATCATAAATTATCATAAATGGACATGTCTCTTTTAGCCTCTACATATTGGGAAACATTTATTAATATTGGAGAGAAGGCTAAGAAGAAAGAGAAGATCCATGAAAAGTAGACCTGAGTCTAAAACCATAATCGTCTTAGTCCACTTAGGGCAGTGGCTGATGAAGGAGCCAAAGGCAGGCCGAGGGCAAAGCACAAGCTAACACCCTGCAGACCACAGCCTTCCCCCACCCCAACCTACCCCCATCTCCCCAACCTTCTCCCTGTCCCCAGGTGGGATATGTGTGACATTCCTCAGGCACTCCTGACTACCCAAGAAGACAGGAAAGGGAAAAACAAATGGTTAACAGATAGAGATCACAGTCAGGCAGGACATGAGTCTCTATCAGTTTACAAATGACTTAGTGAATTATAAGAAAAAGGTCATCTTATCAATAGCTTAACCTCCAGAAACCCATAGACTTAGTTTCCTTGAGCCCTAACATCACCCTCCCCTCCATAGTGATGTGGGGAACAAAGTCAAGAAGAAAATGTAAATAAAATTAAAATTAAATTTCTTTATAACCTGCAGACCATTGGCAAATACTTGAGCTAGGCAAAGTAAAACATTCCTCTAAGAAACTCCTGACTGTCTTGTCTTAATGTTAATGCCTTAGTAGAGGGAAAAATAACTTTAGCTCAAGAACGAGGCCTCCAGTATCTTATGAGTCCTCTTTAGCATATGAAAGTCCTTTTGGAAACCTCCCTTTTTCCTTACCCATCTCTAACTCCATAGTATATAATCAGTCTCCCCTCACACTTATAATACAGCTCTTTCTGCCCATGGGTCCTGTCCCTGTGCTTTGATAAAATCACCTTTTTTGCACCAGACATGTCTCAAGAATTCTTTCTTGGCCATCCGCTCTGGACCCCCACCCCCACTCCAAAACCTCATCAGTGGCTACCCTAGAGTAAGATCTAAAGAGAAACTCAGGTTCATAAGTATTCCTTGAATTATCAAGAAAATAGTTCACTGAAGTTTATACTGTGAAAGAGATGCATTTATTTAAGATACATTTAATAAATATTTCAAATAATGTGCTTAAAATAGCTCTCTTCAATTTTTGGAAAAATATATTTATGTGAAACCAACTGTTTTCTGACATGAAGTATGAGGAACTGTTAGTTATTAGTTTGCTAAATGGGCCACATATGTCATTCTTTTCCATTTTGTTTTCATTTCATCTGATGATTAGTTTCCTTCTCTGGAATTTTTACCATAAATGGAAGACACAGTGTTAGGTAATCAAATAAAATTTAAAAAATAACAAGGAAGAATGAAAACATAGATCACAAATGATATTCTAACCAGAGGATACATAAATGGAAAAAGTGTGTGCTATGAGATATCAACATACATTTCTTTTGTTTATAAGCCAGATAGGATTGAGCTAGCCTTCAAGAATTTTGGGAAAGAAAATCAAAATAATGGAATTTTATCTGATTAGTGTTTTGTTTTATGGTGTTTCTCTTCTGCTTTATCTCAGTTTACTTAGTGCTGCAAGAGTTGTGCTGGTGTAAGTTTCCTGTGCGTGTAAAAGAACAGTTAATTCAAATTTATTGTCATTCAAATTTGTTAAGACAAAAGAAGCTTAACTTTCTTTGGGTTCTATTAAACTTCTGTTTATCCAGTACTTCCTAGAAGAGGCAATTAATTAAAATCAAACAAGTTTGTAATGGGGATCAAAGCAGAACAGCAGCTGGGAAACGCAGGACACAATGACCAATCTGTGATACAAAAACTGAGGGGGCTTAGAGGAGGTGAGGAGAGTACAAATTCCTCCCAAAGAAGAGTAACTTTTCTTTCCTCAAGTCTTGAAACCATAGCAAGATGAGGAAGAGGACAGCAAGTGTGCTGACTAGTGAACAAAATCTCTAGGAGTCCCCGCAGTTAGGAGAGGGAAGGCAGAAAAAGGATTATGTTGATGATGAATCAACCAAACCTTTTTGTGAGAAGGCCCCAGGGATCACCCTCCCCCTGCTAGCTCCTGACAAATTATGGAGAGGCTAAGGAACAGTAGCAATGGCAGTCTCAGGATGGCCTCCAAAGACCACTTAAAATCTAAAATTCTAATGGATCTAAATGCTACAATTTTTCCAGTTAAAAGAAATCTTCATCATAAACACCAATTTGCAAAGAGAAGGTACAAGTAGCAAAACATGTACTCATCTGTTCTAATAAAAGAACCCTCTATTGTACAATTACATATCAGCAGAAAGTCCTTAGCTTTGATAAGTAATACCTCACTCAACAAAGAGTAGCCTAATGGACTCTTTTAGCATACTATTTTAATATTTAGCCAGAAAAAAAAAAAAAAAAAAAAACAGCAAGTACTCTGAGAATCCTTGGTTTAGTTTCAGGGTATGACTATCAATATGTTTTTGTAATATAATCACTCAATTCTATGGCTACAGATATCACTAAAAAGACGCAGAAATTGTAGAAGACTTAAACCAAAAAAAAAAAAAAAACAAGCTATGACTGAGCCCATGAGAGTCAGGAACTTTGCGGAGGAGATCTCATTTGATTTTCAAAACAAATCAGGAAAATTGAGTAACTTAGCCCTTGCCCAACTTGATATAGCTTGCAGGAGCAGAAGCTAGGATCTGATTTTAAGATGGTATGGCTTCAGCAACCATGTTCTGTCCATTACACTATACCACCTTCTATCACTTCCTCATAAAGGAAAGCGAAGGACTGACCCTTCAATGGGTAAAGACATGAACCATAGATTATTTTCACAATTGAGCCAAAAATGCACTGTCATGATACAGAGATATTAGGAAGTACTTTAAAGGAAGTGAGAAAATGCTCTATCCACTGGAAAACTTTCTTGAGATTCTAAATATTTCCAAAATCCTGGGGATTCCTCTGCCAGTCAGCAGGGACCAGTCACCAAAGAATTGATCGTACATATGACGGGGGATTCCCCAGCCATCTCCTTTATTTTCCCCATCTCAGCATGAAGAAATATTACACCATAGAAGAGACACTTACTACCTCCTGCATTACCTACCCCCAATGCAGTCTTTAAAACGTATACATATAGAATATTTAAAACCATAAAATGTGTGTAAAGCAATACAACATTTAGCCCAGGTACCTGCCTCCCAACTTGAGAAATAGCTTATTAGTCATATCAGATTTTAAGACATAAATATGATTAGGTAAAAAAATTCAAAAGGAAAAGAATTTTCTAATTTTTATTACATATAGTGTGAGGGGAACCCATTAGAAAGCCAGATACATTTTCTTTGTTCCAAAACACATTAAATAATTTATGTGAAATGCTTAACATGTATACAAAAAGGATCCCTAACAGAAAACATACAATAAAAGAAAAGGGATGCTTCTGTGTACAATTCAGTAGTATCAGAGATACAACCATGAAACTCAGGGCTGTGAACACTCAAAGCAGACAGCAGACACAATGACACGTTACATTACCTACATAATGTGTAGCTTAATAAACCCTCTTGTGTGGAACACACTTGGCATTAATCAAGAGCCATGAACAGATTCCCTTATTTTCTCAATATTCATCTAATAAACTGAAATTTCATTTACCCTTGGACGGAAACTTTAATAGCAGGAGACAACTGTTGATACCTTCTGTGGTATATAGTAATTAAACATAATAAATGCACATCATGAATTTTCTTCATTAGAGATTAGAATTTTTATGCTTCACAACTATTTGCAAAATATATGCTGATGACACTGGGATGTATAACATTTTGAATTTACCTGAAGTCTAGATTTGCCATGCTGTATTATAAAGTATCAATATCATATTCATGAAAAAAAAAGAAATAACACATAACCAAAACTTTAGAATCCTTTAAGAACTGATCTCTGATCACATGTCCCTCACTCCCTCATAGCCTAACTACCACTCTGAATTTGATGCTTAGTCCCATATGTGTTTTATAATTTTACTCCATCTGTATGTATTTCTAGACAACATATATCATAGTCTTTTCATGTTTGCAAAACTGAAGGTAAATAATTTCACACATTATGAACACCTCTGCAACTTGCTTTTTCTTTCTGTCTCTCCTCTTTTTTTTTTCCTGATTATTATATGTGTAAGATTCACCCATGTTGATATAGAAAGCTCTGTAATAACATTTGTGCTACATAATTCTTTTGTATCAATATACAACCATATAGCCATTTTCCTATTGACAAACAGAATTGCTTTGTCATTATAAGTAATACTTTTCAAAATGTTTTTATACTTGTGCTCACATATGAGAATTTCCTTAGGCTACGTTTAGAAGCAAAATTTCTGGAAAAAAAGGTATGTACATCTTCAGCTAAACTAGATATTGAAAAACTATTTTGAAAGAGGTCAAATTCACAACCCCTTTCTCCTTTCAACTTTTTAAACAGATACTATCAAACAGAAATTTCAACTCCAAGAATGCTTGAATCTGGATGGATCCTCATTCCAGCAGGTATTTTATTTTATTTTAATTTTTTTTAATGTTTACTCATTTTTGAGACAGAGAGAGACAGAATGCAAGCAGGGGAGGGGCAGAGAGAGAAGGAGACACAGAATCTGAAGCAGGTTCCAGGTTCTGAGCTGTCATCACAGAGCCCGATGTGGGGCTCGAACTCACGAACTATGAGATCGTGACCTAGGCCGAAGTCAGATGCTTAATCGACTGAGCCACCCAGGCACTCCCCAGCAAACATCTTAAAAAGTTTGTTTGCTTGTTTATCCACAATTAAGTTTCCACTCAAGTGTCTTTTTTTAACGTTTATTTATTTTTGAGAGAAAGAGAGTGTGTGCACATAGGGAAGGGGCAGAGAGAGAGGGAGACAGAGGGCCCAAAACAGGCTCCACACTGAAGTGCAGAGCCCGATTCTGGGCTGGAACTCACAAACTCTGAGACCATGATCTGAGCCAAAGTCAGACGCCCCGTGGTCTAGTCTTTCTTATTCTGCATACAAGTATTTCTAAATTATTGCAGCATTATTTTATCTGCATTTTACATTACAAAAATGCTCATATGTCTAATACCAATAAAATGTTCCTAGTGGCAAAGTAAAGACTTAATGTGTTACTCTATTCTGTTTCATGCTTTTCAATCTAACAAGATCATAAAGCAACTGTAAAGTGCTCCAGGATGATAGTTTTTCCAAATATGCATTTTGGAGTTCTCAAACTCAAATCCATATTGTTATCTTACAAGGCACTTTCTGCTGAAGCACTTTCCCAGTTGTTTATAGTGGCCATCAGGTCTTAACCAAGTCATCAGTTCTTTGACAACAAGGAAAAGCACATTTCTTATCTTGCTGTTGTTTAAGGATGGATTTTCCCCCTTCCATTCAATTGTTTTTAAATATATGAACAAATATAATATTGGGTGTGATTTCATTTATTTCAAAAAATGGACATCGTTACTATTTTCTGGTCCCATTTAACTGAATGAACAGCACTCTATATGATGAAAAAAATCAAGACTATTCTCATGCTTCTTTTAATGAGGAGAAAACTTTTTTTTTATTATTTTTTTAACATTTATTTATTTTTGAGAGACAGATTATGAGCAGGGGAGGGGCAGAGAGGGAGGGAGACACAGAGTCTGATGCAGGCTCCAGGCTCTGAGCTGTCAGCACAGAGCCCGATGTGGGGCTCAAACTCACAAACCGTGAGATCATGACCTGAGCCAAAGTCAGACGCTTAACTGGCTGAGCCACCCAGGCACCCCAAGGGGAAAACTTTTTAATTAAACCTTATGCTTTAAAAATATATTAATTATAACTCATGGAGAGCTCATTAAATTTAACTTAGTTTATTATTATTTATGTAAACTGTAAGATACAAAACAATCAGATATTATTTATTATAATACATAACACCCATAGTGAAAATAATAAACGTGTGTATTCACAGCATTTTAGGGATAGTGACTCTTGCTTGGACTGAGGGAGTGGAAGGGTTTATAATGGAGGTTTCTTTACCTGTATCTAATTTATTCATCAAAAAAGAGGGCAGACTGAAAGAACTGTTGTATGTACGTGTTGGAAAAATAACCATCTCTTATATCATCTTCTATAATTGTAATTAAAATATTTTTAATTAGAAAAATAAAAAGTTATTTAAGTGCAGCTGGTGTCATCGTCAAAATGGCTAGGGGAGAGCCATGGACAGATGATGAGGTGATTCCTGAAACAAGCCAGGCCCAGAAAGGAATCAGATGCTCCATAACCCAGTCATGCCAGGGTTATTTTTAGGCCAAGAATGTTTTCCAAGACATATATACAACAGGACTGCACTTTCTTAATACGTCGTCTCTGGGCAAAAAATAAAGCCCTGGTTTTGGCAGCGTGTGATTGCTTTTTAGGCTCTTCTCAGACTCTCTCCTGCTTTAGGGACCAGAGCCTGGGGAGAGGTGGAGACTCATTGGAATACAGTTGAATCCCCAGGATGTGGAATTTGCTTGTCAAAGAGAAGGTATCAAGGGGTACAAACTTTTCTTCCTTTGGCCAGAGTTGACCTTTCTTAAAGATAGGGAAGAAATACCAACTGGAGATTTAAAGGAGAAGTCTGTAAGAGCTTACATTCTAGCAAACACAGAAATATGCAATTTACATAATATCACAATCTCTGGAATTCCTATTGAGGTATTGTACGTAAGATTTTCCAGGGCCTTCAGTGAAAAAAGGACACTTACTTCTACTATGGCTCATGTGAATATGGTCTGGGGAATACGGGCAATATTCTGTACTTGGGAAAGCAATTGTAATTATAACTGAAATATGGATCATGGTGGGTAAAGCAGTACAGTTATTGAGAGATGGGATCTCAAGGGGACATGTCTTACCCATGCCCTATAGATTACATGCCCTACAGAGAAGATGGTCACCATCCCTCTGAACAAGTTGTCCAAATTCGCAATCACTTGATCTTTCTACTGTATTAGAGTCCAAATCTGATAGATGATTAGGATTTCTAGTCCCTTTTGTAATGTAATAGATTCCCTGCCTCTGCTCTCCCAACCCCACCCAAGTCAAATGCTCCCTTTTGAAATTTCAGCAATATGGCCAGCCCTGTTGCATAGGGGAGAGGGAGAGTTGGGGTGGAGGAGGAATGGTTTGTGTGTATGTGGTGGGGGTAGGGGGTGTGCATGTGGTATAGGCTGTGTGTGTGCTTGTAAATTCCCAAGTGGTTCTGATACATTCTCTCCTTGGAGCTTGGATTAGAAATACTTTACTTGGGCTTAATTAAATACTACTGACACAATTCAGAGATTTACCTCACAAGCATTCTTCATTATTAATGTATCAATGCACCATTTTCTTTTCCTAGAGATGGTGCCTGGACCTGAGCAGAGGAGTTGGGAAACTGCTGTTAAGAGGATAGTAAATAGCTTCTGCATTCCAGAGTAGAAACTGGTCTTGGTTCTTGGGGGGACTCTCTCATTAATCTATAAGGAATTACTGTGTTCAGCCTTTTAATTTTAAGAATGCAAGCTCTGTGAATACAGGGGCTGTATCTGTTACTTACCACTGTATCCCAAATACTTTGTAAAGTGTTTGGCACATGGTACACACTCAATAAATATTTGTTCAGTGCAAAGGAGAAGGATTGCAGAGGTTGACTTAGTTCTCAGAAAAGCCCAGTAGCAATGAAGTACCTAAATGCAGATGGCTGAGACTAAATCCATAATCCAACTGTGTTATGATGTAAAATGCAGTCTTCTTTGAGGCCTAAGGGTTTGAGGATAACTGTGGGTTTGTTTGTTGTAATGTGTTTGGCTATTTGTGTTAATGTTTTCCTTCCTTCACCTTAGGCTTTCAACAGAATATTCTGGAGCTCTGATATGGCCCACAGAAAAAAGGGAAAGAAAAGGAAATCTGAAGGGGAAGTCTGGGGAAGGGAAGCTGCCCCCAGCCTTGCTCCTCACCACCACTGCCATCTCCCCACCCTGCAACCGTCGTTCCCTCCAAGCAACCTACAGGGCCTCAGGAGAAGTATGGCCAGTAAGGTACACTATCTAAGAAGCCTGACCCAGAATAGTGACTACTGAGGTAGTGTTAAGTTCTTGTCTACATTGTAATTCCTTGGGTGTCCTAAGCCTTAATGAAAGCTTTGTCAACACCATACCCCAATGTCCATTTGGGATTGAGAATTAAGGTCTTACATGAACAAACATTTCTCCAAAGAAGATATACAGATGGCCAACAGATACATGAAAAGATGTTCATCGTCACTTACTATCAGGGAAATGCAAACCAAAACTACAATGAGATAACACTTCACACTGTCAGAGTGGCTAAAATCAACAACACAAGAAACAACAGGTGTTGGCGAAGATGTGGAAAAAAAGGAACACACATGCACTGCTGGTGGGAATGCAAACTGATGCAGCCCTTGTGGACAACAGTATAGAGATTCCCCCCAAAATTAAAACTAGAACTACCCTACAACTCAGCAATCACACTACTGGCTATTTACCCAAAGAATACAAAAATACTAATTCAAAGGGATATACGCACCCCTATATTTATAGCAGCATTATTTACAATAGCCAAATTATGGAAGCACCCCAAATGCCCACCAACTAATGAATGGATAAAGAAGAGGTGATATATATAATATATAATATATAAATATAGTATTCGGCCATAAAAAAAAAAAAGAATAAGATCTTGCCATTTTCAATGACATGGATGGAGCTAGAGAGTATTCTGCTAGGCAAAATAAGTCAGAGAAAGACAAACACCATATGATTTCACTCATATGTGGAATTTAAGAAACTAAACAATCAAATGGCAAAAAAAGAAAAGAAAGAAAGAGGCAAACCAAGAATCAAACTCTTAACTATAGAGAACTGATGGTTACCAGAGGGGAGGTGGGTGGGGAGATGGGTTAAATAAGTGATAGGGATTAAGGAGTGCACTTGTGATGAGCACCAGGTGGAAGTTTTGAATCACTGCATTACACACCTGAGATTAATATAACACCGTATGTTAACAAACTGGCATTAAAATAACAACTTTTAAAAAAGAGAATTAAGGTCTGAGAATGGGGAGCCACAGCAGCATGGAGGGGCTATTCAGAGGCAGCAGAATGAAGAAAGCAAACAAAGGAGTCTAGAGCCGTCACTGGAAATGGCCCTGCTAAGCACAAATCTCAATGGATTTGAAAAATGAGTAAGTACTTCCTGAAGTACTTAATGAACACTAGCAGAGAGAATAAAAATAAAATAACAGCTTTGAGCAGGAATTGGGAAAGAGGCCTTGGACTACATATTTGGGGTCTTAAAGGAAAGGGTGTTTTTGGCAGGCTGAACAACTTGAAATTTGGAATGACCCCAATGGTTGATATGAGGATCTGAGCCTACTCTCCTTCTTAGATTAAGACTCTAAACTAATAATTTAGTGTTTAATCATTCCATAAGCATTCAAATATTTGCTAGTAGCAAAGAACTGTATTGACCAAAAAGGGATAAAGACAAATGTGCATATGTATATTTGTCTGTGTACATATGCACCTATTCTAGACAGGTACTAAATGTATACACACACACACACATATATATACACACATACATAATAAACATCATTTTTATAGCTATGATTCACCCTTATTAATGACTGCATATTATGTCATAGTCATGTTTTCTTATTCATTCAGCCATTTAATGAATACTTACTGAATGCCTATAAATCAGTAAGAATGCATTCAGCTACAAGAAATAGAAAGACTCAGTGCAAAATGACACTTGCCCAAAAAATGACTGGGATCTCAGTCTACACAATAAAATATCTGAAACTAGGGATCCCCTTTCTCTCAGTGGCTTCCTCCATCTCATGAACCCCAAGGCGGCTCTGTTCCCAGAAGACTCCTGTGACACCTGATAACCCCAAAGCTAAGCAGCCTATTATCCCACTGACAAGGCTGTTCTCAATGCTTGCACTCTAAGGAGAGTAAGAGTAGAGACCCACATTGCATGTTCCAAAGACTGCCGGCCCCTGTATATTTGCCAGCATGATGACGGGAAGATGGGGATCAGTCCTTCTCTTACCAAGTTTGGGCATGTGGGGGTGGCTTCTGGCATTGGTTCAGTGGCTAGACTACATCAGGGCCAATGTTTCTATTTTCTTGGCCTTTTCATCATTGCCTTGCGGTTACAAGACACCTGCTATTTGCTATTTTGATTTGTAATTTTTTAAAGGTAGGTATACAGTGCATGGGCCGCAAATTGTACTCTTGTTGTGGAGCCTGCAAAGGCTAAGTGAAAGCCTGTTTGTCCCTCCATTTGAAACAATTCATAATGCCAACCAATGATTTCCACATTGCTGAATCAAATAATTCATAGTCCTCATTTCCACTGACCAGCAACATTTGACATAGTTGATCTCACTCTGCATTTTGAAACATTTTTTTTTCATTTGGTTTCTAGGATAAAACTCTTTCTTGATTCTTCTCCTTTCTCTTTTTTTTTTTTTTTTTAATTTTTTTTAACGTTTATTTATTTTTGAGACAGAGAGAGACAGAGTATGAACGGGGGAGGGTCAGAAAGAGGGAGACACAGAATCTGAAACAGGTTCTCCTTTCTCATTGGTTACCTTTTCCCAGTCTCCTTTAGGGGCCCTTCCTAATCTTACCAGCTTCTGAATGCTGGAAAGCCCAAAGACCCAATCTTAAGAACTTTTCTCATTCTTTGGGTGATCTCATTCAGTTTCATAGCTTATTTCACTGACAATTTTAAAATTCTCTCTCAAGTTCTTGAAACCCAGATTTATTTATCCATTTACCTCTTAACTTCCTAGTTAATACTTTAATAACCATCTCAAATTAATATGAGTAAAACCGAACTCCTTATTCCTCAAACCCTCCCTTCAAAACCCTGCTCCTCCACAGACTTCCCCATAATATTGGCAACATCCTTTGTAAACGTATTCAGAGAAGAAATCTGTAGCTACTCTTGATTTCTCTTTTAATCTCTCCCATTTACTCCATCAAGAATCCTAATGGTCTAGCTTTTATTATTATTATTATTCACGTATGTATAATTAACATACAGTGCTATATTATGTATAATAATATATGTATAATTACATATATTACATACATATACATATACATATATGTATGTATAATTAACATACAGTGCTATATTAATTTCAGGTGTACAATATAATGATTCAACAATTCTAAATATTTCTCAGTGCTTATCAAGGCAAGTATATTCTTTTTTTTAATTTTGTTTTATTTACTTATTTTTTTTTTTAATTTACATCCAAATTAGTTAGCATACAGTGCAACAATGATTTCAGGAGTAGATTCCTTAGTGCAAGGCAACTATATTCTTAATCCTTGTATTCTATTTCACCCACCCCCACCTCCATTCTGGTGACCACCAGTTTTTTTCTCCATATCTAAGAGTCTTATTTTTTATGTTTTTCTTTATTTGTTTTATTTCTTAAATTCTTAAATATATATACCACATCTTCTTTATCCATTCATCTATTGGTGGACACTTAGGTTGATACACATCTTGGTTATTAAAAATAATGCTGCAATAAACACAGGGGTGCATAAGTCTTTTCAAATTAATGTTCTGGTTTTCCTTAGGTAAGTAAATACACAGTAGTGGAATTACTAGATCATATCGTGATTCTATTTTTAATTTTTTGAAGAACCTCTATACTGTTTTCCACAGTGGCTGTACCAATTTGCATTCCCACCAACAGTGAAAAAGGATTCCATTCTCTCCACATCCTCACCAATATTTGTTATTTCTTGTTATTGATTTTATCCATTCTGACAGATATAAAATAATACCTGCATTTCTGTGATGATTAGTGACTTGAGCATCTCTTCATGTGCCGTTGGGCACCTACTGGCTCTATTTTCAACATAAATTCAGGATCTTTTACAACCTCAAATGCCACTACCCTGGTCTAAGGACTTATCATTGCTCACTTGATTATTATAAGGGCCTCCTAACTTTATTTACTACTTCAGTTCTTGCTCCCTATAGTCTATTCTCAACAGTCCACAAAATGACTATTTTAAAACGTGTCAGATTATGAGCAAAAGATAAAGCCCTCAAAATAGCCTAAAACTGCTACAATTTTTCTCATGTTCTCATCTGCCCTCCTTGATGTTCCTTCTAAAACAGAAGATTTAAAGAGCTAGAAACCATCTATGACAAGTTCAGTGGTTCTCAATATATGGTACATATTTCACTAATTGTAACAATTTACCATATATGTCTAATCAAATATATCAGATGCACCCCCTTCCCTCTGGCCTACTCCTTTTATTTGCATTTGCAGAATTTTAAGTATCAGGTCCTTGGCAAAGTTTCCAATTCCAAAAGTGGTTCTCCAATTCCAGAAATAAGTAATTATTATTGCTATTAATAATTAATGATTTTCTGCTGCCAATAAAAACAAGCTTATGAGGCTTGAATATAAACTGTTTGGTCTATTCATTATTGACTTAAGGTCCATATAATTATTTAGGAGGAATATACCTATTGCTATGCCTATTTTCTTTTTTTTTCAATACATGAAGTTTATTGTCAAATTGGTTTCCATACAACACCCAGTGCTCATCCCAAAAGGTGCCCTCCTCAATACCCATCAACCATCCTCCCCTCCCCCCCACCCCCCATCAACCCTCAGTTTGTTCTCAGTTTTTAACAGTCTCTTATGCTTTGGCTCTCTCCCACTCTAACCTCCTTTTTTTTTTTTTCCTTCCCCTCCCCTATGGGTTTCTGTTAAGTTTCTCAGGATCCACATAAGAGTGAAAACATGGTATCTGTCTTTCTCTGTATGGCTTATTTCACTTAGCATCACACTCTCCAGTTCCATCCACGTTGCTACAAAAGGCCATATTTCATTCTTTCTCATTGCCACGTAGTATTCCATTGTGTATATAAACCACCATTTCTTTATCCATTCATCAGTTGATGGACATTTAGGCTCTTTCCATAATTTGGCTATTGTTGAGAGTGCTGCTATAAACATTGGGGTACAAGTGCCCCTATGCATCAGTACTCCTGTATCCCTTGGGTAAATTCTTAGCAGTGCTATTGCTGGGTCATAGGGTAGGTCTATTTTTAAATTTTTGAGGAACCTCCACACTGTTTTCCAGAGCATGCTATGCCTATTTTCTAATGCATATTGGAAAGCATAATGTGACCAAATTAAGGTAAAAATTTCTTCAACTGAATACATAGTTCTGTCTTTCTAACTCTATATGAATATTGTTCTTAATTTCTAAGTCTTCTTACTGTTACTTCATTGTTAGAACGTATGGCTTTAATCTAGGAACTATAACTTGTTTATTATATCCAGGAATAATTATTTATAAGTTATTTATTAAAATAAAAGGAGAAAGAAATAAAATAATATCACCAAAGTCCTATATACATTTACTAGATATTTTATAATTAGCATCTGATTAGTTTTTATGATATTCTTAGAATAACTCAATTACATATTATTGTTTTCACTTTACAGAGGAGAAAATTGTGGTTTAAAAAGATTAAGTAATTGACAAAGGTCAAACAAAATCCAGGTCTGTATGATTGCAAAACCAGGCTGTTTCTACTATATCACACTACCTCCTAGTCTAAGTGATAAGTCGATAGTAGCAAATTCCAGTATCTCCAGACAATTTTCTATCAAGAAATTCAACATTAAAATATCCCATTGATTCTTTCTGTACCAAATCCTATTTGTTTTTATCTTTTCTTAATTCTTTATTTCATAAAGATCAAAAATATCAAACCAAATCCCTTAATTCCCACTTTATAGGGGAAATAATGTGTTACTTTTCCTTCCCACAGACCAACTGCTGATACCAATACTCATCTCTACTCTTTATAGCATTTAAGTCCATATTTTAAAGTTTGCTGATGATTTTCACCATATTTCTACAACCCTTAAATCATGGAGTCCTGCATTCAACTTGCTAATTAAATAATACTAACCAACACTTAACATAAAGTATCTAATCCTAATTCATAGTCACTCTTCTCTGGTACTGCATTGGAAGCATGGTTCCAGTAGTATTCCGCCCCAAAAGATTCTCCCACCCCCTTTATTGAACTACAAGGAAGCTGTCATTTAGAAACTCAACTCCTCATTTCTTTTTCATATATCCCCTCTGAAAGTTCTCATATCTTAAGCAGAGTGTCCATTTTGAGCACTTATACACTAATATGACAGTACAGCAATTTTTCAGTTTCTTTGTAAACTGTTATCCAGGCTCTGCAGAGCTAAGAAAGAAGAAAAGCTGCTCTAAAGGGTCAGTGAGAGGGCACCAAAGACCAAGTTCCCTTACATCACAATTTTGCTTCACTTCCCCTTTAACTGCCCAATAGCCTTGAAAATGGATCTCAATGGTGGTGTCATGATCTGTTTACCCTCCACCATGGCTTTACTCATGAATAAAGAGCAATCCAACTTCTTAAAAAGAAAAACTGTCAACCAAATTTGGCTGCCTAACAGCATATGATTCTGAATCATTTTCCCATCTCTGACACTGAAGTAATCTGGCATTATAGCTCTTTCTCAAAACTTTGCAATCAAAAGTCATTTAACCACGGGGCATTTACTACCCAACAACCACACCCTAGGCCCATACCATGAACAGCTTCAGAGGGATCCTGGGGTTTCCCAAGAGGGGCTGAGGGGGTGGACGGCCACTGTGGAATAACAGAAAGATCACTGGCTTGAAAGTCAAAAAACCCTTAGCTTGAATCACAGCTCTGCCATTTACCATCTCTCTGACTAGAGGCAAGTCACTTAACCTTTCTGAACTCCAGTTGCTCCATCTAAAACCTGGACATAATATGGTCCATCTCATAGAACTTTTTCCAAGAATGACATGTGAGAGTACTTAGCAGAAGGAACACCAACAAAGGGAAGACACTCCATAAAATTGATTATTTTTAAGTTAGACACAGTCTGTTTTTCCTCTGTGGTCATAGGATAAAAAGCCTTGAATAATTTAGGGTAATGTCTTTTCCCTAATGACCCTCCAAGATTCTGGAGCCTGAGCCCCAGGTTTACATGTACATGCTCCTGAGGCTATAGCAGTCAAACACGAAATGCTTAATTTCAAGAGAACAAAACAATCTCTACTTCTAAAACCACCTCTAATAACAACTCAGGGAAATTCTAAAATTCCACAATTTGAAATTAATTTTTTATTAATTATTTCGGTGGTACCTATGGAAAGTACAAATGTTCCTGATGGAAATAACACCTTAACTTTATCTGTCATTTACATCTCAGTAGGAATGACTTTATGTGATAATATTTTGTGAGACCATACATGTCCAAGAAAAAAGAGCCATGCAAAAAAGGTCTCTGCATGGCTCCTACAAGCTTTCCAAGGCTCTCCCTCCCTGTGTGGAGGAGGAGAAGGTGAAACTCCTAAACCAGAATAGGGTGCTGAACTTGGAGATGAGCTTCCAGATCACACAGAGCCTTCCTAGTCCTAAATAGGAAATGGCTTTACACTAGGATTACCAGCTTCAGGAAATAAAAATGCCGGATACCCAGTGACATTTGAGTTTCAGATAAATGACCAATAATTTTTTATTTACATGGAATATAACTATACTTCCTAATATACTTATACATTGTTTTTCTGAAAATCCAGTTTTACTGGGTATCCTGTATTTTTATCAGGCAACCCTACTTTATTCCCTTGAAATGTCATGGGACAGTACAGTCTTCAGACTTTTCCAGAACTCAGCTATTAGATAACACACAGAAAGATGTGGTAGCTGACACAGTCACTGTGAAAGAAAGGTTGTAAAATGAGATTTACTATCCATAGAGAACAAGGCATTTTGAGGGCCCTTCCTTCTCTGAGACAGATAGAACACTGAAGCTGTGTTTCTTTATTCATCATGTATTCAATTATGGTAGATTGTATACTTACTGGGAAGCCAACATAGTCTAGCAGTGTGCTTGTCCTAGAAATAAAGTGATGAACTAGTCAAATACCATGCATGCCCTAACAAAGCTTTCAGTCTACTGGGGGCTTAGGCACTAAGGAGCAATCCTCACATTTAATAACAATAATTAAAACTGTTACAAGTGCTATGAGCTAAGACTTGAGAAACAAAATGCATGACTTCAGTTTATTCATTCATCTCATTTGTATGTAGCTCTGTACCAGGTAATGTCAGACACATAAAGATGAGGAAAAGTACTCCTTGCTTTTAAAGGGCTTATGATCTAGTAAGGAAGACTTACACAGACATAAATAATTATTAAATAAGGCCAATTATGATAGGCTATAATATAGACACTCCTGTGTCTGTTTGTAGCAAGAAATGTGGCTGCTTCTTTATACCAGAGTACTTATATGCCCTTTGGGAGGAAAACAAAAGTTCACATTCCTTTTAGTATTTATTCAACAGGTGTCAAAAGCACTCTTATAACCAGATGAACAGTTTCGCTACTGATAATTTCATTGTTTAAATGTCTGTGTCAAAAGCAATTTCTGAAAACTGAGGTTATGTCATTGCTTCCCTTCTATTTGAAAATCTTACTGTCTTTAGTTTGGACTCCTATAACAAACATACTATAGACTGAGTAGCTTAAACAATAGACATTTATTTCTCACAATTTAGGAAGCTAGAAGTTCAAGACTAGAGTGTTAGGATGGTCAGGTCCTCAGTGAAGGCCCTCTTACTGGTTTACAGATGGTCACCTTTTCATTGTATACTCACATGGTGGAGTGAGAGAGAAAATAGGAAAAAAATGATCTGCTCTCTCTTCTTTTAAGGTCACTATTCCTATTCATGACTTAATTACCTCCCAAAGGCCCAACGTCCTAATATCATCACAGTGAGGACTAGGATTTCAACATAGAATTTTGAGGGACACAAATACTTAGTCCATAGCACTAACCAATAGACTTAATTATTTCATTATTTTCTCTCAATTTTTATCTTTGTCTCCTCTTTGGAGGAGTTTCCATACAAATTTAGTTTGGAGGAGGGAGGCTGCATAAAAGCTTTGGATTCATCTTGAATTTTGTTTGTTAGGTCATATGGTCAATCTATAGTATAAACCGTGCAACTTGAACATTAAAATCAACATCCAGGCCAAGTTAGGTACATTTCACACAGGATAGACGGGTAAGCCAAGGTTACCTTTTTTCTCTTCTTGAAACTCAAGTGTTCTCTTCATAATAAAAGTATACATAAAATGATTTTCTCTTTCTATATTTAATGTCATGGAGATCAAGGGACATGTGTAACAAGAGTACTGAGCAGCAATTTCCAGACTAATGGGACTTGACAGGGATAATCTATTAATCTGTTATAAGCCATTTCTATGAATTTTGCTGCCAGTTAAAGGATGAAATATCCTTATTGGTATCTAAAATGAATGGCTACAACTATGTTATAAGTAATATTAATTAGATTAAAATTTCTGTGGAAAAAATAAGATACTTGGCAAAGACGTCCCCCCCCCACACTACACACACTCATTTATGACCTAATATGGTATACTGTAACTCAGAAAAACACACAGGTCTTTCTCACTTACAAAATATATGACAGTAACTCTAGAATTAATATAGCTCCTAAGAATAAAGGCTCCTTTACAAAAATTCAATCTTTTCTTTAAAAAAATTTTTTTCATCCATCATGCAAAATAGACTGGATGACAAAACACAGTTCTGTGGTTAGCTGCCTTTTATACAAGTGCATAAAAGTTAACAAAGGCAAACTTTGTTTTCTCCCTTGGCCCCTCTGTTTCCATCTTTTCTTAGTATTAGTTTCCCTATTCCTTTCTACCCATTTCTGGAGCCCTGTTGTTCTCCCCACTTTCCCTGACCCTCTCCTATGTAAATAATCAAAACAGCACAAAACAAAATATGAAAAAGATCTGATGAAGAGTGACAGTTACATATTGATTAGTAATTACTCTTTAATTAAAAGCAAATTCAAACTAATAAGCTATCTCATTGAGGACTTAACTTTTTCAAGTTTCTAAAGGAAAAAAAAAAAAACATATGTTCTCCTTAAATCTGGCCTTTCTAAATTAATGCCAAAAGTAGTAATTAAATTTTGCCCTCATCTGAGACAGCCAAAGGCTTTCCGATCCTGATGCAGTTCTGAATTTCCTTTCTTTCAACTTTTGCCTCTTAGCTAATGGTACCACGTAGCCAGCCCATCATTTATGTCAGTGATCCAGAAATCATTCTTGAATGGTAACTGTCTCTTATTCTTCATTTTTTCTGTTATCTACTCCTGTGTATTAAACTCCCCAAAAGGGGGCGCCTGGATGTCTCAGTTGGTTAAGTGTCTGGCTCTTGGTTTTGGCTTAGGTCATTATCTCACAGTTTGTAAGTTTGAGTCCTCATATCAGGCTCTGTGCTGACAGTGGAGAGCCTGCTTAGGATTCTCTCTCTTTCCCTCTCTCTGCCCCTTCCCCGCTCGTTCTCTCTCTCTTTCTCTCTCTCTCTCAGTAAATAAACTTAAAAAAACTCCCCAAATGTTAGATGCTAGAAGTAACAAAGATCTGTGACTTCTCATGACTCTATGCTAAGTTGGGCATTTCCTCTAGTGACTTCTTCTGAGTTGTTGAGGCAGCTTTCAGTGGAAAGTTCAGACAGAATGTTCTTCTTTAGTCCCATGGACAATCCTGGCTATCAGCTGGGTACCCAGAATCTCCTTTTCCTCTGATCCTCCTATCTGCTAGACTGACTTCTTTACCTGGCCATCTCAGACAGTGTTCCATAGGCCAAAAGCAGAAGCTTCAAGCTCAGAAGTCACATGACATCATTTCCACAATGTGCTTTATTTATTTATTTATTTATTTATTTATTTATTTCATAGCACTTAACATCACATTATGTAATTTGAAGATGTACATTTGTGGACTTTTTTATTTCTGTCTCTTTGACTAGAATGCAACCCTGTGAGAACAGTATCCCAAGCATCTACAACATTGTCTGGCACCAAACAGGAGTTCTATGATTAATCACTGAATGAATATAAGAATGTATCTTCTTCTTCCTTTGTCACCAGGTCCAGCCAATTCAGTCTTCTAAGAGTCAATTACCAGATTTCCATTAACTCTCACAGGGATACTGTGATGGCCTCCTAACCCATCTTCCCTGCTCAGGTTCTTCCCCACCTCCAGTCTACCCTCCATGTAAATAGGAGGGTTACTCCTGAAGAAGACGTCTGATCATAGTATATCTCTGCTTCACAACTTCAGTGTCTTACCCACTGTCAATAGAATAACATCCCAAACCCTCACCATGAAATTCAGAGCCTTCATGACATGATGCGAATCTCCCTTTCCTGCCCCAGTTCCTCACCAACTACGCCCCCCACCCCCCAACACACAAATCTGTCTTCCATTGTGCATTGACCTCATTCCTGTTTTCTCTGCACTAAATTCTCCAGGTTTTTTGATATAATTTGCACCTTACTTTTTCTGGCTGACAAACTCCTGCCCATCTTCAAGATCTGGCATTTTCATTACCTCTCCACTAGAAACTTGCTCAACATCCCATTTACTCTGGGTTTTCTCAGAATTTTGAACCAAGCTAAATAAATTATTTTATCATAATTGTTTCCTTATATATCTGTCCCTCCCCCTCAAGAAACCATTATCTCCTATGTCTTTTCTTTTTTAAGAAGTTTATACTATATTCTAGGCATTGCTTAGCACAAAGTATGTGTTAAATAAATGTTGGTTGAAGGAACAGTCCCAAAGATAGATCTGGGAGGAATCAGCTTTAGAACAGGATTAATGACTCAGTGAAGCTCACTACATCCCAGAATAATTTCAGATTCAAAACCAGACTGGACACAGGCATTATGAACAAAGAAAGCTGGAGAGATAACATATCCTGAGGCTTCTGGCAGTTGGTTTAAAGCTTTAGGCTTCCTCTTTTTAGTCAGCTTCATTAGAAGGCCAGTTCACAAACACTAACTGCTAAGATGTGATTTGCTATAAACTATTACAAATAAGAAATTGCAGGAAAATCTGAGAGGTTTTGTTCCAGATGTGACAGGGTAATGAACTTGAAATGTCTGAAGGTAGGAACTATAGCCAATGATTAACTGATGCTCTATCTGCTCACATTAAATTGTCTGTAGAAGTGTTGGAAACAAGAGATTCCTAAAGTAAATAAACAATTCTTCCCGAGAAAAATTTTCCCTAGCCAAGGACAATCAGATACCTGAAGCAGCAATATATATTTGTGCAATGAAATACTGAAGCTTTTCTTCTTATACATTGATACTAAGAACATTTTTAGAAACATAAACATTAGTTTCCACCACACAATAACTTTTCTTATAACCTCTTATCATGACATTTTTGCTAGGAAATGAGTCAAATACCCTGACCACCTAATCCATGATATTTCCACCATAGAGGTAGAAGCTTGCCGTATATAAGACGCTCCAGATGGTGAGCCTCAGGAAAGGCACTCCTACTGGCAATATTCTATCATAACCCTTATCTCTAGACTTCATGTTAGCAGGAGAGCTGAATACAGATCATTCTACCCTTGAATATTTTCCCTAGTCAAGGACTATCAGCTCCCAAGAGAGCAGTTTGTATATTTTTGCTCAATGAAACATTGAAACTTTTTTCTTGTACACTAATGTTGAGGAGAACTATTTTGGAAACATATCAACTAGTATTGACCTTGTAAGTACTGAGTTCCTTTTTGGCTCTGATTACATCTTTGGAGTTATAAAAGAAGGAACATTCTTTCTTTCTTCAGCAAGCATATAATTAAATGTGGAAAGGTAAATACGATTTGTTTTTAAATAAAATGTATTTAATCAGTATGTCTTTTGGTCTTTATTGATCAGAGTCAGGGACATAAAAATACTCCAAATAATACTGACTAATGCCAATAAGGCCCTTTCTGCTCTAAAATTATACACTCTCTCCTCCTTCTGGGCTGATACTTATGGTGACTAATAATACCACTATTATCTGGAGATGTGATATGGGCACACTGCTAATCTGATCCCATTATTACTTTAGTCCTAATATGTCAGATATGAGGCTCATGTACAGTTAGCACCCCCTCTTGAATTGATGGCCTCATGGCTAATCCATCTCACCATTCTTCCCCCAATGAACCCATATTAGATTCCAAAATCCTTTTTAATCAAATGCTTTTAGTACCCATAACCTAGTGAAAAGATCCAGCACGTGAGACTTTTAAAAATGTAATTAATATTTCCATTTATCTCAAATAGAGACACCTCCCAAACCTAAAATGAAATTGGCTAAGTAAAACATGAGGAATGAGATCAGTCATACACAATCCAACTTTTAAGTAAAATATACCTTAATCAAAACAAAACAGGGGCGCCTGGGTGGCTCAGTCGGTTGGGCGTCCGACTTCAGCTCAGGTCATGATCCCATGGTTCGTGGGTTTGAACCCCATGTCAAGCTCTGTGCTGACAGCTTAGAGCCTGGAGCATGCTTTAGATTCTGTGTCTCCCTCTCTCTATGCCTTTCCCCATTCACAGTCTGTCTCCCTCTCTCAAAAGTAAATAAACATTAAAAAAAAAATTAAAACAACAACAAAACACAAAAACCAACAATTAAAACACAAAAACAGAAGGCAATAAGCTCTCTGACATTGGTCTTAACAATGATATATATATGTACATGTATAAATTGAACCAGAGGCTAAAACAAATAAGCCATCAACAAAATAAAAAAGTACATATGGAATGAGAAAAAAATGTTTGCAAACCACATATCTGATAAGGAGGTAATATCCAAAATATACAAGGAACTCATAAAACAAAATTGCAAAACCCCAAATAACCCAATTTAAAAATGGGCAAAGGATCAGAATAGACTTTTTACAAAGAAGACATACAAATAGCCAGCAGGTACTCAACATTACTAATCATCAAGGAAATGCAAATCAAAGTCACAATGAGATACTATCTCACATATTTTAGGATGTTTATTATCAAAGAGACAAGTACCAACAAATGCTAGCAAAAATGTGGAGAAAAGGGAACCCTTGTACACTGTTGATGGAAATGTAAACTGGTATAGCCACTATGGAAACAGTAATAAGGTTCCTCAAGAAATTAAAATTAGAACTACCATATGATTCAGCAATCCCACTTCTGGGTCTATGGCTGAAGGAAATGAAATTATCTGAAAGAGATATCTGTACTCATATATTCATTGCAGCATTATTCACAACAGCCAAGGAAAGAAAACAACCTCAGTTTCTGCCAATAGATGAATAGATAAAGAAACTGTGATATCTATCTATCTATCTATCTATCTATCTATCTATCTATCTATCTTCCTCTCTCCCTCCCTCCCTATCTATCCACATATATACAATGAAATGTCATTCAGTCTTGGGAAAGAAGAAAATCTTACCATTTACAACAGCATGGATGAACTAGAAGGGAATAAGTAAGATAAGCCAGACAAAGAAAGACTAATGTTTCATGGGAAAAAACAAAAAAAAGAGTCAAACTCAGAAAGAGAGAGGAGAATGATGGTTGCCAGGAGCTGGATGGGCAGTGGGCTGGGTGGGGAAATAGAAAGAGGTTGGTAAAGGGCACAAACTTTCAGTTATAAGAAGAATAAGACTTGAAGATCCAATGCATAACATCATGACTATAGTTGATAACACTGTATTGTATAATTAAAATTTGCTAAGAGAGTAGAATTTAAGTGTTCTCACAGAACAAAGAAAAAAAAGGTAAATATGTGAGGAGATGGAATATGTGTTAATTTACTCAATAGTGGAAATCCTTTTACAATGTATACATATATCAAATCATCACATGTACACTTTAAATATATTACAATTTTATTTGTCAATTATACCTCAATAAATTGAAGAAAAAAAAGCAGAAATAGCAAGTCTTGAATGGAGCCTCACCAAAGGTTTTAATAAACTTGAGGGAAACCTGTCTAAAAAAGATGAGGCAGGTTGAGGAAGGTAAAAACAGAAGTCAGAAATATAAAATTTACTGATGTTTATTTACCATGATCTAACAAGGAGAGACACTGAATCTAGCATTACTACTCCTAGAGAAGTGTTCTCAGTTGGGAGGCAAGGATAGTTCGTTAGGCTATATCAGAACATGGATGAAACAGTTCTCTGAATTATCCAACACATTTGATCTGATTCAGCTTGGCAACTGCCGAGCAACTTTCTAATTACAGCTTCTCAGCTCGGACATGGGTAAGAGAGTTCTTTGGAAAGCTGACATCAATAATCCAAAAACTAAAAATAGATACTCCCCATTTTAAACAAATAAGATGGCAATGGTACAGATTTTTTCATAGGTGAATGTTAATATTCAATCTGATCCATTCTTTTATTTTTACAAATAAATATGCTGGAAACTTGGTTGATACATCAGTCTCTTTTGGGCTTAGTCATATGGCTGTTCCTCAAATATCTCCAGTCCTCCACCTTCTGGGCAGAGAGCAAAACTGCATATCTTGGCTCCTTGTGGTTGATGAAACCATATGACAATGATGCATTTGTGAGTGGAAGCAGTGTGTCACTTCTGGCTAGAGCATTTAATTGCCAGCGTGAGACTTTTCAGAGCTTATTTCCCTAGTGTTGATGGCTTGGCAACATTTGAGATATGGGCTGTCATCTTGGGTCCTGGGAGGACAACAGTGTACTCAGATTCCCCAGAGGGTAGTATCAAGAACCAAAGAAAAAAATGGACCAAGTAGCCCATTCCATTGATGATTCCAACAATAATAATTCTGATGTGTTTTTCAACATGAAATACATATTGGCTTAAATTCTTAAGTAGAATATACTGGATATACTTTTAATATTTTCATAACAACCCAGTATCAGTCATTATTATGGATCATGAACTACCTTAGGATCTATTGAGTTGTGAAAGCTATGGAAGTGCATACAGAGATGTGCTTTTGGGCCTGAAAATGAAGCAAAATTAATCAGGCATTTTTCACACATTATTTCATTTAATCCCTGGACCATTCTACAAATTAGACTATATTATTTCATCCGACACTTGATAAAATGGACACTAAGATTTTAAACAGGTAGATAAAGATTCTGTACATAGGGCAGATTCTTTACACAGTGTGTAAAAACCACACTTTCCATTTGACATTAAATAATGTTTTAAATTTACTTTTTAAAAATTTCTTCCTATGTTGAAGCCCTATTTCTTGCTAATAATTTGTGTATAGTAATACTCCAAGCCTTCCTTTTTAATTTGCTGGTTCTAACAAGTAGTGAACTGAGGAAAGCAAATAAACAATTTGTTAGATGGTTTAGGAGGAAATATGCTCTGGCCAAGGACCTAGTGTACCTGCTCTGTGAGCACAGGAATTTTAACACATGAACTCTGAAGCCGCTTTTTGAAGCATAAGGCTTGTACTTACAAACTCTGTGGTTTTCAGACAAGTTCTGAAGAGTGGAATTTACCAGATAAGCAACTGTCAGATAACTAAAGTATGTCCATCCACATTTATATCTCTCTGGATCTGCCTGGAATTTTTATGAACTTGTTGTTGTTGTTTATGATAATGGGCTATTTAAATATGACAGAATGGTTTTAAAAGGTGATACTTTTAATATGTATTTTTTTAATGATTTATTTATTTTTGAAAGAGAGAGAGTGTGAGTGGGGGAGGGGCAGACAGAGAGGGGGACAGAGGATCCAAAGCAGTCTCTGCACTGACAGCAATGAGCCCGATGTGGGGCCTGAACTCATGAACCATGAGATTAAGACCTGAACCTAAGTTGGATGCTTAACCGACTAAGCAATCCAGGCACCCCAAAAAGGTGATACTTTTAAAGATATGTTGTGTAAATGTACTGAGTTTAAAGGGGTCACTTAATGATTGAATACAACTGCCTCTAGGTTATTTGAATTTTTCCATATTATGTTCCATTAAATTAAAATTGTTTTCTAACTCCTATTTTATTTTGTAATTTTTATAAAACCTCTACTAAGCAGGCTAAAATACAATGTTATTGCCTTTATGTAGATACAAAATATAGAAGCCTAATGAGTTAAAGACAAAATAATCAAATAAAGGACAATCATTCAACCAGGCACTACCATACAACAGTCTGATCCTTTTGCCAATAGTACCGAAGTACAAAATAGCTGGTCATTGTCATAAATTATTGCTTTTACCAGCAGGAATCAATTTTAATTGTGTTCAAGCATTTTAATTCATCAATTTTAATTGTGTTCAAGCATTAAACCAGGCTTTGAAGACCCAAAAATAAGTTAAGAGATAGTTCCTTTCATCTAGACAAAAGGAAATAAAGGCAGGGCAGTTTGATGGTTATGATTTATGATCATGGAGTCAGACACATCAGACATGGGATTCTGACTCAGGTACTTGACAGCAGAGTGATGTTAGATAAGAACTCATGAGTCTCAAATGAGTCTCAAATTCCCCATGTGTGCTACTGCCTATATCACCTGAGATATGGTAGGAGAGGGGCAATATGTCTGCATGAATAAATCTGTGGAGACTAGAATCCAGTTGCAATGGTTCTCACCCTGGTTCTTCTACTCATTAGCCCTTGAAAAATTATCTTATCCTAAGATCCTTCATTTGCAAAATAGGGATAATAATAGCATGCATTCCATAGGTTATGATGAAAACTAAAAGAGAAAATGAATGTAAAACACTTAGCACAGTGTTTTCTTTATTAGTTTGCTAGGGTTGCCATAATAAAATTCTGTGAACTGGGTGGCTTAAGCAACATAAGTTTATTTTCTCACAATTCTGGAGGTGAAAAGTCCAAAATCAAGGTGTTGGCAGAGTCGGTTCCTTCTGCGGCTTCTCTCCTTGGCTTGTAGACAGCCATTTCCTGTGTCTTCAAGTACTCTTCTCTCTTGTGTCTGTGTCTCAATCTCCTCTTCCTATTAGGACAGCAGTCATACTGAATTAGGGCTCACCCCAATGACTTCACTTAACTTCCATCACCTCTTTAAAGACTTTTTAAATACAGTGATGTGATGAGATACTAGGGGTTAAGATTTCAACATAACTTTGTTGAAGTGGTGGGAGGTTAAGAGACACAATTCAACCCATAACACTGGCCTAAAAGAAACACTCAATAAATGTTAGCTATCATTGTTGCCACTGTTGCTATTGTTATTATTGTTATTATTACTAAAATAGTTAAATAATAATCTCAAGAGGAAGTAAGGCACCAATACTGATTTAACTGTAGGCTGTTTTCTTATATTTTATTTCACAAACGGGGGCATTTTAATCATAATGATGTTTATAGTGTTATCTACTAGCTCATGTAGCAGATACTTGGAAAATTCCAGGTACAAGCTTCTGGTAGTTTCTACATTGGTTAAAATACTATACAATCAATGTCAAAGTTTCAGTCCATATTTAGGCCAATGACTTCATTTTGTTCTGTGGTTGCAGAATGTACCCCAACCCTGGTTAGTCACATTACAAATAAAAGTGATTATTTCACAATGGGTACAGGGCAAGAGGGTGTGCATGAATCAGCAAAAATCTATTAGCGTGACCAGAAAAACAACCCAGGGTACGTGCCCTCCTCTAAATGAATAGATGATTTATCAGAACTTTTTTTTACATTGAAATGCAAAAATGCTTAAGAAATGACAATTGTCTCCCAAAGGAGCAATGAGCAGAAAAAGAGATTTTACTTTGACTTTCCCTTTTTAAAGCACTTAACCTAGTAAAATGAAATTATTGGCATCTATAGGAACATTTAATGGCCAGCCACTTGCTTTACTCCTCACTCTTCTTATAATTTCCTTGGAAGATATTGAAACAATGTACACTGGGGCACTTGAGGGGGGGTGGGGTGAGAAAGGCTCAATTATATTTTCAGATATGGATACACACTTTATTTTTTACCAATAAAAGTGTCAAGAATCCAGCTCCATTTTATTTTCAGATATGGATACACACACTTTATTTTCTACCAATAAAAGTGTCAAGAATCCAGCTCCATTTTGAAAATGATTTGCTCTATAATAGATATAGATGATAGACTTATGTGTATTCAATAGCTTCCCTTCAAGATTCTCAAGTTATGATATGTGTAATCACTGACATTTACATGGAACTTTAGATGACAAAAAAAAGAAACTTTTAAAGGAATGATTCTCTTCCTTTCCATCAAAAATAAACTAAATATTCAAATTCATCTCTTCTGTCCCCATATACTTTTTCATGAAGCCATATTAAATCAAAATAGAAGTACCACTTGTAAAATATGCCCTACTGAAAGGTTCCTAACTTGGTTCTGTCACTAGCAGAAAGTAACTGAGGGAAATTTGTACAGGCTACAGCTTTATTGAAAGTATTATTTTATATTTTTATGCTTCTTACATTCAACATTTAGAAATCTCCAGCTATTTGGATCACTGTACAGAATTTCTTGAGGTATGCTTGCTCTTCTCTAGCCAAAACAAAGACAAAAACAAAACAAGTCACTAAAGTGGGGTCCTGGGCAAATACCCTAAGGACCTCTTAAACTCAAAATCTGTTTGGGCCACAGAAAAACTATCACCAGACCTCACCCCCATAGTGAACAGTAACCCTAGAGTTGGCTTCAAACATACACAGATCTGCAATACATCCAAACTCAAACAATCCTGAAATTTTCCCAGGTGGACAAGTATATCAGAGATTAGGAAATAATTAAGATATACCCCACTTCATATTAAGTGAGGGATGCCTAGCAAAAGAGTGGAATTCTAGGGGCACCTGGATGGCTCAATCAGTTGAGTGTCTGACTTCAGTTCAGGTCATGATCTCACAGTTTGTGAGTTCAAGTCCCACATCAGGCCCGCTGCTGTCAGCACAGGGCCTGCTGTGGATTCCCTGTCCTGCTCTCTTTCTGCCCCTCCCCTGCTCATGCTCTCTCTCAAAAATAAACATTAAAAAAAAAGAGAGAGAGAGAGTGGAATTCTAAGCAAATTGCATTTGCTTTACGTTGTTAAACCAACTTTTAAAGATGTCTAATGAGTTACAAGCTTACATACCAATGAAATGTATTTTTTATTTATTTTTAAAAATGTTTATTTATTTATTTTGAGAGAAAGACAGAGAGAGAGCAAGGGAGGGGCAGAGAGAGAGAGACAGAGAATCCCCAGCAGGCTCCACAGTTGTCAGCGCAGAGCCCAATGTGCAGCTTGAATCCACAAACTGTGAAGTCATGATCTGAGTCGAAGGCAGAGGCGTGACTGACTAAGCCACCCAGGCACCCCAGAAAATGTATTTTTTAAAGGCCACGAATAACTGTGCAAACTCTACAGATAACCACAGTCCCTTCCCAGTGACATATCTCCATACTTAGCATAAATATAGGTTTTAGGTTTTAGTATCGACCATAACAGCTGTTCATTTTTAATTCTTATCATTTGCTAAATTCTTTAAGAAAACAATCTCTTTCTTATAATGATGCAAGCAGGTAAGGAAATGGAGGCTCAATGCGATGAGATAACTCGCCTAAAGCACTACATTTAGTAATAGGCAGGGCAAGGATTCAAACTCCAGCCTGTGCTGTTTCTGCTGTGCCCAAATGACAATGCTACTTTCACATTCAAATTTTTCAGGAGAAAACCTGAATAAAGACCCAGAGGTTTGAAAAGTCAATGTTGTGACTGGGGTCTGTTTTAGCACAAAGGTTGAACTGTGCATACATTCATAACTTTAAATACAGCTGTAATTATAAGATACATATCTCTGAAAGATAATTTGTTTTTGTAGTGAATCTAGTATTTCACTGGTTCCATTTGATTTTCTATTCCTTCTTAGTTTATTAATACCAGTTTATGATGTGAAAAGATGCTCTCTTTATAAGAAATTAAAGAAAATTGGAAGATGTACTCCATAAATTTATGCCTTATTTCTCAGAATAAAAAATTTCTTTCAGAGCAGTTTCTTTCATTTTTTTTCTTCACTCCCACATTTATTCAACTTTTTCTATTTTGACAGTTCATGGATTATGTACTCTCAGATATCAGGTAGCTAGAAGAAAACGAACCTGATGCCATTTCATACCCAGCTACTGTGTGACTTGGCTTGGATCTATTTTGAATACATACAACTCTATTCCAGGTGGGGGAAAGCAATAATTGTTTACAAACTAAAGGCAAACTAGAATTTAAATATTGAAAAAAATGGAAGCACTATCTAAGGAAATTCTTAAAACTTTAGGTAGATCTAATTTTAAAAACATATAGTGTGCTTTCTATAGCATTTAGAAATAAGACTAACATAAAAATAACTAAGTCAAAATGGGGATTATGCTAGAACACAGTGGATATAGTATTTAAGTTTGAATAAATTAATCCAAGAATATTTGTTGATAAAAATAAAGCAGAACTTATTATTTAGTAACAGGCACTGCTGAAAAGTAAAAAGTGTACATATATATATTGCAATGTTACCAAGAAAATCCACTTTGAAATTAACCCAGCTACTAAATATTTTGATAATTTATTTACCTGATATTTTAAAATTCCCAAGTAAACTTTTATTCTTTTTTTCAGATATAAAGAAGAGGTACTGAAATTTATAGTTACAATAATAAAGCAAAAATTCAAGAAATGAGACATATAGACCAACAAAATAGACAACTCAGACTTCCAGCCTCCAAAGCTGTGACAAAATTAACTTCTGTTGTTTAAACCACTCAGTCTAAGGTAGTTCGTTATGGCAGCCCAAGCCAACTAATACCGTTGCCAAAACCAAAGAGCAGTCTCTTCAACAAAGAGTGATGGGAAAATTGGATAACCACATGCAAACGAATGAGATTGTACATTTATATTACACCATATACAAAACTAACACAAAATGGATCAAAGACCAAAACATATATCCTTAAACTATAAAATTCTTATAAGAAAATGTAAGGGAAAGCTTTATGACATTGGATTTGTTAAGGATGCCCTGAATATGACAGCAAAAGCATAGGCAACAAAAGCAAAACTATATACGTTATACTATATCAAATTTAAAAACTTCTGTTCATCAAAAGACACAAATCAATATAGTGGAAAAGTAACCTACAAAATTAGAGAAACTATTTGGAAATCATATATCTGATAAGGGATTATTATCTATAACATATAAAGAACCGCTACAACCCAACAACAACAATATAACATGACTAAAAAATGGGCAAAGGGCTTAAACAGACATTTCTCCAAAGATATTAATAGCTAACAAACACATGGAAACAGGATACATTAATAGCTGACAAACACTAATCATTAGTTAAATGCAAATCCAAACCATAATGTGACTTCAACCTCATACCCATTTAAAAAGAAAAACAGAAAATAACAAGTATGGGCATTGTTGTGCAGAAATTGGAACCCTTATGAATTGTTTGTGGAATATAAAATGGTATAGCTGCTATGGAAAACAGTATGCCAGTACCTCAAAAGTTAGAATTACCATATGATCCAGCAAATCCACTTCTCAGTGTATATCCAAAATAATTGAAAGCAGAATCTCACAGAGATATTTGCAAGTCCATGTACATAGCATCACTGTTCATAATAGCCAATAGGTGAAAGTAACCCAAGTGTCCACTGAATGAATGGAAAAATAAAATGTGTTATGCAATGGAATCTTATTCGTCCTTAAAAAGGAAGGAAATTCTGATGCATGTTATAATAGGGATGAACCTTGAGGACTTTATGCCAAGTAAAATAAACCGGTCACAAAAGAGAAATACTGGGTCTTTCCATTTAAATGAGACATCTAGAATAGTTAAATTCATAGAGATAGAAAGCCGAACAGTCATTACCAGGGGCTGAGAAGGAGGGAAATGGTGAGTTGTTACTTAATTCAGTTTTGCAAGATGAGAAAGTTCTGGAGGTTGACTACATAACAATGTAAAGATACTTAATATTACTGAGCTGTGCACTTAGAAACGGTTAGGATGGTAAATCTTATGTTGTGTATTTTTTACAATAATTAAAAAAAAAAAAAGAAATTCACAAGATCTTTTCTAAGAATAAAGTTAACATCTGCCTCAATAGTGTTCTAGAAAAAGCACATGTAAGAGAGGAAAATCTATAAAAGAAGCCACTCCATAGTGAAACGGTCAGTGGTTTATACTCCAAAGATGGATGAATCAATCCCATTTTATATAACAAGTTTATTATGCTGGGAAATGCTCCTTTGCCTTGGTTGGAGGTGAGGAGAGAGAGAGAGAGAGAGAGATAATTTAAACAAAAAACAAAAGTTCTTTCAGCACTTAGAGTCAGCAAGTATTGGCCTCTTTCCCTCTCTCTTTTTTTCCCCTAAGATATTTAACAAAAGTGTGATGTCACACAGATCTTACTGAGCTGAGTAATTGTTGGATCCCATGGTGACCTTAGCATTTGAATTCCTACTCCTACTCAATGGGTGGCTTTTTAAGAACAAAGCCTTTTTAACATATTTGCTACACAGCACAGCAAGATTTCAGGGAAAGAGTATGTGGCAATTGAAGAGGATGTCTACGCAGGAAAACTAATATGGCAACTTACAGAAGAAACTGACACATAGGCTGCATTGCTATAATATAATTCATGTATAACTAACTTCCAAAGAACAATGAATGATATAAGATTTGCAATTGATGGGCTTTTTGTTTCATGAAACACCAAACAAGTGTGTCACCATTTTGCTTGCAAAAAGAGACATGTGATCATTTTTCCTTAGTCTGAAAGATAGTGCTGCTGGTAGGTCAAGGGAAAGGATTGAAAACAAAGATACACCCAAGGAAATGTAACCTTGAAAATGCAATCTTTCTTTTTCCTTTTCAATTGTTTCTTATGAGAAAAGTATTATCACAATCACTTAGAGAGTTCAAAAGCCTCTACTGGATTTTTTTAAAGCTTACCATGTGCTGTGTCAAAGTAGCACCCTAATAACCTGGCTGCTCACAGTGTATTCTGGAATCTGGCTCTCAGAGAATTTCAGATACCTAGGGAAGCAACAGGAATGTACATAATCATAAAATTAAAGCGTTGCAAACTAGTCAGCATGCCTATCTAACAAATGTCCACTTCTTTTTGGAGACCTGTAATATTTAGATGTAGAAGTACAGACAGTAGTCCCCATGCTTATGTGTCACTTCCAATGAATCACTTTCAATAAAAGAAATCTCAAACCACCTTTTGCCAAATGCAAAGGCATTTATTAGCAAGCCAGCGTGACCTTTCTGAAGGTGCAGAGTTCCTATCCCTGACCTAAAAAATATGCCTTTTGCATACAATGCCCACTTCAAAGAGGACTCAGCGTTGGCTCCTGTAGTCTCATCCTCATCACTGGGGTGAAGAGACTGCAGGTCCACCAGAGTGCAAACCTGGAGTTCTGCTGCACTGACACACACTGCTAGGCTGGGGGGGGGGGGGGGGGGGGGTCTTCTCCAATATATTAGTTCAAGCCAAGGTGCTGTTGGGTCCTTTATCACCATTCCAACCAACCTCATAACTTAAATACCATTGACTTCAACATTTTATTAATTAACCCCAAGTCACTTATGTAGAATAAGGAACTCTCTACTAATTAACTCTCCCTAAGGTATCGACTACAGGTAACTTGTACTTATCCTGTAGTACAGTATTTAGGGTAAATTTTCTCACAGACAGTATAGCCAGAGGAGGTAGTGCTGGAGCTGGGGTTTGAATTAAAACTTAATTGAAGACTTTCTAAATGCTAAACCCTCAAGCTTTAAGATAAATAAGAAAAGGAGAGGAAAGGAAGGGAAGGGAAGGGAAATAGGGAAAGAAATGCATGGTTCTTGCCCTCCACAGTTTCACTATCTATTCATGAATGAGAACCAGGATGATTGTTTTATTTGGGTAAGTGGGTAGAGTGGGTGCAAATGGGAAACTAAGTTAAGAATAACAAATTTCTATGGAAGCCTTATGTGACTTCTTTGAAAGTAATCAACATATATTGGGTGATTAAATAAGAATAACTGAAAATTTCAGGGAAACTTTTTCTTTCCTTCTTCTTCTTTCTCTTCCTCCCACCCTCCCTTTCTCCTCCCTTCCTTATACTTTTAATTAGAAAAGTAGCCATAGCCATAAACACAGATGTTCAAGTAAAAGCTAACCAGAAAGCAATAGAATCTCAGCCTGATATGAAGGAATCTGATCTGTGACTCTATGTGGACAGAAATTATTTCTTAAAGACTCTTTTCTATACAGTGGCCAGATCTAGTGCTCTTTTATCAAATCCTAAAATGGTCTCCAAATTTGGTACTCAAACAGTGACAAGCCAGAACAACAATGGGAAACAAGTCATATCTGATATCGAGGGAGACCTGATCACCTCCCAGCCAAAATATTGACAATGCTTAAAAAATATAAGAAAAAATTAGAAATAAGATGTTACCACAGCTAACACTCTGTTTATGAAATATAGGAATAGATTTTTTTTGTTAAGTCAGGAGATGAAACTATCTACTTTAAACCCTAAGTGACAAGCAGATGGAAGTATAATTCTCCTTTTAACCCACAAATAGCTGACTCATCACCAGAAGGGTATGGTAACATCAGTTTGTAATAGAGCCACCCACTAACACAGAAATTAGTAAGTAATAATGACTTGTAAAGGAAGCGAAATTATAGATACAAAAGATTAGGCCTAACCTTTCATTTCTAGCAGCATCAGATACTCTGAACTACTTATTCTCTAGAAAAAATCAACTAAAATGGTGAATAAATATATATGTACAGTTTTGATTTTAAATGATTTGCTGGTTTAAAAACTAAGAAACCAACAAAAGGATTTGTGGAGTCCCTCATAGCTGCATAGGAAAGTTGGGAGACAAGCCAGTGCCAAAGGTAGCTTTTCCTTCTGAGTGCTTCTACCCAACCCTAGACACCTGAGTTCTCTCTAAAGCCTGAATAGCATACAGGGACAGGGATAATGTTTAGCACTTGCTCAAAGTGAGAAATCTAGTAAGATTTCTGAGTAGTAGTATAAATGTGAAGAAGAAATAAAACCTTCTACCCATAAGGAGATAACAAGGATACTCATCTGCCTCAAGCCAGGACACAGATGAGGACATAGTGAAGGTGGGAGGGAACGGAGAATCTCTCCAGAGAATTCATAACGACACAGTCACCCTCATGGATTTACAGTTGAATTTTTAACACCTCTGTTGTGTGAAAAATCTTAGAGAATAAAATTTAAACAACTTAATTAAATGCAAAGGTGACTGAAAGAAGCAAATGAAAATCTATGGAGAGAGTTGGTAAAAGGAAGGAAAGTTCAAAGAAATTATCCAGAATTTAGTAAAGAGAAAGAAAACTATGGTAAACAAAAATGAGAAGTTAAGATGGTACATATCTAAGAGCTCCAAAGGAAATCATAGAACGAATTAGGACAAGACAATTTTAAAGGAGGTAAAGATGAAGCGTTTTCCAGAAATGTTAAAACACACTGATTATGAAAATGAGAAACAGCAATTATGAATTCAAAATCTAGATGCAATTCCAAAAATTATTAAATTTAATCAATAAAAATTAAAAACTTTTGCATAAACAAAAAAATGAAAGTGAAAAAGCACTAAGTAGCAATAAAGAAGGTAGGGAGAAAGAGAGAAGCTGAGGCAAATAGATAGTCATAATAAAATGATACAACCAATCAAAAGATTATCAGTAATCATTATAGACATAGACGAATTCTTTATTAAAAACAATGTTCCTAGGGTACCTGGGTGGTTCAGTTGGTTAAGCATCTGACTTTGGCTGAGGTCATGATCTCACAGCTTGTGAGTTTAAGCCCCACGTCAGCTCTGTGCTGACAGCTCAGAGCCTGGAGCCTGCTTCAGATTCTGTCTCCATCTCTCTCTCTCTACTGCTCCCCTGCTCACACAGTCTCATTCTATCTCTCTCCCTCTCTCTCTCAAAATATAAATAAACATTAAAAACAAATTTAAAAACAATGTTCATTGCACTAAATTTAAAAAAAAAATTTAAAGTCCTGTTAAATTTTATGTGACCAATATATCATAAAGAAGCAAAATAGTGAAGGCCAAAGGAATAGAAAAGATATACCAGGCAAATACTAAGCAAAATAAAGCTGGAGTAACTATATTAAAATCAGATAAAATAATTACAAATGCAAAAAAAAATATTAAAGATAAAGACGGTCACTATAAAATTGAACACTGAATTTGAAAAGTATAACAATTTTTAACTTATATGCACCTTATGCACCTAGTGACATAACTTTAAAGAAAAATTAACAGAAGTATAAGAATAAAATGAAAATTATCTATTTCTATGAGATATGTTAATATATCTCTCTCAGTAAACAATATATCCAGCAGGAAAGATATATAGAGACCTGAGAACAAAAGTAACATATACTTGATCTAATCATATGCGCGCGCGCGCGCGCGCACACACACACACACACACACACACACACACACATATACGCATACATATATATATATATACACACATATACATTTTTTTTTAATTTGAGAGGAAGAAAGAGGGAGAGAGCACAAGCTGGAAAGAGAGGCAAGGGAGGGAGGGGGAGAGAGAGAGAGAGAAAGAGAGAGGGAGAGAGAATCTTAAGCAGGTCTCATGCTCAGGGTGGAGCCTGACACAGGGCTGGATCCCATGACCCTGGAATCATGACCAGAGCCAAAATCAAGAGTTGGATGCTCAACTGTCTGAGCCACCCAACAGCCTCAATCTAATCATATTGAAAGTTCCACCGAATAACTGGAGGATGCATATCTTCTTCAAACACATAGAAGAAAGAGTCAGGGAGAAGGGTACCTGGGTGGCTTAGTTAGTTAAGGGTCCAACTCTTGATTTTAGCTCAGGTCATGATCTCACAGGATTGAGCCTGATGCGCATCAGGCTCTGCCCTGACAGTGCGGAGCCTGTTTGGGATTCTCTCTCTCCCTCTCTCTCTGCCCCTCCTCTGCTCATTCCAAATAAATCAAATAAATAAATAAATAAATAAATAAATAAATAAATAAATAGTTGGACACTCAACCAAATGAGCCACTCCAGCAACTCCTAAAATACTACATACCTAAAATAAGACATGTTGAAGACTTCTGCTTTTGGGAAAATGGAATAGATGTACTTTTCCCTAATCCTCCCACCAACCACAATTAAAACGGGATATTATATATGAAATAAACCTAAGAATCTGAAGGCAGTCTGGCCATCGACCCCAGAACACAAGAAACAATACTATGAGTTCCCTAGGGGTTTTTTTTGCCACATATATCCCAGGCTAAACACTGCATAACTGACAACTAGGAAACGCCAATGGGTACAGACCAAAAAAGTCCAACCTTCTCTCTCAAATTAAAAGACCAGGAAAAAGATACACCTAGACACCTACCAAGCACCTAAACTCTTCCACCCATCCCATACTGAACTGGTGTCAGAGAAGACCAACCTGGGAGCCAGAATGTTCATCTTCCCTCCAGGTAATCACTGAACTTAATGGAAATGAAAAGACATCATATCTAGATTTGTATGTAGGACACAACTAATACAGGGCTGAGAGGGAAATTTATAGAATTAAATTCTATATTAGAATGAAGAAAAGTCTTAAATCAACCATCTAAACTCCCACTTTAAGAATCTAGGAAAAGAAGAGTAAAATAAACACAAAACAAATAAAATTAATAAAGAAAATAACATATAATAACAGAAATTAGTGAAATTAAAAACAGAAAAACATAAAGGAAATCAACAAAACCAAAATGCAGTTCTTGAAAAGATTAATAAAACTGACAAGCTTCCAGCAAGACTGACCAAAGAGAGAGAGAGAGAACATGCAAATCAGTACTATCAGGAATATAACAGAGTATACCACTATAGACTCTATAGACATCAGAAGGGAAATAAGGGAATATGATGAAAAATTCTACACCCATAACTTTGATAACATAGATGAAACAAAGTCTTTGAAAAGTACACAGTACCATTATTCACCCACTATAAAAATGGATCATTTAAAAAGACCTACAACTATTAAGAAAATTGAATTTATAATCTCCCAAAAAAGAAATCTTAGTTAGTTTCATGGAAGAACCTACCAAATGCTTAAGAGAATTAACACAAATTCAACACAATATTTTCCAGAAAATAAGAGGAGGAACTAATTCCATAAAGCCAATATTATCTTGATATCAAAACCAGACAAAGTAGTACAAAAAAATGCAGATCAATATCCACTATGAATATAAATGTGAAAGTTATTTATTTTAATGTTCATTTCTTTTTGAGAGAGAGAGAGAGAGAGAGAGAGAGAGAGAAACAGTGGAGGGGTAAGGGGTGGGGGCGGGACAGAGGATCTGAAGCAGGTTCTGCCCTGACAGCAGAGAGCCCCATGCAGGGCTCAAACTCAAAAACCATGAGATCATGACCTGAGATGACACTTATCCGAATGAGCCACCCAGGTGCCCCTAAATGTGAAAATTCTTAACAAAACATTAGCAAATAAAATTCACCAAGATATAAAAAGAATTATACACCATAACCAAGTGAGATTTATTTTTGAGACACAGACTGGTTCAACACTCAAAAATCAATAAATGTAATTTACCATATCAACAGGCTAGAGAAGAAAAATCATATGATCATGTAAATTGATGCACAAAAAGCATTTGACAAAATTTAGTTTCTATTCATGATAAAAACTCTCAATCGTACATTGAAGTTCTCACAGTCATAGAAGTTTTTTGTAATTTCAGTCTTACACAATTCTAGATTAAAATCTACTCCTTAAATTGTTTTATGACACTAACACAACATTGACTGCAAACCACACAAGCAAATGAAATTTATAGGCAAATTTCAAACATAACCATAAAGGTAGTTTAACCAAATTATCCACAAATCACATCTAGCAATGTACAGGAAAAATTAAAATATTATGTCTAAATTGGATTTATCATTTGTACCTTAAGAGATTAAAAGAAAAACATATGATCTTTTTGATAAATGTGGGAAAACTTGGTAACTTGATAGGCAGCCTCTAAAATGCCTCCCAGGGATTCCCCCATCTTGGTATTCACATTTTATGTAAAATCTTCCCCTTGAGTGTGGGCTAATCTTAATGACCCCTTCTAACTAACAGAATATGGTGTAAGTGATATAACTCCAGACATTAGATTACAAAAAACAAAAAAAAAAAACAAAAAAACAAACAAAAAAACAAACAAAAAAAAAACCCTGTGACTTCTGGTTTAGGAACGCTTTTAGGATTTCTCCCTTTCTCACTCCAAGACAAGTCAATTTCCATGTTGTGATCTCCCCAATGGAGAGACTTAATGATTACACCCCATGAATCTTAGTTGTGTTAAGGATCAGATACCTTAATGTTGTATATCTCCAAGACAATTCTTCCTGTTACACTCCCTCATAATACAATGAACCTCCCTTTCTTAACACTTACCATGCTGCAATTATACATTTGTCTCCATATTTGTACACAAAATTCTTTTCTTTCTGAGCACTATGAGTTGTGGGAGAATATAGACCATGTCTCTCTCTCTCTCTCTCTCTCTCTCTCTCTTTCTCTTTAATCATTTTATTTCATTTATTTTATTTTCTCATAGCACCTGCACATGATCCACACAGACTCTAAATAAACTTTAGTTAACTAAATGAATGAAACTTCTACTGTAAATATTTTAGAAAACATTTTTTAAATCTCTCAGTAATATTATTAAGGTGATGATATAACTTATTATTCAAATCAAAACAGTATTGAACAGGTAGAAGGGGTGTTTAAAATAATTGTGTCAGAAGGTGCTTATGTGGCTTAGTTGGTTAAGCATACAACTCTTGGTTTTAGTCATGATCTCATGGTTCATGGGATTGAGCCCTGCATCAGGCTCTGCGCTGACAGTACTGACAGTGAAGACTCTTTCCCACCCTCTCTCTCTGCCCCTTACCACTTGTGCTCTTGCTCTTCCAAAAAAATAAACATTAAAAAAAATAAAAATAACCGTGTCAGGACAATAGACATAATCTGATATGACTTGTCACCAAACATATCACTATAATAAGAATCTTTAAAAATAAACTATAGAATACATTTTCATATGAATGTTAATTATTTTAATATCATTAGTATTTTCATTATATGAAACCAAGTAGCTATGATGCATGATACATTCTATATGCAATTATAGTTTCATTTTATACAGCATCTATTACCAAAATGTGATAACAAATTTTATTTTTAGTAGAACACTTCATCTCTACTCAATATAAAATCCAACATTAATTAGTAAGTGACAGACTTAAGCGGTACCAATTCAAACGTATTGTTTTTTTCTCCAATGAAAATTTGCATAGAAGCTACATTTTCTTATTTCATTCTAAATTAACTGACAGAAGCCACCCCAAGCAAATCAGTCTAACTCATTTTATAGATTTCTAGAGATTTCACAAAATTTTGCTAATATAAACCATTATAAAATGTATTTAATAAAAATAAATTTACAATTAAAAATATAATGAATATTTCATATGTGCAAATTTCAGACATTTTTCTTATGTTTTTTCACTTTTTATGTTTTTGTTGACTTATTTCCCACTTTAATACAATCATGCCTATTACTATGAAATACCCACAGAGATTTCATTCCTGTATATATATAATTCCTTTTTCCTTTAAAGAAATTTCATATTATTTCTTTATCATTTCACTTTTCTAGATTCTTCATCAAAGCAAGTTATTACCATAAAAGTGATTACATAGTAGCATTAGCTAAGATGCCTAATGTTATAGAGAATAATGAAGTTGTTTGTGGCTGTTATGGATTGAATGTCTGTGTCCCCACCTCCCTCCCCCCCACACAAATTCATATGTTCAAGCCTAACTTCCCATGTGATGGTATAAGGAGGTAGGGCCTTTGAGAGATAATTACATCATGATGGTGGAGCCCTCATTAATGGGATTAGTGCCTTTATAAAAATAAACACAAGAGCTTGCTCCTGCTCTCTGCAATGTAATGGTACAGTGAGAAAGTGGTATTGAATATGGTGGCACCTTTATCTTGGACTTCCTGACGTCCAGAACTGTGAGAAATAAATGTTTGTCATTTAAGCCGTCCATGGCATTTTGTCATAGCAACCTAAGCTGACTAAGACAGTAACCACAGAACACAAGGAGAAGTTATATGCTATTTATAATAGTTGTTCTTAAGAGAATACCAACAGTGTACTAGGCCTTTGAGTAAGTTAACACATTTAATTCTTATAGCAACCCTATTTTAAGGACAGTTGATATTTTGCCCATCTTATCACTGAGAAACTCACTGACATTCTCCTTTCTTGAGGTAAAATGTAATTGAAGAGACAGAATTTGAATTAATATGTAACTGACAACAAAGCCTTTTTCACTTTACTACAGTAACTCATAATTACTCTCCCCTTCACCCAAACCAGGTTTTCTCAACCTTTTGTAACCAACGCCCTCATTTGATAAACAAAGATCTCATTTCCTACTTGACTATACATTAAATACCATGCATGACTAAAAGCAAGTCATAGCAATGAGAAACACACTGCAGGTGTTTTCACACTAAGCCACCTACCCACATACCCCCAACATTCTGAAAAATGCCCTTGTGCCCCCATTCCTCCCAACCCTATCCCTCTGCATGGAAAACACAGCCCTAAACTGTACGTTACATTATGCTATTGTTTGATCAGTTTATAATTATACATATGTAATTGCCTATTCTTAGGTTTATTACAGTAAAATTGACTTTTAAGAAACCTATATCTCTAGGACTTTTCGGATCATTTCATCAAGCTCCTTGCCAGTTCTTGTCAATTTTTAAACAAATATGATTCCATTGAAATAGTTCAAAAGAGTTTCTGTTTGTTGGGCTATAAATTTATCCCCAAACCTGATAAATATTCTAAAAGTCAATGGACCCTCAACCCTAAATAACTGTATTTAGTATGCTATCAAAGAGTAAATGTGTTTTTATTTCTAGAATTAGAAAGCAGAATTTATTTCTAGAATTCTGACAATCCCAACTGCTACAAAACTGCCTGCTTAGGTCAAAGCAGGAGTGAAAGCTAAAGCAGTTCTTAGCTACTCCAAAGAAAGTTATTGCACTTAATGGCTGGTGGAAGCCATCAAAAGAAGGCATGAATAGAAGTAAATAGTATTTATAAAGTTTTGAAAGTGGAAATGGTTTTCTTGCTAAATTTGAAATATACCTTTAAAACTGAGAAATGTCAGGGTTTCAAATAATATCATTTCCATGATCCTGGGCAATGGTATCCTAAGTTATTATTAGAATTAAGATTTACTGAACACTTAACAGGGGCTAAACACTGTGCTAAGTGCTTTACAATTATTACTTCACTTGAAACACACAGTAATCCTGTGAAGAAGGTATTGTCATTCTCTTCATTTTGTAGTTGAAGAAGCCAAGGTTTAGAGAGGTTAAGTATTTTATCCCAAGTCACACTGTTAAAAAGTGGCCAAGACTGATTCAAACCCAGTTTGGTTTGACCCCAGAGTTTAAACTCTTAATAAACATATTTTCATGGACTTCACATTCTTCACATGGAAAATCAAAGAATCAGAAGGAGATTATCTGTAATATTAATTCCTGCTCTAATGATCTACGAATTTCAAGATCTCATTCTATATTTCTCTAAGTGATCTGATCATTTTATGCATCCAATTAACTTAATCCTTTTGAATTGGAAGTGAGCGGTGTAGTGAAGGAAGTGAGGGGAAGAGGAACATATCTTCTAAAACAATAATAAAATTTAAATGAAGAATTTATCAGTTAAAAACCTAACTTCAGTTTCCGTAGGACCACAGAACTTATTGTTTATGAGGATTTCAACTCATGTATTCTGAGTCTTAGCCTCTTTATTTTAACATTTAAACAAGGTATCTTGGGAAGGCATAAAACATACCAAATAGAAACCATTAACACATGAGTTATTCATATATTCAGGTAACATAATTATTCAAAGGCACCTGACCTTTTCAGAGCATAAGCAGTGAAAGGAACTTTTGTTCCAAAAATATATTCCACCTGAACTGTAATACAACTTCCCAGAATTTTCCTGGAGTAGTTGAGACATTGTCTCATCATTGCCTTCAAATTTTTGTGCTATAGGATTTAGCTTCACTCATTCTTGCAAATAAAATGTCTCCTTCCAGGGGTTATGGGCTGAATTGTGCTCCCTCAAAATTTATAAGTTGAAGCCCTAGCCCCCAGTAAATCAGAATGTGACTGTATTTGGAGATTTAGGATCTTTAGAGGTAATTAGGGTTAGGGGGGTCATTAGGATAAGCCATAATCTAGTATGACTGGTGTCCTTATAAGAAGAGGAAATTTGGACACAAAAAGAGACACGAGGGGTGCACATGCACAGAGGAATGACCTTGTAAAGAACAAAGGAAGAAGATGGCCACTGACAAGTCAGAGAGAGAACTCAGAAGAAATTACCATGCCAACACCTTGATCTTGGACTTTGAGCCTCCAGAATTGTGAGAAATACAATTGTGTTGTATAAGCCACTCACTCTATAGTCTTTTGTTATGGCAGTCCTAAAAAACTAATCTACAGGGTTTTCAGAAGTAGCTCTCCAATCATTCTATTTCTCCAAGAAGATAAAACATATGGTACCATAGACTCTGCCTATATCATCCCGGCCTGTCTCCAATTCAAGCAACCTAACATCCCCAGTTCATCTCCAGGCAAACTTTCTAATTCATGCCATGATAATAACCCCATATAAGATGCATAAATATATAAATACATCAATGAAAACTTAATGTGTATCTAAAATAAAAGTAATTTTAGACCTATACAGACATGGTAACTTGGAGAATACAAAACATACCAATATCCAGAAAATCTTTGTACTTAAAACATTAATTAGTGCAATTACTTTATTACATTAGAGATCTATATGCTGAGATTTTGACAGAAGACAGAGCTTTTGTTTGTTTTCATAAACAATTAGTTGGATATTTGAAAATTCTAAATTATTGTATTCAAATGCAGCCAACTTTGTTTATTGATTATCTTTTATATGAATTATTTATAGGAACGCTGACTCTCAAAAACACCCTCACCTCCTTCACATTACTTAAATGCAATCATAAATAAGTCCCAAAACAAGAAAATAATCAGACCTCTTCAGAAAAAAGGAAGAGATGTGTGATTTTTACTAATTTCAAAGATAGCTTTAAACCCTTACACACTTTCTGCTTCATGCTAACTACTTCCTTATCCTCTCTTTACTGAAGTTGACTGACGTAAAGCTCATCATATATATAACAAATGTAATTTATCATTCAATCTAGGAGACTTTTGAGTATGAAAAAAGAAGCTATTAAAAATTATGCTAGAACTGCACGTGAAAATCAGGTCTATCCTGGGAAAATCAGGATATATGGTCATATTTATACATATACTAAAAGGGTATAAGTGCCATAATAATCATATATCACTTAACCAAGGGCTAAAAATTTGGTTTTCCATTCAGTATAAGAACAGAATAAATTTAAGAACTGTATTCATGAAGTAGAAGTTGAATATATAGTGACTATATGGCAGTCAGCTGTCAACCCTATCAACAAAATAGGTATTTATATACACATGTATACATCTATGTATACAGCTAATCATCTACAAGTAAAGGAGTCATGGGGGAAAAAAGAAAACCAAAGGCATTCATCTTTTGTCAAGAGTAAATATTGGAAAAGTATAATATGTTTTAAAATTTATGATTACATTTTTTTTAAAAAAATGAATTATTTTAGGGACTATATTTGCATTTGTACTAGAATAAGACCTAACATATTTTTCTTATCTCCCAACATTTATAAAGGGTTGGGCAATAAATCAGAAAACTGTAAATTTCTCTAGATCAAAAGGGTTCTTATGGACAATGCCACAGAACAAATCAAGGTTTCATTTGTTTGTTTTAAGTACACATGAAAAGAAGTTGAAGTTCTCACCTGTTTTAAGGCTTTTACACTGCATAAATGTACAAAATTCTTAAATATGGTATTAAGTCAGCCTTAGTAGCCTAAAGCCACCACTGGCTACCCCTTTGTGAATGCTCCCACTAACCTATTGAGCATTTCTGCCTCTGCATTGCTGTTTCCTTCTCTGCTGTCCTGACTGGATGTTAGCTCCTAGAGGTCAGAGACTCCCTCTTGCTCAGCACTGGCACTTTAATTTCCAGAATACCGGCGTGGAACGAAATCCTTCTTCAACAGATTTTTGCCAATTAGCTGGTAGGAAGAAGCCTACTCTTCTTGACCTTGCTTAAGAGAAACATCTTCAGATTTTCTTTTACTGTTTTAAATTATGGCAAAACTTAAAAGACACTCAAGAAAATAAATAGGAAAACAGGTTCTATAAAGAAAGTTTAAAGTCTAATGAAAGATAGTGACCAATAAGCACCTGCCTAAAAACGAAAAGGAATTGGGCTTAATTTTCAACAAAGGGGCCAAATAGTGTTCACACTCTTAAGAATGAATATCTTAAGAATGAATATACTTAATCTAAGGGTGATTAAGTACTTCACTCAGGCAAGGCTGTGGTCCCTGTTTCCTCAGAGGAGATTCAAATAAGAATGTCAATTTAGACAAGTTTGGCTACTGCATGTCTAGGCAAAAGTGGAAACAATGACCCTGCAAAGTCCCTTCCAGCTTTTTGATTCATAACTAACCCTTAGAGAACAAATTTGAAACCACAAACTAAACATTGAAAAATTATAGCAACTTTGAACTTGACAGATTTTTACTGGGCCTTATTAAAATATGGATCTTTCTGGTTAATGAAAGTATCTCAAAAAATCATTTGTATAAAGATTAGTAGGGAAAAATATGTAGGGTTACATTTACTCCCAAGCTGCCTGTCCAAGTTGCAATCATAATGAAAAAATTTGTCATGTGAAAAGCAAATGGTTGTAGACAGAATTTGTCAGTATTTTTAAACACAGTCTCCAAGAGAAATAATTAAGGTCTTTTTTTGAGAAATAATTAAGTTCTTAAACAACACAACTCATTATTTCTATAAGAATACTAGAACATCTTGTGCATACATACTTGTATGTGCTAAATAGTTAATTATACTCCTTATAAACAAGCACGTTTGTATTTATAATATATGACATATAATAAATACAAATTTATGAGTGAACAAAGAATTTGATGTTTTTTAGTCAGAATTTTTTTTTAATTGAAGTAGGGTTGACATACAATATTACATTAATTTCAGGTGTATGACACAGAAATTTGACAAGTTTATTCACTATGTTATGCTCGCCACAAGTGTAACTACCAGCTTTCATCATATAATGCTATTACAATAACACTGACCATATTTCCCATGCTGTACCTTTTATTCTTGTGCTTTTTCATTCCATAACTGGAAGCCTGTATCTCCTACTCCTCTTTACCCATTTTGCCCATCCTCTTATCCTTCTCCCCTCTGGGAACCATCAGTTTGTTCTTTGTATTTATCAGTCTGTTTCTGCTTTTTGGGTGGTTATTCATTCTGTTTTTTAGATTTCACATACAAGTGAAATAATATGGCATTTGCCTTCCTTAGTCTGGCTTATTTCACTTAGCATAATATCCTCTAGGGCTCGAACTCATGAACTGTGAGATCATGACCTGAACTGAAATCAAGAGTTGGATGCTTACTGACTGAGCCAGTCAGGTACCCAAAACATTTGAAATTTTAAGACATATTTTGAAAATGTAAGGGCTTGGACCAAAAAGAAACTTGAAATAGTCTTTCCTTTAAATAATAAATTTCAAAGACTGAAAAATTAGCAGCAATTTACATATTTGTTTTCTTTATAAGAAGCCCAGACCTACTCATGTGCTATACACAAACACATCTATATCTTAGACCCAAAATAGGATCAATCCCTACATTATTTACATATTCATCTCTTCTACTAGACTGTGTTCCTTGATGAAACAGTCTTTAACTCCATATTCAGTGGTACATAGTAGGTATTCAATAAAAGTTTACTGATAACTGAATAAATGGTTAAACAAATTGCCTTATAAATGAAGAAAACCAGAATATGAGTAATTTCAGTATAATTCTCATTAGTACTATTTCTTGAAAGATGGTGGGTGGGATAAAATGAGGTCTGGAATATGCCAAGAATTAGCCATTAGGCTGCCTTGAAGATAAGCACAGAAATGCGAGCTTTCAAAGGACTACTTAGCTCTTCCATCACTAAACAAAGTCACGGAAAGCACATGGTAACTACTGCCATCAAGATGTGGATACAGAATCCTTGGGTAAGATAGGAGATGGCAAGTGATAAGCTAAAATAGATAGAATGGTAGAGAGGATTTACATGGTTCATACTTAACTTTTTATGTCAAGCTGAGGAGTAAGCAAAGTGAAGCTTAAGGCACAATAAATATTTCTGAGCAAAAGTGATATAAATCTTGTTTTGGTAGGTGACTATCCCTTCCCAGAAGACAGACCATGATGAAGAGGGAAAATGGGGCAAGAAGGTCACAGAAAACTATTATATTAGGAGAGTAAGAAAATGACCAATGAAATAGCAATGGGGAGAAAATGTTGAAAGTAGTTAATGGAACATTTTGGAATTAAAATTGAAAGGACTTGGTGGCTGGTTAGATTTGGAAAAAGAAGTCAAAAAATGAATCCAAGAAATAGGATTTGGGAAACTACATAAGTAGTGATCCATTAACTGAGATTGAAAATATAAGAAGTTTAACAGGAGGGGTGGTGGGAGAGAAAGGAAAATGGAACTTGGGAATGCAGAACTCGAGCAAAAGAGAGACCTGGGGCTGGGATAAAGACTTAGAAGTCGTGTGTGTGTGTGTGTGTGTGTGTGTGTGTGTGTGTGTGTGTATGTGTGTGTGTATACACACACACAGTTGACCCTTGAATAACCTGGGTTTAAACTGCATGGGTCCACTTTTACGCAGATTTTTTTTATCAATAAATTACAGTTTAGAAAGTATATTTTCTCCTCCTTATGATTTTCTTAATAACATTTTCTCTTCTCTAGCTTACTTTATTGTAAGAATACAATATATTATATATATATATATATATATATACATATATATATATATACACATATATATATAATACATATAACATAGAAAATATGTGTTCATCAACTCTTTATGTTATTAGTTATGTTCTGGTCAATGGTAGGCTATTAGTAGTTAAGTTTTTGAGGAGTCAAAAGCTATATGCAAAGAAAGTCACATGCAGCTTTTCAATTTGTGGGGGTTCAGTGCCGCTAATCCCTGTTTTATTCAAGAATCATAGATAGATGATAGAAAGAAAGAAAGAAAGAAAGAAAGAAAGAAAGAAAGAAAGAAAGCAAGCAAGCAGCCATGGGAGCAGATAAGGCTAGCCCCAACTATGGTAAACAAGAAAATAAAAGGTCTAAGAAACGAAGACTGAGGAGCCCAACATTCAAGAGATTTAACAGATTCATCCTTTGGCTATTTTATTTGCATGTAGGGATATTAACACATTCACTTTGTGGTGACACTGAGAGAATTATTTTACTATTGTACTTTAAATGGCTATCAAATGGGACAATTTTATCTACAACAGATTTAGCAGAATAACCGTGCTTAATGTTTGCACACCACCTAATATTAAAATTATTGCCTGATAACACTCACTTTGTTGAAAAGTAACACATTTTCAGTATACCTCTACCCCATAAAAGCCTCCCTTTCTTCACCTAATTTGTAAGTGCAAATAATCTTCTGGGTCAGGTGAGGGGCAGGGATATTTGGAGGTGAGGGATGAATCAGAATGGCTTAGAGATCCTCTGCTACATACTGAGAGGGGGATGCACATAACATAATAATGAGGAATTGGGAAAGGTACAATAAGGACATTTAGAGTACATTCTATTGCAATCCTGCCCTTGTAAATACTAAACTCACAAGCACTCTGCTACACTTTGACTTTACAAAAAGTAATCATCCAGTCTATCCTAAAAGGCAGGAAAGAAGTATGATATTAAATGCAACTTGTCTTTTTTTTTTGTTTTTTTCAGTTTCCTACATAAATAGAACACTACAGTAATAGATGCAACAGAAGAAAGCCAGTTCAAGATTACTTTCCTCCACACTATTTCATATGTGGTTTTGTATAAGTTAAATAGGCATAGATGAAGTTTTTACATTTTTAGATGAACTATGAAAAATGTTTATTCATTAACTTGTTTATTCTTTCAATCATTCAATGTTTATTGACCGCCTACCATATGCAAAACGCTAACCAAGGCAGTGGGAAATCAGTGGCGAACAAGATAAACAAAAATCTTTGTGTTCATATCCAGGAATACAAATATTCTTGAAAGAAAGAAAGAAAGAAAGAAAGAAAGAAAGAAAGAAAGAAAGAAAGACAGACAATGATAGTTGCTACCAAGAAGAGAGCAGGATGCAGTCAGACATTTTTCACAAGGATCTGACACAGTCTGGAGAATCACGTAAGAGTTTCTTGAGGAAGTGTCTTTTGAGCTGAGCTCTGCAAGACGATTAAGCTTTAATGAAGTGAAAAGTTAGGCAAGAACTCATCAGACAGAGGGAACAGCTTCTATAAAGAACTGAGGTGGGAGTAAGCACAGTACATGCAAGAAAATGAAAAATCTCAATATTGCCGAAGCTCAGTGAAACCGAAGGACAGTAGTTAAGGATGAGCCTGATGAGGTAGGAAAGGGTCAGATTGTGCAGGGTTCTGCAGGTCAGATGAAGGATTTGGTGCTATGGTGCACTGGTTAATCCTCATGGTATCTGCTCAGCTCTCTTCTCCCTCAGACTGACCCCGTGGATTAAGTTATGCTGGCTCTTTGCACTTCAGTTTCTTGTTAAATTTGTCCAAAAGAAGGCACTGACAAAAGAGCTGAGACTAGAGGAGAAATGAAGAGCAAGTTAATTCTTTCTTGTTTCACTGCAATATCACTGGTATTGGTGGTCTCTCCACAACTATAGTCCTTGCTGTATGGACCCTCTCAGTAAGCTCTGGTAATTAATACAACTCGTTCCAGTTGCTTTTTCAACCTAAGAGACAGTAATTAACTTCCACTTTTGTCTACCTTTATGTTCCTCAGGATCTCCTACTATTTAACCATAACCATACTGCAAAGTCGGTCTTTCATTATAATCTCTGCATTTAAACTATTTGAACTGAAGTCTGTTTCTTGTCTGAATTGTGACTGATACTCAACAGAACAGCCAAAATCCATTTGCATTTTTTCAATTGATCAATGTAGCTCCTTTGAGGAAAATCATTGAATTGGGATGAGCAAGAGTGTCATAAGGATCTATTAGGGGGTTACTGTAGAGGTCCAAGGATGCGATTCTGGGCAGGTTTAACTAGAGTACTGTTGATAGAGATGGAGAGACATGACAGATCTGAGAACTGTTTGAAAGGTAAAAAGCAAGATTTGGCCATCGATGTGATTTAGGAGCAAGAAAGATTTAATGATTAGATTTAAAGGATTTAATGATTACTCGGTAAACAAAAGAAATTAAATGCTGATTGAAAGAAATCAAGCAATGCTGCATTAGCAAGCACATATGCCAAAAAATTGCTTATGATACTGATAAAGATAACTGGAAACATCTTGAAACCCGCATCTACCCATATCTGTAAACTCTTTAAATTTTGAATCCTACAAAAAATTTTAAAAAGTAGACAAAATAAAAAAGCCAAAAATAGTATTTTAGCATCAGTTAATATTTACAGAGTATTTATGTGCAAAGCACTGTCAAAGGTTCTAGAAAAAGTCAGCGTAGAAGAAAAGTCTGGAACTTGGGCTCTGAAATCGGACTACCTAGGTTTAATTCATAACCATGGATTTATAGGGCAGAAATAGGGAAAGAAGGAAAGGAGAAAAGGGTAAGTAATGAGAAAGAGAGTGGTCAATCAACATAAAATTTTCCTCTTCCTTTCCTGGCAGCCTAACTCCTTGGGATATACTTATTGTAAAGTTGTAGTCCAAACAGTAAGTGATTTGCAAGTATTTTTTTAGGTAATAGGATAAGAAGAAGAAACAAGTTTTGGGATTTAAAACCTATGAAGTGCTCTGAAATGATTTTCTAATTGCTAAAATTAATTTACTTATTAAGCTCTCTTTTTGTATCAAGCACTATGCAAGGACCTTTACAGGTACAAAAAATAATTATCTAAATATGCTTCCAGTAAGTCTATTTCCTCTCCCAGAAAAGGAATTCTACAGATACCAAAATACCTGAAATGTTTTTGGTTTAGTCCTAATGAAAGGCAGGTTTTTAGTATACTTTTATGTGCACAAAACACTTAAAGACTTCTGTTATTCTGATGTGCCTTTTAAACATTTAGAGTTAGAAAGGGTGTTAGAAATTAATTACTCCAAATTTGCAACCCCCTCCATATTTTACAGATATGGAAACTGAGTCCCAGAATACTAAGTAACTTACTCAAAGTTAAACAACTGGAAAGTGTGTGAGGTTGCTCTTGAATTGAATATCCCACCATTCCCTTAAACATTCAGTAACATATTTAATATCTGTTTAGCAGTGTTGTGTTTATCTTTCCCCAACTTTCCAGCATCATGTTTGGAAATTTTAATAATAACCCAATTTAAGTCAAATTATAGTTTGTTAAATAATTTTTTCTTCCATCAACATTCTTTTTTGAGATTACCTAGATGGCTATGATATTTGAACATTTAATATAAAACAGCTAAGAAAAATAATATATTATAAGCCATCGGTCTACATCATTTGTAATGTCAACAACAGATAATATTCCACTTGGAAAAGTAAATGCAACTAAAGCTGAAATTAAGCAAGCTTCTAGGAAAACCAATGCATTTATTTCATATCAAAGAGACCACAGATAAATTCATAATCTTTTATAAACTTCAGTTATAACTGTCCTTTTAATTTTATTACAATTATTCATCTTTGCTATAAGGATAGACTTGAAATAAATCATTTTTTAACCATATGTTATTTGTATCTGTGTGATAGAGACAGCTGCATATTCATTAAATTACCTTTCTTTTTCTTTGTAGGCAAAGAGCTCCCAAGGAATTTTTTCCCAGCCTCCCTTGCAGCTGGGCTAGGGCACAAGTAACTAAGTTCCAAATAAAAGAATGTGGGAATTTTTCAATATTGAATCTCTCATTTTCCTGCCTCCAAATTATATTTAGGCCATGGATAGAGAGTGCTAAAGGCAAAAGGTCCTATTTTTTAAAGGATTATTTGCTGCTGCTTCTTTTCTCTTAGCTGTTGTAAACAGCTCCAAACACTCCTCTTCATATTCTGTCTCTTACACTCCCTTCCTTTTCCTCTCTGATCTCTTCCTCTCTTCATTTTTTCTATTGTTTTTGAGCAACTTCATAATCCATCTCCATGGTAACAGGCATTAAGGCTGACCCAGAGCCAAATGAGAGAATAAGTAGCTTTTATTTTTGGTGCCACTCCAATTCTACTTTGTTCATCTCTCCTATCTATGTTATACCACTTCCCTTCTCTCTCAAGCTATCAAAACCACCCCACACCTTTTTCCTCACTCCCAGAGGTCCCATTTTGGATCTTCCTTCTTTTTCAGGGAGATGTGAAATCATATGGATCAATTATTGTGTGGCGTTCAGTGTTCTTAAGGTTTTGGTAAGTGGTTTTCAGAAAGCTAATGAAGTAAATTTATCTCTGCCACAGTTTTAATGTTTGCTTATGTTCTTCCTCTCTTTTGAGTAGTTATCTTCCAACACTAAACTCTCAGATTTGAACCCAAATAATGAATCGGTAATAGCAGAACTCCTGTATGTTTGGTTGAGATGAGAATTTGGGGGATTTAATCATACTTCCACCCAATTCTTTTGACTAATTGTATGGCCAGTAGGCAGTATTACTTTGCTTTACATTACCGCTTACTCTTTTACTTCTGATGGATTCTATACCAGCACTCCTCAACTTTCAGTATGCATAAAAATTTCATAAAGAACTTGTCAAAACCCAGATTCCTGGGACAAGTACACAGATTCTGATTCATTAGTTCTGAATGAATGAAGTCCATTAATATGTACAGTAGTTCCCCCTTCTATCTGCAGGGAATAAGATTCCAGACACCCAGTGGGTTTCTGAGACTGCAGACGGTACCAAATCCTACATATATATTATAGGTTTTCCTATATATACATAATTATGATAAAATAAGTAAGCTCTAGGTACAATGTCTAAGAAAGTTCCCAGTCCCAGGAATTGTCCCACTGCTACTGTGTTTGGGCATGTTGCACCTGCCACTGGAGAAAGTTGCTGAATCAAGAAGCTGGTGACTTGGACCCATATTGTCACTGACATCATCTGAACAGCAGAATTGTGGTCTCTATCCCAACCAACTTCATTCCAAATTAAAGTCTCTCATAAGTTTACCAGACTGGAGGAACACAAATCACACCTGGAAACTTAGCAAAAAGGACATATGTGGCATATTTTGTTCTGCAGTTACTGTAGTAATGGAAGTCACAGGAGGAGGAAGTTGGAATTCGTGTTTAAGAAAATAACCATAGGATCTACCACAAAGGCTTACTATGATTTTACCAAATAAAGAAGTTAAAGTCTCAAACTGAAGAAGTTATACTTATCCTCACTCAGTCATGAACATTGAGAAGGTCAGATTGATTTATCTGCTGTGTTAGTGAAGATCATGTGTAGGAACCATATCCAAAACTACTAGAACCAAGGGAAACATACATTTAATTCAAAATATACATTTAAGGGGAAACTGGGTGGCTCAGTCAGTAAAATGTCTGACTTCAGCTCAGGTCATGATCTCGCAGTTAGAGTTCAGGCCCTGCATCAGGCTGTGTGCCAACAGTTCATGGACTGGAGCCTGCTTCGTATTCTGAATTCTTCATATTCTCTCTGCTCCTCCCCCCACTCATGCGCTGTCTCTCTCTCAAAAATAAATAAGCATTAAAAAAATTCAAAATATACATTTAATACTAAATATGTTGTTAAAAAACGATGAACATAATTCTTGAAAATACAGACACAAACACATATTCTACTTCTTTAAAACTAACATAATACTTCAATCATTTCCTCATCTATGTTTACCAAATTGCTTTTTGTTATAAAATTTGAATCTATCCTGATATGTGTTTGCCAGAGAAATATTAAAATTCTTGCTTGCTGATGTTATTTTGCAGTCTACCATTTTAATTAATATATACATATTACATATGTGTTACATATTATATATATGTTACATATTTTGATAATATAAGCTTATTATTTTAAAATAGAATATTTCAGAGATATTAATCAGAATATTTTAGGTACCTTACTTCTTGGTTTGAACCAATCGTCATTTTCTCTCATATTGTGCTCACATAACATACAGAAAATTAGGTAAGTGCAAGATGAAATAATACCCATAAATACTCCTGAAACAGTAAAAGTCAATTTTGGCTTATGTGGAGCAAAAATTCTAGAATAGGACATATTGGGGGAGTTTCTGTCCTGCATAAAAAATTATTTTAAACGGGAACATTTCTCTGAAAATATGAAAAAAGTACTTTCCCAGGGAAGGTATATAATATTTCCTAAATGTGAATCTTAGCAAACATTAAAAACAGTTAATTTTTTAAGGTCTAATCTTTTCTAAATAATGTTTTTTTCAAGTCCATGAATTTTGTTAATTTTCAAATGTTCATCCAGAAAACTGAAAAGTTGAAATTTTATCAAAAGATTAGCTGAGAGGAAAGGAAGCTCTGTGGTTCAATGAAAAGTCAGATGTTATTAACAAACGTGGACTGCAGCTGTAACACATGAATCATTATAAGGAGCTGAAAGTCTCACTGTTCCGTGCACAAAACTATTAGTCTAATTCAGCCTCAGTTAAGTGTTAAAGAGTTGGCAGTGAACCAGATGGATAACTGAATGTAGTTATAGTGATAAATTGAATTTTTCCCTTATAAAATGCAGGCAGCTAAGTTTCATTCCCACAAGGACAGACTAATCACACTTAAGACCAAAAACACAGGATTACAAATGTCTAGATTAAAATTTTGCAGACATTTTCTACTGTTTTCAAAAAACAGATCCAAAAATTCAGATTTAAAAAACTAAAAAACCCTCCATGATGTTTACATGACAGCACTTTGCAAAATATGTTTCATACACCCCAACCCCAAACACCACCTTAAGTAAAACCATGAGTTATTATTATTTCTGAATAGCGGGCTATAAATATTTTTTTATAAATTATTCTTATAAAATAAATTTCTTATCTATATTTTCCATAAGTGAACATTCTTTCATAAAGAGTTATCTATAAAGTAGGAAAAAGTTATTTGCACTCCTTTTCATAAAAGCAAGTCTTAAAATAGCTGTGGTAACAATGAACAAAGATGTTTAAGAAATAATGTTTTTTTTTTCCTAATTTAAATTGTAAAAAAATATTTAAATATAAATTCAAAAGATTTTCCCTTAGAAATAAAATATTACAATCTATGGAATATTTTTACTCTCAGTAAGTCATCTGGCCATCCTGTCAAATAGGTGGAATGTTACTTTTTTCATTTTACAAAAGTAATCATAAAAATTCCTAGAGAAAAAATATTTTGTTCAAGGGTAAAACAATTTATAAATGGCAAAAACAGATTTCCAAAGTCCCTGCTCTATGTTATTTACGCATTTTCTTTTTTTTTAAGTTTATTTATTTATTTTGACAGAAAGCGTGAGAGAACATGAGTGGGGGAGGTGCAGAGAGAAAGAAAGATAGAGACAGAGACAGAGAAAGTGAGACAATCCCAAGAGGTACCATGCTGTCAGCATGGAGCCCTATGTAAGGCTCGATCCCATGAACTGTGAGATTATGATCTGAGCCAAAATCAAGAGTCAGACGCTTAATGGACTGAGCCATCCAGGGACCCCTCATTTATGCATTTTCTAAATAAATTCTAAATAAAAAGCAATCTCAATTCCTCTCCTACAAAACAAAAAAAACGTACAAAAGTATTTTAATTTTTATAATCACAGAACATAATGGAAAAATGTTTTATCCAGTCCCTGAAACATTCTGGAGTTGTTTTTAAAAGAGAGAGTACTCCCAAAAGAAGATTTAACAATCTAGGCAATGATAAAGGGTAACAGGGGAGATTTCTCAGTACTCTCCTCCTCTCCCAGGTAAACAATGAATTTACTTTACCAGGCTGCTGGACACAGATCATCTCTGCTTTGGTTCTACCCAATGCAGTGACACTAAAGAAGGAAATCTGGCCAAGTAAGAGAAGATCTGAAGAACTAAGGGGTGTGGCATTTTGGCTGACTGGCCTCTTCAATCCTCCTTAGAGCTCTTACCAGCCTTGACTAATGTGGGAGAGCAACTAATCACAGTACCATATGTTGACTTAACCCTACCTGGTTGATAAAGATCCAAAATACTAAAATTCTCAAGTAATATTTAAAATGAACAGACATGAGTTTATAGGCAAATTCCTAGTGCATTCTGTTTCAAAAGTGAGAATTAAAGGAAAGCACAAAATAGATGAAGTATTTTAATAAAGACTAGAAATCACAGTATACATCTAAGTGTTGAAGTTGAACACTTAGTAAAAGTTTAATATTTTTGCTCTAATAAAACAACTCACTGAATTGTGCCCCATCCTGCATAATACTATCCTATGCTCAATTGAAATTACAAACGGATTCTTTTTAGGATATCACTGCTTCTAACCTTAAGACAAATCTGACATTAAATTAAATTTTAAAATGAAAAATCTGGGGCCTCTGGGTCACTGCTTCTAACCTTAAAACAAACCTGACTTTAAATTAAATTTTAAAATGAAAACTCTGGGGCCTCTGTGTGGCTCAGTTGGTTGAGCATCTGACTTCAGCTCATGTCATGATCTCATGGTCCATGGGTTCGAGCCCCACATCTGGCTCTATGCTAACACCTCAGACCCTGGAACTTGCTTTGTGTCTGTGTCTCCCTCTCTCTCTGCCCCTTCTCCATTCATGTTCTCTCTCTTTCTGTCTCTCTTTCTCTCTCTCAAAAACAAATAAACGTAAAAAAAAATAAAATTAAAAATCCATTTCTACAAAGGCCAAAAGGTTTCATATAAATAAAATATATTGTCTATCAACAGTTAAGCACAGTCAAAAAACAGCATCTATGTCAAGAAGGCTAATTTAAGATTTATTTCAGGAAAGAACACATTTTATTTTGTTGTGTTTTTGAAATCTAAGTAATTGAATATTCCAAATAATGTGTATTACATGTAGCTTCTGAAAATGGCTATCTTCTTAATAAAATAAACAAGAGCAAATAGAAGTAATTAAAAATTATTAATGCATTAGAAATATAAAGTGCTATGGGCAGATTGAATTGAGATATTTTAAACCTCAAATTAGCAATCAAATTAGCAGAAACAAAAAAAAAATCAGGTAATTTCCAAACCTACTGACAACATGACAAAACAATTGTTCTCATATATACTGTTAGGAATTTAATTTGGTCCTATCCTCTTGTAAAATAAAACTGACAATATTCACCAAGAGTCTCAAAAAGATTTATGTGCTTTGGCAATGAATTCTTGAAATGAGAAATAAAACTTAGACATTTTATACATGAAAATGATCACTGCAGAGCTATTAAGAAAAAGAGAAGGAAAGAATAGGGAAGGATAGGAAGGGAAGGGAAGGGAAGGGAAGGGACTCCCAAAAGTAGATAAAATATACCCATTAAAGATAAAATGGGTATTAAAACTATGAAATAATATTGGGAAAAATACTTCATAAACAAACATAAAGTTAAACATCAGGATCCAAAATGACATGTACACACATACGCACATGCGCACACACACATGCACACACACACACACACAATTACAACTTTATTTTAAAAATACAGAAAGGAATATGTCTAAATCTTAACAATAATTGGCTTTGGATAGTGGTAAGGCTATAGATAAATTTTATTTTATTACTTCTGTTTATATTTTCTGTATTTTGTTTAAGAAACATGTTAACCTTCAGTTTAAAAAAATAAGAAACAAAAATAAATAAAATAAAGGAAGTAGAATCATAGAAACTAAGTTTCAATGTAGGTATAAATTCAATTTCTTTTCTCTTATAGAAGAAGTATCACTATTCACTCTTAGGTCTTATATACCACATTTGGAAACTCTTAACATATTGATTCATTTTATAGAATTGATCAGTAATTGAAAAGAAAGACAATATAAATTGAAAAGTCACACAAGGTCTAATGCATTATCAGAAAGGAAGTGACTAATTTTGTTTTGCATTTCATGCATTACACTGAAAAGTAGTGAATATTTGATAAATTCAGTTGATAAAATACAACTTCGAAGAAAATCAGCATATGGTATCTCTAACAAGAATGTTTGCTTTTTAAAAGAATGTTTACTTGTTTACTCTTCAAATACTGACCAAGCCCTGTTCCTTTTAAACTCTGAGATTTCTTGACGTTGCTTAAAAAAAAAAAGTCTAAATATATATTTTAAAAATTGAATGGTACTAAAAAGAAAGTTATTTGATTCATTTCAAGTCCACAATTGATTTTTTTTCTAAATTTTTATCTAAATTCCAGTTAGTTAACATATAGTGTAATATTAGTTTCAGGTGTAGAATTTAGTGGTTGATTCATCACTTCTTTACAATACCCAGTATGTAACATAAGTGCACTCCTTAATACCCATCACTTATTTAACCTATCCCCTCACCCAGTGACTATCAGTTTGTTTTCTATAGTTGAATCTGTTTCCTGGTTTGCCTCTCTTTTTTCCCCACTATGTTCATTTGTCTTGTTTTTTAAATTCCACATATGAATGAAATCATATAGTATTTGTCTTTCTCTGACTGACTTATTTCACTTAGCATAATACACTTTAGCTCTATCTACGTCATTGCAAATGGCAAGATTTCATTCTCTTTGATGGCTGAGTAATATTCCATTGCATGCATGTATATATGTATGTGTATATACATATATACATACATATATATGTGTGTGTGTATATATATATATATGTATATATATACACATATACATACATATATATATGTATATATATGTATATATATATATGTGTATATATATATGTATATATATATGTGTATATATATATATATGTATATATATATATATATATATATGTATGTATATATATACATACACACACACATCTTCTTTATCCATTCATTAGCCAATGTACATTTGGGCTCTTTCCATAATTTGGCTATTGTCAATAGTGCTGCTATAAACATCAGAGTGCATATATCCCTTCCAATAAGTATTTTTGTATCCTTTGGGTAAATACCTACTAGTGCAATTGTAGAGAAGCTCTATTTTTAATTTTTTGAGAAATCTCCATGGTGTTTTCCAGAGTGGCTGCACCAGTTTGCATTCCCACCAGCAGTGTAAGAGGGTTACCCTTTCTCCATGTCTTCACCAACACCTGTCATTTCCTGTGTTGTTAATTTTAGCCATTCTGACTGGTGTGAGGTGATATCTCATTTCTATTTCACTGATGATGAATGATGTTGAGCATCTTTTCATGTGTCTGTTAGCCATCTTTATGTCTTCTTTGGGAAAATGTCTATTCGTGGCTTCTGCCCATTTCTTAACCAGATTATTTGTTTTTTGGATGTTGAGTTTGATAAGTTCTTTACAGATTTTAGTTATTAACCCTTATCCAGTATGTAATTTGCTAATATCCTCTTCTATTCCATTGGTTGCCTCTCAGTTTTGTCGATTGTTTTCTTCAGGGTGCACAAGCTTTTTATCGTGATAAAGTCTCAATAGTTTATTTTGGCTTTTGTTTCTTTTGCCTCAGGAGACAGATTTAGTAGGAAATAGCTACAGCCAATGTCCAAGAGGCTGCTCCCTGTGTTCACTTGTAGGATTTTGATGATTTCAGGTCTCACATTCAGGTCTTTAATCCATTTTGAATTTATTTTTTGTGTATGGTGTAAGAAAGTGGTCCAGTTTCATTCTTCTGCATGTTGCTGTTTCCCAATACCATTTGTTTTTGTTTATTTATTCATTTAAATTCAGGAGTAGAACCCAATGATTTATCACTTACATATCACAACCAGTGCTCATCCCAACAAGTGCCCTCCTTAAAGCCCATCACCCATTTAGCCCACTCCCCACCTATCTCCCCTCCAGCAACCATCATTTCGTATCTCTGTAAGGGATAAGGAGTCTCTTATAATTTGCCTCCCTCTCTGTTTTTATCTTAGTTTTTCTTCCCTTCCCCTACGATTACCTGTTTTGTTTCTTAAATTCCAAATATGAGTGAAATCATATGATATTTGTCTTTCTCTGACTGACTTATTTTACTTAGCATCCAACACCATTTTTAAAGAGACTGTCTTTCTTCCATGGGATATTCTTTCCAGCTTTGTCGAAGATTAATTGGCCATAAAACTGTGGGTCTATTTCTGGCTTTCCTATTTTCTTCCATTGCTCTATGTGGCTGTTTATGTGCCAGCACCATACTGTCTTGATCACTAAATTTTTTTTCATCACTACACCTTTTTAATATACAAGTATACACATAACTGTGATGTCTCTAGTTTTGCTTTGCTTTTTCAAGATTTCTTTGGCTATTTGAGATCTTTTCTAGTTCCATACAAATTTTAGGACTGTTTGTTCTAGCTCTGTAAAAAATGCTATTGGTATTTTGATAGGGATTGCATTAAATGTGTAAATGGCTTTGGGAAGTATGGCCATTTTAACAATGTTTGTTTTTCCATCCATGAACATGGAATGTCTTTCCATTTCTTTCTGTCCTCTTCACTTTCTTTCATCATTGTTTTCAGGGCCAAAATTGATTTACATCAATTTTTATCATTAGAAATTTCTGTAGATTAATACAGTTATCTAATGATAAATACTACTTTTTTATATGTTTTTTTCTTAAGCTATATTTGTAATAAACTGATAATATTACGCTTATGTTCTTAGTCAGGAAATCAAAGAAGAATCTATTAGAATATGATTAATAATTATTTCTGCTAAAGATTGAAAATACTAAGCACTGGAATAATAATTATGGCATAAAGTGTTTGAGGCCAAGATAAGAATCTTCTAATAAAATTGAATAGAGAGTTAAAGAGTTAAATTTTCTAGATTATAAAATTAAGATGATTTATAATCTAATGTTTGTATCTACTGGAAACTCTTGCTAGATTTAAAATTCTCTTTCCAGATTTTGCTTGCTTATTATTGAGCAACTAATCTAATGTACATAATTCTTTATTGGAATCTTTATCTCTACCTCTATTACTCTCTCATCCCTTAGCTTGGAATTTTTGTCATTAGTTTATGACTTCTTTTTTAAGTTTATTTATTTATTTTGAGAGAGACAGTGATAGCATGAGTAGGGGAGGGCCAGAGAGAGAGAGAATCCCAAGTAGGCTCTGCACCATCAGCGCATAGCCCAATGTGGGGCTCAAACCCACAAAACTGTGAGATCATGACCTGAGCTGAAACTGAGAGTTGGATACTTAACCTACTGAGCCACCCAGGTGCCCCATTTTATGACTTTTTATAAGGACATTTAAGTAATATTTTAAGGCTGAATTTTCCTTTGTATAAAAAAGTAAGATTTTATTACTTGATTTGATTCCATCTTTACAACTTCTTAAGGTATCACATAGATTCCTCTGCTGATGGCATTTTTAAATGTTTTGTATATCTAACTAGGCTTAGGGTTTATTTAATGAAAATGCAATAGTTTTCAGGATTGACCAACCATGATAATGAGGTTGATAAAAATGATTTTCAACTCTTAAGCAAGTCACTGAGATCCTGAAACCCAAAGGAAGAGTGAAACACAGCTCTGGGAACAGGAGCAAGTTCCACAAATAAGGTCAAATTGCCATGGTAAGGGATAAGGAAAGGTAAGGACACAAGCAGGAGAGAAACTTCTGTGGGTCTTGAGAGGATACCTTAGTGCAGTGTTGAGGAACATACTGGACTGTCACACTCAGGGGTGGTCCTCACATGACCAAGTATTGAGTGAGTGGTCCATTATCTGTGTTGTTTATACTTGAATGCATAGTCTATGAGCCCCATGAAAGGAGAGGCTCTGGTGCTTTTTAGTCCAGACCCTTGCGTCACAGTATAACCTACTGAGGTGGCCACTACTCTACTAGCACTCAATAATATTATTGAGCAAATTGATTCCACTTCATTTTAACATTTTGCCACTATATTTGCTTTAAAATCTAGAATGTTTACATTGGTTTGTATCTATTAGTGCATTCCCATTCCCAGGATGGTTATATCTGGCATTCATCTGCAAGTGGCACCTGGAAACAAATACATCTACCCCAACACACATACCTCTAAAGTAGCTTTGTCAAACTCCCAGCCCAAAAAAGCAATTAGATTGAAAATCATTTTAAAAACTGCTAAAGGAATGGGGTGCCTGGGTGGCTCAGTCTGTTAAGTATCCGACTTCAGCTCAGGTCATGATCTCGCGGTTTGTGAGTTCGAGCCCCGCGTCGGGCTCTGTGCTGACAGCTCGGAGCCTGGAGCCTGCTTCACATTCTGTGTCTCCCTCTCTCTTTGCCCTTCCCATGCTTATGTTCTGTCTCTCTCTGTCTCTCAATAATAAATGTTAAAAAAAATTTTTTTTTAAACTGCTAAAGGAAAATAGAAGGGATCTTGTTTTCAAGTTAATCAATCCCCTCTGTATTATAGTGTCATGTATTTATATTCAAATTTTACTTCTTGTTTGTAATAGTGATTTCAAATTGGCCTAAATCCTTGGTGAGGAGCAATTCTTAGCTATTCTCAATTTTCACATGTTAAGGATTAACTTTAAGTGCCTAGAGGTGGTGAGAATTCATCCAAAAGTAAGATTCTGGGATTTTCAACCAGAGTGTGGGCAAGGGCAATTGCAGTTTGCCAAATAATCCTACATAGAACTACACTTGCCTTTTTTTCATTTGAATGTTAAATTTCTAATATACATATTTAATATAGTATTCATTAATTATAATTAATATCATATTCATATTATATTATATTATATATAAATTATATATGTAATATATAATTTATATTAATATATTATATATATTAATATATATATTTATATTATATATAAATTATATATGTAATATATAATTTATATATATTTATATTATATATAAATTATATATGTAATATATAATTTATATATATTTATATTATATATAAATTATATATGTAATATATAATTTATATATAATATATAATAGTATATATATATTTAATATATATATTTATATATATATAAATGTTTAGGATATTTAACATGCAAAGGAATGATGAGACAGAGTAATACACTTACTTCAATATTACCTTTGATGTAGGTTCACAACCAAAAATATAATTCTAGTGCTTTCATAAAAAGTACTGACCTTAGGAAAAACTATTTGAGGATAAAGAAATGTCTACAATTTAAATACAAGAAAAGATCACTGGAGGTTGAAATGTCTAAAGTGTTATGGAACTGACTACATTAGTCAGCATGGGCTAATGGTTGTAACAAACAGCACCAATATCTCTGAGACTTAACATAATTTTTTTCTTACTTATGTCACATTCTTTTGCAGTCATTCAAGGACCCACATTGCTTCCAGTTAGTGACTCCACCATTCCCTATTGCCTCAAAGGTCTTCATTTGATCCATGTCTCCCACTGCTAAATGATCAAAGAGAGCAAATGTGAAAATGTATATCAGAATATCAGAAGATATTTTCAACGTACTTTGAATTCTAATTCAAAATACATTTTTTATTAAGATGTGGCCAGGGGCACCTGGGTGGCTCAGTCGGTTAAGTGTCCGACTTCAGCTCAGATCATGATCTCACGGCTCCTGAGTTTGAGCCCCGCGTCGGGCTCTGTGCTGACAGTTCGGAGCCTGGAACCTGCTTCGGATTGTGTCTCCCTCTCTCTCTGCTCCTCCCATGCTCACTCACTCTCTCTCTCCCTTTCTCTCTCTCTCTCAAAAATAAACATTAAAAAAATTTTTATTAAGATGTGGCCAAATCTAAATGTTTTTTATAGAGTAAGTCAATATAAAAAGAGACATCAAATGATTAACAATACTAGCACTGAATTTCACTGATACGGTAAAAACAAATTGGAAGGAGGTTTTTGAATGACTGAAGTGTGATACCTAAGGTCCCTTCCAAGTTAAAATTCTATCACTTTATGAAATGAGTCTGATTTCCCTCAAGTTCCTCAGTGTCAGGTAAGCCATTTATAGTTAAATAACCACGTATGACCCATGTTTTTGCTGAGGAAAAAGCTATGGGTATGTTGAGATAAAGATCCCCTCAGGCTTCAATAGTCACAAGCATCTGTTACATGGATCCCAGTGTGAAGGCCCAATATTACCATTTCCTACACATGCTCTGACCTGAAAATATAAGAAATACTAACATCAGTATAAAAATAATCCTTAGACCTGATTTTTTTTACAGTATCTTATAGTGCAGCTCACAGTTCCCTTTTCTATAGATCATCAGATTTGCAAAACTCTAGAGAAATTCATTTAAAAGCAAAGTGAGGCTTAAACATCATATATAAATATCCATGGACCATAAAAATTTGCAATATTTTTGCTATGAAATTTTGCTGGTCTCTGAGATGTTCTTAAAATGTTTAGCCTAATGAAATACGCTCAGAAGATTGTTGGTAAAGGGCTATTCATTGTTATCAACTAAACTGTCTCCTCCAGTTTATATGTTGAATTTGAATGTGACCTCACAACGTGACTCTATTTGAAGACCTCCAAAGAGGCTAAATTAAAGAGGCTAAATTAATTAAGATTAAGTGAGGTCATTAAGGTGGGCCCTAATTTCATATGACTGGTGTCCTTACAAGAGATTAAGACACAGATATGCAAAAAGGAAAAACCATGTGAAGATATAAAGAGAAGACAGCCATCTACAAGCTAAGGAGAGAGGACTGAGAAGAAATCAAGCCTGCTAAAACAGTGATCACAGACTTTTAGCCTCCAGAACTGTGAGAAAATAGATCTTTATTGTTTAAGGCACCCAGTCTGTGCTGCTTTATTATGGTAGCCCAAGCAAACTAGCATATACCACGTTTACTAAAATCTTGTATCTCAGTGTTTTCAAAAACATTCTCTCCCAATTCCTGAGAAAATTTTGGTTTTCTTTAAAATGGATTGAGATGGGGCGCCTGGGTGGCGCAGTCGGTTAAGCATCCGACTTCAGCCAGGTCACGATCTCGCGGTCCGTGGGTTCGAGCCCCACGTCGGGCTCTGGGCTGATGGCTCAGAGCCTGGAGCCTGTTTCCGATTCTGTGTCTCCCTCTCTCTCTGCCCCTCCCCCGTTCATGCTCTGTCTCTCTCTGTCCCAAAAATAAATAAAAAACGTTGAAAAAAAAATTAAAAAAAAAAATAAATAAAATAAAATAAAATAAAATGGATTGAGGAAATTTATTGTGAGCCAAGACTGTCAACCTATCCAAGGGACTTTTTTTTTTCCCAGTGGTTAAGAGATCACTCAGGATTATAAATAATTCATGGTGGGGCCTACAATTTCCCAATTAAGATGAACTCTTTTAGCATCAATGTAGAAGCAATCCTCTAGGGCAGACTCACAAGACAAAATTCTTACTTAGAAAGCCTTTGTGCCAGTAACTCCTTCTCTTGAGGAGAACCCCTTTGAGGAACTTGATTTCAGAGTACATATGGGTCCATATGGTATTATACTGGGACCCCACCAATTTACAGAATTCCCCTAAGCTAAGAGGCTGCTTCTCAGGGAGGCAAAGGTTCCAAAGCACAATTTGGTAAACCACACTATTTACTATGAGCAGAGAAAGAGGAGGAGCAGGTGCCTGGGAAAGTCTGAATCTATGTCCCTTAGGAGGGATAATTTATCTTATTGCTACTCAAAAATCCTAAAGAAGGAATAAGTCTTGAATGAGAGGCACTTTAATGTGTTGTTGTAGACCACAGGAGTGTTTCCCAGAATGATCTCCTTGGAACACTAGCTTCTGTAGATGTTCCTTATTACAAGCATTTCTTGACTATATGGATTTTGAAAATATTGCACTCTCTATCATATACTGAGGGATCCAAAGTTTACATAAATATATAAAGGCCCTAATAAATCCTACAGGTAAAAAAAAAAAAATTAAAAAACACAACTATTTCATTCTATCAAATTCACCACTTCTCAAATCTATCTGACCATGAAACCCTTAGTAGAATTATTAGCAAGTATGTTATGATATAAAGTTTGGGACTATAATTTTGAATAGGGAGTCACAAAGAAACCCTGCTACATAGTGATGAAACAGATATATATGCCAAAGGATATATAGAATGCCAAAGAATTCCCTTCTCTTAATAACATTTTGATGTTTTGAGCAAAACAGTATATTTAGTCATTTTAATATACCACCTCTTAGAACTTAATTGATTATATATTTCTCTAACTGCATGTACCATACTAAATGCTATAGCACATACACCAATTTACATTTCAGCCTTATTGTTAATTTCCAAAGAATGTTTGGCATTTATCTGTAATGGAGTAATGGCCCTCCTGAACTAGGTTAAGAAGCAGCATGAAGAACAAAAAAGGAACTTCTGTCAGCATGACTTGACTCTAATTACTCCTCACTGAGAAAGGTGAGCAGTTCATCAAAAAGATGATGGACTCAGAGAGGTCTGGCCCCTATCCTTTGGCAACCATTTTAGCTTTGTGACTGTTTATGCCAAAAACAATTAGCACAAACTGTACACACTTCAGACAGAAAAAAAGTTATCCAAAATGGTATGAAGTCAAGTGAGGCATTCACCCTTTCAAATGAATTGGTAGTTTTACAGTTTTATGTGGTATATTTTCCTACCAGCCTTCACTCTAAAGTGTAGCAGAGCAAGATATGTGAGATATGAAGTTAATTTGATTTAATTAGTCAAATTTTGAGGGGCCTGGGTGGCTCAGCCAGTTAAGCGCTTGACTCTTGATTTTGGCTCAGGTCATTATCTCACAGTTCCTGAGTTTGAGCCCCGAGTTGGGCTCCATGCTGACAGTGCGGAACCTGCTTGGGATCCTCTCTCTCTCTGTCCCTCCCCTGCTTGAGCTCTAGCTCTCATTCTCTCAAATATAAATAAATAAACTATTTTTAAAAACTGGGTTGATTTTGTTTAATTTAAAAATATGTAACCTGCATTTTTTTAAAAGAAATTTGCCTTCAGATAGTTATTCACATTTGTCTAAAAAAAAAAAAAAAAAAAATTGGTAATGTCAAAGTAGGAAAATACACCCAGAGTGATTCATTGCAATGGAGTAGGTGAATGCTAACAGTTTCTGCCTGGCAGAGACCAAATTGTTTCATTGATTCAATTAACTTCTAAGATTCACAGGCAAATGAGCCATCTACCACTGTTGTTTACATGAAATTTTCAAAGGGTTCTGAGACAAACAGTCTGGCCTATTTCTTTTCTTTTTTTTTTTTCTTTTAATGTTTTATTTATTTTTGAGAGAGAAACAGAGCACGGGCAGGGGAAGGGCAGAGAGAGAGGGAAACACAGAATTGGAGGCAGGCTCCAGGCCCTGAGCTGTCAGCACAGAGCCTGACGTGGGGCGGGGCTCGAACTCACAAACCATGAGATCATGACCCGAGCCAAAGTCGGAGGCTTAACCCACTGAGCCACCCAGGCGCCCCTGGCCTATTTCTTGATACATATGTCCCAATTCTAACCCACCAATATAACCAAATCAAAGGAAATTCTTCCATATCTATCATTGCTGAGAATGAATATTATGATTAAAGGTCCAATTAATTCTAACTATTAAATACATTATTATTTTGACTCGTTTTTAGAAATTGTGCCACTTATAAAAAATGAACATGATCATTTGATATGTTCCTTTTTTTCACCAGTAAATATTATAACTGATGACATCTTAAAATCAAAGATATAGGGTTCCATTAATATTTTTTTCTCTTTAGGGGCACCCATGTGGCTCAGTCAGTTGAGTATCTGACTTCAGCTCAGGTCATGATCTCACTATTGATGAGTTCAAGCCCCACATCAGGCTCTGTGCTGACAGCTCAGATCCTGGAGCCTGCTTTGGATTCTGTCTTCCTCTCTCTACCCCTCCCCCACTCACATGCAAGCACTCTCTCTCTCTCACACTCTCTCAAAACGAAATAAAAACATTTAAAATTTTTTTAAATATATGTTTTTTTTCTCTTTAGAAATTTTTTTATATTAAACATAATTTATTGTCAAATTGTCTTCCATACCACATCCAGTGCTCATCCCAACAGGTGTCTTCCTCAATGCCCATCACCCACCTTCCCCTCTCCCCCATCCCCCATCAACCCTCAGTTTGTTCTCAGCATCCAAGAGTCTCTGATGGTTTGCCTCCCTCCCTCTCTGTAACTTTTTTGTTCTCCCCTTCCCCTCCCCCATGGTCTTCTGTTAAGTTTCTCAAGATCCATATATGAGTGAAAACGTATGGTATCAGTCTTTCTCTGCTTGACCTATTTCACTTAGCATACTACCCTCCAGTTCCATCCACATTGCTATAAATGGCCAGATTTCATTCTTTCTCATTGCCAAGTAGTATTCCATTAAATATAAACCATATCTTCTTCATCCATTCGTCAGTTGATGGACATTTAGGCTCTTACCATAATTTGGCTATTGTTGAAAGTGCTGCTATAAACATTGGAGTACAAGTGCCCCTATACATCAGCACTCCTGTATCCCTGGGGTAAATTCCTAGCAGTGCTATTGCTGGGTGATAGGGTAGATTTATTTTTAATTTTTTTGAGAAACCTCCACTCTTTAGAAATGTATTGAACAGAACTGGATTAATGTTATATGTTAGTTCATGACACAAAGCCATTAATCTATATATAAGCACCTTAAATAACAAAGCACCAAAATACATGAAGCAAAATTGATAGCAATGAAGGGCAAAGATGACAGTCAATAATAATATCCCACTATAAATAATGGATAGAACAGCTAGAGAGAAGATCAACAAGGAAACAGAAGACTTGAATTAAAGTACAAACTTAGTACTAGCTCTAACAGAATCTATAAAACATTCAACACAACAACAGAATATATATTCTTCTTAAGTATACATGGAACATTCATTAGGATAGACCATATGTTAAACCATAAAGCAAACATCAGCAAAAAGGAAAAGGTAAAAACAATACAAAGTGTGTTCTTTTGATCACAGTGGAATGAAATTAAAATCCTTTAGCAGGAAAATATTTGGTAAAATCACAAATATGTATAAATTAAGCAAAGCACTCTTGAAAAACCAATAGGTCAAATGAGAAATCAAAGGAGATATCAGAAAATATATTGAGGTAAAAAAAAAGAAAACATACCAAAACTTATGGGATGCTAAAGCAGAGCTTTAGAAGGAAATTTCTAACTGTTTATGTCTATTTTAAGAAATAATAGAGAATTCAAATGAAAACCTAGCTTTCCTCCTTAAGACACTAGAAAAGAAGGACAAACAAAGCCTAAAGCAAGCAGAAAGAAGGAAATAATAAAGATTATAGGAGAAACAAATGAAATAGAAAATAGAAAAACAATGGAGAGTATCAATGAAACCAAAAGGTGGTTCTATGAAAATAACAAAATTGGAAAATGTTTAACTATGTAGACCTGGAAAAAAGACATAATCTCAATTTACCAGAATAAGTAATGAAAGAGGGGACATTTACACACATAAAAAGGATAATAAAGGAGTACTACAAACAATTAGACACCAATAAGATAACTTAAGAGGAAATGGACAACTCCTAGAAAGATACAAAGTAACAAAACTGGCTCAAGAAGACTGCATTGAAAAGCACAAAACATTGTTGAAAGAAGTTAAAGACAATAAAAATAAATGGGAAAACATCTCACGTTCATGAATCAGAAGACTGAACACGATTAAAATGGCAACACTCCCCAAAGTGATCTATAAATTCAACACAATTGAAATCCCAGCTTTTTTGAACAACTTAAAAAGTTCATTTTGAAATACATACAGAATTGCAAGGGACCTAGAAAAGCCAAAACAAAACTGAAAGAGAAAAACAAAGTAGAAGGAATCACCCTTCCTGACTTCAAATTTTAACTACAAAGCAATAGTAATCAAGACAATGTAGTACTATAACAAAGGTAGACATATAAATCAATGGAATAAAATGGAGAGTGCTGAAATAAAGCTATACATCTATAGTCAACTGTTTTTCGACAAGAGTGTCACAATCATTAAATGAGGAAAGGATGCTTTTCTCATCAAATAGTGCTGGGACAACTGGATAGTCACATGCAAAAAAAAAAAAAAAAAAAGAAGTTGGACCTTTACTTCACATATTCACTAAACTTACTTCAAGATGGATCAAACATCTAAATATAAAAGAACACTATAAACCTATTAAAAAGGTATAGGGATAAATCTTCATGACCTTCAATTTGGCAATGGATTCTTAGATTTGAAATCAAAAGCATAAGTTTAAAAATAGATAAATTGAAAAAAGTAGCTGTGTGCAAGCAACTTTAAGAGATCAAAACCACCCCAAAGTAAATTCTGCCCTGGGGAGAAGGGAAGGAAACCACACGTACCAGTTTGACTGCAGGCTGTGGACAGACATCTGGCTATGGTCCTCACCCACCAGAAAAAGCTTCTCAGGAGACAATTTAGGGAGAATGCCCTGCAGTTTGGTGCGACCACAATATGGCAAATGACTGGTCTGACCCAACTCAAGCCCAAGGTGGCCCCAGACAACTGGAATGAAGGCAGATGTGACTCAGCCACGAAAGTAGTGGTGTGCGCATAACACACACAGGAGACATTCCTGAAGTGCTATGTTCCGGTGAACAGGGGATGTTGTACTACAATGCACCACAGGACCTCTTCTTCATAAGGTCGTTACTTTAAAGAGCAGGAGACATAGCTGACATTCCTAACACAGAGAAACAGATAGAAAGTTAGACAAAATGAGGAGACAAAGGAGTATCTCTCAAACAAAAGAATCAGGCAAAATCACAGCAAGGGACCTAAAGGAAATGATGATAAGCAGTATGCCTGATAAAGATTTTAAAGTAATGGTCATATCTCAACAAGATACCAGCAAATCAAATCCAACAGTACATTAAAAGAATTATTCACCAGGAACAGGTGGGATTTCTTCTTGGGCTGTGAGGGTGGTTCAATATTCACAAATCAACCAATATGATATAACACATTAATAAAAGAAAGGATAAGAACCATATGACCTTCTCAATAGATGCAGAAAAAGCATTTAACAAAATACTGCATCCGTTCTTGATAAAAATCCTCAACAAAGGAGAGATGGATAAAACATACCTTAACATCATAAAAGTCATATACTAAAGACCCACAACTAATAGCATCCTCAATGGAGAAAAACTGAGAGCTTTCCCTCTATGGTCAAGAACAAGACAGGGATGTCCATTCTCACCATTATTATTTAATATACTACTGGAAGTACTAGCCTCAACAATCAGACAACAAAAAGAAATAAAAATCATTGAAATCAGCAAGGAAAAAGTCAAACATTCACTATTTGCAGATGACATGATACTCTATATAGAAAACCTAACACAAAAAATTTGCTAGAACTAATAATAGGTGAATTCAGCAAAGTTGCAGGATATAAAATCAATAGTGCAGAAATCTCTTGCACTTCTATATATCAATAATGAGGCAACAGAAAAAGAAATCAAGGAATCAATCCCACTTACAGTTGCACCAAAAACCGTAAGATACCTAGGAATAAACCTAACCAAAGAGGTAAAAGATTTATAGTCTGAAAACTATAGAACAGTTATGAAAAAATTGAAGAAGACACAGAAATATGGAAAAACATCCCATCTCTGGGATTGGAAGAACAAACATTGTTAAAATGTCCATACTACCCAAAGAAATCTACACATTTAATGCAATTCCTATCAAAATACCACCAGCATTTTTCACAGAGCTAGGAAAAACAATCCTCACATTTGTATGGAACCACAAAAGACCCCAAGGAGCCAAAGCAATCTTGAAAAAGAAAAGCAAACCTGGAGGCATTATGATTCTGGACTTTAAGTTCTATTACAAACCTGTAGTCATCAAGACAGCATGGTACTGGCATAAAAACAGACACATAGATCAATGGAACAGAACAGAAAACCCAGAAGTAGACCCACAACTATATGGTCAATTAATCTTTAACAAAGCAGGAAAGAATATCCAGTGGAAAAAAAGACAGTCTCTTCAACAAATGGCGTTGAGAGAACTGGACAGCAACATGCAGAGAATGAAACTGGACCACTTTCTTACACCATACACAAAAATAAACTCAAAATGGATTAAAGATTTGAATGTGACACCTAAAACCATCAAAATCCTAGAAGAGAACACAGGAAGCAACCTCTTTGACATTGGCCATAGGAACTTCTTACTAAATACAACTCTAGAGTCAAGGGAAACAAAAGCAAACATGACCTATTGGGACTTCATCAAGATAAAAAGCCTCCACACACTGAAGAAAACAATCAACAAAACTAAAAGGCAACCTACGGAATGGGAGAAGATATTTGAAAATGACACATCAGATAAAGGGTTAGTATGCAAGATCTATAAAGATCTTCTCAAACTCAATATCCAAAAAAACAAATAATCTGGTTAAGAAACGGGCAAAAGACATGAATAGACATTTTTCCAAAGAAGACATACAGATGGCTAAAAGATGCTCAGCATCACTCATCATCAAGGAAATATAAATCAAAACTATGATGACTGATCACACCTGTCAGAATGGCTAAAATTAACAACACAGGAAACAAGAGATATTGGTGAGGATGCAGAGAAAGGGAAATCCTCTTACACTGTTGGTGGGAATGCAAACTGGTGCAGCCACTCTGGAAAACAGCATGGAGGTTTCTCACAAAGTTAAAAAGACCACTGTCTTATGACCTAGCAATTGCACTAGTAGGTATTTACCCAAAGGATACAAAAATACTGATTCAAAGGGATACATGCACCCTGATGTTTATAGCAGCATTAACAATAGCCAAATTATGGAAAGAGCCCAAATGTGCATCAACTGGGGTGCCTGGGTGGCTCAGTCGGTTAAGTGATTTCGGCTCAGGTCATGAACTCACCATTCGTGATTTGAAGCCCCGCATGGGGTTCTACACTGACAGACAGCACAGTGCCTGCCTGGGATTCTATTTCTCTCCCTCCTGCTCCTCCCCACACAAAATAAATGAATAAAATAAATTTTAAAAAAGGTACATCAACTGATGAATGGATAAAGAAGTTGTGAACTATATATATATATATATATATATATATATATATATATGAAATGGAATACACATACATATGAAATGGAATATTACTCAGTCATCAAAAAGAATGAAATCTTGCATTTGCAATGCCATGGATGGAGCTAGAGTATATTATGCCAAGCAAAATAAGTCAGTGAAAGACTCATATGTGGAATTAAAAAAAAAAATAAAGCAAATGAACATGGGGGTAAAAAAGAGAAGAAAACCAGGAAACAGACTCTTAACTATATAGAACAAAGTGATGGCCAATGGAGGGAGGTGGGCAGGTGGATGGGTTAAATTGGTGATGGCTATTAAGGAGTACACTTGTTGTGATGAGCACTGAGTGCCGTATGGAAGGGATGAACCACTAAATTCTGCACCTGAACCTAACAGTACACTGTGTGTTAACTGGAATTTATTTAAAAACTTGAAACATTAAAAAAAAAAAATCAGTTACAACCACTATTTTAGTGTCTACTATGTATCCAGAATTTTACATAAATTATTGGCACTTTAAATCTAATTAAATTTATTATTTGATTCAACAAATATTTATTAATCTCCACTATGTGTCAGGCATTGGATAAGTAACAGAAAGCAGAATGAACAAAAAACTGAGTTTAAAAAAAATGGCAAATAAGCACATGAAAAGATGCTCAACATCATTAGTCAACAGAAAAATGCAAATAAAAACCACAACGAAATACCATTTCACACCTACTAGGATGGCTAAAATCAAAAAGTTATATGTTAACAAGTGTTGGTAAACATTTGAAAAAATTGGAACCCCCATATACTGATAGAAAAAATGTAAAATGGTGCAACCATTTTGGAAAAAAAGTCTGGCATTTGCTCACAGAGGCAACATATGTCTCAGCAATTTCACTCCTAGATAAATACCCAAGAAATGAAAACATATACCCACACAAAAAGGTGTACACGCAGCATTATTCATAATAGCTGAAAGGTAGAAACAATCCAGATCTTCATCAGTGAACAAATGGATAAGCAAATATGACTTCATTTACATGAAAGTTCAGAATAGAAATAGAAAGTAAACAGAAATAGAAAGTAAATTAATGGCTGCTTAGGATAGGAAGGAAGGAGTGGTGGGTAGGCAGGCTGGTGATAGATAAAAGGTATGGAGTTTCTTTCTGAGATGAAATGTTCTAATATTGACAGTGGTGATGTTTATATTTATTTGTAAATATACTAAAAACCATTGAATAGTACATTTTAAATAGGAGGATTATATATTAATTGTATTTCAAGAAATCTATTTAAGAATTGATAATATAGCAAAAAAGTTGCTAATAACAGCAAACAAAAATTAATAATATAGAAAAAAAGTACCAGGGGAAGAATTAGACCATCTTGAAGAATTAGACCAGGGGAAGAATTAGACCATAAAAGGAGATTTTAACATCTCTTCCAACTACTTACAGATCATGCAGATTAAAAATCAGCTACTATAGAAATTTCAATGACATAACTAATACTGAATGAATGGAACAAATATTAGAGTCCACATTTTTCTCAAGCACACATGGAACATTTACAAAATCAATCATGTACAAGGCCATAAAACTACTCCCCAAAGTTGAATGTGTCACACAAACCCCCTTCTGTGACTAGAAAGCAATTAAGTAAGAAATTAATAACAAAAAGAAATTATAATCCCAAATATTTAGAAACTAACTCATTAGTCAAAAAAGAAGTCATAACAGAAATTTTAAAAACATTTTCATATATTTTTACCCATTTTTAAGAAATCTGAAATGTAGTAAAGACATAGTAAGTGCTACTTATAACATAATAAAAAATGTCACAAATAAGTAGATTGAGGCCTTGCAGTTTCTCAAGGATTGTTTGGCTTATATAATCACAATCAAAGCAATGAATAAAAAGAAATTTTTAGCTGACAAGATAAGAGACTTTACTCAGCTATACACAAAAATTTGGATTTTGCTGAAGACTCCCCTATGAATGATTTTATGTAAAAAGCTAACAAAGTCAGACTTATTAAGCTCTTCTCCCATAAATACACAATTTTCAGTATCCATTTTCATGGGAGAAGTGTCAGAGAGTTACTGATTTTTGTCATCACTCACCCAGCAAAAATTATTCCAATTAAAAAGATATTCAGATATGAAGAGCCTAAATAAACAGAGCTTTATAAACATGGGTTTTTCCTAAGGTTTTCCTTTCCCCACATAAATCATTCAAAGTTTAAATACATCCATTTTAATAGCCCTCCCAGAAACAGTATCATAACTTCAACAAACAAAAACATACCCACAAATTTATTTCACAATTTTATCAGCACTGGATGATACAATAATTGCATAAATGCTATAGATATTTTATTGACCCAACTTAAAATACATTTTTCCTGGGAAAAAAATGGTATGTTCCATACAAGACAAGTTGTACAGAACTAATGATTTAAGTATAGGTAGTTAGGAATACCATCAAGTTAAAATATTCTATGTTTTTTTTTAACTTATACACCTATAACTTACAAGTTGTTTTTAGAATAAGAGTGATTGGCTAAAATATGTCAATGATATATCTGATAGATACGACAAGCTACCAAACTAAAATTTCTAGAGTCTAAATTATCTTTTGACATTTAGAATAAAACTTTGAAATCTAGATGCTAAAATTTAGCCATGGAGCATGATAGGATTTTTGTTCTATACATGTATCAGAAATATGAAGTATTATATGGAATAAAGATTTAAGAAAAGTTTCAACAATATTAAGATACAATTTCAAGATTCTCAGTAATGTTTCCTTTTTTTAAATTTTTTTTCAATATATGAAAGTTATTGTCAAATTGGTTTCCATACAACACCCAGTGCTCATCCCAAAAGGTGCCCTCCTCAATACCCATCACCCACCCACCCCTCCCTCCCACCCCCCATCAACCCTCAGTTTGTTCTCAGTTTTTAACAGTCTCTTATGCTTTGGCTCTCTCCCACTCTAACCTCTTTTTTTTTTTTCCTTCCCCTCCCCCATGGGTTCCTGTTAAGTTTCTCAGGAGCCACACAAGAGTGAAAACATATGGTATCTGTCTTTCTCTGTATGGCTTGTTTCACTTAGCATCACATTCTCCAGTTCCATCCACGTTGCTACAAAGGGCCATATTTCATTCTTTCTCATTGCCACATAGTACCCCATTGTGTATATAAACCACAATTTCTTTATCCATTCATCAGTTGATGGACATTTGGGCTCTTTCCATAATTTGGCTATTGTTGAGAGTGCTGCTATAAACATTGGGGTACAAGTGCCCCTATGCATCAGCACTCCTGTATCCCTTGGGTAAATTCCTAGCAGTGCTTTCGCTGGGTCATAGGGTAGGTCTATTTTCAATTTTCTGAGGAACCTCCACACTGCTTTCCAGAGTGGCTGCACCAATTTGCATTCCCACCAACAGTGCAAGAGGGTTCCCGTTTCTCCACATCCTATCCAGCATCTATAGTCTCCTGATTTGTTCATTTTGGCCACTCTGACCGGCGTGAGGTGATAACTGAGTGTGGTTTTGATTTGTATTTCCCTGATGAGGAGCGACGTTGAGCATCTTTCATGTGTCTGTTGCCCATCCGGATGTTTTCTGCCCATTTCTTCACTGGGTTATTTGTTTTTCGGGTGTGGAGTTTGGTGAGCTCTTTATAGATTTTGGATACTAGCCCTTTGTCCGATATGTCATTTGCAAATATCTTTTCCCATTCCGTTGGTTGTCTTTTAGTTTTGTTGGTTGTTTCTTTTGCTGTGCAGAAGCTTTTTATCTTCATAAGGTCCCAGTAATTCATTTTTGCTTTTAATTCCCTTGCCTTTGGGGATGTGTCGAGTAAAAGATTGCTACAGCTGAGGTCAGAGAGGTCTTTTCCTGCTTTCTCCTCTAGGGTTTTCATGGTTTCATGTCTCACGTTCAGGTCCTTTATCCATTTTGAGTTTATTTTTGTGAATGGTGTGAGAAAGTGGTCTAGTTTCAACCTTCTGCATGTTGCTGTCTAGTTCTCCCAGCACCATTTGTTAAAGAGACTGTCTTTTTTCCATTGGATGTTCTTTCCTGCTTTGTCAAAGATGAGTGGGCCATACGTTTGCGGGTCTAGTTCTGGGGTTTCTATTCTATTCCATTGGTCTACGTGTCTGTTTTTGTGCCAATACCATGCTGTCTTGATGATGACAGCTTTGTAGTAGAGGCTAAAGTCTGGGATTGTGATGCCTCCTGCTTTGGTCTTCTTCTTCAAAATTACTTTGGCTATTCGGGGCCTTTTGTGGTTCCATATGAATTTTAGGATTGCTTGTTCTAGTTGTGAGAAGAATGCTGGTGCAATTTTGATTGGGATTGCATTGAATGTGTAGATAGCTTTGGGTAGTATTGACATTTTGACAATATTTATTCTTCCAATCCATGAGCAGGGAAGGTCTTTCCATTCTTTATATCTTCCTCAATTACCTTCATAAGCTTTCTATAGTTTTCAGCATACAGATCTTTTACATCTTTGGTTAGATTTATTCCTAGGTATTTTATGCTTCTTGGTGCAATTGTGAATGGGATCAGTTTCTTTATTTGTCTTTCTGTTGCTTCATTGTTAGTGTATAAGAATGCAACTGATTTCTGTACATTGATTTTGTATCCTGCAACTTTGCTGAATTCATGTATCAGTTCTAGCAGACTTTTGGTGGAGTCTATCGGATTTTCCATGTATAGTATCATGTCATCTGCAAAAAGTGAAAGCTTGACTTCATCTTTGCCAATTTTGATGCCTTTGATTTCCTTTTGTTGTCTGATTGCAGATGCTAGAACTTCCAACACTATGTTAAACAACAGCGGTGAGAGTGGGCATCCCTGTCATGTTCCTGATCTTCAGGGGAAAAGCTCTCAGTTTTTCCCCATTGAGGATGATGTTAACTGTGGGCTTCTCATAAATGGCTTTTATGATCTTTAAGTATGTTCCTTCCATCCCGACTTTCTCGAGGGTTTTTATTAAGAAAGAGTGCTGGATTTTGTCAAAGGCCTTTTCTGCATCGATTGACAGGATCATATGGTTCTTCTCTTTTCTTTTATTAATGTGATCTATTACGTTGATTGATTTGTGAATGTTGAACCAGCCCTGCATCCCAGGAATGAATCCCACTTGATCATGGTGAATAATTCTTTTTATATGCCGTTGAATTTGATTTGCTAGTATCTTATTGAGAATTTTTGCATCCATATTCATCAGGGATATTGGCCTGTAGTTCCCTTTTTTTACTGGGTCTCTGTCTGGTTTAAGAATCAAAGTAATACTGGCTTCATAGAATGAGTCTGGAAGTTTTCCTTCCCTTTCTATTTCTTGGAATAGCTTGAGAAAGATAGGTATTATCTCTGCCTTAAACATCTGGTAGAACTCCCCTGGGAAGCCATCTGGTCCTGGACTCTTATTTGTTGGGAGATTTTTGATAACCGATTCAATTTCTTCGCTGGTTATGGGTCTGTTCAAGCTTTCTATTTCCTCCTGACTGAGTTTTGGAAGAGTGTGGGTGTTTAGGAATTTGTCCATTTCTTCCAGGTTGTCCAATTTGTTGGCATATAATTTTTCATAGTATTCCCTGATAATTGTTTGTATCTCTGAGGGATTGGTTGTAATAATTCCATTTTCATTCATGATTTTATCTATTTGGGTCATCTCTCTTTCCTTTTTGAGAAGCCTGGCTAGAGGTTTGTCAATTTTGTTTATTTTTTCAAAAAACCAACTCTTGGTTTCGTTGATCTGCTCTACAGTTTTTTTAGATTCTATATTGTTTATTTCTGCTCTGATATTTATTATTTCTCTTCTTCTGCTGGGTTTAGGCTGTCTTTGCTGTTCTGCTTCTATTTCCTTTAGGTGTGCTGTTAGATTTTGTATCTGGGATTTTTCTTGTTTCTTGAGATAGGCCTGGATTGCAATGTATTTTCCTCTCAGGACTGCCTTCGCTGCGTCCCAAAGCGTTTGGATTGTTGTATTTTCATTTTCGTTTGTTTCCATATATTTTTTAATTTCTTCTCTAATTGCCTGGTTGACCCACTCATTCGTTAGTAGGGTGTTCTTTAACCTCCATGCTTTTGGAGGTTTTCCAGACTTTTTCCTGTGGTTGATTTCAAGCTTCATAGCATTGTGGTCTGAAAGTATGCATGGTATAATTTCAATTCTTGTATACTTACGAAGGGCTGTTTTGTGACCCAGTATGTGATCTATCTTGGAGAATGTTCCATGTGCACTCGAGAAGAAAGTATACTCTGTTGCTTTGGGATGCAGAGTTCTAAATATATCTGTCAAGTCCATCTGATCCAATGTATCATTCAGGGCCCTTGTTTCTTTATTGACCATGTGTCTAGATGATCTATCCATTTCTGTAAGTGGAGTGTTAAAGTCCCCTGCAATGACCACATTCTTATCAATAAGGTTGCTTATGTTTGTGAGTAATTGTCTTATATATTTGTGGGCTCCCGTATTCGGCGCATAGACATTTATAATTGTTAGCTCTGCCTGATGGATAGACCCTGTAATTATTATATGATGCCTTTCTTCATCTCTTGTTACAGCCTTTAATTTAAAGTCTAGTTTGTCTGATATAAGTATGGCTACTCCAGCTTTCTTTGGCTTCCAGTGACATGATAAATAGTTCTCCATCCCCTCACTCTCAATCTGAGGGTGTCCTCAGGTCTAAAATGAGCCTCTTGTAGCCAGCAAATAGATGGATCTTGTTTTTTTTATCCATTCTGATACCCTATGTCTTTTGGTTGGCGCATTTAATCCATTTACATTCAGTGTTATTATAGAAAGATATGGGTTTAGAGTCATTGTGATGTCTGTATGTTTTATGCTTGTAGCGATGTCTCTGGTACTTTGTCTCACAGGATCCCCCTTAGGATCTCTTGTAGGGCTGGTTTAGTGGTGATGAATTCCTTCAGTTTTTGTTTGTTTGGGAAGACCTTTATCTCTCCTTCTATTCTAAATGACAGACTTGCTGGATAAAGGATTCTCAGCTGCATATTTTTTCTGTTCATCACATTGAAGATCTCCTGCCAATCCTTTCTGGCCTGCCAAGTTTCAGAAGAGAGATCAGTCACGAGTCTTATAGGTCTCCCTTTATATGTTAGGGCACGTTTATCCCTTGCTGCTTTCAGAATTTTCTCTTTATCCTTGTATTTTGCCAGTTTCACTATGATATGTCGTGCAGAAGATCGATTCAAGTTATGTCTGAAGGGAGTTCTCTGTGCCTCTTGGATTTCAATGCCTTTTTCCTTCCCCAGTTCAGGGAAGTTCTCAGCTATTATTTCTTCAAGTACACCTTCAGCACCTTTCCCTCTCTCTTCCTCCTCTGGGATACCAATTATGTGTGTATTATTTCTTTTGAGTGCATCACTTAGTTCTCTAATTTTCCCCTTATACTACTGGATTTTTTTATCTCTCTTTTTCTCAGCTTCCTCTTTTTCCATAATTTTATCTTCTAGTTCACCTATTCTCTCCTCTGCCTCTTTAATCCGAGCCGTGGTCGTTTCCATTTTATTTTGCATCTCGTTTATACTGTTTTTCAGCTCCTCCTGACTATTCCTTAGTCCCTTGATCTCTGTAGCAATAGATTCTCTGCTGTCCTCTATACTGTTTTCAAGCCCAGCAATTAATTTTATGACTATTATTCTAAATTCACTTTCTGTTATATTATTTAAATCCTTTTTGATCAGTTCATTGGCTGTTGTTATTTCCTGGAGATTCTTTTGAGGGGAATTCTTCCGTTTGGTCATTTTGGATAGTCCCTGGAGTGGTGCGGACCTGCAGGGCACTTCCCCTGTGCTGTGTATAACTGGAGTTGGTGGGCGGGGCCGCAGTCAGACCTGATATCTGCCCCCAGCCGACCGCTGGGGCCACAGTCAGACTGGTGTGTGCCTTCTCTTCCCCTCTCCTAGGGGCGGGATTCACTGTGGGGTGGCGTGGCCCATCTGGGCTACTTGCACAGTACCAGGCTTGTGGTGCTGGGGATCTGGCATATTAGCTGGGGTGGGTAGGCAAGGTGCACGGGGGCAGGAGGGGCAGGCTTAGCTCGCTTCTCCTTAGGTGATCCACTTCAGGAGGGGCCCTGTGGTTTTGGGAGGGAGTCAGACCCGCTGCCAGAGGGGTGGCTCCGCAGAAGCACAGCGTTGGGTGTTTGCAAGGAGCGAGCAAGTTCCCTGGCAGGAACTGGTTCCTTTTGGGACTTTGGCTGGGGGATGGGCGAGGGAGATGGCGTTGGTGAGCGCCTTTGTTCCCCGCCAAACTGAGCTCTGTCGTCTCGGGGCTCAGCAACTCTCCCTCCCATTGTCCTCCAGCCTTCCCGCTTTCCGAGCAGAGCTGTTAACGTATGACCTCCCAGATGCTAAGTCCCGCTTGCTGTCAGAACACACTCCGTCTTGCCCCTCCGCTTTTGCAAGCTAGACTGGGGGCTCTGCTTGGCCGGGGGACCACCCCTCTACCCCGGCTCCCTCCCACCAGTCCGTGTAGCACGCACAGCCTCTCCGCCCTTCCTACCCTCTTCTGTGGGCCTCTCATCTGCACTTGGCTCCGGAGACTCTGTTCTGCTAGTCTTCTGGTGGTTTTCTGGGTTATTTAGGCAGGTGTAGGTGGAATCTAAGGGATCAGCAGGATGAGCGGTGAGCCCAGCATCCTCCTACGCCACCATCTTCCCTAGAATTCCTCTCAGTAATGTTTCAAGACAGATGATGAAGAATAATTTATAGAATGTACTGATTTCTTACGGACAATTTTCAAGACTAGGTATATCTCTCTATTGAATGGTTTACCATCATATACTCTAGAGGTGATTCTCTTAAAGAGTATACATGTATGTAATGAACACATTTCACTTCTATTTACTTGATAACAAATGGAACTAATAATGATGATGACATAGGTTATCATTAACTATTTTCTTTGTACCAGACTCAGTGTCATGTGCTTTACATGTTTTATTTCTAATCCTCATGGCAACATAATAAGTTGCTATTATTATTATTCTAGTTGCTATTATTATTTCATTTTGAAGATAACAAATCTGAGGCCACAAAAATTTAATTAGGTCATCCACTCAGTAAACATTCAATCCCAAGTCTGTAGTTCTCGAAAATCCAGGATCTTTCCTCTATTCCATGATTCCATTTGCATCTCCTTGTTGATCAGTCAGTTACAAAACAAATTCCTAATAGATATGTCTATACCCCAGCATGTAAAAAATAAAATATATAGTTGACAATCTTTCGGACAACAAGAATTGTGTTGATCTTGAGCAAAAGATTTCTTGTCTGGCATTTGGCTGACTGTACCTACCAGCAAATATCCATGTATTCCCTCAGGCTTCCTTTATAGCATTGGGGCTGTTGGCATATTTACAAATTGCTTCCCAGTCACAAGAACCTATGTGTTATACTTGGTTTTGAATAACTTTAATAGAGGAAATTGTTCAAGTACCATTTGCAATTTGTATTATTCCAGTCTTCCATACCCTCTTCTAGAGCAGCAGCTCACAGATTTTAATATGCATGATAAAGCACAGCATGGGACCTATTATACTTGCCACATCCCAGGCCCTTCTCCAAGATTCTGGTTCCATAGTTCTGGAATGCAACTGGGGATTTCCAAATGATTTTGATGCAGGTGACACTCAGATGACACTGAGAAAAATGAATGGATTGTTCTTCTCCATGATAAACTGATTATGTTTATAAGAAGAGTGGCAAGATGACCTCCACGTTTGGATTAACATATAGCTATATTCTACTTCTGCTGCTTTCTAGCTGTGATCTAGGACAAGTCTCTTAAGCTCTTTAAGTCCCAATGTTGTGAGGATTTAATGAGATAAAACGTGAATACCCTTAACTCAGTGACTATTGCTTACCAAAGTCCTCAAAAAACATTTGCTCCCTTTCTCTCCCCTTTTAAAACTCAAATCTTAGTATTCCAAATCCAGTTTTCTTTCTCTTCCACAACATTACTAAGAAAGAGCAAAATGCTGCCTTCTAGCAATGCTGTAGCTGAAAAATGCTGCAGGTCAAATATGCTGTCTTCTTAAACTCCTATGCATTAAACCAAGACTACTCATTTCCTTGACGATTAATCTTCTATTCATCACTAGTTGAATTTTCCATTGGCACCAGTTCGTTTTGGCGTTTCAAACCTTCTTTGGGCAATAATGCGATTTATTCAGAGAAACTAGAATAAGGATAGAAATTCAACACTTTACAAAACAATTTATAAGGTCCTGTGTTCCAGGGCAGCAAGAATTCACCTGAACCTTGTCATGGAGACTTACTGTTTTTCTGCTGCCTTTGAAAGTGGCTGGCAGGTAGCTTGAGCTATCCTGGCCTGATCAGCTTTTACTCTGGCTTCAAAAAGAAGTAAATTACCTTCTATTACTGGACACACTTCAGGAGACATAAGTGCCTTGGAAGAGGCTAAAAGAGTACGTTCTCTACATTGGGTAATAGCTGTGCTGTGGAAGAGGACAGTAAAGAAATGTAAAAAGTTGGATAATTTATACTTTAATCATATATATATGTATATATATATACATTTTTTTTCAAGGTTCAGGTTGGTGAAATACAAAAGAATATTCTCTCATTTATTAGCTTCTTACAGCCTATGGACTTTTCATTTTAAAGGGGCTCTTAATTTAAAATGATTTTCTAATGGAAAGCAAATGGTAGTAAACTTTAAGAAAGGATAGAATGGTATAGTCATTAAAACATTATTGAAGGAATATGAAATACTTATTTGAACTGACTACTGAAGTAGCTAGAAAGAATCTTTAACCTTTAAGTATCTTTACAGCTCTGATTCTTGTTTCCAAATTTAGATTTCATCAGCACCACAACCACCAACAACAACAAAAATAGAAGAAGAGTAGCCTTACTGCAGGTTTGGATTTATTTTTAGGATTTATTTTGCCATCTTTCACTTACAGTTTTCTTAGAAACAAAACATAAATATACGGAAATAAAAATGAGATAAAATGATATTTATTAGTGCTTTATTTTGTAGTTTACTTCTTTTAGACAAGAGGCTACTTTCACTAATCTAATTCATAGTACTTACTTCATCCAGAACTAAGTCTGAAACTTAGCTAGCTTTGTTATTTCTAGGCTGTGTAACATTGGTGATGTTACTCAACTTCCCTGAGCCTCCATTTTCTTATGTGCAATACAGGAATAATTGCGAGGATTAAACTAAGTAAGCATCTAGGACAGATCCTGGAACACAGTGGGCACTCAACAAATAAGAATTTTTAACATACTATGAATATTTAAAAATAAATAACAATACAGGTCATAGATCCACAAAGAAATACAGGCAGGGCATTTCACAGGATGTCTAGCTGTTTGGGGCATAAAATCATAAAAACTTAATTGCCACAGAAAACTCAGGAAGTCAAAATGTTTGCATTTCTTTAGAATCAAATGGTCGAGCTCTTGCTATTTTGAGGTTGGGATCAACACGTTAATCTTTGGTTTTAATGAATTTATTAGTGTTTCTTACTAGAACCACTGTATGTGTCTGAAGCTCTCCCCTATGGGTTTAGCTGTGGAAAAGTGGAGAGTACTACCACCTTATTAAAGAGGAGGTCTTCAGATTTAGAATATAGCCTACTACATAAGAATACCTAAGATTTGAAGGCAAATTTCTTTAAAAATAATTTATTATAATTTTAATAACTAAGAGAATAACTCTTCCAAAATTTTAATTGTCTATAGGCAAAATTACTGAAGCCCCAAAATATGCAACAGCTTGGAGTTTAATTGCAACTGGAAAACTATCCTTTGGAAAGTGTATGTGGATAGAAATATTTATGAGTTGGCACACAGAGCTGGCACAGTACATTTGCTATGGAATAATTTTAACTGTTACCTCGTTTTACAAGCTGGATTTTATCTGGTGCCTTTATGAGAAGGCTGAACAAGTCTATACACTCACTCTACATGCTGAGGTTGCTGTTTTAGTTTCAATGCCAGATATGCTTGAGAAGGTTTTAATAAATTTTTTATAGGAAAAATGATCAAATGAAACAAACTAGAGACATTTTCCATATAAAAGCAACATATTTCACATGCTCTATTGTTTCATATATCATCAATTTTGCACCAGATTTGGGGGAAAAAAAGGTCCTGCTTGAAGAAATTTTATTTTTTGGACAATAAACAAACAAAAATCCAAAACCAAACAAAGACCAAACCATTTTTAATTAGAGAAATTAGAACTATGATTTGCACGTTAAATGGAAAAGCAACCATATAATATGTTTTCTGCTCATTCCAATTATAATCACAACAAAGTGGTCTTCCCCACAAAAGATTCAAAATCCCTAAGTTTACTGTTAAATATGAAAATAGCTGCAGTTTGGAAATATTATTAATGCTATGTGTCCACCTCTGAATTCATACCTAAAAAATATTAAATTTTAGGAATATATCTTATAGAAATATTGTGGGCCTACCAAATATGTATATAAAATAAATAATGTCATCCTATTTTTATTTAAAAATTTGTACTTATGCTCTGAAAAACTGGTTTTTACTTCTATTTACCAGTGTTTTTCTATATGATATAGATTTATAAGAGTTTTTTTGCTTTGAAATTTAATGTATTTTCTAAAACTTCTAGCAATGTATATATTTATTATTTTTGTGATAAGAAAATATTTATTATAATAATAATGTAAGTGGAAAAACTATATATAAGTAGTAGCAACTGCCTTTTTACAAATAAGTAGACTACTTCTCTATTGACATTTTTGATTTCAAAGTCATGTCAGAGTATTCAGGTATGTCCAACCAGATCAAATCTCTAGAAGGGCCAAGTCTTGAGTCAAGGAATAAACCTTAACAAAGGCCAAAGTAAGTTAAGAACTAGTGAATGAGAGCAAAGTCAGAATACAGGGGACCCAGAGAACATTACACAGGTCATCCCAGATATCAAAGGGCCAGAAGCCAAAGCCCAAGCAGTGAAAGGCAATTGTTTCTTGCCCAGCTCCACCCTTCATGTTAAAGAGTCTGTATATGAGCGTGTGTCTGCCTGTCTGTCTGTCTTCCTGCCCGTCAGAATTCAACAGAATTCTAGGGAACTCTAATTTTTCTAAAATTATACCAGGAAAGGCAACTTTAAAATAAAATGCCTTAAATTCTAGAGAAAACTGATGGCCTAAATCTAAATTCTGAACTCCAAAGCAAAACTTCAGTCTCTAAATCCAGAATGGTTTTGGTGTGCATGTTATGAGGCACAGATGAGATTGTACAATGCTTGAAAATGCCCTGTTAGGGGCCCTGGGTGGCTCAGTTGGTTGAGCGTCCGACTTCGGCTCAGGTCACCATTTCCAGTTCATGGGTTCGAGCCCCACATCAGGCTCTGTGCTGACAGCTCAGAGCCTGGAGCCGGCTTCAGATTCTGTGTCTCCCTCACTCTCTGTTCCTCCCCCCGATCCTGTGCTGTCTCTCAAAATAAATAAAAACATTGAAAAAAATGCCCTCATAATGTGCTCCCCAAACTAAGAAAGCTCTTCCCATTTTACTATAGCTATAGCGGGAGATAATTACTTGATTCATTTTATATCTTTACCTCTACATTAAAATAAACTTTTTATACTGACTGGCAAGTGGTTTTGTTTTGTTTTCGCCTCTGAATTTGCCCAATTTTTCTGCAAATCAGATGTTCAAAAGTGAACCTAGCACTAATATATTCAATATCACAAGGATTCCAGTCCTAGCACTTTCATAATAATTAATCTCAGATTATGAATAGGCAAAAGCATTAATAACAATCTGTGTTGTAGTTACAAAGATAACATAAAACATGTAAATCAGATGATAATTTTAACTAAGAATAATGTTATTTATTAAGTTGGTAATCTAATGACTTAGTTTTATTTCATTACACCTGTGATAAAGACATGACCCAAGGGCTGGCTCTTCAAACAGAAATTTTCCAGCTGGTTTCCCCAGTAACTCCAGATTTCCAGAGTCCTATCATCTCCTACTAGCAACACCAAAGGTCAGAGTTTCTTCCTCAAGCACCTTACCCCTGGTCCTAAGAGTCTTTCTTTGCACTTCTTATGGGACCTGTCCTTCACAGTTCATTTCAGCAGAGCTAACCAAAACAGCTACTTAGAAAGCAGAAGCCACTTCTCCCCATGCATGAAGATCTCAAGGTACAAAATACCTATGTACAAGGTATCTATTCAACTCACCTTAGAATACCTGGCTTACCATACAAATCCGAGATTTACAGACATCTCCAATCCTACATCCTAGTTCACTTAGTATGACATATGAGCACTTTATATACTGATGCTTAACCAAGCACCTACTGAGCCAACCTGACAGATTTCATATGGTCCACTAGGTGGCAGAGATGTTTACAGGGAAGTGACGATGAACAATGCCTAAGTCTCAAAGAGTTCACCAAGTGGAAAATGAAAGAGAACAAGAACCTAAATAAAGTAATACGTGGCATTTATAAGTTACATAATACATACATAGTAAACTGTGAAACCAAACATACATAAACAGAAGTTCGAATTTTTAACAAGATATAAAAGTCCACCACAAATACCAACAGTTACCTGACTCAGCCAATACTGTTTATTTTAAATAATTTTAATAAAGTTTGCCTCTTTTTTTTTCATTTCTATGGGAGATTGAACTTTAAAGGAAATCCTAGGGGTGCCTGGGTGGCTCAGTCAGTTAAGCATCCAACTTCTGCTCAGGTCATGATCTCACAGTTTGTGAGTTCGAGTCACACACTTGGCTTTGTGCTAATAGCTTTGGATCCTCTGTCCCCTCTCTGTCTGTCCCTCCCCTGCTCACGCTCTCTCTCTCAGAAATAAGTAAGCATTAAAAAAAACTTAATAAAGGAAATCCTAGATTAATGGTATTTCACTGACACAGTAATTTTATTTCCAGCCTCTACACTCAGAAGCTCTGGGTCTCTTCCTGTTGTCTGCTCTCTACTGAATGTCAAAATTTGTTACTTAATCAGAGTTAATATATCTCTTTTAGCTATGCAACTCAACTCTGGAGTTGATTTGTTGGCCAAAGTTTTCAGGAAGCTGTTTCTCTCTTCTCATCTTACAGTCTTTGTTTAAACTACCTTATGAGTTATCCTCTTGGCTTGACAATAACTTCATCTCTATATATGGTCTATATGATAATAAGATATCATATCTTATTTAATGGTGGAAAGAAATTGAGATTTTTAAAACAAAGACATAGATTTGAATCCTGATTTTACCACTTATTAACTACATGATCGTGGACAAGTTTGCTGATGTAATTTCCTTGTTAATAAAATGGGAGAAAATAGCTAAACTCACATTAGCATCAAATGACAGTATTTGGAGAGTATTTTAAAGTATTGTACAAATATAAATGATTAAATGTATGTAGACATAGGGGCGCCTGGGTGGCTCAGTCGGTTAAGCAGCCGACTTCGGCTCAGGTCATGATCTCACGGTCCGTGAGTTCGAGCCCCGCGTCGGGCTCTGTGCTGACAGCTCAGAGCCTGGAACCTGTTTCAGATTCTGTGTCTCCCTCTCTCTGACCCTCCCCCGTTCATGCTTTGTCTCTCTCTGTCTCAAAAATAAATGTTAAAAAAAATTAAAAAAAAATATATGTGGACATATATAAATATACATGTAAATATACATTATCATCATTTAGTATTAACAGACCAAATTTGAAAGAAACATAGGGCTGAAAAATATCAATATTATAAACCTAAAAAGACTAGTTGTAAAAGTTACTCAAGGCCCAACTTTCAATTTTCGAGAGCACAAAGACTTGTGTTAGCAGAAGGCCATGATTATGACAAGGGCACATCAATTTACCTGCTGAAGAAATTTTATGAACCTTGGCAGGACAACATGAGAAAACAAATGATTCAGATTCTCTTCTCTAGAAGTGTAAACTATTTATAAACAGAATGTACGCTGTTTCTGTTTCCTTTGATGGAAATGCAGTGGCATATTCTCTAGAACTTCAAACCTAATTACTTTCTTTTGGATTCTTATCATCTTAATTGAATCCTTTAAAATGCATGTTTAATTGCTTGATTCTCCACATCTTTCTTTCTTTTTAATCTAGACACTAAAATCAGAGTATATTCGAAGTTATTTAAAAAGTTTTCACATAAGGTCTTCACGTAAAATGTATATCTCAAAGCAAAAAGATTAGGGTATTCTAAAACCTTGCTACTCAAAGTGTAGCCCATGGTCCAGGAGCAACCGGCATCACTTTAGAGCTTGTTAGAAACGCAGTGTCTCAGGCTCCACTCTCAACCCACTGAATCAGAATCTGCATTTTTAATTAGATTCCCAGGTGATCTGTATACACTTTAAATTTTGAAAAGCATCATCGAATATTTATGTTTAATTCAACTGTTATGTCATTTGATCTATCCCAAATATTGACTTCTTCTATAATTCCATTTGATGTTATGAGGTTTCTCCTTTTAGCATTTATACTTTTTTTTTTTTTTAACTTCCAAGGAACAAAGCATGTGAGGCTCTTTGAGATTCAGCCCCCACACTGCCTCATCAAGCTTCTGTTCTCTCTCTCTTCTTCATTTTCCTCCCTCTCAAGCTTTTTTTTAGAAGTGATGCAATACTTGAAATGGCCATTAAGAGGCTAAATGTGTACTACATAGGTTCCCAGTTGGACATTCACTTTGACTACAGTATTGCTTGAAAAAATAAATATGGGGATGTTAGGATTATTAGCCAGGAAAAGGCTGAAGATGCAGTTTAAACCTGAAAATATTGATGGTTTCATTAAAATTGACCTGAGTCACCATGGAAACTTCTCCTTCCTAATGTTTTTCATTATATAGCTGTTTATGAAATTCCCAATTCCGTGTGACCCATTACTGTGAAGAAATAATAGAAAATATATTCACAGTGAGCTGGGGCTCTGCTCATGGATGTAAAGATGGAAACCATTTTAAAACCCATTTTAAAAGAAGAAAGATGAAAGAGGAGAGTGAGGAGAAACAGGGTTCCATACAGTAGGATAATGGCAACTCAGACGATACAGGAAGGCACAGAATAGAAACTATAGATTTCAATACTCAGAAGGTTTGGGGTAGCCAAGAGTAAGGAAATAGTCACAAATATATGACAAGACTGAACCCTGTAGACCTGCATCCAGAGAGATATGAGGAATCAAATCCTTTCTTAGCACACAAAGTAGGCCATCCAAAGCTTCCTGCAACATCGGATGAGACTACCACTATTGAGTATCCTACTTTGATTTGAAAATGAATCGGTATTCAAAGTGATGATCTTTTAAAGCATTTCTAAATGGGAAGAACTCGGAACAATTTTGCTAAAAGCAAAAACATAATGTATAAGATATCATAACAATTAAAATATCACAATACTATTAGGGCTCCACAATTTGACATCAAAATATTTTACCATCGGCAATTACAAAGCAGCTTGGATTCTATAGCTTTCCATTGCAAAAAATATTGGGTCCTTTAAATTGAAGCTTAGTATAGGGGCGCCTGGGTGGCTCAGTCGGTTAAGCCTCCGACTTCGGCTCAGGTCATGATCTCGCGGTCTGTGAGTTCGAGCCCCGTGTCGGGCTCTGGGCTGATGGCTCAGAGCCTGGAGCCTGCTTCTGATTCTGTGTCTCCCTCTCTCTCTGCCCCTCCCCCATTCATGCTCTGTCTCTCTCTGTCCCAAAAAATAAATAAACGTTAAAAAAAATTAAAAAAAAAAAAAAAAATTGAAGCTTAGTACAAACAAATAGAAGGAATGACCAAGGATGACAATATTATGTCTAATTACAAACTCATTATAACTAAGAGAATTCATAAGCCTTATAAAGAATTCTACTGCTTGATGCCATAAATTACAATATAAACTCAAATACTGATTACTTTACTTAGAAAAAGTTATTTCAGTCCTCTGCATCTCATTTTTCCCCATTTGTCTAATGCTGATTACTAACCCTCATATTACCTGGCTTAATTCGTAGGAGCTAATGACACAATGGTCCTATTTTCCAACATACAGTCTAATGAGGATTTTTTTCCCTCATTTTTGAAAGTCTTGCAAAGGTGTAAATATTAAATATATTCATCAAAGCATGTAAGAAATTATCTTTATTGAAAAGTATAAAACTACATGAAATAAAGGTTAACAAAAACTAAGATTGTTAATCACAGTTAATCCTATTTTTGAAGTCAAATAATTGATGCATAACTGATTAAAAATGTTTGATATCATTATGTGCAAACCCTAATTTAAATGCAAAGTTTTTATATTTTATTAGAAAAAAAAATCGAGATTTTTGAGTATTCAGAAGAGTATAAGGTGCTTGAGGTGTTCCACTTATTTATTCCTTAAGATTACAATGGTGTATGAAGGAATTTGATCAGCACATTCACATAATTGATTTCTTTCTAGAAGGAAGAAACTAGAAATAAATAAAACCCCTACCTTCTCCGCAGAATTGAGTTGAAGAGACAGCTCTCCAGGGTTGCTTATTTTCAGTCCTGACAGGAAGAGCTCATGGAATCCATTCCCTGCAGCTACTATCAGCAGTCTCCACAGCCATAATGGAAGTCTCTCACCTGTCCTTGCTTCAGATGTCCTAAAAAGTCATAGATATGGTTTCTCATTATTTTAAAATACAAAAATGAAATGCACAGATTAGAAAGAAGGGAGTATGGCTCTTTGGTGACCAGAAACATACATTCATTTTTGCTTAAATCTTAATTTGAAACCACATTTATCTTTTTGTTCTAAAGTAATTTCACACTTACAGAAACGTTGCAAGAATTATACAAAGCACTCATGTACCCTTCATCCCCAGTGCATTGTCAGCTTTTTGCCACATGTGCCTTATTCCTCTTATTCTCGATTTATATGTATGTGTATGTATATGAAAAAATTTTCCAGAACCACTTGAGAGTGAATCAGACATTGTACTTATTACCCTCTTTAATACCTCAATGTGTATTTCTTCAGAAATGGACATTCTCTTTCATAGCTCCAACATGATGAACAATTTTAGGAAATTTAACACTGATGTTGTCAACTAACCTGGAGTCCATATTCAAATTTCAGTAATTATTCAGCCAGATGACCTCTTATTAGCAGTCTTAATGAATAAATTGGAGGGGTGTGTGGGTGCCCCAGTCAGTTGAGTGTCTAACTTCTGCTTAGGTCATGATCTCACAGTTCGTGAGTTCGAGCCCCGCATGGGGTTCTGTTGCTGACAGCTCAGAGCCTGGAGGCTACTTCCAATTGGGTCTACCTCTCTCTCTGCCCCTCCCCTGTTCACACTCTGTCTCTCTCAAAAATAAATAAATATTTTAAAAATTAAAAAAAATAAACTTGACATTCTATCTTCTTTAAAGGCAGTAGACAATCAGAAGTTACAAAAAGTTATTTCATTTCCCAGAATGCATATAGGTATCAACATAGACATGTAACTGATTTGTTGAACAAATGTAATAAAATGTCATCTGCTATCCACACAGGGGAAAAAAAAAAAAACCTGAACTATAGTAAAACAACCTAGCAACCTGCTAGAAATGGGTAAGTAGGAGAATATATAAATAACAGATGCATTAATATTTAATGAACTCTTTTACCATATTCTAATAACAGAAGAAAAATGGAAAGAAAGGTCTTTTTTTTTCCTCTTGCAATCTCATTGAATGAGTTTAAACACATTTAGAGTCTATAGATTTTGACCTCGTAGATTCATAAAGTCAACTCACCTATTGCTATTTTTCAAAATTTAACAGCGTGAAAATCTGCCAGTAGCACAGCAAAGACTAAAGAACAAGTATTTTCTTAAAGTTTGAGTGCAGTACTTGGGGGAAAACAAGACTTCTTTCCCCTGAAGTTTTCTTAGGGTTTAACTTAAAACCTAGACTTCATAGCCTTCACAGTTTACAATGATATCAACCAATGTGGGAGAAACTAGATTAACAATTCAGTCAAGGGAACTGCTGGCAGCAATCTGAAAAACCACAATATTCTTTGCATGGCTGTACAGACTGCTCAGAAAAACTTGGAATATATCCCAAAAGATAAAAGTACTCATGTTAAGACTAATTCCTGGACAACTATACAAAATACAAACACCACAGGCACTTCTCTGAATAGAAGACTGGGAGAACAGGAAACTCCAGCAGCTTTCAGTAAAAGACAGTTAATATTTGACTTTGTAAATGCATAAATGCCATATTTGATAAATCTTCTCAATAAAGTTAGAGCATTCTAGTCAAATAAAAATAATACTAGAATAAAGTTTAACTTAAAGTATAATAGTATTGGGACACATGGGTGCCTCAATCAGTTAAGCATCCAACTTCAGCTCAGGTCATGATCTCACACCTGTTGAGTTCGAGCCCTATGCTGACAGCTCAGAGCCTGGAGCCTGCTTCAGATTCTGTCTCCCTTTCTCTCTTCCCCTCCCCACCCATGCTCTGTCTGTCTGTTTCTCTCTCAAAAATAAAATAAAACATTAAAATTTAAAAAAAGTAAATACATACATACATAAATAAAAATAAAGTATAATAGTATTGAGAAAAGCATAAGCCTGTGAGGGCCAAATGTGAGGGGAAATGTCAGTTCTCTTCTTTATCTGGATAAAATCTTTCATTTCTGGTGAAGCTCTCAGAATTTTAGCCACTAAAATACCAAATTTCTTCATATCTGCATTAGAATATCTTATATGTTTATAAAGAAAAATAACTGAGTCTATATCTACTGACTGCATCACCAATATATTCTATAATATGTATGTTATATAGTTTAATAAGCTTTATGTACAGTGAACTCCCAAATATTTCTAAGAAAAAAATAATTAAAGAATATATACATACCAGGTATTTATATCTGTCCAAGGAACTTTCACTATAACTGCTACTGTACTTTATTTATTTAAAAACTTTTCTACCAATTCAAAATTCAAAAGTTTATTTATTTTGAGAGACGGGGGTGGGGGGAGCACGCATATATGGGGGAAGAGCAGAGAGAGAGGGAGAGAATTCCAAGGAGGCTTTGCACTATAAGCACAGAGCCCAATGTAGAGCTTGAGCTCATGAACCTCAAGATCATGACCTGAGCCAAAATCAAGAGTTGGGCGTTCAACCGACTAAGTGACCCAAGGCATCCCTAAAAGAGTAATTTTTAAAAATAGATGTCATGCCTTCCCTTAAAAATGAGATTATGTATGTTTTTCAGCCAGTTTTTTTTAAATTCAATTAGAAAGTTCTTATCTATTTCTGACTCAATTTAAACAGTTAGTTTTTTTTTTCTTTTTAACGGTTACTTAGGTTTTCAGGGTTTTTGTTTTGTTTTGGTTTTGTTTTCATTTAGAGACCTCTTTTAAAAGAAATACTCAAACAACATTCATAATCATTTCAATCCCCTCTGTATGGATATGTAAAGAAGTCTTCTATTTATATTGTGTAATTATACATATTTTTTATTGGAAATATTTTTTAACAAAAGTGCATTTAGCCAAGTTACAGATAAAAATGACAATTTAAAGGGACTTGGCAGAAGAACAAAAAAAACAAAACAGCAAAATGTCCAAACCAGATCATGTATGCATCATGTTCACATAAAAAAATGTGGAAGAAGGAATTTAAACACAGTACATAAATGTTAAGGCTTACTTCATTCTTAGTTTTATTTTTAAGGATAATTAAGCCAGGTTTCAATTTAAAAATTCTTTTAAAAAATATTGTTTATTAAAAAATTAAAAAATAAATAAAATAAAACAGTCTGCTGATGCTGTTACCAACAACTCTGGATTAAAATATTCATAGAGCCATCCTACCTCCCAGCAGCCTAACCTACACCCTCCCTGAGTAACTCATCCAGCCAATCCATATTTTTAAATTGTAATATTTAATCCTCAAGTTAAAAGTTTTAAAAAGAATGGTCACTTAGGGAAAAAAAAAAAACAAATTCAAAGCTCCTTATAATGTGAAATGGTATAAGGTATGTGAGAGCATGGTAACAGCTCTTAGGCCCAGATGAAGTTTTTTTGTTTTTTATCCAGAGTAGAAAACCACTAAAGATTCCAAGAAGAGTCAGAGACACCCGTGATTTTCAGTGCTGTTTAAAAGCTTTACTGCATCCCCCATGAAGGGAGCAGCTGCCTTTAACATTTATTTGGTGTCTATTTACTGGGAGCAGAAATTAAAGACCTTAACAAGCAGAATGGACTAAAAGTGCTACATTCTCTTAATTTCTCCTCAGATTTCAAATCCCTAGTTCTTCCTTCAGCTTTTCAAACTTGTATCAATAAGAACCATGTGAGGTAGAAGTTGACTTCACCATAAACTAGAGTGGCTTAGGAGCAAACACCCTAAATAAAAACAAGATGAGTTTTCTGTTTCCAAAGCTACTTAAGCTTCTCTAACCAATTCTTTTCTCAAAAAAGGACCTGCAATTTAAAGTAAACTCATGTTGATTACTGTTTGTTTTCTGACTCATAAAATAAATTCCTAATCTAGATCATCACACCTCTGCTGTGCACTTTTCTGAAGATTGAGAGTTTTTATAATTTGTTTTTAAAGGTATAAACTGCATAAATGTGGGTAACTTTGTCATGGGGCCTTTTATGGAGGAAAATCCCAATGATGAAGGTGCTACTGCATTTAGACTCCATAACAGGCTTAAGTGTGTATGAATTCCATCAGAGTGTTTATCAGAATTATGTGCTAGAATCTGACAACTTGATTTTGATTCCAACTCTAATTTGAGAAAGATCACAGAAGAGCAAGTAACTTAACCATTCCCCATTTCTTTTACCTCATTAATATGTAATACTTAGGTCACAATGTTGTAAAGATGAAATTTAGTATAATGTATGCAACTTTCTTGACATATAATAGTATTCAACCATGGTTTTAACTTCAGGTACCAGGATTCTCTGAATAACAGCATCTTTAACATGTACACCAAGTTGCTAAAGGTGAAGAGGTGCACACATGGTTCAGTGACAGTATAATCGGGACCACATCAGTATTGGTCTCTTGGCTTTTTTCTCATGTTTGTAAATTCATGGTGACAAGATGTCTTCCTTAGTTTTGATGGTTACATTAGGGTTCTCTAGCCAACCCCACCTCCCCACTCCCAGGTTTCATTAACTGGAAATATGTCACATGCTTAGCTTTGAGAGAAGCTAGAGAAGTATTAGCTTTTGCATCTTCTATAGTGAAAGTGCCCAAGAGAGAGAGGGGTGGGAACGGGTGTTGGAAATAATAACCAACAGTATCTACCATATTTCCTTTGAAGAATTTTAAACGGTATGTTAGTAACATTATTAAATCCCCCTATAACAAAATATTCTGTTTTTACTTTACATAGTGTCCATTTATTTTTGTCCTGAGGTTGCTTATTTTATCAGCTCTCAAAAGCCTCCCTCACTCCGATCTCAGTAGCAAGTGATTGCATGTGTTTTTTCACAAAAGCTGATAAACCTGCCTTCTGTAAAACCTGGCACAGCCATCAAAACAACCAAAACAGCATGTCCCAGGATCACCCTAAGAAAGAAAAAAAAATATATATATATATGCAATTATTTTATTTAAAGCAATTTCTTAAAATTTTAATTTTTAATAACTTAATTATTAAATTAATTAAAATGAAGTAATTTACATACAGTGTTTCCTTTAAATAACTACGCTGTAATTAGTTGAATATGGTAAGATGTGCTGCCTGAGGCTGCAAAACCTGATTCTATGCCTTGCATGTTACTTCTGCTAGCCCACACATGCTTAATCTTTATTCCCATCTTCTGGAGGATTTGCTTTTATATTCAAATAGGCAATACTAGGCCAATAAATACAGCTTCTTTCCTAAAGGGATCTAGAACCACAGGCCCTTTTCAGTATCTCAAATGAAAACATATAGGTCAAATTCCATAACCACAGTGTACCTTAGCCTGGGCCATGGAAATTAACACCTCAGAGTACATTTCAGAAATAACATGAAAGCCACCTGCCCAGAAAAACAAGCCCTTCTTACAAACAGAGAGGCCTGTATTTCCACTATTAGGGTTCCATTTTCATGATATAAGACTGAACCATGTCAAAAGGCAAGTACCACTGAAAATAGTGATCTTGTAAAGTGATATTAATCAATTCCACTTTAGTGTGAATAAGTTTAGAGTGCTTTCTTACTATGACAGGTCACGAGTGGAGTATAGGATCAAGTAGCCAATACATGGATAACACAAATGTCATGTCTGAACATCACCCCACACAGCCCTGCTGCCCAAAATGTAGACACGAGCAAACCACAATTTGAAGGTGATACTGCCTAGGGGGAGAAAAGACCAAGCTGTGAATACAGAAAGAATGATAATTTGGCAGCCAAGGCACAGCAGCCAAGGGGATACGGCAACTACAGTGTGCAAGCAGCTCACATTCAGGTATCTGACTTTTATTTACTGGCCATCCCTTAAGACATATTGAACAGTCATGGGAAATCCAGTGATAGCAGTGGTCAAACTTCAGGCAGAAAGGCTGACAACTAGCATTAGAAAAGTCTATCAGCAGAAAGTAGGACCCCACCCATCTAGCCAGGACTCAAGAGTAGGTGCCAGTCTCTGAGTCCAGGCCTATGAAAAGTAGCACCAATATTCAAACATAGAGTTATTGGGGTTTGAAAGCTTACTATGACAGGAAACAGACTTAAGACAGTGAATTTCAACCTTCTTGACTCTTGGTTTACAAAGAAAATGGGTGCAACTGCTCATAGACTTGGCCTTGGGCATTCAGCACGCCTGTAACAAACTAGATGGGAAGCTCCAACAGAGAGAAAAGACCAAAGGCAGGTTCTTTCAATGGGGCCCAAGGTCAGAGCCACAGGGAAGGAAGTAAGTTGGACTTAAAGCTCAGACTCAGAAGGTTAGGGGGGGTACCTAGAGTTGTGGCTGAGATCTAAATAGAAGGCAGATGACTCCTGTTACACAAAGAGAAGGCCCAATACCTACGGTATATCCTTTTCAAAAATATATAATTATATTGTTCAAGCATTTGTTCCTGAAACAAATATTTATTGAACCTGCACCATATGACAAGCCTAGGATTCAGCACTACAGATACACCCACAAACAAACAAACAAACAAACAAAAATAGACATGGTCTGGGGGCACGTGGGTGGCTCAGTCAGTTGAGCATCCAGCTTTAGCTCAGGTTTAATCTCATGTTCATGAGTTTGCACCCCATATCAGGCTCGTTGCGGTCAGCACAGAGCCCACTTTGAGTCCTCTGTTCCTCTTCTTTCTCTGCCCTCCCCCACTTGTGTGCGTTCTCTCTCTTTCTCTCAAAAATAAATTTTAAAACATTTAAGAAAAAAATAGACATGGTATGCTCTTTAACCTATGAGCTTAAGTCTACAGAGGATCCCTGACATTAAGTAACAATTCCAAATCTTTTCTTATCTATTGCAGTAAGTACTATAAGGGAAAAGAACAGAGTTGTAAGAGAGAATGACAGGGCCAGATGGCCAACTAGATAGGAAACCTAAAATGACCTTTCTACTGGCACAAAAACACTCAGATCAATGGAACAGAATACAGAACCCAGAAATGGCCCATAAACATATGGCCAACTAATCTTTCACAAAGCAGGAAAGAATATCCGATGGAATAAAGACTGTCTCTTCAACAAGTGGTGCTGGGAAAACTGGACAGAAACATGCAGAAAAATGAACCCAGACCACTTCCTTACACCATATACAAAAATAAACTCAAAATGGATTAAAAACCTAAATGTAAGACAGGAAGCCATCAAAATCTCGAGAAGAAAGGTCAAATCTTTGACCTTGGCCATGGCAACTTCTTACTCAACACATCTCCAGATGCAAGGGACACAAAAGCAAAATGAACTATCGGGACCTCATCAAAATAAAAAGCTTCTGCACAGCAAAGGAAACAATCAGCAAAACTAAAAGGTAATGAATGGAATGGGAGAAGGTATTTGCAAATGACATATCAGATAAAGGGCTAGTATCCAAAATCTATAAAGAACTTATCAAACTCAACACCCAAAAAACAAATAATCCAGTGAAGAAATGGGCAAAAGACATGAACAGACACTTCTCCAAAGAAGACATCCAGATGGCCAACCAACACATTAAAAATGTTCTACACCACTCATCATCCAGGAAATACAAATCAAAACCAACATGAGATACCACCCTACACCTGTCAGAATGGCTAACATTAACAACTCAGGCAACAACAGATGTTGGTGAGGATGCAGAGAAAGAGGATCTCTTTTGCACTGCTGGTGGGAATGCAAACTGGTGCAGCCACTCTGGAAAACAGTATGGAGGTTCCTTAAAAAATTAAAAATAGAACTACCCTACGACCCAGCAATTGCACTATCAGGTATTGATCCAAGAAATACAGGTATGCTGTTTTGAAGGGACACATGCACCCCAATGTTTATAACACTATCAACAATAGCCCAAGTATGGAAAGAGCCCAAATGTCCATCGATGGATGAATGGATAAAGATGCGGTGTGTGTGTATATATATACACACATATATATGTGTGTGTGTGTGTGTGTGTGTGTGTGTGTGTGTGTATTACTAGGCAGTTAAAAAGAATGAAATCTTGCCATTTGCAATTATGTGGAATGAACTAGAGGGTATTATCCTAAGAAAAATTAATCAGTCAGAGAAAGACAAATATCATATGACTGCACTCATATGGGGACTTTAAGATACAAAACAGATGAACATAAGGGAAGGGAAGCAAAAATAATATAAAAACAGGGAGGGGGACAAAACATAAGAGACTCTTAAATATGGAGAACAAACAGAGGGTTACTTGAGGGGTTGTGGGAGGGGGGAAGGCACATTAAGGAATCTGTTCCTGAAATCATTGTTGCACCATATGCTAACTAACTTGGATGTAAATTGAAAAAACAAAAATGACCTTTCTAAGGAAGGTATCCCAACAACATGTTACAGAAAAACATAAGCAAGTCTTTTTTTAATATAATACAAATTTAAACTCTAATATTATATAATATATATGTAGTACTACATGATAATATAAAAACATACATTACTATAGAGGGATGACTAATGGCAAGAAACTAAAATCAACTTTTCTTTTTAACTGGTTTTACTATGAAATACAACACACTAGTGCTAAATTCGTAATGAACTTTCTTCCCATATGATAGAAATTAACCTTTCACAAAAAAAACAAAGACCCAGAAGATATAAGAAGAGAAGTTCTCAAATATTACTTACATATAGTATATGTATTTCTAAGAAGCAATATTTAATCTTGGTTACTACTAATGCAACCCAAATATAATAGCTGAAATCCGGGCAAACAAAATCAATAGGCACCTATGTTCAAGATCAGAGACTTAAAAGATGACAGAAGAATTTCAAGCATTAGTGGATGCAACTAGCTCTGGGAAAAATCAAACTAATTTCAAGTATTTAGAGAATAAGCAAACTCATTGGGGTATAATGCATAATCACATTTGAAATGTCAATTCCTAAATGAGGGTGAAGTTGAAAATTCTGAACTGTGAAATGACCCAATTGGAAGTTCACATGCCCCCAAATTTTGCTTTTGTTTACAAAAGTTTGCAAGCATATGGAAGAGAAAACTAAGGGGTCTCTGGGGTGTAGGCTATACGGTGTAACCTATTTGTGAAAATTTCAGTATGTGTATACTTGTGACTTGTACAAACTTTTCTGTTTGTATATCATATGCAAATTAAGTTTGTTTGTTTGTTTGTTTTCATCTTGTGGGTGCGCAAAAGCTAATAACATCAGAGATCTTTGTATTCACTTAAAACAAAATTTGACCTTAACTGTACATTTTAAAAATCAATGTCATCCTTTAATCTGTATTCTAATCATAACTTTATCTTCACATATGGTTTTCATTTACACACACCTGGAAAGTTTTATTTTGCTCTTTCACAATTTCAATCACTGGTGCCTGAGGCAAGCGCTCATAAACCTATAAACATTGCACTGCTTCTTTCAGCTATCAAGTAAAAAATAAAAGAAATAGGATGCTTACTCTATAAGAACAATGAAGGAAAATCTGAAGTTACACTTATTCAATATTCATGAAACAACCTAAACTAAAAAGTATTTCTCTTTTTTATTATTCAATTTACTGTTCTTTTCTCTACTGTTTGTATTTTACAATTATTTTGAGACAAGAAACAAGGTCTACCAAGTGTTCATCCTAATTCTTTTGGATACTTCCCATTTATTAATGCATTTTTTAGATCTTAACCCCCTTGAAATTTTGGATCTTCAAATCACAGGTAGTTATATAAGAATAAGACTCTCCTCCATTCTGTGCTCCACCACCATTTGATACCATGGATTTTCCTTAGATAAGATTGATGGTGATCACTCCCTCTGACTGTATAAAGTCAATGAAGCTCTTGATAAGAACTGGGGTCAAATTTATCTCCTAAGTGATGCGTCATAAGTCCTAGAGAATTATCAAACAATATCTTAGGACATAAATTATACAGATTCACAATAGGCATTTATTTGTGAACAAAAAAATAAAAGAGCTGAGTTTGTGTACTATGGAAAATTATAGTTTTCAATACCCATTATTTTCTTCATGAATGGAGCCTTAATTTCTTCACTGGAGAAAAAAAAATCCCTAAGCATTTGCTAATGTTGTGGTTTATCCCAAAAGTTGCCTCAGTTCAGATCATACAATCCTTCATTCACTTTGTTTGTGAAACCAGTTACTCATGGTCACTCAATTTCTTTCTCATTGGATCCTAATAAAGGCATTCACTAGGCCCACTTTTCTCAAAGGTTCAAATACTCCATGAACCACTACATCATTGTGAAAGTATGTCCTGGTCATATGAACAAACTCAGCAACATGACCAAAGACCCATAAGGAGGGAGTGGGGAGACCTGAATTTTAATCTGATCACTACAACTAACTAGATAAGAAAAACTCAGCCAATGGTTCCATCTCAGATCTCTACTCCAGATATATATATATTTTTTTAAATAAAAGAACAATTGCCTAATGCAGCTGTTCCTAAGATGTGTTCCAAAGCACCAAGTTGCTTCACAAAAAGTTAGGGCAATTCTGAGTTTGATAATCCTACACAATCATCTTGGAGATTCACGAGGAACATTAACATAGTAAAGGTTCTGAGAATTCTTGCAGTTCTGCTTAACTTTGTGCAACCCACACATAATGTTTAACATTTTTTTGTAACCTAACACCCCTAAACATCTATAGAGACTGCATTGAAAAATGCTACACTGGTGATTTTCAAACTATGTTCTGCAAAATCATCTTAGGGTTTGTCAGGAACCACAGTGAGGGAAAGCAAGGAAGCAAAAAGAAAGCAGTCAGCAGGTAGGACATTGGTCTCCCCACCCGCCACTTCGATCATTTTTACTTTGGGGCCTCAACATACAATATCACTTTGAAGAAAGGAATCCATGGCTTAAAAACAACAACAACAAAAAAAAACCTTTTGTTTCTAAAAATCTCTGATTTAGAAATGATTTATTCCTAATCTGAATTGACATATTGAGCTTATTATGGGAATACCCAGAGAGGGGTCACAGTATTTCCAAGATAGGTTCTTATGGTAGGTTGAATTACTGTTCATGTCATTCCCTCCCTACCCTTGCTATGTCTTCCTGGAGGCAGAATACACTTCTCTGCCCCACTGACTGGGGCTGGGTCATCTGACCTGCTTTGGTAAAGGGGATGTGAGGGTCTAATGTACTTGTGTGGTTTACTTGTATCCCCCTTGACTTCTTTTCACCACAAGGATAGCATGCCCTAGAAAATGGCTGTTAACCAGCCAACGCCCAGGAATTAGTAGACATGCAAAGCTCAGTTGATACCAACAAAGCTATGGCCAACTGACAGTTCCCATGTAACATGAGAAAGAAATTAATGTTTATTGTTGTAAACCTCTGAAATGGAGTGATTATTGACACCAAAAAAGATAAAAAGTTCTAAGCCAAATATATACTGATCAAATTCCAAAGCAAATGTCTTCAATATTACCCTTGAATAACATTAGACTAGACAGTTTTAAGATAAGAATTGGTGAATTCGCTAATAGTTTCCCAATTACTTTGTATAACTTTAGGAAGGTACAGAGCACCTGAGTGGCTCAGTCAGTTGAGTGTCCAACTCTTGATTTCAGCTCAGGTCATGATCCCAGAGTCCCGGGATCAAGTGCTGAGTGTGGAGCCTGCTTAAGATTCTTTCTCTCTCCCTCTGCCCCTCTCCCCTGCTCTCTCTCTTAAAAAAAAAAAAAAAAAAAAAAGTACAATGCTTTATTGCCTCTCTCTATACCCAAATCCCATTCTTTACCCTCCATGATTTATAGGACAATCAATAGTTAACAACAATGCCAATAAAACTGTGTATATAGTTTTCCACAAGGGGAATCAAAGGATTTTCCCTTTGTTCATAAAGCCAAATACTGCTTTGGGGTTGGTATTTAATAAAAAAAATTTGTATATGCATTAACCATGCCTGTAATTGTTTTCAGAAAGCTTAATCAGGTCAAAATTAAAAGTCAGCTATGTTTAATAAGCTATAAATCAAACAAGAGCCTTCCCAACCGACACATGAAAAGCAGTCCAGAAAGAAAAAAAGAAAAAAGCTAAATTTACTTCCATCCTAAAAATTAAAACCACATCTACTAAAAACAGGTACACAGGGAATTAATAAGTTTTCACTTGACTCAAGTTATTTAAATTTATAGAACAGCTATATGAAAACAGTATCCCATAGTATATGGAATGACCATGGAATTACTCTACTTAATAGAAAATACAGTTGGAAAAATACTTACCTCAGAGAAAAATTCTACTAGTTAGGTATCAACACATGGTTATGTATAAGGAAGTGAATAGTGAAAGACTTCTGGAAGTAATGTATCCTTACTGAGTTAAATATGTGCAAAGAAGGGCCATACAATCAAAAGGAGAATTGCATAAGAGTAGTAAGAGACAAAACAGCAGCAAGATTCAAAATTCCTAAGAAATAAATGCTAATAATATATGTGAAGCTTAGAGTTCATGATTCTTTTGAAAAGGAATGAGAAAGGGATTTGTGATCTACAGAGGAAGAGGAAATTCTCTTACTTAAATAATGAAAAATAATACTATTATTTATTAAACACCGACAATCTGACAATAAAGAGTTGAATGATGCCTGCAGAGCTGCAGGGCCCAAGGGAAGGCCTGGATCCCAGAGAACTGAAACTTTTTGCCTTACATGACAAACCCATCTACGTAAAGCATCAAGTAATCCACAAGGAAAGGGGGATGCACATCACAGCATCCTAGGAAGGCACAGACCTAACTTCTCCAAGAGCCAAGACACCCTGGGGAAGATCCCAGTTTCTGGGGTTCCCTCTCCCCAGCTTTGCTGCCAGGCTGCCACTGTGGACTCCTTTTCCAGGCATCTTTGATTCACACTGAGCCCTGACACCCCTGAGAGACCAAAGGGAGCCTGCTGCCTGGCTATCCCTGCACTATAACATATTTAAAATATGGGGTACACAGGTGGGGTGCCCCAACTGACAGAGTCCTCAACCAGACTTCAGTCAGGCTACTCCAAACCCTCCTTCCAACTACACCTCAACTTTCAGGTTTCTACATTCATCTCTGCATTATCCATGACCTGCAAGAATCCTGCTAAATCAGTTTAGCCAGAAATCCCCCCCTACAACTTGATATCTGATCGAGGTCCTCATCCGCCACCGTTCCCCAAATGATATCTGATCACATTGGCCCACCTTCAGCAAGAATCATGGTAAATTGATTTACCCAGAATCCCCCCTTATCTTTGATGTTTCCTCAGTGATTTCCCATCCACTGACCTCACCCTGCTCTTTGGCTGTAAATTCCCACCTGTCTTGTATTTGGAATTGAGCCTTGTTCTGTACGGAGATCTCTTTTTCCCCATCACAACCATCGTGAATAAAATTTGCTTTTACCACTTAAAAAAAAAAAAGAGTTGAATGAAATAATGTTAAGTAGGGAACAGCTCTCTGGCACAGTACATAACATGCCCATTTTACAGATGAACAGATGAAAACTCCAAGAGTTTAAGTAACATGTTCTCATAACTATTAAAAAGTGGATTTTTTGGGGCGCCTGGGTGGCTCAGTCGGTTAAGCGTCTGACTTCGGCTCAGGTCATGATCTCGCAGTCCATGGGTTCAAGCCCGGTGTCAGGCTCTGTGCTGACAGCTCAGAGCCTGGAGCCTGTTTCAGATTCTGTGCCTCCCTCTTTCTCTGACCCTCCCCTGTTCATGCTCTCTGTCTCAAAAATAAATAAATGTTAAAAATAAATAAATAAATAAATAAATAAATAAAATAAAATTAAAAGTGGATTTTTAATGTAAGAGAGGATATTATAACCAATGCCACACAAATAAAAAAGATAATAAGGGACTATATCATGAATAACTACACACCAACAAAATGGAAAACCTAGAAGAAATGGATAAATTCCCAGAAACATAAACCTACTAAGACTGAATCATGAAGAAATAAAAATTATGAACAGGGGCGTCTGGGTGGCTCTGTTAATTAAGCTGAGGTCTTAATCTCAGCTCAGTTCTTGATCTCATAGTCATGAGTTCAAGCCCCACATTGGGCTCCATGCTGGGCATGAAGCCTACTTAAAAAACAAATGAACAAACCTTTAACTACTAAGGAGAATTAATTAGTAACCAAAAGCCTCCCAGCGAGGAAAAGCCCAAGACCAGCTTCACTGGTGTTTTCTACCCAACATTTTAAAAAGAATTAATACCAATCCTTAAACTCAAACAAATAAAAGAAGAAGGAAGACTTCCAAAATTATTTTATAAGGTCAATTTCATCCTGATACAAAGGCAGAAAACACACTACAAAAGAAGATAAGTAAAAATGAATATATCTGATTACTATTGACACAAAAATCGAATAAAGGACAAAAACCACATGATCTCAACTGATGCAGAAAAATCATTTGAAAAAACTCAACACCCATTCATGATTAAAAGCATTCAACAAACTAAAAACAGAAAACAACCCCAACATAATAAAGGCCACATATGAAAAGTTATATATGAAAAGTTCTTCAGATTCATTGCATAAAAATATAAATACACCTAATATTACTGTATACTTAAAAATGGTTAACATGGTACATTTTATGAGTCTTTTATCATGATTTTTAAAAGGTGGAGACAGAATTCAAATCCAGCTTAGTTTTTTTTTTTTCCCCCACAGATGTTTTCCTGCAACATACACACTTGGAAGTGGATGAAAGGCAAGCAGCCCAGGTGGATGAAGGAAATGGTTAGATGAGCAAGTGTCGACAGTTATATGTGTTAAATGAGAGTAACATGATAGGAAACCTGAACTGTTACGTATGTACCAGTACACACAGGAGCATGTAGTTCAAATGTCAGGATATGTACTTTTATAAGAGATTTAAATGACTCAATCCTTTCTCTTCAAAGATTTAGCACTTACTTCATTATCACTGTATTAGTTTGCTAACATTTCCGTAACAAAATAACCACAAATTGGTAATTTTCTCACAGTTCTGAAGGCTGAAAGCTAAAGATCAAGATGTCAATAGGTTTGGTTTCTCCTGAGGTCTCTTTCCTTGGCTTGCAGATGGCCTTTCTCTGTGACCATGCATCCCCGATGTCTCTTTTTCTATGTCCAAATCCCCTTTTCTTATACGGACACCAGTCAGATTGGATTAGGGCTCACCCTAATGGCTTCATTTAACCATAATTACCTCTTTAAAAACCCTATCTCCAAAAGGTCATGTTCTGAGGTAATGGGGGTTTAGGACTTGAATAAATGAATTTAGGGGGGATACAATTCAATCCATAGCAATCACAAAAACAATTTAATTTCCTAGTTAGTTGTACATGTGGTTTTTACTAAAGAAAAATGGAAGAGCTATGGATAAATAGTTCAGGTCATGTGCTAAACCAGGGAAAATAAAAGAATGTAATTCTTTCATGCTCTCAGCATCACAGCCACTTATGCTTCAAACCGTATTTTCTGAAGCATTCACTATCGGCAATTTCACAAATTATACATTTCTCCAGACCAAGCCTTTTTTGTTTGTTTGGTTGGTTGGTTGGTTGATTCGTCAGCTGTTCTGAGTTTTACTCAGTAGTAGGAAAAAACATCAAAAATCAGTCTGTCAGGCCAAGTGAAAGTTTGGAAGAACATCTCTATAATTCTGCAAGTTTGTTCCCAAGAGATTTCACAACATCCTTGGGGAAGTCTGAAAGCAAAACTTTTCCTCAAAAGGTTTTAATATTCTGGCCTGCAGGCTTACTCTGGACTGGTAAATCCCTAAGTATTATAAAATAAAATTTAAAAGACATCTACAAATATTTCAAAAAAATTTTTTTATATTCTAAATGAAAATGTGTTTTAATTTTGTCCCCTGGGAACCAGATATGCTTTCTTTTTTTCCAGATTCATTTTACAGTCATTTCTGTAATACACTGAACAGCCATTATTTTTTTCATCTGAATTTTTACCTGATTTAAATTCTTATGAAAATTATATTCTGGTACACACTAATTTTCTCAGGTGTCACTAACATCTGTAAATATTTATAAAAGACCAGGTGGATAAACTGCATTAACTAAATACATACATATATTATATTCTTGACAATACACAGCTCAGGAGCTGTTTTTAATTCAAGGACCTAATTGGTGTGTTTAAGTGCATTTTGGGGTGTGTGTGTGTGTTTGCATTTGTCAGTTTAGGTTCTCTTAATGGAAATTCACAGAACTGAGGGGAACAATTCAATTAAAAGCTTTCTATAATTTATGAGGAGCTATGTATCAAATACATTCCCTTTTCAATAGTATGAGATCTGGCATGTCTTTTAATCTGTAAAATAGAAAAAATATAGGACAATTTAGAACTATTTCTAAACAGTTAAGAAAATTAGATTGTTCAAATTTAAATAGCATTTCAGAGACTGGTTCACCATACTAGAAGAACAATTTTGTTTATATAGGTTTAATGTTTCTAACTACTATAATTTTTTAAAGTACAAATTCATAAAATTTACACCCCAAATACTGTTTTTTTTTAAATGTTTATTTATTTATTTTTAAGGATAAGAGAAAGGGGCAGAGAGAGGGAGACAAAGAATCCCAAGCAGGCTCCACACTGTCAGTGCAGAGCCTGATGCGGGACTCGTACTCACAAACTCCAAGTTCATGACCAGAGGCAAAACCAAGAGTTGGATGCTTAACTGAGCCATCCAGGTTCACCCCCAAATACTGTAAAAGGCCCAAGTTTTTTCTTCCTTGAATATTGATCTACTTTAAAAAGTTACATATTTCTATTGTAGGTCAAAGTATTGATTAAATATTTCATTTAATTTCCCTACTATCAATAACACTCTTAAATACCCCTTACTACATTAAAAGAAAAGTTACTCTACTTCAATGGGAATATCAGCTAAAGAACTGAGGATCAATAATAGTCATATAATATTCAGATGTGGTTATCAGACTGTTAAATTTCAAATAGACTGATGTAATATCAAATTTTCCTCTACCAACCTGCAGATGTTGGCACATAATACTTTTCTACTTCCCTGAAAAGTCCAGAAAACAAAGCATTGTCATTTTAGGAATTTAAAAAGATGTATCAAGGAAATACTAATGATGATCCATAAGTTGCTTTTTTAAAAACATTCCTGAAAACACATAACAACCAATATTTTAGGACTCCCAGGTTAGACTGGGACCCTTTGTACATTAAAATAGCATCAAATAGAGGAAAGGGTAAGCTGGAAATAAATTGTGTTTAAATGTCAACTTCCATGTAACATTTGAAGTATCAATGCCTTGTTGGCTGCCAGGGTCTTCCTAACAAAGTAAAAATAAGAGTGCTAATACCAGGAAATATTCCTGCCAGACAGCCTAAAAACATAAGAGAAGCTCGGGACAGACATTAGAATAAGTTTTCATTCTTTACGTAAGTCAAATATCTTCATTTCCTAATCGCTTCTCTGCCACACAATGTACTTCTGGACTATCTTTTATTGTCAAATTTATGGCCTTATAAAATGTAAATTAATATTAGCATCGATTAAGATGGAAATATCAGAATGAGATGAAAATATGGAGCCACATACAAGGTCCATAAAAGGGTCAAATAAAAATGTTTTTAGGTGGTTTTGACATTGCTTTCTTTCTTAACTGTATTTTATAACTGACTTCTGTGATTCTATCTCTCCATTAAAACATTACCAAGACATCAACGATTCTGCCTTTGGTTTAAAAGCCTCTCCTGCTGATATCCCTATCTAATCTTAAAAAGAAAAAAATGACATATTTATGTATAAACATTAGTGTTCTGACTGTATTTGATGACTGGCAGGAATGGGAAAGGAAACACACTATCCAACAACCACATTACCAAGAAAGCAAGCTCCTTTTGCAAGGTTTATTCTTAATTCTTTCGGCTTTAGAGAGCAAAATGTGATAAGAAGGAGGATTGCTTCTGACACCAGTAATGTTCCACTTGCCTCTCTCTAAAGGCTCTCCGGTTACCTCAGCAATCACATTTATGTGGATGACTCTAGCCCAACTCCTCCCTGCCCTTCAGATCAACATTTCAGTCTAATGGCTGACACTTCTACCTAGATGTTCAGCTAACACCTCCAGCTCCAAAATGTATTCAAAATGAAGCCTCTCAGCTCTGCCCTCCATCTATTTCCCTTCCGCCTACCTCAATAAATCTCCCATCTTACTTTTCTATTTCCTATCTGTCACCACTATCTGTCACCATCTTTGAAGTCCTGTATGGGTCCTTCCATTGCCTCCCAACTAGATTCTACATCAGCCTATCTTTTCCAAGTTAAGCTCCTTAGTGTTTACTTTCGTCAAAGCTCCTGTCTTTCCTTGAAGTAATACGTCCTATCTTCTGCTTAAAGCTGTACCCACTTATGCACAGCTGTCACAAGCTATCATTAACCTATATGTGCTTTTGTACAAATCAAAAAAGGCATCTTCACCTTCAAGATGAAGTTGACATCCGTCAGGTAACCTGCCATAATGTAATATATTAAACATGATCATAGTTCTAAATACAGAAATATAATAGTAGTACATATAAAATATAAAGTTACCATGTGAGTGACAACCTCTATGATTTGCAGCACACAATTTTCACACAACACTGGGCAGCCCTGTGACCCTGCTATCCCTCAACTCCACACATTCTAATGACCCTTCATCACCTATGAAAAAAACACACACACACATACACACACCCATCAACCTAATACAGGAAATTTACCACGCTTGGCTTCAGCCAGCCCTTCCAGTATTTTTCTTATTTCTTACCTCTTCACATACCTATGCTCCACTCTATCTGGCACACTTTCTCAAAACTGACTCACACTTGCCTCTCATCTTCCCTTAATCATTTATCTGCCTGGTACGCCCTTTCTCCTTTTTCCAGCTGTAAATATTCCATCCATTTTTCAAATGTAATTTCTTCCAAGAAGTCGTATCTTTTCCCCACAGCAAATAAGAAGTGAGCCTTCCTTCCTTTGAACCCCACTGTATTTTGTTTATACTCCAGTTATAATACATGTGATATACTGCATTTTATTAATGTTATTGATTCATTTGATTGATCCTGTACCAGATGGTAAACTTCTTAAAGTGGATATTATGTCTCATTTTATGTCTTCTGCAAAGCCAAATCCAGGGGTTTTTGCAGAATAATTTCTTTAAGTTTATTTATTTTGAGAGAGAGAGAGAGAGAGAAAGAGAGAGAGAAGTTGGGGCAGAGAGAGAGGAAGAAAGAACCCCAAACCAGCACAGAGCTGTCAGCAAAGTCCAAGGAGGGGCTCAATCTCACAGCCCATGAGATCATGAACTAAGCCGAAATCAAGAGTCAGATGTTTAACTGACTGAGCCACTCAGGTGCCCCCACAATGTTTTGTAACTCACCTAATTGAACTAAATCAGTAGGTATCACTCCCAAAGGGGATGCTTTAGATTTTTGTGGTTAAAAGCCTTCCTTATTCCTTAGGAAGCTTATCAATAAGAAATTTTCTATTTTCTAGCTACTTGCCAAAAATTAGAATTAATAATTACATTTCTAATCTGCAACGTATTCCATTTACTTTGCTTCTCCATTGCTATTAGGTGTATAACCCATAAGACATATGTTCACTCTTTCATTTTGCTCAACCTAGCAGGGTTAAATATGATTCCTTTTGTCTTTTGTCTTACAGAGTTAGTCTATCCCTCATGATATAGGTCTTCATTTCTCCAACATATTCAGCGTAAGTAAACAAGAAAAGTCTTGTGGATAAAGTAGGGCGTGTTTTCTTATTCGAAAAGTAGTAGATCCAGCTGACAAATAATTATAAGAGAGGAAGCTTCGTTGGTCTTCCATCTGCTGGGACTACCAGGCTAGTATGCATTTTATCACTTTGCTGTTAAGACTATATTTAAATAGTGCTAATGAGAAGTCATTACCATATGTGATTAAATTTGGATAATGTATAAATATGTGACAAATACATAGTTTTTAAAGATTATCCATGTATATTTCTCAGGCCCACAAAATCATAGATATGTGTCAAACACTGAGCACTGGATGCCAATTAAAGATGGTGATGATCAATGATACAAAGATACAAATGCAAATGAGACTGACAATATTTATAATTTAAAATCATTTAAAGCCCCTGCTTCATTGACTGAGCCTAACAACCAAATACAGATACTTGCATTCCGCCCCCTGAGAGCAAAGAAAAGGTTTATCCCCCCAACCAATAAACTCATTTTCTACCTTTTTATTGAAATGAGATTACATTTTCCCTTCTTATTTTTGCTACCAGAAAAAGCAGAGTTACCTAAGACTGAATTCTTACTTCCTAGGCCCCAAAATACCTAAGAATGCTGATGTTAAAAAGCTCACAAGATGTTAATTTTCAATCACAAGGACTGGAAGTTTTCCTGGTTAACCATTCCTACTCACATCTGAAATTCCTTTGTAGCTTCTCTAACATATGGACATATAATCTCCACTTTAATGTGTCTGATATTAGGAATCTCACTATTTTACAAAGGAGTCCTTTTTCCCTAGGATTAAATCAAACTTCAGAAAGCCCTTCCTTACAATGTACTGAAATTTACACTTTCTTTTAACTTCTCATTCATTCCTACTTCTATCCTCTAGAACTACAAAACACACCATGGTCCCCCTTTGAATATATAATTAAAATTATTTTGCCCTTCCTTAGGTTTCAATCTCAATTCTGCTACTTGCCAGCTTTATGTATCATTCTGGCTTTAAATGCCCTTAGAAACATTAAAAATCCTGGGAAAGTTACTATCTTTAAGCCTTAATGTCTTCCCTTATAACATGGAAATGGAAATAGTATCTATCTCATAGGGTTTATCTTAAGTATTTCATGAGAAAAACACTTATAGAAGTGCTTAGCACATTGACAGTGCCCCCTTGACTATTATAAAGATCTCCTTTCTTCAAGTATCCTCTCTCAGCATCGTATATGAGAAGTTTTCTTTCTCTGAGTCCATCATCATCCCTCCATTTGTGTTTTTGTTCAAACTATCCTGTCACATTGCCTTTTTCACCTGCCTAGCAAAAAGAGAGAGAGAGAGACAGAGGGAGAGAGAGACAGAACGGCAGTGATGCTGCTATAATTCCAAATAGTTCTATGACTTGTGATAACATACTCAAGTTTCACTTATCCCTTTGCTGACGTCTACCTTCTCTGTAGGCTGGAGCTCAGCACAGTATTAAAGAAGACTACAATGCTGATTGCCACTGCCCATTTCTCTCCTGGAATTTCTACTTTAGGCTCCTCATCCCAGACTTTAATCCCCTCTCAGCATTGCAAAATCTAGATTGTTACAGTTACTCTTCCCCCCACACCAGCTTCCCCTAAGCCCCAACAGAAAATAGAAAAATAAATGCATGTAATCCACCTTCTTTTTTGTCAGTGCCCTTGTCTGATCAGGTATTGGATAGCTAATGTGACAAAGTACTTTTGCTGTTGAGCTAATGGGAACTAATGGTTTAATTTTTTACCCTTCCAAGTAGCAAAAAATGTTACATTTGAGACCAATTTTAGAACCCTGACACATGCTTGAAATGACTTGAGGTCTTTAAGAACACATGATTTTTCCCTGTAGGTATCTTAATAACTATGCTTATTAGTTTAATTAGCTTAGTTCTTTATATTTGCCTTAATTCAGTGTGTGTGTGTGTGTGTGTGTGTGTGTGTGTGTGTGTGTGTGTAGGACATCACAGACTTCCATGTCTGTTAATAAGAAGACATGCCAATGATGGCATTGCCATCATTCCTTACAATGCCAATGATGGCAATTTCAGACAATGGAGGATGTTGGTGTGATATGGGCTTCTCAATATGAAATCGTGTGACATATCTTAAGTAACGGTATTTACCCCCAAAAGCTCACACCATCTGTGGCCTTCTCCAATTCTAAATACAAATATATTTATGATCTCATGCTATGAACATACTTATACTAAAGGATATATTTCACAAATGCTGCTGCTGCTTTTTGAGGGTGATTGTTCACTGTCAACAGATGAGTATCTAAAGATTAATAAATTAACTTTTGAAAAGAGAGAAAAATAGAGGGAAGTCAAATGCCATAGGGCTAGATGTAACAAGCCTCTCTTTCCTCAGTATTTTCCTAATGCTTTCTTAGTGCCAGACTTCAAAATGAATCCAAAAAACTGAAAAGATCCTTATAACCAAATAGATTTTTCAACCAATGTCAACAAAAGCACAACTTCCCTGCATATTTCATGTATCCCCAAAACAGGAAATTACTTAAATTCCTCTAAAAGTTAGGCTATTCTCTAAACAGCATATCCACAACCATTCCCGTTTAGAAGTTGTTCATGCTAACTATGAGATCACTCTTCAAAAAAAAAATTTAGAGTAATATATTCAAGTTGATTTTGCTCACACTAGTGGCAGGCTTTACTAAGAAACACCTTCTATTGGCTTGTTTCTACAGTGAAAGATATGGCAAATTTCAGGAGGACTATCTTGTACAAATTTAAATGGAAATAAAATTTAAAAATCAATCAGTGACTCAAAAGATTGTTTCAGCTATTAAACAAGACATTTTTGGTCTTCTGTGCCACTCACCATGAAGCAACCATCTTGAGTGGATGAAGTTAAGAAGTTGATTAAAAAAAAAAAAAATAAGGCATCAATGAAATCCACCTTTTGTTTTCACAAATATCTAACATTCTCATTTATAAAACAAGGAACATGATTATTACTCTACATAAAAATTACAGAAACAACACAGACATGTCATGAACAAAAGACATTGCTGAGTTCTCTTGTGGACGTTGGTGTGTGGTTGAGAGAAATGATTATTATATATAAGAATATATAATAGGGTTCAACCAGTTAATCAGTTAACTGGGTTTGCAATCTGATATCAGAGATATTTCTTAAACTAATGGAAGAAGAGAATACTTAACAATCTCACATTCTTAAATACTTTTATTTTAAAGATTAAACCACTTTTTAAATCCATATTCTACACATTCCAAATGTGCCAATGTTTTGAAGAATATAAAAGAGTTCCCTAATATATGTATTATCTTACTCTGTAGAAGCCTCTCTCAACCTGAATATTCCCTTCCTTTTCCTCTTTGGGACCCATATCATGGACTTTGCACAGTTATACTCCATCCTCATGGTCAGTCCCAAGCTGTTTAGATTTTATTTCTAACAAGGTATCACACATTTTCAGTGACTTATTCTGCAGCTCATCTTTTTATCCCTGGCATGTAATGTATTGAAAAAGTCCTTGGACAGGGAGTCAGCAAGCAGCCTTGAGTGTCATATCAACTATACCACTTATTTACTGTTTGACTTTGGGCAAATCACTGAACTTCATAATACTTTGGTTTCTTTTTTTTTTTTTTTTTTTTTTTTTTTTTAATTTTTTTTTTTCAACGTTTTTTATTTATTTTTGGGACAGAGAGAGACAGAGCATGAACGGGGGAGGGGCAGAGAGAGAGGGAGACACAGAATCGGAAACAGGCTCCAGGCTCCGAGCCATCAGCCCAGAGCCTGACGCGGGGCTCGAACTCACGGACCGCGAGATCGTGACCTGGCTGAAGTCGGACGCTTAACCGACTGCGCCACCCAGGCGCCCCAATACTTTGGTTTCTTGAGTGCTTAATGAGAGTAATACTTTGCTCATTTGCTCATTCAAGTATTTACTGAGGGCCTACTAAGGCCAGACATGGTCTTATAGGCTGGAGATACCTCTTGAAACTAGACTTTGTCTCAGCCCTTGAAAAGTTTATGGTTTAAATGAGGAGAGACACATTTAAATTGACATGTAGAATACAGGGTAATAAATGGAAAAGGGAAGACCCAATGACCTTTCTAAAAGGTAAACATTTCCCAGCAGTAATGATAAAAAAGATCCCTGGTACTTAAACTTGTAGCAAAACAGATACAAATATGAGTTAGCTAACATAGCATCAAAATGCATACAAACCAAAAAATGAATTGGAACTTGTTTATGGTTGCTAGAGGGGTATCCTGTGGATATATGGCTGCATTTCAGAAGATCACTAAAAATATATGCAAAATTTGGTGGGTATGTTCATTTTTAGAAATAGAGACCTTACCTTTTATCATATTTTCAAAAAGTTGGATGAACCCCAAATTCTAAGAATTAGGCTTTCTAAGGTAGATACATTTTGGTGAAGTTATACATGAAATGCTTAGAATCAAATATAAATAATAGGTATATATGTATGTACATAAAATCTTCTGCCACTAATTTACATGTTCCACAAATTGCTGATATTTCAGTACTTACTATTATTTGACTCTTTAAATTTTTTTTTAATGTTTAGTTTTGAGAGAGAGACAAAGTGTGAATATGAAAGGGGCAGAGAGAAAGGGAGACACAGAATCTGAAGCAGGCTCCAGGCTCTGAGCTGTCAGCACAGAGCCTGATGTGGGGGGCTCAAACCCATGAACCACAAGATCATGACCTGAGCCGAAGTTGGACACTGAACCGACTGAGCCACTCAGGTGCCCCTATTTGACTCTTTAAATACGTTAAATACTTACACCTTTATTAGATTGTTCAAAATGTTTTTTGAGATTTGCAAGTAAATGAATTATCTAGCTATGTTTCACACAAAGGGAAGCTTATATAATCACTACTACAAATATAAAGATAAATATAAATTAAAATGGCTACTTATGGAGATGTCCAGCAACTTTTCTTTTACGAGAACATGTATAAAGAAAAGGTAGGCTCATTTGTTCTATAACTGATTTTATTCTATAACCGATCTTATTTTCAAGCCATCCACTGCTCGTTATCAAGAGAAAAAAAATTAACGTTTCCAAGTAAAAGTATTAAATTCCTTCTGGTCTAAAAGAATAGTAATACAAGCTATACACACATGAACACACATTCATATGCATACACAAACATGAGATTCATGAGGATTCCTCATACCCTCATTCCCTCTGAATCCCTTGCATGCCAGAGTAAACCATGAATAACTAGGAGACTTTACCTCCAGTTCATATATCTAGAAATCTCCTTTGCCAATGCTGCATTTTGGTTCTGAATCAGGATATGTAACTCTGGGGTAAATGTGTAGAGTATCCTGAAGGCCCTGCCTGGGAAAGCAGGCCACCATCCCAGACATCTCAGACTTAAGCATATTCATCTGAATGTTACAATGGCACTCCTCATCTCCATGCCACTACCACAATATTCCCCAAGAAAGGAAAAAGCAAAGATACTGCCCTTTGCTCCATTTCAAATCATTTATAGAAAAAAATCTCATATTATCTAAATTAAATTCTAATATGAAAATCACACAATCCAAATACAGCCCACCTACATCACTTCAAATAAGTCAGAATCAGAATCTCAGTGGAAAAGTAACACCAGACCTATAGGTCTTCCATTTGCAAGTTCATCATTCTTTCTACAGTGCTTCCTGCCTTCTTAAATATGTCTGTGATACTTCATGAATCAGACCACAATCTGTATTTTAAAAACACTGGAGTTGAGGGGCACATGGAATGTTCAGTTGGTTAAGCATCCAAATCTTGATTTAGGCTCAGGTCATGACATCACAGTTCATGAGTTCCAGACCCCATCGGGCTCTGTGCTGACAGTGCTGAGCCTGTTTGGGATTCCCTCTCTCCCTCTCTATCCCTCACCTGCTCTCACACACAGGCTCTCAAATAAATAAATAAATGCATAAATACATAAATACACAAACCTAAAATGCTGGAGTTGAATGTTATTTACAGAGTGCTTTCCATGTAACAGTCATACACATGATAAATAATCCATACCACAAAGTGATACTTTTTGAAATACCTTAATTCACATAGCAAACATTTCCACAGCATTTTGTATGTACCAGGAACCATTCAGAGCATGTTACAAATATTAACTGTTTTGGTCCTTATTCTAATCTCACATTAAAAGTGCCATGATCATCCCATTTTATAGGAAAGAAAGCACAGACCCTAACAAAAAGCAATTTGCCCAAAGCCACTTAGCTAACAGGTCAGGGAGCCAACCCTCCACTGAAGCAGTCCAGCTCCATGGTCCATGAGCTCAGACAGTGTCATTCCTCTGCCTGAAAACATCCATTGTCTTCCCATCTCACACAAAGTAAAAGTCAAAGTCCCTACAATGCCTTACTATGGCCTACACATCGCTAGTCTACCTCAGAGAAACCAAGCAGTCGCCCCCTCTCAGGGTCTTTAAGCTGTCCCTCCACCTAGAGCATTCTTCTTCTATACACCACTTCATCTTGCTCTCTTGCTTTCCCTATTTCATACTCAGACATTGTCCATCTTCCCTAGTCTGCTTTTTCTCCAAAGCACTTATTATCACCTAAATACGTATTTCTTTGCTTTTGTCTATTTCCCCCTACCCCTGTTTCAAATGCAAGCTCCATGAAGAAAGGGCTTTGTTTGTTTGTTTGTTTGCTGTTACATATACAGTGCCTAGACAATTGCTGGTATGTAGCTGGCACTCAATTACCATCTGTTGGACAACTGAATAACAATGTATGAATGTGTAGAAGATTCATCCCTGTGTGGGGGAAAAAAAGGAAGTAGAAAATGTTGATTCTACTCTCTCTAGATTGCCTTTTTAACTCCAGTGCTATGTGACCTGAAATATTTATTCTGCTGCTTGCTTTTCACTTCAAAGGACCCAGACTACAGTGATTCAAAGTATACAGAAAATTATACTTGTAATACAATAGACCAATCTTGGACATAGAATAATCCTAAAATATTTGTGAAGAATGATTCACAGTTTTCACATGGTTTAGCTAAAATTTAACTTTTAAAATAATTTATAACATATATCACTAGTAACATTCATACATGATATTCTAGTCTTGGTGAAATTTTTACAGATTAAAACCAACAAAAACTAACATCTTGTTGATAGAATTTACAGCCACAAGAACAGAGCAAATAAGAATTATATTTTGTGCAAATAAACAAAAAAATAAGATAAAATGGACACTAGTTAAGCTTGTACATTTTATTCACTTAAAAATGTATAGTTTTTAAAAGCTTAGCACCATTCTGAGTTTTTGAAAAGTGATTTATTAACTCTCATCAGAAAATTAATTATAGAATTATAATAGGATATTATAAAACACCCTATGAGTTAGATGCTAATATTACCCTTTTTTATAGATGAGAGCAGTGAAGCACAAAGAAGCAACTTATCCCAAGTGACACAGAGGCCATGGCAGAGACAGGTTTGGAACCTATCAATTTGGTCCTAAAGTCCTTTCCATGTAGCTGCCTTTTTAATAAGCCTTCATTATTGATTAGAAAATTACAGAATATCTACCTCTTCTTATTGGAATTTAGATCTGCAAATTTTGACAAAAGAAAAGTGAGCTTGTTAAAAAAAAAAATAGCCACAAAAGAAAACTCACAATGGCAAAAGCTAAAATGAGTGCCTTATGATAAGAACAAAACAATTATAAACTAATAATTTCTGGGAATTTGTACCAAAAAAGTTGATTGTAGTAAACATAATTTCTGAAAAATAAATCAAAGGATACTGTACAAAATAGTTATCAAAGAGTAAAACAGGTTTTGTGAAGTTTATTCTCTATACCAGCTAGGATGGGTTAAGTAAAGTTATGGTAACAGATGACAGCTAATTATAGTCATTTCAAAGGTTTGAAGCTGGAAAGTTTTATTTTTCACTCATGCTACATGCCTATCATATTCTGACAAAAGTTCTGCATTAATTGTCTTCTCTTGGGACTTTTATTATCTGGAGTGCCAATGGTTGAAGTGACAAGCATCATCTGTTTTATTTCATTGGCCACAGCAAGTCACATGGCAATGCCTGCCCTCAAGCAAGTGAGGAAGTGCCATTCTCCTGTGTGCCCAGAAATAGAAGGGAATCTATTGTTAGTGAGCAAGTTTTCAGTCAAAATTTCACAGTATGTAGCTTCTAGACAAATACACAAAATCAATACTCAGTTTACAAGAAAGATGGGGCAGCAGGAAATGGATGCAGGGTAGGCAACCAACATTTCCTGTCAACCATCAATGCCAGAAATAATAATAAACATGACAATAGTAGTCAATGTTCATTGAGAAGTCACAAAATGCCTGGCACTATGCTTTGTAGGCATTTCTCATTTAATCCCCAAATCCCACAGGGTAAGTGGGTATTTTTGTCTATTACACAAAAGAGAAAACTGAAGAACAAAGAAGTAAGATAGCTTTCTGGGCCTTAGAGCTAGTAACTGTTGGAACTAGGACAATAACTTAGACCATCTGATAAATATCCCCTCTTAGAACTGCTCCTCTCTTCTGTTTCCCCTGTTGTGCTTCTCTTCTGAATAGCACATGATTCAGAATTTAAAACATTTTATCTCTGGATATTGCAGGTTTTGCGACAGTATTCATCAGTGGATCTTGTGTACAAAATAGAATTTGACCCTGGTGGTTTAGCTATAACTGGAAAAGACAACTTCCACAAAATTTTCTCATAAAGCCTGTTGCCAAGATTGTTGAGAACAGCATGTGCTTTTCCAGATTATAGTGATAAGAAGCTCGATGTTGCTGAGAGCTGCAAGTCTTGACAAGGCAGCACGTCTCCAGGAGAGGAATATTTTTGCTGGCCTCCACAAAAGCCTGTGCATTGGCTTCTTGGTGGGGAGAGCTGGCTGAGTGTACTGGGAAACCACATTGATGAGATTCATGCTGTTGGAAGGGCTTTCAACAGGAAATAGTCAATAGATTGTCCTAAATCCACTGAGTTTGCAGTGGGGTGCTGCTTCAATAGTCTGGACATCACCATGCTGTCCATTCACTTGAATTCTAAAGGGGGATTAATTGAAAAAAAAAAAAAAGGAGTCTCTGCCTAAATGAATTAGTTGTATCCAAATTAGTCATCCACACCTGGGAGTTTATACATCATACCAGGAAAAAAATGTAACTACTACAGTGTTTGGTATCTGATAAGCTGTAAATCTCTTCAACAGGAGCTTACGGTCATGGGTTGGTAGGCCCTGATGATAATGGCCTCTAGCCATTGTCCCCACCACACACACACACACACACACACACACACACACACACACAAATATACACATACTCCATATCTTTCTTGTCTTGAGCCAGGTTCCTTCAAGTTAACTGTATCTCTTTCAACACTATGTACCCTCATTGGATCTTTTCTCTCACCCACAGGGTACAAAGGATTCTGTGAAGAGGTCCTCAGAGCTATTAGCTCAGGTTATTCATCAGGCCAAAGCTGGTCTGCTAACCAGCCCCCTGATAACCAAGGGGCTTCTAACAGGCTTCCAGTCTACCATAGCTACACATGGAAACCTGGAATAGAATGCACCAATTCCCTTCTGCTTGGGAGGTGGGAGTGACAGGATACAAAGCAGGATTTGGATATCTCTCATTAACCCTTATATCATCATACATTCTGTTGATTTTGGCATAATCTCCATGTCTCATTACCTGCAGGAGTTTGGATTCTGATATCCAAAGCCAAGCTTTTTTGCCTGAAGAACTTGGTATTCAAGACTTTTGTTTCTTTTATAAGTTTTGAAATCCACTCATCAGTCCAACTGATATTCCTTTTCTAAGCTGTATACCTACCCTCCCTCTGTGAGCAGTGTATAAAGAAAATCATATTGTGGGGAAAGGTAATGGGTTCCAAGCTGCTCAGTGGAAGAGCAGAAGAGTGGGGTTAAGAACTCTCACTAATGTATATCAGAATATTATTTGTTAGATATGCTTTCTTGAATTCTGAGTGTTTTCTCCTATTTTGAGGTTATTTTAATAATTGTAATAGCTACATTTATGTAGTACTTACTCAGTGCCAGCAGCTTAGATGACTTTATTCTCCAAAATTCACAAAATTCTATGAGTTGGAACTTTTATCTCCTTTCACAGATAATATAAGGGAGTCTTAGGTAAATTTATTAACTCAGCCAAGTTCACACAGGTAGCAGATCATAGAGCCAGGCACTTTGTTACACCATGGGTGTACAAAGATTAACGATACAAGGATGAGTAATACAAAGATGAATGCACCAACAAGTGTAGACATTAGACAATTAAATGGATTCTGAAAGTCCTTGTGACCAAAACTGTTATTAAGGTTTAAACACATTGAAGAGGTATTTGACCAAGTATAGAAGACTCACTAAATAAATTAACACCGAGCTGACTCAAGAAAAATAAACAGGAAGATTAAACAAGTGCAAAGAATGGGAGAGGAAGGAGCGGAAGGAAAGGAAGGGTATTTCGGTCACAAGAAATAGCATCAAAAAAAGTTCAGAGGCAAGCTGAAATGGAATGGTTTGCTCCATGTTTAGGACTATTTTTCTAGCTATCCACTGCTGTTTAACAAGCCACCTGAAAATTTAGTGTCTTATACCAGTAGTTATTTTGCTTATGAACTTGTATTTTAGACAAGGCTCTGTGGGGACAACTTATCTCTGCTCTACCTGGCATCATTCATAACAGCTCAAAGGCTGGGCTATAATCAACTGAAAGTTCATGCATACGTGAATTGATAATGGCCATAGGCTGAAACCTTAGCTGGGTCTATGAGCTGATAAACCTACTCCTGGCCTCTCCCTGTGGCTTCAAATTCCTCACAACATGGTCACTGGGTTGCAAAGGCGAACATCCTGAGATATAGCAAAAAAAGTGAAAGCCACATCACATATTTTTACCTAGCCTTGTAAACCACGCAGAGTTACTTCTACCACATTCTCTTTGTCAGTACAACCACAAAATGCCACCCAATTTCAAAGAGAGGAGTAAAGACCTCAAACCTTGAGTGGGGAAGGTTTTAGAAGAGCATATGGAAATGGGAAACATGGTTGCAATCTTTTTTAACACATACTATCCAGGAGCACTGGGGTGGTTCAGTTGGTTAGCATCCAACTCTTGATCTCAACTCAAGTCATGATCCCAGGGTAGTGGGATCAAGCCCCCTGTCAGGCTCCATGCTAAGTGTGGAGCCTGCTTAAGATGCTTAAGATTTTCTCTCCATATCTGCCCCTTACCCCACTCATGTGCATTCTCCCTTTCTCTAAAAATAAATTAAAATTAAAATTAAAAAATAAAACATATAATCCAATGCAATTCTAATCATAAAAATATATATAAAAATACAGATAGTCATCTCCTGCAACCATGCTCTTCCTAATCTAATCACACTATTAGCTGCATGAGGTCTTCATCAGCTTATTTACTCATTGCTTACTAGGAGAGGGATACCAGCATAATGACAAGAATATAATTTAAGTCATTCACAAGGCTTTAACATGGCTTACCCACACAGTAGACTGGACATAGGGAAATCCTGTCATCACTACACAAAATGCTTGTTGTGTTACCTTGGCCACGTGGCAAAAAATATATTTATGAACTGTCTGCAACAAAGACTTACCTAGAGGCAGGGTTAAGATGGCAGAGGAGTAAGGCACCTTGCTTGGCAAGCACCAACCCTGCTTTCTACCTCAAACACAGCTAGATAAATATTAAATTATTTTTACCTCCCAAGAAATTGATCTGAGGACTGAGAGCAAAGCTACACGTCTACAAGCAAAAAAGAAAAAAACAAAACAACCACCTTATGGAAGGTAGGAACTGCAGAGAGTTGATTTGGGAGAGAAAAGAGCCAAAGGCATTGCAAAGGGATGGGAGCCATGATCTCTGAGAGAGAAAGCGTGAAAAAAGAATGAAAACACACGAGGAGAAATTCACAGGAAAACTCTTCCCCAAAACCACTGACTGGGAAAAAGGAAAGGGTTTAAATACTGCAGTTTTTTATAAACAGCAGAGCACAGAGTCTGAAGTCTCAGATGTCAGTGCCATCACTAGGGTCACACCTGGTGGTGCTCTGCTGGGGAGGGAGGGCAGAGGCCTAGTAGCAGGCAGAGGGGTCTGAGAATCCCCTAAGTCACATGGGGGAAAACAGTTCCCCTGCTTGGAATGCTTTTGGTAGAGGTGATATGGCCTCTCCAGGGACAAAAGACCCGGCAGGCACCACAGAGCTGTGCCATTCACCAGCATAGGAACAGAGACACCAGCTGAGAACAGCAAACCTTGACACTGCCTTTGTGCTATGATTTACCATAAACTCCAAGCTGCTCACACAACTGTTTTCTGGGACAAGCCAGCACCATCACAGTGCAATGAGACCCTTTCCTAGAAGATCAACATGGGGCCCTGCTGCAGGGGTCTCCAAAGTTTAGAGTGTAGAAACACAGTCAAGCCAGAGATAAAATACAGAAGGGCTATGCCGCCTGGCAGGCATACAACTCAGACATAGACAGGGTGCAGGGGATCTGAAGGAAACTGAGGACACAGGAAGGGTGATTGTTTGCTGGTCTGTGAGGGCTTCTTGAGGACTGGTGGACACAGCTCTCCAATCCTGAGACAAGAGAGCAAGGCAAAGTGATTTTCAACCTTCCCCCACCAGTAGTGACCTACTTCAGTGAGTTTAACAGTGCCACCAAGTGGAAAATGCAGCAGCTACACGAAGCCACTGCCCCGCTGCCCACTTCCTGGGCATCTCCACTACAGCAAGTCCACCTGAGAATCAGCACAACAAGCCATTCCCCCAGAAGACCAGCACAAACCCCTCACACACATCAAGTCTACTGATCATAGAGTGCTCCAAGCTCCAACTCTAGGGGAAATAGGATTTAACTTCCTTTTTATTTTTATTTTTTAATGTTATTAGTTTTATTTTTTAATTTTATATATATGTATTTTTTTTACTGTTATTTTTTGGATTTAGCTTCATTTAACAAGCAGACCAAAACACACCCAGGATCTATTTTGTTTTTTTGTTTTTGTTTTTGTTTTGTTTTGTTTTGTTTTTTTCTGGACAAAATGACAAGGTGGAGCAATTTACCCCAAAAGAAAGAACAAGAAGTAGAAATTACAACAAGGGAATGAATCAATACAGATATAAGATGTCTGAACTAGAATTTAAAACAACAATTATAGGATACTAGCTGCACTTTTAAAAAAGCATAGAGGACACTAGAGAATTCATTACTAAAAAATAAAAGAACTAAAATCTAGTCAGGCCAAAATTAAAAATGCTATAACCAAGATGCAAACCTGAATGAATCCCATGACAGTGAGGATGGACAAAGCAGAGGAACGAATCAGTGACACAGAAGATAAAATTATGGAAAATAATGAAGCTGAAAAGAGGAGGAAAAGACAGCTTTTGGATTACAAAGGTAGACTTAGGGAACTCAGCAACTTCTTAAAATGTATCAACATTCATTTCATAGGAGCCCAGAAGATGAAGAGAGACAAAAAGAGCAGAAGTTTTATTTGAGCAAATTACAGCTGTAAACTTACCTAGACATCACAATCCAGGAGGCAAAGAGAACTCCCATTAAATTCAACATAAATCGGCCTACACCTAGATATATCATAATCAAATTCACAAAATACACTGACAAGAAAATAATCTGGAAATCAGCAAGGGAAAAAGTCCTTAAACTACAAGGGAAGATAGGTCAGTTTTGCAACAGACCTGTCCAGAAATTTGGCAGGCCAAAAGGGAATGGCAGAATGTATTCAACATGCTGAATGGGAAAAATATGCAGTCAAGATTATTTAATCCAGCAAGGCTGTCATTCAAAATAGAAGGAGAGATAAAGAGTTTCCCAGACAAAAACTAAAGGAGTTCATGACCACTAAGCAAGCCCTGTAAGAATTATTAAAGAGGACTCTCTGAGTGGGGAAAAAAAGATGAAAGCAACGAAGACTAGCAGGGAACAGAGAACATCACCAGATATAACAACTCTACAGGTAACACAATGGCACTAAATTCCTATCTTTCAATAATCACTCTGAATGTAAATGGACTAAATGTCCCAATCAAAAGACAGAAAGTATCAGAATGGATTAAAAAAAAAAAACCAAAAAATGAAAAAAACAAGATCCACCTATATGCTGCCTACAAGAGACCCATTTTAGACCTAAAGACACCTGCCATTTAAAGTGAGGGGATGGGGATCCATCTATCATGCTTATGGATGTCAAAGAAAGCCGGAGTAGCCATACTTATATCAGACAAACTAGATTTCAAAACAAAGATTGTAACAAGAGATGAAGAAGGGCATTATATCAAAATTGAGGGGTCTATCCATCAAGAAGATCTAACAGTTGTAAATATTTGTGCCCCATACTTGAAAGAACCCAAATATATAAATCAATTAACAACAAAAATAAAGGAATTCACTGGTAATAATACAATAATAGTGAAGGAATTTAACAACCCACTTACAGCAATAGACAGATTATCTAAGCAGAAAATCAACAAGGAATCAATAGCTTTAAGTGGCACACTGGACCAAATGGACTTAATGAATATATTCAGAACATTTTATCCTAAAGCAGCAGAATACACATTCTTTTTGAGTACACATGGAACATTGCCAAAACAGATCACATACTGGGTCACAAATCAGCCCTCAACAAAAAGATAGAAAACATACCATGCATATTTTTAGACCACAACACTATGAAACTTGAAGTCAACCACAAGAAAAAATTTGGAAAGTCACAAAATACATGGAGGTTAAAGAATACTCTACGAAAGAATGAATGGGTTAACCAGGAAATTAGAAAAGAGGTAAAAAAAAAAAAAAAAAGTACATAGAAGCAAATGAAAATGAAACCACAACTGTGCAAAACCTTTGGGATGAAGCAATGACAGTCTTAAGAAGGAAGTATATTGTAATACAGACCTACCTCAAAAAGCAGGAAAGGTCTCAGAAACACAACCTAACTTTACACCTAAAGGAGCCAGAAAAGGAACAGCAGATAAGCCCTAAAACAAGCAGAAGAAGAGAAACAATAAAAATGAGAAAAGGAATAAATGATCTAGAAACAGAAAAGATTAGCAGAATAGATCAATTAAACTAAGAGCTGGTTCTTTGAAATTAATAAAATTGATAAAATGCTAGCCAGACTTATCAAAAAGAAAAGAGAAAGGACCCATGATAAAATCATGAATGCAAGAGGAGAAATCACAACCAACACCACAGAAATATGAACAAATATAAAACAATATGATGAAAAATTATACGACAACAAACTAGGTGATCTGCAAGAAATGGAAAAATTCCTAGAATTTCACAAACTACCAAAACTGAAACAGGAAGAAATAAAAAATTTCTTTTCTAGCAATCAGATTGAGCCAGTAATCAAAAATCTCCCAATAAACAAGAGTCCAGGGCCAGATGGCTTCCCAGGGGAATTCTACCAGACATTCAAAGAAGAGTTAATACCCATTCTTCCCAAATGGCTCCAAAAAATATAAATGTAAAGAGAACTTCCCAACTCCTTCTACAAAGCCAGCATTACCTTGATTCTAAAACCTTTTAAGACCCCACTTAAAAGTAGAATTGCAGGCCAATATTTCTGATGAACATGGATGCAAAAATTTCTAACAAAATACTAGCAAATTGAACCCAACAGTACGTTAAAAGAATTACTCACCACGAACAAGTGATATTTCTTCCTGGGCTGCAAGGGTGGTTTAATATCCACAAATCAATCAATGTGATACACTACATTAATAAAAGAAAAGATCAGAACAATATGATCTTCTCAATAGATGCAGAAAAAGCATTTGACAAACACAGCATCCATTCTTGATAAAAAAAAAAAAAACTCAACAAAGTAGGGATAGAAAGAACATACCTCAACCTCATAAAGGCCATATATGAAAGACCTTAAGCTAATACCATCCTCAATGAGTAAAACCTAAGAGTGTTTTCTCTACAGTCAGGAATAAGATAGGCAGCCCTGTCCACCTTCAACATTACTATTTAATATAGTACTAGAAGTCTTAGCCTCAGCAATGAGACACCAAAAGAAATAAAAGGCATCCAAATTGGCAAGGAAGAAGTCAAACTTTCGCTATTTGCAGACGACATGATATGTAGAAAGTGCGAAAGACTCCACCAAAAATTTGCTAGAACTAATACATGAATTCAGCAAAGTCTCAAGATATAAAATCAACATGCTGAAATCTGTTGTATTTCTATATATAAACAATGAAGCAGGATAAAAATAAATCAAGGAATTGATCCCATTTGCAATTGTTCCAATAATAATAAGATACCCAGGAATAAACCTAACTAAAGAGGCAAAAGATCTATACTCTGAAAACTAAAGAACATTTATGAAAGAAATTGAAGAGAACAAAAAAAAAGGGAAAAACATTCCATGCTCATGGAAGAACAAACATTGTTAAAATATCCATACTACCCAAAGCAATCCACACATTTAATGCAATCCCTATCAAAATACCACCAGCATTTTTCACAAAGCTAGAAAAAGCAACCTTGAATTTGTATGGAATCACAAAAGACCTGGAATAGCCAAAGCAATCCTGAAAAAGAAAAAAAAAAAAAAAAAAAAAGCAGGAGGCATCATGACTCCAGACTTCAAGCTATATTACAAAACTGCCATGATCAAGATAGTATAATACCGGCACAAAAACAGACATATAGATCAATGGAACAGAGCAGAAAACCCAGAAGTGAACCCACAGCTATGGTCAACTAATCTTCAACAAAGCAGGAAAGAATATCCAATGGAAAAAAGACAGTCTCCTCAACAAATGGTCTTGGGAAAACCATACAGCAACATGCAGAAGAGTAAAACTAGACCATTTTCTTACACCATACACAAAAATGATTTCAAAATGGATGAAAACCTTAAATGTGAGACGGGAAACCATCAAAATTGTAGACAAGAACACAGGCAACAACCTCTTTGACATTGGCCCCCGCAATTTCTCACTAGACATGTCACTGGAGGTAAAGAAAACAAAAGCAAACATGAACTGTTGGGTCTTCATCAAGTTAAAAGTCTTCTGTACACTGAAGGAAACAATCAACAAACCTAAAAGGCAGCCTACAGAATGGGAGAGGATATTTGCAAATGGCATATAAACAACATATAAAGGGTTAGTATCCAAACTACAAAGAACTTATCAAACTCAACACCCAAAAAATAAATAATCCAATTAAGAAATGGGCAGAGGACATGAATAGACACTTTTCCAAAGAAAACATCCAGATGGCCAACAGGCACATGAAAAGATGCTCGCTCATCATCAGAAAAATACAAATCAAAAACACAGTAAGATACTACCTCACGCATGTCAGAATGGCTAGAATTAACAACATAAGAAACAATAGGTGTTGGCATGGATGCAGAGAAAAGGAACCCTCCTACACTATCGGTAGGAATGCAAACTGGTCCAGCCACTCTGGAAAACAGTATGGAGTTTCCTCAAAAAGTAAAAAATAGAACTACCCTATGACCCAGCAATTGCACGACTAGGTATTTACTCAAAGGATATAAACATATAGATTTGAAGGGGTACATGCCTCCTCATGTTTATAGCAGCATTGTCAACAATAGCAAACCTATAGAAAGAGCCAAAATGTCCGTTGACTGAAAAATGGATAAAGAAGATATACATATATGTATATGTATATTGTATATGTATATATGTATATATACAGTGGGATATCATTCAGCCATCAAAAAGTATGAAATCTTGCCATTTGCAACAATGTGGATGGAGCTAGACTGTATTATGCTAAGCAAAATAAGTCAGAGAAAGACAAATACCATATGCTTTAACTCATATGTGGAATCTAAGAAACAAAACAGATGCACACATGGGAGGGGGAGAAAAAGGAAAAAGAGAGAAGGAAACAAATTGTAAGAGAGTCTTAAAGATAGAGAACAAACTTAGGGCTGATGGAGGGAGATAGGTTGGGGATGGGCTAGATGGGTGATGGGTATTAAGGAGAGCACTTATGTATGTAAGGGATGAATCACTGAATTATACTCCTGAAACCAATATTGTACTGTATCTTAACTGACTAGAATTTAAATACAAATTTGAAAAACAAAACAAAACAAAAAAACAAAGACTTAGCTAAAAATTTTGTGTAAAGTTTTGAATTTCATTCTTGCAATTCAAAGACCATCTCAAGTTATTTTTTCTACATTGCTACAGATGCCTCTACTTCTCTAGGCAGTAATCTGTGAAGTCTTAACCAAGAATCCCTAAGGATTTTGCAGAGTTTCAGGAAAGGTCTTATTGTTTGTGGAAATGTTCTCAGAATGGCTTGAATGCTTTTAGCTTTATCTCACTTACTGGATATAATATTTAATTTTAACAGTCAGATTTTAAGACCCTATCATTTCCATGCCCTACAGGTCTCAGAGTGCAAGTGGCTCAGTAATGAAATATAAAGTTACTTTACTTACGCAACGTGGAGTGAAGCTAAAAGGATTAGAGTTCTCTTATCTAGAAAAATTTAACTTGCCTTTTCAGCTTCTTAACCACCTCACTTCTCCCCCCTGCCCAACACACACAATCATGAAAGACACAGAGAAGCAATGATTTTTATTGTTTCTCATAGTGATGACAACAGAAATAATGATGAGTAAATGCAGACATGGACCCTGTTACCAAAGGACAAAGGTTTATCAAATAGTCACACAAAAAGAGATGTAATTGAGAAGGGGCGGGGGGGGGGGGGGGGATGCACAGAATGCTACAAAGGAAAAGCACATATAAAAGTATTTATTATAAAAAAGCTGGCCCAGGAAGGCCTCTCCAAGGAAGTGACAGTTGGTGATGCTGAGGAATGAGTATGAGCTAATCTTCAGTCAGGGGTGAGAGGGGCAAAGAGATAGACGGGGAGTTCTGGAGAGAACAAATGAGCAAGGGGCTTACAGGATGAGCATGGTGAACTCAAGGAAGTTAAAGGACAGAAGGCCCAACACACAGGATGCTTAGAGGTGTGGAATCAGGTGAGGTTGGAGAACGAGAAGCCATTAACAAGTTTTAAGCCTCTAGGGGGGCCTGGATGGCTCAGTCTGTTAAGAAGCTCAGGTCATGATCTCATGTCTTGTGGGTTCCAGCCCGCTATCTGGCTGCATGCTGACAGCTCAGAGCTTGGAGCCTACTTTGGATTCTCTTTCTCTGCCCTCCCCTGCTCACACTCTGTCTCTCTCTCAAAAATAAATAAACATTACCCACAAATGTATGCCCAACTCCTCTTTGACAAAGCAGGAAAGAGTATCCAATGGAAAAAAAGTCTCTTCAGCAAAGGGTGTTGAGAGAACGGGACAGCAACATGCAGAAGAATGAAACTGGATCACTTTCTTATACCATACACAAAAATAAACTCAAAATGAAAGACCTAAATAAGAGACCTAAACCCTAGAGGAGAAAACAGGCAACAACCTGTTTGACCTCAGCTGCAGCAACTTAGTACTCAACATGTCTCCAAAGGCAAGGGAAATAAAAGTAAAAATGAACAATTTGGACCTCATCAAGATAAAAAGCTTCTGCAGCGCAAAGGAAATAAACAACAAAACTAAAAGGCAACCTACGGAATGGAGAAGATATCAGCAAATGACATATAGGATAAAGGGCTAGTATCCAAAATCTATAAAAAAACTTATCAAACTCAATATCTAAAAAACAAATAACCCAGTGAAGAAATGGGCAGAAGACATGAATAGACACTTTTCCAAAGAAGACATCCAGGTGGCCAAAAGACACATGAAAAGATGCTTGTCATTGCTCATCATCAGGGAAATACAAATCAAAACCAAAATGAGTTACCACCTCTCATTTGTCAGAATGGCTAAAATTAACAACTCAAGAAACAAGAGATGTTGGCGAGGAACATCTGTGGAGAAAGGGGAATACTTTTGTACTGTTGGTGGGAATGCAAACTGGTGTAGCTGCTCAGGAAAACAGTGTGGAGCTTCCTCAAAAAATTAAAAATAGAACTACCCTACAACCCAGCAATAGCAGTACTAGGAATTTACCCAAAGGATACAAGAGTGCTGATGCATAGGGACACATGTACATCAATGTTTATAGCAGCACTTTCAACAATAGCCAAATTATGGAAAGAACCCAAATGTGCATCAACTGATGAGTCGATAAAGAAGATGTGGTTTATATATACAATGGAATACTACTTGTCAATGAGAAAAAATGAAATTCTGCCATTCTGCCATTTGCAACAATGTGGGTATTATGCTGAGTGAAATAAGTCAAAGAAAAACAGGTATCATATGTTTTCACTCATATGTATAATTTGAGAAACTTAACAGAAGACCAACGGGGAAGGAAAGGGGAAAAAGTAGTTTCAAACAGAGAAGGAGGCAAACCATAAGAAAGTCTTAAATACAGAAAACAGGGTTGATGGTGGGCGAGGGGCAGGGAAAATAGGTGATGGGCATTAAGGAGGGCACATGTTGGGATGAGCACCGGGTGTTATATGTAAGCAATGAATCATGGGAACCTACTCCCAAATCCAAGAACACACTATATACACAATGCATGTTAGCTAACTTGAAAACAAATTATATTTAAATAAATAAACAAACATTTTAAAAATTTGAAAAGTAAGCCTATTTTTAGGCTCATTCCATTCAGGATCACATAATCGTCAGCTAGAGGAAACCAAGCGAGGTTAGTGCAGTTCTTGCATTACGTGTACAGTTTGCTGCCATAGCTCGGCAAACAAACACTACCACTGCCCGCCACCTCTTTTAACAACCCCGTTCTCCTTACCGTGAACTCCTCCCCCAGGCGCTTCCATCCTCCACACCACGTGCAGGAACCCAGCTTCTCCCCAGGCTGTGACGGCTCAGTCAGCTGTGGCGGGAAAGCAACGCCACCGGAAGCGAAGATACCGTGCGGGAGGACCCGGATGTACTGGGCGCAAACCTCCGCAGGAAGGACCCAGACTCCCGCCACAGGGCTGCGACCCCGTCTTTGGCCCTCTGCTCACACAGGGCGGCGGCGTCTTTGGAGTCTTCGTCGTGTTGGTCCTTCCAGCACCTTTATGGCTTATTTACTTGAGGACAGGATGCAGCAGTGGGGCTGCCGGGAGGCTTGTGAGACGCGGAGAGGCAGATGGCCTCCAGATGGTGGAATCCCGCTACCAGACCGACGATGCGGGCTGACCCTCTAAAAGCGCCACGCCACGTCCTCCAACCTGTGTCTGCCGTTCTTCCCTCCGCAGAGCACCTCATTAAAGAGCCTGACAATCTGAAAGGCTTGTTTTCCTTGCTCTCAGAACTTTATAATGTGGACTCCCAGCAAAAGAGAAAACCTCGTGAAACAGTCACCCACTTGTTTTAGGACATTTGGAAGAGAGGAGCCTCTGGAGACGTGCTCTCCCTGAGGTGAAAGCATATCTTTGATGCTTTTCAGAGGGAGCTGCCTGACTGAACGTCCCTGAGAGCAAATTCAGATGATTTTGTAAATAATCAGCCAGAGGAAGGCAAGTCTCTGGCGACAAGACCAGACCAGAAGCAGAAGCCTCTGCTCTAGATGAAGACCAACAGGTACCAGTGTTATTCCTAAACCCGGATCAAGATTTGGCGGGAGGGGAACCATAACAAATGACCAAGGATACTTTACCAGGATAAAGTAATTAACACAGTGAAGAAACCTCAAATAATGATTTACCAGGGAATGACATAAATTGTGATTCTTAGCTGGTACCCCACCCCAATATCCAAACAGTTCATCTTCCTCCAATGGAGTATTTTTCATATCCCTCTTCTGCTCAGAAAGTTTTAGAGGCAAATTCAGGAGGGAGGGTAAATTACAACGCTCCTCTTGGTTGTTTCTGGTCCTATACAATCTGTCTCCTCCACAGCCAACTCCCCCTCTTCCACTTTATTCCAGCTCTCTATTTCCACCTCCGTGCTTCTGCTCAGGCCATGCCTCTTTGGAATGATCTTGCTCTCTTCTTACCTAGGCCATCTTTTATCCCTTAGAACATCACCCAAGTCCCACTTCTGTGGAACCATCCACAGCCACTCCTGTTTACATTTATTACTGAGATCTTACAGTTCCTACTACCTCCACCCAGTATATGTATTTATAAGTATACACAAATGAACGCCATTTTTTGTGATACTCTGTAATTATTCATATAAGTTTTCTCTCTCTCTTCTTCCAAGGAAAACACAAGTTCCGCATCAGGGCCCATATGTTTGATCTCTTTTATATCTCTCATAGCTCTTAGATGAAGGGTAAACTTCAGGGAAGAGGACAGGAGGCATTCCTCAAACTACTCTTTGGGCAATTCTATTTCATGAGCAACAGTGACATCTAGTGGTTAGAAGGTTTCATGGCTTCTGACTTTTTAGTAATTGGACAAGACATTTATAGAGAAAATGTTGCAGATTATTTAATAAATCAAATTATTCCCATAACTTGTGCTTGCTTAAAAAGATATCTCAAATACATATTATTTTCTCTTCCTTCCAAGTGCCTTCCCCTAACCTTCTGTGGTCCAACGGCCCACAAACTGCTGTAAAGGGTCCCTGCATGTGCTTCTTGCAAACCACAACTTCCCTTTCCCGTAGGAAGATCACCAGAGCTTTCATGGCGATTATGTGATTTTTAATTCTCTGCTTCCTGTTAGGATAGAATTTTATGTGCATAAATATTTATTTTGGAAATAAAATATGTAATTGAGGAAGAAACTTGAGATGATAAATATGATAGCCAGAGTAGAAACTCATTTCAAAGCCAAATGGGAGAAAGGCAATGTGGTATAAGGAAAGCTTGTGGATTTTGGCTTCTGAGGGACTTGGGATCAAATGCCAATTCTTCCCATTAAAGTCACATAGTAGTTATGACAGACTGACATCCTTGGGACTCAGTTTCCGCATCCCAAACAGTGAGAGTGACATATACCTTGCCAGGCTGCTTTGGGGAGGATTAGAATCATGTAAAATAAAATTTTGGTCCAGAATAGGTAGCCAATAAATGATAGTGAAATAATGATGATTATTTACATTTTACTAAGAATAATTGTCCTCATGTTTCCAATTCGATATTTTGAAATACCAAAATCCTGGCTTTTAAATTTTGAGTTGTCAGTAATTAACTTTGATTCTGATTAAAATTATTTCTCCATCATCTCTCTTGGTTTCAGATACTAAAACTTCAAAATAATGCATTTGGGGAAAATACTCTAAGTCTATGAAAATGAAATAGGAATTCTGATCTGTAGACATCACAATTTGAATGGTAATGAAGGGTTTAGAAGAACTGGAACAGACTGAAATTTTTATATAGAAACCTTGAAATTTTTTAACTCAAGTTATAAATTGTAAAGTTAATCTGGATTTGTGGAGGGAGAAAAAAGCTGTAGGAATGAATATGTAAACCAATTTATTGCAAGAAAATATTGTGAAGTGCTAACTTCTGTGGCCCTCCTGTGGGCAGAATGTGAATCACAATCACCCTTTTAAAATGTATATATTTTGTTGGAAAACAACATCTGAGTATTCTCTATTTTATCTGAAGCCTGAAGTAAAAAAGCAAGAGCTTGTTTCAGAAGTTCACCTTTCGTGCCTACTATTTGGAACTTGGCAAACTTGTTTCCATATAAGGAATGTTATATACCATGGTTTATTTCCCAGCCAGCCCCACAGATTAATGCCAGTTAGGATTCAACTATATACCTCCACAAATATTACTAGCCCAGGTAACAGCAATGGGCAGTGATATCTTATTAGGAATGTCAAAGAGCAATACAATATCTGAGTTGGAAGAAATTTGAGATCTCTATTTTAAATTCTACTTGAGTATACCAAAAACACACTTCTCCCCAGTTTCAGCTCTAGCAATGTGAGCAGATAATCCCCTCCCCACCTAGGACAGATGCAGTTATCTTCTCCTTTTGAGTGCTATAGAAACAGCAAGGCATAGGCAGGAGACCTGGGTTCTAATTCTCACTCTTTCATCTGTTACAGAAGAGGGAATAGGGGATGGGGGTGGGGGTTCCAAAATCTAAGGGAGTTAAATAAGGTCTATTTTGTACTCACATTAACAGTCGTTGTAGATTGGCTAGAGCTCTGTTCCAAGTCTTTGTATTCAGTGATGCAGGCTGAAGTAGCAGCCACTAACAACATCCTAGTCTGGTGGCAGAGGGAAAAAATAAATTGACTGCGATGGCTCAGAGTTTCTTGGAAGAGGCACAGGCCTCTTGCACTCACATTTGTCAGTCAAAGCAAGTTATAGAATCAAGGCTAATGTCAGTGAAACAGTAAATGTACTCTTCTGTACTTCTCTGGATGGGCTCCAGAGAAGGGCATAGTAGGGAGGCACAGCAAATATTTTGAACAAATAATGAAATATACCCCTTTTTTGAGTATAAACAGACGACTGTGGTCTTCTAAGATTGAATCCAAAACTTGAATATAATAATTCTCTCTAGCCTAAGCTCAGGATTAGGTAAGACTACTATTATATGTGTGTGTATGTTAATACATACATGTTGTTATATCCTTTCCCAGACATTTAGTCCAATAGGTCTCATGTGGAGCTCTGATGTCTGTATTTTTTTTAATGCTCCAGTATTAAGAGGCATTCTGGTAAAGTTCTGATCAGTCAACTCCAAACCCAACCACACATCTCAGAAACCCAGAGAGCTTTTAGAGAGTACACACTTCTGGGCATTATGCCAAAGATTGCCAAAGATTCTGATTCAGTACAGCTGAGATAGAGTGTCAGATTCTGTATTTTTCAAAGATCCCCAGGAGATACTCTAATATAAAACTAAGCAGGGAACCCTTGAGCTTTAGGATCCTTTTTGGCAACAAAATTCTGCAATCTATAGTCAATAACTTCCCCTTTTGCAAGGAGAGGCAATTGCTGTTGTATTGTTTATGTAATAAACTTTGTTTTAAGCTTTATTACTTGTATCTCAATCTAATACAAATTTAGTTCACTGATTTTAACCAGGGAGGAACAGGTACTGATTTACTCATAAGAAAACATAATGAAAGTTTGCTCAGCTAGAGAAAGAGATGTGTGACATCTCAATCACTTTTAACCTAAATAGTCCTAGTTAATATACTTCCCTCAGGAAAAATTGTGTTGTTGTTCTTGTTGTTTAATACATAAAATCTGAAGAATAAGCCAAGTAGGTAACCCAGTTCAGACTATCAGTGCTAAAATAATTCACGCCATACTACTGCTGTTCCTCATGCTGAAGTCTTTCAGTCTTCTGCAGAAGTTTCTGTAGTACCAGAATCCAGTCTTCCAAGAAACATAGAATCAGTCATAGATGTTCCAGTACAGAAAAAGGAAAAGTAGCCTATAGTAGCTACTGTTGAGATGTAGCTGTTCCTCAGATTTACAAGTTTTCCCAGGTCTCCTCCTTCCTTAATTAGGATAGTCAAGTGTTTGGTGCTGCAAGGAAGAAAACCAATTAGTACTTCTCTTTGGCCACACATAGAATTTCAGAACAGATGGACCGGGATACCAAATACTGCTGGAGATTTTAATTTTTTTTCTTGCTAAATTTAAAATGCTATTACAATACTAAGTTTGTTAAGAATTTAAAGCCAAGTGTTAAAAAGTGCCCTTTCACTCTTTGAGAAGTAATAGAACATTAACACATGACCTCAGAATAGAGATGGTATGTAGGAAACCACCCACCCACACATGCTACAAGTATATCTAACATTTGAATTCAGTAACTTTCCTGTTTACAGCCACAGCACAAGACCTTCTGCTGTATTGATCATGCTCTTTTATTTTCTGTATTTTCTGATGCTTTGAGGTCTTGGGGCCTCGCTGACCCTGAAGGAACTGCCCCTGCCAGTGTTAGCTAATTCCTAGAGATAGCAAAGAATTCATCCTGGAGTGCTCCTTTCATGTGTGAACAAATCCAGAGCCCGTACCTTCAAACATCTCCTTAATTAGGCTATCACATGCTGAACAAGCCACTATCCCCCTGCCCTAATTACCCCAAGACCAATACCAGACAGCTAGAGACAGCCAGCCCCTAACCCCCAGAATCTGATGAAATTATTCAAACTAGTCGATTCTAAGCCTGCTTATCCTGTTTTGCTATACCTTTCCCATGGAAACCACAGTGAAGTCTCTTGTGCAGAGTTTCCCCTGGTTTCTCTGCCTCCTGGCCAGCTTTGGTACTTCCCTGTGTCCCCTGAGTGGAGTGGCATGCCTCATTTTTCTGGGGATCTATGAGTATAAACTTCTTTCTTCATGACAATCATTTCCATATCTGGATGTTTTACCATACCTGATTAAAACAAATCCTAGGTACATTTTGAGCTGCAGCCCCCTCCCCCCAATCTCATTAACTGTTTGGCAAATTAGCTTCCATTAGTAAATGTATTACTGATCTAATACTTTTTGACAATATTCAGAGGTTTCCTTGAGATACGTTTTCCTTTTAAGGTGAAACTTCAGGAGAGAGGAAAATTCAACTCCATTGAGACTGTTTTGGAATGAATCACTCTATATCCCTTAGGAAAAATTAGTAAAATCGAAGTACATTAAGCTAGATTCATGATATACAGAAGTCTCTACAATCTGTTTTTGATATGAATAAAATACTGTGAGTCATCTAAGGAAAAGTCATTTTCCCTCTTGTGAATTAAAAATGATTTCAGAAACCTTTATAAAACTCAGAAGGAAAAAGTATTGCTTCTATCAACTTGCCTGATTGTTCACTTAGAGGTCCTGTGATTTAATTGTGTAATTTATTTACAGAAGGAGCTATTAACAAGCAAGTGGTCCCCACGTGTGACTAGCTGCTGTTTCTTTGCATGGAGGAAATTAATCTTGTGTCCAGTTATACCTTTCCTTTTAATTGATGTTTAAATGAAAATGGAATTGATGGCCTATTGATGGATGAAATACATTTATGAGTGCCTGGCTGTCTGACTGGGATATTTTACACACCAGAGCTACATTAATGTAATCTTTCATAAATTCATATTATGAAATAAATTTATATTTTGAAGTAAAAGCATCTTTGTCCCTGAGAAGTTATTTTTCCTCCATTTAGAAGAGAAACTTAAAAAAAAAGTTCTATATATAAAACAACCAAAGATAGAACCACAGTGCTCATTACTTTATGCAATGGATCTCAAACTATAATTTGCATTGAATCACTTGTAGAGCTTGTTAAAATGTATATTCATGGTTCATACTCTACAGAGACTCCAATTCAATAATCTGAGCAGAGGATCAGGAATCTGCATTTTTATCAAGAAGCCTGCATCCTGACACAGGTGCTGCAAGAATCATAGTTTAATAATCACAGAGAAACCAGTAGCCTACCTTACGTCCTTCTAAAGACTCATCGTTGAGCCATGTCTACAATCAGCCATCAGCTTTTGGGTTGTAAGGTATCTTCTAGTAGCAGCTTCTCTCTAAATGTTGGGCTGATAATATTTATTTTATATGTAGATAAGTATATACATGTATCTCCATATAGATGTATCATTAATACCTCCTCTTCAAATGCATACATAAATGGATAAAAACTCCTAATCAGTCACTGAATGACTATCCAAGTTAAGGCAAACTAAATACTTTGAATCTCAGTTTCCTCATCTTTAAAATGATTTACAATGCTGCCTCATAGAATTATGGTGAGGATTGAAGGAGCAAATATATATACAATGCATTTAGCTCAATAGCTAGTGAAGAATAAAGTTCAGTAAATAATATTAGTGTTAAAGTATAGGGACGAAGACAGTACAATCCTGTGATGTAAAGAAGTTGCATTATGATTTCTAGAGCTCTTTCACCTACATTATGTCACTACATTCTCACAATGTGTATGTGAAATAGAGGGTATAGGATATGTTCCGATTTATAAGTAAGATTCAAATTCTGACTGCTGTCATGAGCATTTGCTCACAGACTGAGTAAAACAAAATATGAGCCTCAATGCAGCTGAAAGAGTAGGACTTTCTTTTGCCTTTTGAATCCAAGAAATTAGTGTGCCCCAGAATGCCGCTGTAAAGTAAGAGTTCATGGTGACTTTCAAATTTATAGCTCACTGGTTAAGAGCTTAAGGTTTTAAGGGCACCTGGGTGGCTTAGGTGTCTGACTCTTGATCTTGGCCAGGCCATAATCTCGTGGTTTGTGAGATCAAGCCCCATGTCAAGCGCTGCACTGACAGCGTGGAGCCTACTTGGGATTCTCTCTCTCTCTCTCTCTCTCTCTCTCTGCCCCTCCCCTGCTCACTGGCTTGCACTCTCTCTCTTTCTCGAAATAAATATTTTTTAAAAAAGAGTTTAGGTTTTAGAATAGACAAATTTGGTTCCACCACTTTAATAGTTGTGTTAACAATGTTATTTAAGTCTTCAAAGCTTCAAGTTCCTCTTGTAAAAATAAGGCTAATAAAGCAATGACTAAATAAGATCATTTGCATAGTAGTAATAATATCTAATATTTATTGAAGCTTCCATAAAATACTTTTCACAGTGCATAGCAGGGTAATGCTCAAAACAGAGCTGGTGTATAAGCCACCCATTCACGTATGCTACAAGCACCACTAATGTTTGGAGCTCTTATTACAGTTGCCAACTCAAAGAGTAAAACAATGAATTTGTTCCTAATGTGAAAAGATAGCTAATGGACAAATGATTAGTCACCATTATAAGTACTTACTTTATTAGAAAACAGAGCAAACATGTAGAGAGTCCCAGATCAGAAAATAACTCTATGGCAAGGTCAGCTTTCTGCCCTGTGCAAGACCTTGTCTCTTCTCTAGAGATTGCTATGATCCTTTCATTTTACTCCAAAGAAAGACTTTCACTTGGGGAATTCCTTTATAGCGTTCCATGGTTTTATCCCGAATGCTCTTAGTCTGGAAAATTACTTTGTATTCTTATGTTTAATATTCTGAGTTTCTGTTAAAGATGGAATTTTTGCTGAGTTAAAGGATCACACAGTTCTTACAGGTCCCAGTTTGGCACCAAACTTTAATCTTTTGTGGCTTTGAGTTAGTCTTGGCAGAGCACTTCTAGAGTAGGAGGATTTTTAATGTTTTTTTTTTTTAACAAGGCACTTTAAAGTGTTCATTTAGGCTCAGACCAAAGTAAACTGACCACTCTATTCCCATGAATTTTGGAGGGACAAGGGTTAGAATTCACGGGAAAATGTGGTAAGCAAACCTACTGAGAATTTAGTTGATATTGTGGGTTGATACTATAAAGCAGAAGGAAGACTATGGTGTTACTAAAAGAAACTTTCTCACAAAGACTTCTTTTTTTAACTTTCCACTACGCTATGCTCCCATAATACTAGAGGTGTTTTGAATATATAAATATACATGTATACATACACACACACACACACACACACACACACACACACACACATATATACTTTGTACCAATGCCAAAAGTTGAGTGATAAAAATTGATACTTTCCTAAATATGAAATCATAAAATGAACTTCCAGTATAAAAGAATAACTCTAAAATTTTTATTGAAAATGGCAGTGAAAATTTTAAAGTCTAACATGACAGTGAAGAACCATAATTTTCCAAACACTGTCAGCTGCTAATAGATCCTACAGTGACTATACAGCATATTTGTCTTGCTAAGTAGACATTGATCTGAAGTAAGTGAAAGACAGTAATATTTTCTCACAATACTTTTTTCTCTTCTACATAGCTTTTCTTATTATGTATTATGTCTGAAAACTATATATGATTTTGGAACTTTTCATCGTCAGGAATATTTGAGATGGAAAACTGATATTCTGCTTTTAATTCTTGTTCATAAGTTGTGATGAATTTCCAATGAGACTTTTTCTTGAGAGAACTCATATCTCAAATATAGTTTAAAGGTTAAAAATTAAATATGTCTTATAATGGTAACATTGTTTATTATTATGATAAATTTTAGTATCCAATAATTCTATAAAGATTAAAAGAATAATACTACTTTATTTCTACTGTATTCTATCTTTTGAATCATGTAGTCATTATTTTTCAAAATCTTCTTAAATCTATCTAGCTAAGGTAGCTTTTCTACTATTAACACCTCAGTGAAGTTTCTTATTTTGTTAACTATTCTTTTTTATTGAGACATAATTGACATATAGCATTGTATAAATGTAAAGTGTTGATTTGATACATTTATGTGTTGCAATATGATTCCCACTATAGCTTTAGCTAATACCTCCATCATATCACAAAATTATAATTTCATTTTGTGTTTAGAACATTTATGATGTAGTGTCTTAAGTTTAATGACTCCAACTTGTTGCATTCACTTAATAAGTATTTACTATAATCCTTAAAAAAAAAGCTAATTATCCCATCTGGGATTCAAATAAAGTGATTTTAATGAGTAAAAAAAGTCTAGTCTCTTAGCAACCCTGAAGTATGTAATACAGTATCATTGACTGTAATCACAATGCTGTGCATTAAATCTCAAGAATTTATTCATCTTCTAACTGCAAGTTTGCACTCTGTGACCAATATCTTCCTGATTACCCCACCTCCCAGCCACTAGAAACAACTATTCTATTCTGTTTCTAAGAATTCAGCTTTTTTGGGTTCCATTTTTTAGTGAGATATGTCCTTCTTTGTCTGACTTATCTCACTTAGCATAATGCCCTCAAAGCCAAATGGCAGGATTTCCTTCTTTGTCAGAGTTGAATAATATTCCATTTTATACATTTACCACATCTTCTTTAGGGATACTTAGATTGTCTCCATGTCTTGGCTATTGTAAGTAATGCTGCAATAAACATGGGAGTACAGATATCTTTTCAATATACTGTTTTCATTTCCTTTGGATATATACCCAGAAGTAGAATGCTGGATCATTAGATAGTTCTATTTTAATATTTTCAGGGAACTTCATAATGTTTTCCATAATGACTGAACCAATTTACATTCCTGCCCTTGTCTTGTTCTTGATCTTAGAGGAAAAGCTTTTAAACTGTGACCATTGAGTATGATGTTAGCTGTGGGCCTAACATACATGGATTTTATTATGTTGAAGTACATTTTCTTCTACATCCAATTTGTTGAGAGCTTTTATCATGAAAGAGGTTGAATTTTGTCTACTACTTTTTCTATTACGCATCTATTGAGCTGATCATATTATTTTTATCATTTGTTCTATTATTGTGATATATCACATTTATTGATTGGGATATAATTAACCATCCTTACATCCCAGGGATGGATCCCACCTGATCATGGTATATGATCCTTTTGTTGTTGTTGTTTTGTTTTTTTTAAACATTAATCAAAATGGCTAGCATTTATTCATCATTCATGTTATATCAGGTTGAGTGTTTAACATGGATTACTAGGGCTTATAAAAACCCTGGTATATGATCATTTTAATGTCCTGTTGAATTAGGTTTGCTAGTATTTTGTTGAGAATTTTCGCATTTCTATTCAAAAAGGATATTGCCCTGTAGTTTTCTTTCTTATAGTATCCTCATCTAGCTTTAGTATCAGGGTAATGCTGTCCTGTAAAATGAGCTTGGAAGTGTTCCCTCCTATTTAATTTTTTGAAATAGTTTGAGAAGGATTGGTGTTACTTCTTCTTAAGTGTTTGGTAGAACTTAAGGGAAACCATCTGGTCCTGGGCTTTTCTTTGTTGGGACATTTTTGATTATTGATTCAGTCCCTTTGCTATTTAATTATTCAGTAGGTTATATTTTTTCTAGAAATTTATTCATTTCTTCTAAGTTATCCAGTTTGTTGGTGTTCAATTATTGTTTATTTTATAATTGTTTCTTTTTATCTTTTGTATTTCTGTGGTGTCAGTTATAATATCTCCTCTTTCATTTCTGATTTTACACATTTTAATCTTCTCTCTTTTTTTTTCTTAGTATAGCGACTGTTTGTCAACCTTGTTTATCTTTTCAAGAAACCAGATTCTAGATTCTTTTGCCTTTGCTACTGTTTTTCCAGTCTCAATTTCATTTATTTTCATTCTGATTTCTGTTATTTCCTTCCTTCTGCTAACTTTGGGTTTGGTTTATTCTTTTTCTAGTTCCTAATAGTGTACAGTTAGGTTGTTCATTTGAGATATTTCTTTTTCTTGTTTTTTTTTTCTTTTGAGCGAGAGAGAGAGCAGAGGAGGGACAGAGAGAAAGAGAATCCCAAGCAGGCTCCACGCCATCAGTGTAGAGCCTGACGTGGGGCTCAGTCCCACAACTCTGAGACTGTGACCTGATCTGAGACCCAAGAGTCAGATGCATAACCAAAGCAACCCAAGAATCCTGAGATCTTTCTTTTTCTTAATGTAAGCATTTACCACTTTAAACTTTTCTCGTAGAACCGCTTTTGCTGCATCTTATAAGTTTTTGGTATATCGTGTTTCCATTTCATTTGTTTCAGGATATTTTTGGATTTCTCTTTTGATTTTTCTTTAATCCATTTGTTGTTTAGGAGTATGTTGTTTAATTTACACACCTTCATGAATTTTCTAGTTTTTCTCCATTATTTCTAATTTTATACTATTGTCAGAAAAGATGCTTGTATCATTTCAGTTTTCTTAAATTTGTTAAGACTTGTTTTATGAGTGTACATATGATATAACCTGGAAAATGTTTTATGTGCACTTGAGAAGAATATGTATTCCACTGCTATTGTGTGGAATATAATGTAGATGTCTGTTAGGTCCATTAGATCTAAAGTTCCAGTCCGTTGTTTCAGTATTGATTTTCTGTCTGGATGATCTATCCATTGTTGAAAGTGGAGTATTAAAGCCTCCAACTATAATCGTGCCATTGTCTATTTTTCCCCTTACATTTATTAGTACTTAATATATTTGGGTGTTCCAGTGTTGAGTGCATAAATATTTACAGTTTTTATTCCCTCTTAATGAATTGACCCCTTTATCATTATATAATGGTCTTCTTTATTGCTTGTTATTGTCTGATATAAGTATAGCCACCCCTAATTTCCAAATGCATGGAATATCCATTTTCATCCCTTCACTTTGAGCTTATGTGTGTCCTTAGAGGTGAAGTGAATCTCTTGTAGGCAGCATATAGTTTGGTCTTGTTTTTTAATTGTTTTTTCATTCAGCCACTCTGTGCCTTTTGATTACAGAATTGAAAACATTTAAGTAATCATTAATGGATACTTACTTCCTGATGCCATCTTTTTAATTGTTTTCTGGCAGTGTTGCAGTTCCTTTGTTCCTTTCTTCCTCTCTTTCTTCCTTCGTGAATTAATGATTTTTCTGTAGTAGTATGGTCTCATTGCCCTCTCTTTGTCCTTTGTGTACTTACTGTAGTTTTTTGCTTTGTGGTTACTGTGTGTTGCAATTAGGGAGGATCAACATAAAACATCTTCTGGATATAACAGTCTATTTGAAACAGATAGCAACTTTGATCACATACAAAAACTCCTCTCCCCAACATTTTATGTTTTAACATCATAATTTACCTCTTTTTATATTGTGTATCCAATAATTAATTATTACAGCTATAATTATTTTTCATACTTCTGATCTTAAATTTTACACTAGAGTTAAGTGATTAACAGACCATTGCATTACAGTATAGAGTATTCTGAATTTGACTATGTACATACTTTATCAATATGTTTTATATTTTTATGTTAATTTTATATATTTGCTTCCTTTCATTACAGTTTTAAGAATTCCTGTTAGCATTTCTTGTAAGGCAGGTCTAGTAATGACAAATTCCATCAGCTTTTGTTTGTCTGGGAAAATCTAACTTTCCTTCATTTTGGAAGAACAACTTTGCCAGCTCAAGTATTCTTGGTTGGCAGTTTTTTTCTCTTCCTGTACTTTGAATATATTATCTTACTCCCTCCTTACCTGCAAGATTTCTGCTGAGAAATCCACTGATAGCCTTATGGGCATTCCCTTGTATGTGAAGAATTTGAATTTCTTCACTTCATGAACTTGGATGTCTAGATCTCTCCCTAGATTTGGTAAGTTCTCAGTCATTACTTCTTAAATTTGCTTTCTGTCCCTTTATCCCTCTCTTCTCCTTATAGGGCTCTAATAAGACCTATATTGTTTCTATTAATGGTGTCCTATTATTCATATAGGCTTTCTTCACTCTTTTTCATTCTTTTTCTTTGTTCTCCTCTGACTGGTAATTTTATATGACCTACCTGTCTTCTACTTTATAGATTCTTTCTTCTGTTTGATACAGTGGTCTATTGATGCTTTCTATTGCATTTTTTTTTAATTTTATTCATTTGTATTCTTCAGCTCCAGAATTTCTGTTTTTTGTTTTTATGATTTCTCTCACTGTTATACTTCTCATTTTGTTCAGGTATTGTTTTCCTGATTTTATTGAACTTTCTTTGTATTTTCTAATAGGTTACTTAGCTTCCTTGAAACAACTATTTTGAATTCTTAATCAAGCAAATTGTAGCTCTCCATTTCTTTGGGAAATGGAAAATCATTGTGTTCCTTTGGTGGTGTCATGTTTCCTTGATTTTTCATGCTCCTTAAAGTCTTGGAATACTATCTGTATATTTAAAGTAACAGTCACCTCCTCCTGTCTACTGACTGGCTTAGGGATAAAAATACCTCCATCAGCAGTATTAGAGATTCTGAGGCATTCTCAGGCCTTTTCAATGGATATGCCTGCTCCCCACTTCTTGTCCCCTTGGAAATTCCTAAGATTGTATGCCTTCTCTTGCAAAGCCAGATGCTGACAGCTTCTTGTTTGCTTGCTTTCCCTAGAATAGTGCTCAGTTTTGTGTGTTGTCTCCCAGTCTTACAGAGTCAGGCAAGCTTTTTATGCATGTATATGCTCATTAGCTGTCTGCAGAGACTTGTTTCCACTACCCCCGGGGTTGGTGGGTGTGGGTAAGTCATGCAGAATGTTGGGCTGTCCCTGGGCCACCTAAGGGGAGATCTGCAGGCAAGATGTCCCCAGCAGCTCATGAGTTGGCTTCCTGCCATGCAGTCAATAGAATCTGCATTCCTTTTTTTATGTTCCATTCCAAGCCCTGGATGTTGTTCCCCAAGCCACTCCCTGCCCTGCAGTTATGTAGCATGCCTCAGTATTGTGGATGGGGTAAAAAAGAAATAGGTATCTTTAGCAGCTTCCAACCCAGCTGAGAAAGTGACACTGTTTCTCTAACTTTCTTCAATCCATCCTATCTTAGAATTTTTTGCTCTAACAGTGTGCTGGAACTTTTCCACTGGACCCTTGGACTTCCACAAAGGCACTCTTATATATGAATGATTGTCTAGATTGGTGTGCTTTGAAAAGAAGATGGTAGAAAGCTCCTATTTCATCTTTTTGATCCCTGTCTAACTCTGACTTTGCTTTTTTTTTTTTAATAGTGATGTTACAATCACATTTTGTGTTAATTGATATGGGTTGTTTGCTGAAAAGTGGCAAAATAAAACAAGTAGTTACATAATTTTAAAAAGGACACTAGGTGTTAATTGAGTTGTAAACACTGTGTTTAGTGCTGTTCAGTAAGGATTAAATGACTTAGCCAAAATTATAGGTGTATTGTGAATGGGGAATCCAGATTTTGAGTCTAGGCAGTTTGATTCTAGAACTATGCTTCTGAGTATGATAGCCTTTTGCAATATGTAACTACTTAAATTTGAATTAAATTATATAACTAGAAAATCATTTTTCTCACTGCTATATTGCAAGCGCCCAATAGCTACACACGCCTACTGGCTACCATATTCTGTTTGAACAGTAAACAGAATATTCCCATTTTTGCAGAAAGTTCTATTAGATGGCACCACTCTAGAAGGAAAATTCTGAGCATCTATACTGTACCATGTCACCTGTGCTTTTATATACCATTGTCAAATTATTAAAGCAAATTTATTCTCAAAGATTTAATTTTTCCTTCTGTTCAGATAACCATCACAAGTATCTCTCTAGCTTGGCAATTTTCCCAATTATCAGTACCACATTTCCATCTGTATGCCAGGTATGTTCACTTGGACAGTCCAGTATCAACCCAAACATATTTTTAAATTGAATATCACCTTTTCCCCAAAATCACCTCCCTCTATTGACTTGCCCATTTCCATCTTTGCTTCTCATTTATTTCAGATAATGAAGCTTAGTCATTGAATTTTTATTTTTTGTTCCTTCTTTATCGTTCTATGAATCTATATCCTGTCAACCTTCCCTTAAAAATGCCTCTCACATATAATTTTTCTACTGCTATGACACTGCACCATAATGAATGTACTTGAATCTTATTTTTCCCCAAGTCCTTCCAGTCTACCCATGATATTAGATCAATAATACCAAATACCATATATATGCAATGGAGTATTACTCGGCAATCAAAATGAATGAAATCTTGCCATTTGCAACTACATGGATGGAACTGGAAGCTATTATGCTAAGCGAAATTAGTCAGAGAAAGGCAAATACCATATGACTTCACTGCTTTGAGGCATTTAAGATACAAAAAAGGTGAACATAAGGGAAGGGATGCAAAAATAATATAAAAACAGGGAGGGGGACAAAACATAAGAGACGCTTAAATATAGAGAACAACAGAGGGTTGCTGGAGGGATTGTGGGGGGGTGGATGGACTAAATGGGTAAGGGGCATTAAGGAATCTACTCCTGAAATCACTGTTGCGCTATATGTTAACTAACTTGGATGTAAATTTAAAAATTAATTAATTTTTTAAAGAGTAATACCAAATACCAGTGGCTGTGTCCCTCTCATTGTCAGAAAATTATATTTGCCCTTAAAAATTGATTAAATGCCTTCTACAATCTTATCTACCTTATCTGTTTATCCATTTGTGCATAAACTGTTCATTCTAACCAGACTGGTCTCATTCCTCTGTTGTTACATAATTCACCTTTGCAATCCTAAAATATTCTTGTTCCTCCTCCACACATCTTCACTTATTGAGATCTTAACCATACTTTAAGGACTAACCTCAGGGCCCTTCTTATCCATGGAGCAAAACCATTTTAAGTCATAATGTTCTTTTCACTTGCTAGAGTAGTCACTCTATGTACTAGTTATCATATAAGCTCCTGTCTTACTGGGTGGATTAGGGTTCTTCAGAGTAACAGAACCAATAGAATATATATATCCCATTGGGTTTATCTGTATATATAGGCATCTGTATATCTGGCTTTGTGTGTGTGTGTGTGTGTGTGTGTGTGTGTGTGTGTGCGCGCGTGTGCGCGCGCGCGCGTGTGTGTGTGGAGAGAGAGAGATTGATTTTAAGGCATTGACTTACATAAGTATGGTGACTGGCAAGTCTGAAATCCTCAGGGCAGGCTAGAAGGATGGAAATTCTAGGAAGAAGTTGATGTTTTAAGACTGAAGGCCGTCTAAAGCCAGAATTTTCTCCTCTTCAGAAGACCTCAGCCTTTTCTCTTAATTCCTTTAACTGATTGGATGAAGACTACCTACATTATGAAGGGTGATCTGCTTTACTAAGACTCTACTAATTTAAGTGTTAATTACATCTAAAAAGTACTTTCACAAAAACAGTTAGATGGGTATTTAATCAAACAACTAGATGCCATTGCCTAGCCAAATTGATACATAAAATCAACCATCTCTTTGGATTTACATATTTTTAGAGCTCTTAACTCTACAGTCCAGCTAGACATATGGGGGGGAAAAAGGAACAGCATTTGAGAAATTGCAGTATATAAATATTACAGGATATGAAAACAGTTGGAGCTTGTGAAGAGTATAAAATACTCCTCCATTTCAGAAAGAAGAGCTTTATGAAGAAAAAGGAAACAAAAAAAATTTTCTGAAATTTGTTCATATACAATAATAATCTCCCTACTAATACTTTCTACTACTAGTAGTATGTTCTTTTCGGTGTTTCTATAAAGTTCATATCTTCTTTTATCTAATCAGAAATCCTGTGTTTTCCATCCAACCAGTCCCTTTTAGCTATGCATCAGATTATTCTAATCCAGCCTGCTTAATTAAGTGCCACTCAGAAAATTTATTTCCATAGTGATATTTTGTCATATGACTTTCCCTTTTGGCATATGAAGTCAGAATTTTTTTTAAAAGCAAGATCCCTTGTAAACAAAATATTTGTTTCTAATTTTGTATTTCTTTGTATCCTCTGTATTACTTGATATGATAACCTCTGCATAGTTATTAATCGGTAAGGATTGGCTGACTGACAGGTTCTGCTTTGGCTACATAAGGTGTTCTGAGTTCTATTCTCACATTACCTATTGATTTTTGGACATTACTACTTGATTATCTCATCAGTATCTCACACCTGACATGTTTCAAACCAATCTCCTGTTCCTTTTGAAACATTGGATGATATGGAAGAACAAAAGGACAGCCATCATGACCATCCTATATCTTCCCATATAATGATGACCTCCACACTGTCCTGTTATTTTCTTTCATCTTGTATTCCTTTGCCTCAGTGCACTTTTTCTCTCTACCATATAAATCATACTCTCTGTGCCTGGGATACTCTTCTTGATCTCTATATGGCAACTTCCTTCTTGTAATTCACCTTAAACATTATCTTCTATAAGAGGCTTTCTCTGACTAGACAGTATATCTACTATATTATTCTTTACGATATTGCCCTGTTTTAATTCTATGGCTAAAACTTACCAGTATGTCATTTTTTAAAATGTCCACACAGGACACCTGGGTGGCTCAGTCGGTTAAGTGTCCAACTTCAGCTCAGGTCATGAGCTCAAGGTCTGTAAGTTTGAGCCCTGCGCCAGGCTCTGTGCTGTCAGTTCAGAGCCCGGAGCTTGCTTTGGATTCTGTGTCTCCCTCTCTCTCTCTCTGCCCCTCCCCAACTCACGCTCTGTCTCTATCAAAAAATGAATAAACATTAAAAATTTTTTTTTCATAAATAAATAAAATGCACTCCATGCAATTCTGATACCAGAGGTCCTTTGTTCACACTTTAAAACCTTGCTGTGGATAGTAGATAAGAACAATGTGTTACCATCACACTGCATTTTTAACTTTATTTTTATATTCTTAGTTTTAACAGAAAGAAAACTTCCTCTAGAGAATTAGTGCCTTCTATTTACCAAGACTTTTTGTTAAATACTTTATAGTTGTGCTTCTCCAAATTTTACGTGCACACAAACCACTTGGAGAATCTTGTTAAAATATTCAGTAGTCCTAGAGTGGGATCCAAATTCTGCATTTCCGGAATGGATTTTATTTTTTTTAATGTTTTATTTATTTTTGAGAGAGAGAGAGAACGAGCAGGGAAGGGGCAGAGAGAGAAGGGGACAGAGGGTCCAAAGAGGGCTCTATGCCAATAGCAGAGAGCCCGACATGGGGCTCGAACTCACAAATCGTGAGATCATGACCTGAGTGAAGTTAGTCATTCAACCGACTGAGCCACCTTGGCACCCTCTGGAATGGATTTTAAAAAGTATGATTCAGTACAGCCATTGTAGAAAACAATATGGAAGTTTCTCAAAATATTAAAAACAGAACTACCATATGATCCAGCAGTTACCTTTCTGGTTATACATCAGAAGGAAGTCAAATCACTATCTTGACATATCTCTACCCCCATGTTCATTGCAGCATTATTTACAAAAGCCAAGAAATGGAAGCAACCTAAGGGTCCATCAACAGATGAATGAATAAAGAAAATGTGGTGTGTATTCACACACACATACATACACACACATACACACACACACATACACACATGATGGAATATTATTCAGCCAAAAAAAGGAAGTCCTCACGAAAGGAAAAACCAATTTATGATGAGTCTTGAAGGAACTATGCTAGATGAAATAAGTCAGAGAAGGACAAATATTGTATGATCTCATATGTGGAATCTAAAAAAATATTAATTGCTTTTCTACCCACTAACAATCAGGGAAGAAAATTAAGAAAACAATTCCATTATAATATTATCATAAAATACTTGGAAATAAATTTAGTCAAGGAAAGAAGACAGAAATGAATGAAAAGTCATTCTATGTTCATGGACTGGAAGACTTATAATATTATTAATATGACTGAAAGTGATCTACAGATCTAAGAGGACCAAAAGTATTACTGAAAGTGATGTACAGATTCAATGTAACCCATATGAAAATCCCAATAACATTTTTTTGCATAAATAGGAAAACCCATCCTAAAAATCCTATAGTTTTAATAGCAAATAAAAAAACAATCTTTAAAAAGATAGCAAATAGCAAAAATAGCAAATAGCTGAACAATAGCAAAACAGTAGCAAAATGGCAAAGAGCAAAGATAATCTTGAAAATAGCAAAAACAATCTTGAAAAAGAACAAATTTGGAAGAGTCACACTTCCTGATTTCAAAATATATTACACAGCTATAGTAATCAAAAGAATGTAGAACTAGCATAAAGACATATAGACCAATGGAATAAAATAGCCCCAAAATAAGCTCTCACATATATGATAAAATGATATTCAACAAGGATGTCAAGACCATTCAGTGGAGAAAAACAGTGTTTTCAATAAATGGTGCTGGCAAAACTTGATATCTACATATAAAAGAATGAAGCTAGACCCTTTATTTTACGCCATGTGGAAATATTAACTCAAAATGGATTAAAGATCTAAATGTAAGTGCTAAAACTATCAAACCTTTAGGAAAAAAAAAAAAAAACAGAGAAAAGCTTTATGACATTGGATTTGGTAATAATGTCTTGACTATGATACCAAAGCCCAGGCAATAAAAAGCAAAAATAGATAAATTTAACATCATCAAAATAAAAAACTTCTGTGCATCAAAGGCTACAATTACAAGACTGAAAAGACAACCCACAGAATGGGAGAGAGTATTTGCAAATCCTATAATCTGATAATGATTTAATATCCAGAATACATAAGGAACTACAAGTTAAGTATAAAAAAAAATGTTTAATGGGCAGTGACTTAAATACACATTTCTGCAAAGAAGACATACAAATGGCTAATGAATACATTAAAAGATGCTTAATTTCAGTAGTCATTAGGGAAATGCAAATCAAAACCATAATGAGACCACTTTATACCTGTCAGGATTACTATTACCAATAAACTAGAAAATAAAAGTATTGGTGAAGATATGGAGAAACTGGAACTTTTGTGCTTTGCTGGTAGGAATGTAAAATGGTACAGCTACTGTGAAAAGCAATATGACAGTTTCTTAAAAAGGTAAACAGAATTGATATATGATCCATTATTTCCACTTCAATTCCAAAAGAATTGAAAGAGGGCTCCAATATTCATATACCAATGTTCATAGTAGCACTATTCACAGTCACTAACAGGTGGAAACAATCCAAATGTCCATCAACAAATGAATGGGTAAACAAACTGTGGTATATGTACATATATACTATGCCTTAAAAAGGAAAGAAACTTTGGGGCACGTGGCTGGCTCATTCAGTTAAGTGTCCAACTTCATTTCGGCTCAGGTCATAAGCTCTCAGTTCATGAGATCAAGCCCCATGTCAGGCTCTGCAGCTGCAGTGTGGAGCCTGCTTGAGATTCTCTCTCTCCCTCTCTCTCAAAATAAATAAATAAACTTAAAAAAAAAAAGGAATGAAACATTGATACATGACATATCATGGATGAAACTTGAAAACATGCTGAATGAAATAAGCCTGACACAAAGGGAAAAATATTGGTACCATTCTACTTATCTGAGATGCCTAGAATAGGCAACTTCATAGAGACAGAAAGCAGAATGGTGGTGACTAGGGACTGGAGAAAAGAAAAAATGGAAAGTTTTTTAATGGGTACAGAGTTTCAGTTTGGCATTATAAAAAATTTCTGTACTGGTGATGCTTGCACATTGTGTATGTATTTAATGCCACCGAATGGTAACTTAAACATGGTTAAAATATTAAGTTTTATGTATATTCTGCCATAATTTAAAAAAATTAATTCTGCATGTCTAGTAAAGCCCCACGTGTTGCAGATGCTACTGGTCTTGGGACCACACTGAGCAGCAAGGACATAGTATAGAGAAAAAAGTGGAGGGGGGCATGTGAGTTCTTCAGGAGAAGGGAACATATGTTTTTAGTTCTATAAACTAGCAGCTGATACATAATGCAATCTTAACACCTTTTTCAAGGAATTTATGAAGGAGTAATTAAAGAAATACAATCTAATAGGGTAACTAAGAATTGTAATATAAGAATGTGTCAGTGAACATGATATAGATTTGAGAAAAGCAAAAAAGAAAATTAAAGACACTACAGATCTTTAAAAATTATTTCTTTGGCTCAGTGGGGGTGTTTTTTGCTCACTTTGTTTCCCATGTGCAGTATGGCATGAAGAACATTGTGTGCTTTACCTGGAAAGTCACCATTGTCATAATCAGATATTACAGCATGATCAGAAAATAAGCTTAGTAAAGCACAGTTTAAGAGTACACTTAGGTATTTGCTGAGGAGAGAAACCACACACAATTTTGGTTTAAATGAACGGATCATGCACTCACTGAGGTAAGCCCAAATTGTTTTGATTTCTTTTTATGAATTTGTAAGGTTTTTAGTATAGCTAAACTTCCGTAAAATTCAAATGATTGGTAGAGTCTATTTTATTATTTCCCTTACATATATGTCAAATAACTGGAGATAATGTAAAGTCAAGTATGGCAGTTGTAAATATTTCTTATGTGAAATTATGACCATTGATTTATGAAAAAGGAAAAGTATGCCAATGTATTCATATCATGCTTTATTTATCAGCCACTAAAAATTGACTCATTGAGCCTTATTCCTTCATGGAGAAGCTTACTATTAAAAATGGTACTGTTTGTTTGTTTGCTTTTTTCAGACACTTGGGTAATATTTCATTAGTAACTCTACTCTACAATTTAAATCCATACTATTTATAATTATCTCAATATAGGTAATATGGTATATTTCCTAACAAGATTCAGTCAAAATATCTCTACATTTGCAATGAAATGAAAATTTATGTACATAATTCCAATCTTAAGACAGGCTAAGATTCTGAAGTGTCATCCCAAGGAAGTATACATTATTCTTAATATAATTTTAATGATGAATGGGTTTTCAAAATATTCTAATTTTTTGATAACTGTACATGAGAGAAGCTCTAACTTGCTTATATTTGGTAAATTAGATACCGTATTCCTTCAAACTGGTGGCTAATATGGGTGCCTAGCTGGCTCAGTTGGCTAAGAGGCAGACTTTAGCCCAGGTTATGATCTCACGATTCATGAGTTTGAGCCCTGCATCCGGCTCTGTGCTGACAGCTCAGAGCCTGGAGCCTGCTTTGGCATCTGTGTCTTCTTCTCTGTCTCTGCCCCTACCCTGGCTTGCGCACGCTCTCTCTCCCTCCCTCCCTCCCTCCCTCTCTCTCTCTCTCTCTCATAAATAAACATTAAAAACAAATTTCAAACTGCTGGCTAACAGAAACTGTTGCCTCAACTTTTTAAAAAATGTTTATTTATTTTGAGAGAAAGAGTGCTAGTGGGGGAGGAGCAGAGAGAGAGAGGGAGAGAGAGAATCCCAGGCAAGCTCCATGCAGTCAGCAGAGCCCAACGCGGGGCTCCATCTCATGAAATGTGAGACCATGACCTGAGCAGAAATCCAGTCGGTTGCTTAACTGACTGAGCCATCCAGGTGCCCCCTGTTTCATCAACTTTTTATAGAGAAAACTAAATATGAGATACATTTAAAAGTGTCATGAATTACAATCAAATCGGTGGCAGTGTAGGAATACAATCCAGTGTCCTGAAAAAACATGGATTGTGCACAGGATCTGGCTTTCCTTTTATTTCATTTCTAGAATTTTTATTAGCTTCAAATCTAAGCTGAGAATAAAGCAGCAAAACTGTAAATTCAATGATAAAATCTGAATAAATGAGCTACCTAACCAGATACTTCAATTAGGGTGCAGAGTGGGACGGCAGGGTGAAACTCAGCATCAATACTTTTTCAGAAGCTGTTAGGGATGTAAAGAATGCATGGTCATGATATATTTATTAATATTTCAGAAGAATTAAATTGTGAAAAGATGGCAAATTCTGAAAGAGCTGAAGAGATGCAAGAAAATTATCTGAGAAACGGGTAAGCTTTGTCTAGATTCTACTGAAAGCCTTCTGCAATTTCAGATATGCTTTATCCTTTTCAAAGCTATAGCAAAAATGTTTGTAATTTTTTCCAAAAATAGCAGTGCTATTTTTGTGCTGGAATTCAACATAATCAGTGAATTTCTTTTAGCTTACCAGTACAAGAGAAGAAATACCTGAATATTTTCAATTCAGTTCTCTAGGGATCCTTCAGTCCATGTGGTACATTTAATGCAGGAAAATACTGGATTCTGATTATTTTTTCACTGAATAGATGTCTGTGTGTTTATGTATGTTTGTATGTTATAAAAATTTCCTATACCTATAATCCATTAATTTACAGATTTAAAATTGAAATAGCTTAAAGTCTATTTGTTTCACTTTTATTATAATAATGGCGTTACAATTAGATGTATAAGCTGTAAAAGTCAAGAGGACCTCTTTTGATGGCTTGTTTCCTTAATGCAGGGCTACAAATAGCCAGAAAGGCAGTTCCCACCATATCTCCTCATGTACTATTTTCTGCTTTAAATTCTGGTAGAAAAGAGACTTTCAAAAGACCACCCAAACCCTCCTTCAGAGGCTTTTCATGAAGGTCAATGAAAGACAGAAATATTTCCCTGAAACAAATTTGAAAACAGAGCTTACTGAGTCTTAGCTAAAATCAGCATTTGTTGGGGGGATGTGGGGAGTTCATGGCTGGCTCAGTCAAGAGGAGCATGCCACTCTTGATCTCAGAGTCATGAGTTTGAACCCCATGTTGGAGGTAGAGATTACTTAAATAATAAAATAAAAACTTTCAAATCAGCATTTGAGGTAAAGGAAGGGCTTTACAATCTTAAAGCACTTGTTGTCATCTGTGAAACATCTCAGAACAAAATGGCCCAGTATTTAAATGAATTTTTAACCTCAGAGGGAATAAAATTAAGTGACTTGACATTTATCAAAGCTGATGGAGCTACGTTACAAAGCTGGAGAGGAGAGTCAGAAGTTCATCCTTCTGTGATGTCTTTTTTCGAAAACTTAATGTTGCCCTCTAGTCTTCCTTTAATGTATAAGAATGTTGTATGTGTATGTGTCTTTAATTGACAGATTTCTGTGAAAGCAATGAATAAAACCTATAGTTTTCATCTGGACTTGAAATGTGAGCTAAGAAAGGAAATTTTCAGTGGGGGACAAAATTCATGTTATACTTATTTAATGCATACTTAATAGTACTTCTTTCATTAAAAGCTTACATTTCCTCTTGTTACAAATCTTAAAAATTCCAATCTACCACCTTATACCCATTAAGATGTATGCTATTAAAAATAATAATTAAAAAACAAAATATAACATAGCAAGTATTGGTGAGTATGTAGAAAATCCTTGTGCATGGTTGATAGGAATATAAAATAGTGCAGCTGCTATGGAAAACAGTATGATGGTTCCTCAAAAAATTAAAAATAATCATGTGATCCAGCAATTTTGATCTTAGTTATTTACCCAAAAGAATTGAAAGTGGGGATTTGAAAAGATACTTGTATACCCATATTCATAGCAGCATTATTCATAGTAGGCAAAGAGTAGAAGCTTTGAACTAAGTAGAAGCTTAGAACACTCTGAAAGTGTTCATTGACTGATGAGTGGATGGATGGATAAATAAAATATGTTATATACATACAATGGAATAGTAATCAGCCTTAAAAAGGAGAAAAATTCTGACATGTGCTGCAACATAGATAAACATTGAAGGTATTTAACCCTACAGAATAGGGTGAATAAACCCTACAGAAAAGAACAAGATACTATATAGTCCTACTTACATGAGGCACCTAAGGTAGTCAGATTCATAGAGAGAGAAAATAGAATGGTAGTTGCCAGAAGCTAGGGCCAAGAGAGAAGAAGGGGAATTACTGTTTAATGGGTATAGAGTCAGTTTTTCAAGATAAAAGTTCTGTGGATGGATGGTGGTGATGGGAGCACCATATGAATGTACTTAACTAACCGCAATTAAAAAATTTCTATTCCAGAGGTTTGCCTTCACTTGTTATCCTAACTAATGTAGACATAGCCAGTGACAACTTAGTTTTCCCATTGATTATGATAAAAACCTTGTACTGTATATCCTTAAGCGTGTTTTTAAAATTTCATTGTTGATGCGGATTTGCTATCAAGAGTAAGATTTGATAGTTAGGAACAATTTTAACTGGAAAAATCTGCAGTTATATTTACATTGTAACCTTTCCATCGTCAACATTTATTTTCCAGAAAACTACAAGAACTCTCCAAAGTAAGAAAACAAATTGTTGGACCTATTGAGATAGTAAGTGAAATCAGTTAAAAAGTACATATATCATACAATTTTAGGGAATTGTTAGTAGTGCTTAAAATGATTGATAGTTCACATCTATTGTGGGGGGAAGAAGGGTAATTTTATAAGTAATTAAAATATTACCTCTCATAGGAAAAAATATAATTAACCCAACGTTTCCATAATAAGGGATAAGAAAAAAAGCACAGTATTTACACAATGATCCCAATTTTGCAAAAAAAAAAAAAAAAAAAAAAAAAGTGTGTGCATGTGTGTGTGATGCATACATTGATAAAAGTCGCTTGGTTATTTTCAAAGTATATAAATTCTTTTAAATAAAAAAATAATTATGTAAATATTTTACAAAACATATACCTAAAAAAAGTATGTTAGCATATGTCTTTAGGATTATGTTCAAGGACCATTTTCAGGAATGTGTTCCCAAAACAATTCCTCTACCTACTCTAATCTGTATGTCATTCTGGCTATCAGTATCATTAGAAATTCACACAAAACAGTACCTGCTTTTTCAAAAGTCAAATTCTAAAAATCCTGGGAAGTAGCAGAACATGACAAACTTTATCAAAGACATAACACACTGTTATGGAGGAAGGTGGATGAACAGATGCCCTCTTATCATCTGTAGTACCAAGTACAATACTGTGGCAGTTACTCCATAAATATTTATTAGCTATCATATGAATAAATGGTAATACATTAAATTTTTTCAGTCTCCACTCATAAAATATGTACTAAGTTCCTCTTGCTTTTATACAAATCTAATTTCATTTCAGTACCACTATACATTTTATCTTGACCTCTCAGTAAGATAAATAATCCATATTTTCAAGTTTTGTTCATGTTTTTGTTTTGGAATAGCATTGTTGGGATCTGCTATAGAATAGAATATAAAGCATTCAGTATTTGGCTTTCAATGATTTCTTTCTTCTCTTTTTCAATTATCTTTTTCTTATTCCAAACAGACTTACAAATTATTATTATAAATAAGTTTATAGAATAGATACTGCCCCAGCTAGAAAAAAAATCAAAGGAATTTAAATAAGAATGAAAAATATAATTTATTATATTTGGTGAACTAATTTTTACCACATGGTTACCATTCACTGCACTTACTTTTATCATTGCTATGATGTTGATAAACCTAAAGAATTGAAAGTTTGAAGTTCAACTGTCCATAAGCCAAGATATTGTCATTGCAGTGTTTCAAAATATATTAATTTATTTTAGAATCAACCAAATGGAAGGAAGTTTCTGATTCATACCCACATCTATCTGACCTGTGTCATAGATGCATAATTTGTACAGATTTTGCTACTTTATTTTTTTAATTTTTAAAAAATCTTTTAAATGTTTATTTTAGAGATAGAGCTACTTTATAGCAACTTCTTCAACAACCAGCAACAACTTCTTCAAAATACATTGTAAATCATTAATATCAGGGATCCTTTTTTTAATTTTATATATAAAATACTTTTCCATGATTTTACACATTTATTGAGTCTCTTAATTTATGAAATAACATTTACTTGATGGCAAAAAACTGTAGGTTGGTTTTATTTTTGTTTTTTACAGCTGTAATGCTACTATGTTTTGTTTTCCTCAGTTTCGCTTTGCTGACAGACTGGACATCACACTCATGATCCTGGGATTACTGGCATCACTGGTAAACGGAGCCTGTCTTCCTGTAATGTCACTGATTTTAGGAGAAATGAGTGATAACCTTATTAGTGGATGTCTAGTCAAAACCAATACAAGTGAGCACAGTATTTACTTTTCTATGTTTCTGGGGACTCAAAAGCATTAAATAAAACAAACAGAGAGCTCATAATACAGATTTGTATATTGTCAAACAATATCTACATGATATGTATATAAGTCTTTATTCTTCCATATTGCCAGGGACTAAAGAACCAAAGTCTGTATTAGTATTTGTCAAAGAAACAGAACCAAAAGGATGTGAGTGCATGTGTATATATTTATAGAGAGAAAGAGAAAGAAATTTTTGTTAAGGAATTGGTTCATGCCATTATGGAAGCTGATATATACAAAATCTGCCAGGTGGGCCAGCAGGCTGAAGACCCAGAAGAGAACCATTGTTGCAGTTCAAGTCCAAAAGCCATTTCCGTTCATAGTATATAAAAATCATCTGAGGGGCACCTGGGTGATTCAGTTGGTTGAGCACCCAACTCTTGATTTCGGCTTAGGCCATGATCCCAGGGTCATGGGATCGAGCCCCAAGTCAGGCTTTGTGCTGAGCGTGGAGCCTGCTTGAGATTCTGTCTCTCTCCCTCTGCCCCTCTCCCTCACTTGCTTTCTCTCTCAAAAAAAAAAAATCATCTGAGACTGAGTGTACCTCAACTTGTCTCTCCAGGAAATTAAATAATTTCCTATCAAAAGTGATCATCATATCGTGATTTAATCAAAGGCTTGAGCCATTTCAGGGCACTTATTTATAATACACACTTTATTATTTTTTTAATGTTTATTTATTTTCGAGAGAGAGAGAGAGGAGGGAAAGCATGAGCAGGGGACAGGCAGAAAGAGCCAGAGACATGGAATCTGAAGCAAGCTCCAGGCTCTGAGCTGTCAGCACAGAGCCTGACAGGGGGCTCAAACTCACTAGCCATGAAATCATGACCTCAGGTGAAGTCAGACGCTTAACTGACTGAGCCACCCAGGAACCCCCATAATACACACTTTAAAAAGAAGAAATCAAAAGTGACAAAATCTCTCAGATAACTGCTTCAAGTTTCATTAATAGTATATAGACATGCATGGGATTGTAGAACATAATGCAGCAAGGAAGCCAAAATGAGCATGCAGAAAATTACGATACTAGAGACAAATACCCTGAATAAAGATAGGAGGGAAATCTAATAATCAGGCATAGGGGAAAAGGTGTTTTTATATTTCCCATAGTTATAGATGTCTTTCATGTATCATTACCTTTGTAGTATCCTATTTCAGGGTCGTGTTCTTCAAGGTAACATTCTTTAGAGGTAAATCCAGTAATTTTATGCACTGACATAGTATCCATAGCCTTTTTTTTTAATCTGAAGGATATTAAAAATATTAGTAATTCCCTGATTTTATGTTTTCCACAAATTATACAATAAGAAGCATCCTTGTAGCTGTTTATTATAACTGAGATAAATGTGTCATTAAAACTTGGACTGTCTTTTAGACATAAGCCTAGCTTTATATACTGTACTTCCCCTCTCTGTCCTATTTAAATTTACATACTAACATATATCCTCTTGTTTTCCACCTAAAGGCTAATCTTTTAAGTGTCCTAGTCTTGTTTGAGCAGGATAAAGCCATTGCTTCCACTTCTTTGTCTTTTCATGTGATGATCTCCTGTCTACACAATTAATTTTTAGTATTTTAATGATAGAAGATAAATTAAGGATGCTATTCTGTTTGTTAAACAACTGAAGCCACCAATTCACTGAGTAAATATTTATTGACTGCCAACTGTGTCTCTCTCCAAATGAATGAGTGAAGGAAAGAAGGAGGGAAGGAACAATCTAGCAACCTAAGCCAATATGCTTAGGAATATTCATTTTGTTAGAGCTACTCTATAATTGATTCTCTTACCAGCTTTAGACAGGATGGGCAGAACATAACTACTGATATTGCTTTGAATTTTGACTTTTGATTTTGGTTAGGCCTTCTCCAGGTTTTTTAAATTTCATTGTGTTGTTTGTCAAATGTGGTGAACGTTTACCAAACCATACCAAAAGAGGTTTGGTAAAGGTTTAGATAAATACATGGATACTATTGGTACAGCATATTATTAAAGAGAAGTGAGGACATTAAATTATATACCTTCAACTTAACATTGATTTTCTGGAGAAATGTAGAAGAGGATTATTTGCTCCAACAAATGAAAATATGAATAATAACTGTCACTGATCAAGGGCCCATTTTTGTGCCAGCACTTAACTTTTGCATATGCTACCTCTATTACTATAATCTCCAAAATGAGAATATGCCATTTTTATGTGATTTTAGGTACCATTTTTACGAAAAATGTTTATTCTCTTAATTAGCTCAGTTAATTTCATTAAAACTTTCCACTAGAGTTTAGTACTTCTGTATTAATTCTAATATGTGGAATAAATTTCTTTAAAATGTTTTCTTACCATAATTCCATAAATGGAATAAGGAAAAGATTATTGTTCGCATATAAAGATCATAGACATTATCATATGTGATGATGGTGCAGTTATGTAAAAGATGAACAGATGAGATGTCTAGAATTCATTTCAAATGTTTATTGAAAAAGTTTTAAGAAAGAAAATTATGATAGTGGATAGTGGATATTGACCACTGTTTTGTGCTGTTTGTGAAATCACAACCTTGATATAATAATTAATGTATGGTGTATTTTTTACCAGAAGATGTATAGAAAAGTGTACATGTAGAGGCGCCTGGGTGGCTCAATATTTTGGGCATCTGACTTTTGATTTCGGCTCAGGTCATGATTTCATGGTCGTGGAATCGAGCCCTGTGTTGTGAATCCCATGGGATTCTCTCCCTGTCCCTCTTCTGCTCATTTTCCCTTCTCTCTCTCTCTCTCTCTCTCTCTCTCTCTCTCAAATAAACTTAAAAAAAAACTCTTAGAAGAGTTTACATATAAAATTTATAATCCAAAGATTATTTTAAATACTGTTTTATTATGTTGCTATCCTTGTTTCACCCAACATATTTCAATGAGCTTCACTTAAATTTTTACCATGACTGTTACTTCTAGAATTTTTCACATGTGTTCCTGCTTTTCTTGGACTTTCTAAATTATTCCCTGGGATATCTCAAACTGAATTCTAAATGCATAATCTCAGCAGGAAAGATGAATTCTATTACTATTACTTACACAACTTTTGTCTGGAATCAGAGATGTCCTAAAGAATTTTTTCCAGATATGAGATACATAGTTAATATTTCCTTACAATTTTTCATATTGCACGAGTTCTTTTTGAGAGGAGCAATAATAGTTTCAAACTTTAGGTTAAAGAATAGAAAGTTAAGATGATCATAAACCATAAGATATTAAGTCCATTTTCTTGAGGGTGCATTATATTTCATTTGGAGGGCTATGTATGAAACAGTGTGGCCAATTATAAATTAATTGCCTTCATAATTTAAAAAACTGTGTTACAGCAAATCACCAGAATTGTACTCAGTCTCAAGAGAAGCTGAATGAAGATATTACTGTGTAAGTAATGTTAATGTGTTACTGTGTAAGTAATGTAAAATATCAGTATCATGTTTATTGCACGCTGCTTTATTCAGTACTTACAAGAAAAAAACTAAGGTTTCATCATTAATATTACATATAAGTGATTAAAGCAAATGTGTCCTTTTCTTTTTTTTTAATATTTATTTATTTTTGAAAGAGAGAGAGAGACAGACTGTGCGTGAGGGAGGGGTAGGGAGAGAGGGAGACACAGAATCCGAAGCAGGCTCCAGGCTCCGTGCCATCAGCAGGGATCCCAATGCGGGGCTTGAACCCACAAACCACGATATCATGACCTGAGACTAAGTCAGACGCTCAACAAACTGAGCCACCCAGGCACACCCCATAAATGTGTCCTTTTCTTTCATTGGATATACAAAATAGAGTTATTATATAATTTTTCTTCTATTTGAAAGTCACTAAGTTCATAAGCCTTAAATTGTATTTGACAGAATTGTCATCAGTAGAAAATTCATTTTGAGATTTGTATTTTTAGACAAATTTTGCCTTCTAGAACTGAAGGTACATATCCTAAAGACTAAAGAACTTATTTTTTCTTTTTTTCAAATTACTTTCCTTACAAATCTTAGAGAAAAATGCTACTTCTGTAAACCTTAAACACCAAAAATCATGTGCAACAAATACTAAAAATAGTAAAATAATTGTTTAAATGTTTATTTATTTTGAGAGGGAGAAAGAGAGAGAGTGTAAGTGGGGGAGGGGCAGAGAGAGAGAGAGAGAGAGAGAGAGAGAGAGAGAATCCCAAGCAGGCTCCATGCTGTCAACACAGAGCCCAACACAGGACTTGAACTCACGAACCATGAGATCATGACCTGAGCCAAAATCAGGAGTATGACACTTAATCAACTGAGCCACCCAGCTGCTCAAATAATGAAATAATTTTAAAAACAATAACAGTAAAGTTTTATTGACTAATTTTGGAGACTAATTATTGAGACTATTATGGTGATGTTGTATTCAAACTAAAAATTGTAAAGTCTGAAGTAAATAATTTATAAGGGCATTCAGTTTTTGTGTTTTATATATTAAATGGTATCATTTCCTGTTATGTGTTGACTTTGTTAAAGTGAAGCTGTTTATTGAGTATATTCAATGGACTTAGTAGTGTCTCACTAAAATTATGAGAGTTTTTGCTACGGACCTAAGTGATCCCTCATTTTACTCCCAAAAGTGAATCCTACATGTTGCACAACACAAGGGACACCTATCACATTGCAGTGAAACTCTCTGGGCCATAATCCTTGACCTGCCCTGTCCAATATGTTAGCCACAGCTACATATGCCTATTTGAATTTGAATTAATTAAAATTGAATAAAATTACATATTTAGTTCCTCATTTTCAGTCACAGTTCAAGTGTTCAATAGCCACATTTGGCTGGTGTCATCTTGTCTATCACAGATATGGAATATTTTCTTTGACACAATAAGTTGTATTGGACAGCATACAGTGTAAATGGCACCCCCTCCAGTTGTACTTTGCTGCAGCCTGAACTCTCTTTGAATGTTGATTCTGTTTTTTAGCAACTCTTACATAAAATTTCTTTATAGTGGGTCTTTTGAAAATTCCTTGTTGAGATCCAGTGTATTGCCTTTTACTGAATTCTATTCTTACAGTATTAAATTGAGGTTCTGATGTATAATGATGAGGTTTGAGCTTTTTACAAAGAATTTTGGAATTTTGAAAAATAGTAGCATCCATTTAAAGAACAGATAATAAAAGGGAGAATAAAATGAAGAGATATGTCTGCATACAGTTATTAAAAGACTTTGAAATTTACAAAGAAACATTCTTAACATTTTTGATCTGTTGTATTTGTTATGCTATTGTTCCTCAAACCAGTGTTCTGTTTTGGGATATTTGAGATACGTGAAGAGAAAAGATTTCATGGTCAAACTGATTTTGACAATATCATATGACAACCTCCTTTTGGATATACATAGGACAGATAAGTGTGGTAAAGGTCCATTTATTGCCAGTTATTACTATTTGACTATAAAACCCATTTTTCCCCAAACACCTAGTAACATCCTGTGGAACTAATGTTTTGATGAACACATTTCTGAGAATCATTACTTTATATCCTCTTTTTTGGATGAGGATAAGGTAAAAATACTTCTTTCAGCTATAATCATCAGGAACCAAAGAATTTTATTCTACCTATGTTATTATCTACAGATAATGACTCATAGCTTTATATAAGTTTAATGTTTTTGATGTTCAGCCTGTATCCTTATTTTATTTACCAAATATTCTGAAAATAATTGAATATTTTCTTGTCGAGTCCAAATCATAATGATTAAATAGTCCCAAGATGATTGATGATAAATATGATGCCCCCTCGTCTGTCAAGGGTTAATTAATTAATTCTGTATGAACTTTTAAGCAAGTTGTTCCCTCCTTTTTGCTACTTCTAATATATCTTTCATAATCTACTTGAAAATGAAGGGGCAAACTAGATTACCAAGGCTCTGTTAGATTTACTTCAGTTGCATTTAATGTAAAACCCATGGTAATAGTTGTTTAACCATGATAGAAATTTATTTCTCTTACATGTAAATATCTGAAAGTTGGTAGTCTAAGGATGAAATATGGTTCAAAAGGCATTAGGGACTCAGCATCCTTCTGTCTTTGTTCTAGTCATAGGACCACATCCATTTTAGCTGGGCATATTGCCACTTCAAATAAAATGAAGGTTCTCTTATTTAGAAGGAAGATCAAACCGGATATTGGCTGATAGATTAAGTAGATAGCAAATTCTGCTGCATCAAGTAAGGACCTAGAATAATTCCTAAATTGTGTAAAATGGGACTGTTAATATGTGGTACATTTTAAAAGGAGGTGAGTATTCATAGTTAATTGGTCTGAGACATCCTGCATTGAACAAAGTTAATATCTTTAGTTTTTGATTTCTTGATATGTTCACATGTTTCCAAGGAAGAATGACACTAGGTATACAGGGTTTCCTGAATCTATTTGAGAATGCTTTCTCCTCAGAAATATTGCTAGAGTGATTCAGATCATATATTCAGGATTCATATCATGGGTTCAGGATTAAGGTGATGGATTTTTAACCACTTTTTAACTATGGAACCTGTTGGGGAGCTTCTGTAAGCTTCAGTTTCTTCATATGCAAAATGAAATATTAATACTTCCTGAAGATTCAATGATACTCAGATATGTCAAGGGCCTGACATAATATTTAACACAAAATAAATGCTCAATAAATGAAGCTATTAAATAAGCCTTAATTTGCATGTGGTTTTGAATCAGAAGACTTAGACCATGAAGGTAGTTTCATTTACTGGCGCAAAATAAAGTACCTCGACTTTGGGACTACTGGGGCTTCTTCTTCTGGGTCCCAGGTAGTTTGGAAGTTTGATTACTAGATAAATGAGAGGTAATAACTATAGTATCTTCAATTTGCAATAAATTGAATGTGTTATTTTCTTTGTTCTTAAGGAAAAGTCTATTAAAAAGTGAATCAGTGCTTCTGTAAAAATTATTTTAATTACCTTTTCTGATTAAATGCTTAATATTTTCATTGTACATAACATGAAAAGAAAAAATGCACGAAGAAAATTAAATCACTTATAATCCTGCCACTAATGGATAATAAACATTAGTTTTGTTTTTATTATTATAATATTTTTACATGTATGAGTACACATACATAATTTTAATATAATTAGAATTATAGTGTTTATATGATTTTAATAGCTTTATTGAGGCATAATTTACTTATAAAACTCACCAGTTTTAACTGTACACTTCAATGATTTTTAGTAAACTGACAGAGTTGTGCAACCATCATGACAATCTGTTTTTAGAACACTTCCATCATTCTGTAAAGATCCCTTCCTCACAGTCAGTCTGCATTCCCACACCCAGCCCCAGCCAACCACTTATCTGCTCTCTATCTCTAAAGATTTACATTTAGGACATTGCATGTGCATGGAAACATAATATGTAGGGCACCTGGCTTCTTTTATTTATTAGCATAGTGGTTTTTTTAATGTTTATTTATATTTGAGAGAGAGAGAGAGAGGGAGGGTGACAATGCATAAGTGGGGGGTGGGGGGTAGAGAGAGATGGAGACGCAGGATTCTGTGTCATTAAAAAAAAAAAAAAAGGCTTGAGTCATTCCAGGGCACTTATCTATAATACACACTTCATTTTGTTTATTTTTTTTAATGTTTATTTATTTTTGAGAGAGAGAGAGACAGAGAACAAGCAGGGGACAGCCAGAGAGAGCCAGAGACACAGAATCTGAAGCAAGCTCCAGGCTCTGAGCTGTCAGCACAGAGCTCCACGCAGGGCTCGAACTCACAAGCCATGAGATCATGACCTGAGCCAAAGTCAAATGCTTAACCCACTGAGCCAGCATAGTGTTTTTGAGTTTCATCCATGTTGTAACATGTATTAGTAGTTTATTCCTTTTTATTGCTTAGTAGTAATCCATTTCAGGGGTACACATTTTTTTTTTATCTATTTACCAGGTGATGGGCGCTTAGATTGTTTCTGGTTTTTTACTATTTTAAAAATAATGCTTCTATTAACATCAGTATAGTTATCTTTGTGTGTATATATGTTTTTATTTCTCTTGGGTGGTTACCTAGGTGGAATTGCTGGGTCATATGGTAAGTTTATGTTTAGCTTTTAAAGAAACTGCCAAACCATTTCCAAACTGGCTACACCATTTTGCTTTTTCACCAACAATGTATATGGATTCCAATTTCTCCACATCCTTGTCAACATTTGTTTATTGTCTGTCTTTTTTATTATAGTCTTGGTAATAGGTGTCAAGTGGTATCATATTGTGGCTTTAACTTGCATTTCTCTAGTGACTAATAATGAGAAGTTTTTTTCAATACATTTTAAGCATTCATATATTTTCTTTGGTTAAATGTTCAAATATTTAGACTATTTTTAATTGTGCCTTTTCTTATTATTGAATTATGAGAGTTCTATTTTATAAGTTCTGGGATACAAGTTTTTTGTCATATGTATGATTGGCAAGTTTTTTCTTCCAGTTTATGGCTAGCCTTTTCATTTTATTAAAGGTTTCTTTTGAAACACAAAAATTTTAAGTTTTGATGATGAGGTAAAATTTATCAGGTTTTTTTCTTTTATGGATTGTGCCTTTGGATTTGAGAATTCTTTGCCTAACCCAAGATCTTGAAGATATTCTCCTACGTTTTCTTCTAGGACTTTGAATATTTTAGCTTTTATACTTAGGTCTATGGTCCATTTTCAGTTTATTTTTGTGACTGTTATGAGGTAAGATTCTAACTTTTCTGCATGTGACTATATCCATTTGTCCCAAGCACTAAGTCCTTGAAAAATTTATCTATTCTCCTTTCTCAATTTCCTTGGCACCTTTGCTAAAAATCAGCTGTCCAAATGTAAAGGTTTCTGTTCTGTCAGTTTTGTTGCATTTATTGATATGTTTGTTCTTATGCTAGTATCACACTGTTTTGATTAGTATAGTTTTAGAGAATGAATGGATAAATAAACAAACAAACAAATAAATAAATAAAATCAGGAAATGTAAGTCCTCCAACTTTGTTCCTTTTAAAAATCATTTTGGCTCTTCTGAGTTCTCTTCATTTCTACATACATTTTAGGATCATCTTGCCAATTTCTGCCAAATAGCCTACTGGGATTTTTGAGAGGGATTGCATTGATCAGTTGGATTGCATAAATCAGTTTGGGGATATTGTCACCTTGAAAACATTTTTGAGTCTTCTAATCCATGAACATGGATTACCTCTCAATTTTTTTAGATCTTTAATTTTTCCAAACAATGTTTTATAATTTCCAGTGTGCAGATCTTGCATTTCTTCTTCTCATTTGTCTTTACAACCCATTTTTACTTATAATATTATAAACATTTTCCCCACAACATTAAAAAAAATCAGTAAGGTGATTTTTATTAAACCTCTAGTGTTTTATGCTGTCCTTATAAAGCCTCTCATTAGAAAACATCCTGTTCTGTTTATTTGCAATATTTTTGTTTTATTAAAGTTGTCACGAATACTGAATTAGAAATATTAAACTGTTGTTCCTAGGTTAAACACAGGGTTAATTAAGTTCCTGTGAGCCTCTGGTCACAACATTTTCATCAGTCAACACATAACCTCATTTTGTGCGTATTAACGTTTAAAGACATCTTATCTAATATATATTGTTGACTCATTAATATTGAACTGATAGTCAATAGCACTATAACTCACGCCTACACGACACTTATCTAACACATATATTTTCTCCATAGGACACACCACAGCCTTCTTACACTTAGAAACACTAGATAGCCCTTCAGCATGCTGCTTAAGAGTCATTTTAAATAGTGAAATCATCAAGAAAAAATACAAAAATTAGAAAAACGTGGTACTACATATGCCACAAAAAATGACACTTGTTTACAATGTGAGAACTAAAACAAGCAGGCAGAGTGTTGCCTTGTTCAACTTCAGCTGGGATCATCTTTGTTGAGCAACTCAAATTTTTTGGCACTCTATGCATGTCCATGAGTAACAATGAAAACATCTGAGTATTCATTTCAGGGTTAAAAATAAGCCTTAGTGAGCACACAGATTTGCCAACACAGAATCTGGGAATAATGGGGATCAGTTGAATGTTTCTCTCTGTTTTCCTTAGTACTTCACTTTCCTGGCTTTCCACCGACCTCCTTGGCCACTCCTCAGCTTTCTTTGCAGGTTCTTTCTCTTCACCCCAAACTACCATGTTTGGAGAGTACCTGAGCTCATTCCTTGGTCCTCTTATTTTATCTGCATTTAACTCGCACACACACACTTTCTCTCTCTCCCTCTGTGGGTGGTCTCAGTCAATCCTTTAATTACCACTTGTAAGCTTAATGCCTTTCAAATTTACATCTCTAGCCTAGACCCTGTTCCAAGTACTCCTAACTCTCATTTTCAGCTTCTTACTTGATCTCCACTTTGATGTTTACTAAGCATCTCAGTCTTAAAATATCTAAATCAAAACCCTTGATATCTCCTACAGATCTGTTCCATCCCCAGCCATCAATGGCTGTACATGGCACACCTTTCACCCAGTTGCTCAAATCAAAATCTAAGTAGTTATCTTTAATTTCTCCCCTTCCTACATTCCTCGCATCCAATACATTGGCAATTCCAGTTTGTTGTATTTCAAAAATATAACTAGAATCTTTCCACTTCTTTATACTTAAGCTGCATCTTTATCCAAGGCCCTATCCTTCTCACGTTGGCCATTGCAATACCCTCCTAACTAAACTGTCTGCTTCCATTGCTTTCATTTCCATTCATTCTCCATAGAGGGGCCAGCTGATCTTTTTAAAAGTTGAACTGATAAGGTCATCCCATGCTTAGATCTTCCAATGGTCTACTTCTTCTCTTAAAATAAAATCTGTGCAATGCACCATGGTCACCCTACAATATTTGCTAAATTCTCTGGCCTAATCATTTCATACCACTTTGGAGTTCTTTTGTTCCTGGAACATGCTAAGCTTTTTTCTGCCTCAGACCTTATTGTTCTTCTTTTCCCTAGAATACACTCTTCTTGCTATTTTTATGTGTGGCTCCATTTTACCTTTTGTATCCCAGCTCTAATATCACTTCCTCAAAAAATGTTTTCTTAACCACTCTATTTGCACCAGCTCTCCCGACTCACCTTTACCCATTCGTTAGTCTGTGACTTATCACCCTGTTTATTTCCCTCATAGAACCACCTGACATTATTTTTCTATGTGTATTGTCTGTCTCCTCCCACCAGAATGTAAATTTTTCATGAATAGGGCCTTATCATCTTGCTCATGACTATATCTCTAAAACCTCACATATAGAAGGTACCCAGTATACATTTTTTAAATGACTGCATTTATCTGGTCTAGTGCTAGATTGTTTTCAGCTTTTCTTTATTGTTGTTAATGCTAACATGACCATCCATCTAGATTAATCTTTTTTATATATTTCCTTATGGTAAATTCCTGAAGTTGAATTTTATATTTAATAGTATATATATATATATATATATATATATATATATATATATATAATATTTTATACACTGTTTTTTGACTACTTTCATTTCTTTATCCACCTGTTCCACATACAGCTATCTTAATTATGTCAATGTAACTTTTCAAATGAAAATTTTAAAAATTACGAAAGAAGATATAAATAACAAATGTTTTAAAATACTAATTTCTACTAGTAATGTAAGAAAGACATATTCTAGACTAGGGAAACCTAAATTTTTATATTCAGTGTATTTTATTTCTTCTTATGGAGGTTTATTTTTAGTTATTTTATAGGCTAAAGCACAAATTCTCTCAATCAAATATTATGGTAGATTTCTTTTGTTGTTGTTGTTGATAACAAAGGGAAAAAACTGTACTTGAGTCTCACTAATGTTTCCAATAATCTTTTTTCAGGTTGACCCTATATTATATTGGAATTGGAGTTGCTGCCTTGGTTTTTGGCTACATGCAGATTTCCTTTTGGGTTATGACTGCAGCACGACAGACCAAAAGAATTCGAAAACAGTTTTTCCATTCAATTTTGGCACAGGACATGAGCTGGTTTGATGGTTGTGACATTGGTGAACTTAACACTCGTATGACTGAGTAAGAGGATGGATTTGTAGTATATCAACTTTGTTTCCATATATGATATATCAATGACTTAAATGCATTTATTTATTTGTTTCAGTGACATCAACAAAATCAATGATGGTATTGGAGACAAGATTGCTCTGTTGTTTCAAAACATGTCTACTTTTTCTATTGGCCTGGCGATTGGTTTGGTCAAGGGCTGGAAACTCACCCTGGTGACTCTCTCCACATCACCTCTTATAATTGCTTCAGCAGCCATGTTTTCTAAGGTAGGCAAGATGGCTAATGCAGTGTTGACTGGAAGCAAGAATATGAACTAGGTTTTTTATCAAGTTTGTCAAAAAAGTCATTTCTATTCACTTCCTATGTCTAAAAATAGGGATGTTATGCATCACAAATACTTTTGATTTTGTTCACTATTAATCACCCTTTTGTCTTCAAGTTATTTGGCTACAATGAGGTTAGTTACTAACATTAAAGAGGTTACTAACATTAAAAAACATTCCTCTTCGGGAACCTGGGTGGCTCAATTGGTTTAGTGTCTGACTCTTGATCTCAGCTCAGGTCTTGATCTCAGGGTCGTGAGTTGAAGCCCCACATTGGACTATGCATGGGGTGTGGAGCCTACTTACAAAACAAAACAAAACAAAACAAAACAAAACAAAACAAAAGCATTCCTCTTCATTTGGTAGCCTAGTGCAACTTCAAATGATAGCATGGATAAAGAATTACGCCATTATACATTGGATTTTGGAAGAGCCTTATGTGTTCTAAATTTCCAGATAAATGTGTGCAATTCATTTCATTAAAACAGAATAAGAAATTGCTAAAACTGTAAACATTTTTTTATGTCAGCCATTTCAAGTTCATATTTTTATAAGACTTGAATTACATTGAAAATGTCTGCTTAATGTCTACTTTTATGTACTATATAAATCTGATATAATTTTTAAAATAAATTATGCATTTTCATGTTAAATTATATTTCTAGTGCTGGTGTGAGCATAGCACAAGATATTAATCCATGTATAGCCTGTATTTGAAAGCAATGCTCTTTGTGAAGTCCAAAAGCAACAAATATGTCCCTAATATCTTTCTCTAAATCAAGCCTGACAATTCAACCAATATATATATCCATCTCCTAGATTGGAGGCACCGTGTATTCTTAGGGATAGATGGGGTTTTTAATTTTGCAAAGCCAATTGTTCTTTATGGAAATCAAAGTCATAAAATTCAGAGTTTATTTGGTAGCAATATACAGATCCAATCAAACAAGAATTTTCAGCAATAAAAATATTCTATAGTTGAATGATTTCTTGATAGACTTCAATGTTTAGACAAGAAATCTTTATTTAGTATGGCTTTTAGGATTGACCTTGTAACCCTTGTCAAAATCTTCATCCCCAGCATATTTGAAATTAGGACCCACTCAGTAGGAAGATTACCCACTATGTGTTACTAAGATCAGAGCCTAAACTTAAAATCCTCAGGGAAGCAACGTGGACAAGAAGTTTCAAAGGAACAACAGTGGGAAATACAGTTCTGCTACTGTATGAACTGGTTGTAAGGAAGAAGCAAATAAGGTCAAAGTTATTCAAATGACTAAAGAAGCCAGGCTGGGTGGTTTCCAGCTTCCTTTGGTTCAATTTAATTTGGCAAACATTTATTAAACACTCACTATGTACAGTGGTTATTGCTAGGTGCTGCTTCCTCTCCAATGACATAGGAATAATTATCTTTAAGTGAATTCAGAAAATAAGTATTATTTAGTTTATGCTACCTTCTGACTTTAACAACTGTCCAAGCATGTCTTACGTAAAATCATCTCCAATTATTTGGAATGTGTTTTGAAAATGGATAGATTTGTTATATGAGTAGGCAATAGTTTAAGACTCACAGCTCAGTGGACAATTTTCCTCCTATTCCATTTCATTGAACCATTGTGCTAATTACTAAATGAAATCTGTTACTAATTAAAGGAGTAGTAAGTGGAATGTATAATAGAGTAAAAGCCACATTCTGATTTTAAAATTTTGAAAAATTTTAAAACCTGCCTAATAATGATAAGAATGATATTCTCCTTCCTCTCTGTCTCTGAAATCTCACCTCTTAAGTGCTGGAGATATAGCACTTACTAGGTAGGCTGTGTTATGCAATAATAGTTTCAGGGGTCACACTCCAGACATATGCAGGATTATCTTTCTCTGCCTGGTACTGTGACCCATAGCCTCTGGAAGACTTGCTTTTTACATGATAATAAATCAAGTCAAATCAGGCTCACCAGTTTCCATAGTACACCTGAAAAGGACTATGTCCCTAAAACCCATCTCCAAATCGTCTTTCCCAATTGTGTTAGCATAAGTACCCATATTCTAAATTTTTAAAAATACAGAGAGAAAACAGGGAAGCTCTGCTTGTAGAAGACAGAGTAAAGATTTAGATTGAAGATTATATCACACTATGTTCTTTCACTGCTGTGAGACTTTAAAAAGTCACTTAATATCTCTGGCCATTGCTTTCCCCGTTTGCAAACTGAGAAAATTAGATTAAATGATACTAAGTACCTTTTCAATAGTAAAATTCTGCTATTCTAGATTCCACCTGAATTAAGTTCTCTGCACATTGTTAACTCAGGGTCATCTTTTGGTTAACTGTGGTCATGGTTTGTTACAGATAATGATCTCATTGTCCAGTAAGGAATTAAATGCCTATTCCAAAGCTGGGGCTGTGGCAGAAGAAGTCTTGTCATCCATCCGAACAGTTGTAGCCTTTGGAGCCCAGGAAAAAGAAATTCAAAGGTCTGTTCCTTTAATTATGATAATATTTTCTTGGTTTTATTTTCCCCAAAGTCTATTACATTGTGTCTTGTCTTTTTAAGGTATACACAGAATCTAAAAGATGCAAAGGATGTTGGCATAAGAAAGGCTATAGCTTCAAAACTCTCTCTTGGTGCAGTGTACTTCTTTATGAATGGAACCTATGGACTTGCTTTTTGGTATGGCACCTCCTTGATTCTTAGTGGAGAACCTGGTTATACCATCGGAACTGTTCTTGCTGTAAGTCTTATTTAAGAACAAAGGTAACTTGCCTATATAATCTCTTCTTATCTAGAGTTTAGACAAAATCTGTCTTTGAATAATTATGAATATTCAAAGATGAATGTTTTTAACAAACAAATACTTGTTTCCTTCAAATTATCTGGGTATATCTTTAAATTGTATCTATGAACTGGCAGGATTTAGTCATCCAGCATATCTTTAAAAGCATCATACTTTTAGAAGAATCATAACTGAATTCTCCCCTGGGATATAGAGTTTTCTTAATCCAGCAATCAAAAAGGCCATTCTCTAGTGAGACTTTCTCCTTCCAAGCTTGCTGAGGTAAGACAAGACTCTACATTCACCTTGCTGAATGGCTTCCTCTGGTAATATTCTGTAGATAAAACTCTCCTGACCTTCCTCTGTCCTTTCAGCATATACTAATGTTAAAAACAGAATTATCATCTACAGCTCTCTCCAACATCACAATTTAGATTTTTTTTAACTCTTAGGGTTATGCATTGAATTTGAGTTTATTCGGTCATCCTCCCAAATTTCAACAATAAACAATTCAGTTCAGGATTAAAGACCGTTTGTCTTGCTGAACTGAATTGGTCTGGTCTATATACTTCAGTTCTCATTTGGCCTTCCCATTTTATGGAGATTTCTGTCAACTAAAGTCATCTTTTAGATTTGAGACTTTCATAATTAAGACTTTTATATAAATGAAATTTGAGCATGAGGAATTTGGGGCACATCCTTACTCCTCAATTTATATGTGACTTTGGGCCAATGACTCACTAAGCCTTAGCTTCCTCGTTTGTAAAAATAAGGAAAAAGCACCTGGCTTATGGGATACTTTATTTATTTGACTTTTTGCAGAGATATATGTGTCTGAAACTGAAAGATGTCCAGTAATATAAGAATTCAGAAGTTTGGACAGAAATAGTACAATGTCTCTATGTAAGTGAAATCTATCCCATCCTTCTCTGTAAAGTTTAAGGAATTGACTGACCAGCAGGGAGGGAGTGCAACTTACCTCCTCACTCAACCAGTGAGCCTTCCTCAGTAAACGGATTTTCGGATTTTCGTGCTCAAGCTTCCCAGCAGGTGATAATGAGACTGTGAGACAATCAAAAGTTGTTCCACATTAAGAAAAAGCCATGTAAAATTGGATTAACTTGTATTTCCTTTATGTTTGGCAGCAGCTTCCATTCTTTCCTACCTAATTTCTCTAATATATCTCTCTGAGTGCCAACCAAATATACACTTTATTCTATTGTGTCTCTTATGTATTTGAGGAAGATTAAATATTATTTTCTTGTTCCTATAGGTTTTTTTTAGTGTAATCCATAGTAGCTACTGCATTGGAACAGCAGCCCCTAGCTTTGAAACCTTCACTATAGCCAGGGGAGCCGCCTTTAATATTTTCCAGGTTATTGACAAGGTAAGACTTCACATTGCTTTGAAAGATAAATACAATTACTGCAAGAAAGAAACCAAAAAAATACATACATTCATTTCATTAAAACAAAAGATGGGCAAAATCCACATTGGATAATTAGATATGCAAAGAGATTGTTTTAACTCTTCTACAAGGGCATTGTGTTTTATTGAAACCTTTATGTCTAACTCAATGTAGTTTGGAAGCAGAAAAGAAAGCATTGTAAAAGTAAACCATCTTTAAATTGTTTTTAGGATGTAGAATATCAACTTACTCCCTTGAAGATTTGTAACATTCTCTTTGTTTTTCTAAGAAACCTGCTATAGATAATTTTTCAACAACAGGATATAAACCAGAATGCATAGAAGGAACTGTGGAATTTAAAAATGTTTCTTTCAGTTATCCATCAAGACCATCTATCAAGGTAGGTTAATTTAATTACAGAATTGTACAGTACCCTGATATTGTCTTTTATTGGCTAAGATCTCTTCTTAAGAGAGTATTTAGGATTATTTTGACCAAGATTTTGCTGCTCTTCTTTGAAAAGAGAGAGGAGAAAGTAAGAGAAAGGTAGGGAGGGAGGGAAAGAAGGAGGGAAGGAAGGAAAGATAGATCAGTAATGGACAAATAACTCTGGAAGAGCTAGTTACATTTCACAGCCTCTTTTTTACATTCAACTTACTAAAACATTTTCAACTCCCTGAAATTCCTTCACTGCATTTGGGAGCACACCAAAATGTCTTGGATTGATGGCATCACCTATTGGTGGTCCCCAAATTTTATCCCACTCAACAAAGGTAACTCATTTTAACCTCAGAGTCTCTAACCTGAGGAATTATGCATGTGTTGTGCCTTTTCCTTCTCCTTTTCCTAAGAGCTTTACTGGACCAGCATTTGTGTCTCAGGTACTTTCTTTCTCACTTTTAGATACATGCAGACAATCACACGTGTGCACAGGTGCACATGCAGCCCAGTTTATTACCCTCCATTGTTCAGTCTTTGACAAGTTCTTGTGAAAAGGTTTGTCTCTTCTGTCCTCCTCTTTTCATGTTATTAGTATATTTATCCAAAAAAAGTAGTTAGTTAAAAATTGCAAAGAGTGATTACTAATAAAACACTTATTTTATACAAAAAGGACAATATTATTTTAAATGAAATTGATAAAAATTACTCTTGCCATCAACCTTTAATGCCTATAAAAGTGCCCAAATGTCCCTGCATAATTTGCATTCAGAAAAGATCTGCCTACTCCTACTTCTTTATTTTTCTCTATGTCTTTGAAATTCTCTTTTCAAAGCTCTTTTTGAAATTTTTGTTACTTAATCACCATTATTGACATAGTGTTGCCTTCTACCATTTTTCTTAACAGAAACACACATTTGCAACTACATTTGGGTTGGCTCTTAGAGACTTAAGTACCAATTGTGCCATTATATTGCATGGTAAAGTGTTCTCTGGGTTTCAAACTATTTTTAAGTGAACATTTGAAATATATCCCTTTTTATTAAGCTAAAGAGTGAATAATTTCAAACAAAGAAATTCGTTACCACTTTAAATAAATAAAACACATATTCTTCCAACAAAAGTACAGAAACCAACTCCAGGGTAAAAGTGGAGATGACAGAGGAGGTACTCCCACCAGGAGTCCTGAATTTCTCACCTCCTTCAAAGAATTCTTCTCTGCTTGACCCTTTGCAAGTTTTATGTTTAAGTTATTTAAAGGGTCTGTTTATTTACAAACAGGGAGATCAAAGTGAGAGCCCAAAGAGAGATTCCCATGTTTTTAAGCTGAGTACATAATAAATGCAAGCAAAGATAGATGAGAGTTTCTCAACAAGATTGCTGTTGTCATTTTGGTAGGGCTTCTGCCATTCTGTCATTATTTGTCAGGCTTCTCTCACACTGCAAGTCCCTAGGACACTAAAAGCTGGTAGCAACCTCCAGGCATTGAGAAATATTTTAAAGTGCTACCCTGAGTTTCAATGTCCCCATGAGATCCAGCACTAGAAAAGGAGGGTTTCTAATAGCGGAATTCATTCATGGGAGCACCTAAGGAGTCTTGCCAGTTGTCTTACTTTGCAACAGGAAAACCTTGGATTGCAAGTAACTTGTTCTATGAGTATTCCGCAAGACAAGCAAACCTTTGTAATAAATTTTAACTTGGTAAATGAGCAGTGTCTTGCAATACGAATAGTATGTGAGGCCAAATGTCACATGATCACAATGGAGCCAATGGTTTCCTCTCTCTCTCTCTCTCTCTCTCTCTCTCTTTCTCTTGCGGGATGTGAGATTGTGGGTGATCATCTCCCATGCTTGGATGCTGAGTGTCAGGCTGTAGTGTTTGGCAGAAATCAGTGATTTTTCAGAACATTGGAAGGTGCTCACAACTGGCACTAGTGTATTTTTTTGTCACCTCAAAGCCCCTATGGATAGCCCTTTGCTTTTTCATACAAGAGTAAGCTTAGGAAGGCTTTGCTTCATTCTAGGTCAGGCTGCCTGCAGATACAGACCCTTTCCTCTGCTGCCTTATTGCCAGTTACATTAAATACAGTATGACAAGAGTTTATTAATACTTTACTGTAGTTGACATCCGTGTAAGTGTAACAGTGACCCCCATGCAGAAAAAGATTCCATTGAGTCAATAGATAGCAGTGATTCCATTAGTGATAGTGAAAGTCGTCCTGCACAATAAGCCTCCTCTCTCTCATCTCCCCCACACCAGCCAGGTAAGTGCAGCTTAATTTGTTTATTTTTCTTTCTATTTTGTATTTACTTTGTTATTTTATATTATATTACAGTATTGTAATCATTTTCATATAAATATCTTTGGGGTGTGGAACGAATCATCTGAGTTTCCAGTATTTCTTATGGGGAAGTTAGCTTTGATAAACAAGTACTTTGGATTACAAGCATGTTTCTGAAATGAATTATGCTCACAAGCCAAGGTTTTACTGTATTTTTCAATAATGTTAAATATATATTTTTTAAGAAAGAACTTCCTTAAATAGCTCATGAAGATATCTGGCAAGATTTCATTCAATTGTTGCAAATTAAAAGAAAAAAACTTTTACTAACTTAGTAGTCATGAAATTGATATAAAGTATTTCAGCCGAAAATGTGAACAGTTTGCTATGGCTAGTTAATATTTTTTGTGTACTTTTAATCTAGATCTCCTCTTTATAGAGAGAGATGGTAAGACATTTTTAAATATTATTTTCCAAAATTATGTAGATTTTTATTATACATGTACATGAAACAAAACACGGTCTAAATTTGTTTTTAAGTGTCACAGAATTCTTTTTCTGTTTATAATTCTACATTAAATTTCTGAAAATATGTGAATCATATTCTCACTTATCCTAGTTATATAGAATTTTTCCCCCTACATCCCAATAGATCCTAAAAGGTCTGAATCTCAAAATTAAGTCTGGAGAGACAGTAGCCTTGGTTGGCCCCAACGGCAGTGGGAAGAGTACTGCAGTCCAGCTTCTTCAGAGGTTATATGATCCTGACAACGGCTTTGTAAGTGTACCTAGCAAAATTGTGCATGGCCCACATGATGAAATTAGGAAGTACCACCTACTATAGGGAACTTACAGCTATCTCAACTTTGATTTAACAGTGGACCTGAGAGAAGCCATATCATTTTCTTTCCTGCATATTCATTCATCCACCAAATATTTATTGAGCACCTATTGCTAGGCACTGTTCTGGGTGCTAGGGAACATAGATGAGCAAAGCATAAAAACCTCTACCCTCATCAAGTTTACATTGTAATAAGTAGAGAACCACAAATAAGTAAATTATATAGTATTTTAGAAGGTGATGAAAGCTGTGGAGGAAAATGACATAATTTGTAGTACCCAGAATTTACAAGTTTTTCCATTTCTCAAAACATCCCAGCAGAATATCTGCAGAAAATATGCTCTCTCATTTTTTTCTGTCATCCATAATGTTGCACTTGACTTTGTTACCCTTGTAAATGTCATAGAGAACAAGACTATGATAGTCACAGAAGCATAAATCTTAATGCTTCTATTCAAATTTTCAACTGTTATTTTTAAAAGAAAATCTATTCTCCTAGAGCCTGGTTCATTTAAATTTGACTTCCTAAGTTTTCATTTGGAGTATACTAGATTCATGTATCCATGTTAATATTAAATAAATAAATTATGGTTAAGCATTCCATATATAAAGCAGTTGCATAGAATACTCATGCCCAGAGAGAATTCCAGAGTTGGTGATAAAGAGAAGCTCTGGGAGTTATAATTATCAAACCTCGGCTTCTGTCATTGGAATATGTGGGGTAATGGGTAATGGCACTATTTATGGAGAAGACAGTATTCTTTTACTATTATTTATATGAAAGAATAGAAGACACTTTTGACTTTTGCAGCAGAGTGAGGTGTTGAAGAAAGGGTATTTCCTAGAAAAAAAAATGCAAAGTTCACATCAGTCTTAAGTTAACAAAACTGAAGTTTGTTACATGTGTCTACATGACAACATTTGTGGCTCCTATAGCCAGGGATCTATGTAGCACCTAATTTGTGGATCTTAAAATAAGGATATTCAAGTGGTTTGGCAATATTTTAAGCCAGTGTTTTTTTTGAGGTTTTATTGGTTCACATCTACCAGAAAAGGCTGTTGACAATACACATCCTATAAATATTTTATCAAAAGAAGCCAATCGTTGATTCCTGAAATAGCCTGCTTCTCAGCTTAAACTTTGAACTAAAGAACAAGACTCTAAACCCAGTGCAGTGTAAGGTATCACCACATGATTTATTCCTTTGGATTGGCAGATCACAGTAGATGGGAATGACATCAGAACTTTAAATGTTCAGTATTATCGAGAACATATTGGAGTGGTCAGCCAAGAGCCTGTTTTGTTTGGGACCACCATTAATAATAATATTAAATATGGACGAGATGGTGTGACCGATGAAGAGATTGAGAAAGCAGCAAAGGAAGCAAATGCTTATGATTTTATAATGGAGTTTCCCAATGTAAGTACACTATGTAACCTGTGTCCTTATTTAGAGCTAAAGCAGTTCAATGTTCCAAAATAAGGTAACAAAACAATAACTTCTACAGAGTAGGAGGAGTGTGAATAACTGCTGAATTGTCCTAGATGAAACATCTATGAATGAGAAAGCATGGCAGCAACCAAAAGAAGAAATGCATCATTGAAGGTCAGTTTTTTAAAGCCATATTTAGTTCTTACTGGCTCTCACTGCAAATGGAAAAGAAAAATAAATGAAGGATATATTAAAATATAACAAAGAAATATGAAACAAATTCATCAGTCCAAGCTGAGAATTGATGTCTGCCAAATGTTGATTTGCAAGGCCATCTTGTGGCTAAGAGTGGGACTGTCACAGACAATGGTAAGGCAAAAGGAAAACTATGACCATTTTTAGAAGCACATAGATCCAATATTGGACAAGAAATGTATTATCATACTTGGAAAGAGATATAGTAAACTAAGATTCTTGATATTAGGACATATCATATCCTAAAAGGTATTTAAAATTGATAGCTATAAAGCCATTTATTTACATTTCCCAAAGTATTCATTCCTCAGTATCACGTGAAACTATTGTGGGGAGCACCCTGTAAAATATGAAAGGATGAGATTTGAAATTAAAGTACAGAATAAAATTCTACTATATCAAAAAGCAACAATAACAAAAAACTTTATTTTAGTGTATATGTTTTATAAACCATATTCCATGGGTCATAATAATTTTTTGCTCTTTCTTTTTCTTTTAATAAAAACTTTTGTTATATCAGTAATTACCTTTTATCTCCATTATTTATGGTCATAATTGGAATAGCAAACTCATTAATGGCTTAAGGTCATCCTTTGCCTTGTAGTTTGCGAAAACAAACTTCTTTGACCTTTCTTTTGGCACTTTGAATGACTTCCCTTCGTCAAACACCAAAGATCTTTAGTTTCCCACTTGGAATTAGGAATTTTCTGGGACATCTTAAATCACACTCTGTAAGTTACTACTTGCCTTACTAAAAGTCCAGTATTTATACAGAGATGCCCCTTGCTATATAATTAATAATAAATCTTAAAAACATAATCCAAAGAACAAATTAAAGATACTGACTCATGATGGAAACTAAATTTCACAGCCATGGTTGAGCAGAGAAATAATAGTAAGCACAGGAATAAATAAAAGTTCCAGACATCCCCAGTGGAAAAATCGGGGAAATGTGTGTTTAAATAAATGCCTTTATTTCTATGATATACACATATTTTAAAATTAATATATTAGGATTAACTGATACTTGCTAGCGTTTTCCCATCAACAACCAGAAAAGCATAGGATGTATGTTTCCAAGCATTGGACAAGAGGTAGCACAAAATTGTGATTCCAGAGAGAAAGGAAACTCATGAGGAAACTCCATGAATTTGCAGCAATTCTGCAGAGGAACACACCTCTGACCCCCATCTCTGTGAACTAGAATCTAGACAGAACATGGCACTTCACTAAACTGAAAGACAGAGATAGAGTTTCAGGACAGCGTAAGCAACTGGAGAGGCAATGAGAGACCTGTGGAGTGAGGTGTGGGGATAGAAGTCCCTGTAAGCACCACTTGGAAATCCTTGTCTGAAGATAAGACTTCCCAAGGCTTACTAGAGAGCAGCTACTACAAAGCTGAGAGTAGAATAAAGATACTGGAAGTCTGTTGAAAGCACAGCCCAGCCAGAATGGAGAGATTACATTAACATTTTAAATACCCCAGACATATAGCTGAGCCACCAAAAAAAGCCACACCTTAAGAGTAAAGCCATACCTTAGAGTAGGCTGACTCTAGACCTACCCTAACAAAATCAAGCCATGACAAGATCCCCAGAGGAGACAGAACTTACCGGTTGGGTGCTGCCAAATTTTGAGACTTTCAACAGATTCCCCTAACAAAGTGTAAAACCAGAATTACACAAGTTCAAGATGATCAGGCAATATTTGAATTGCTTACTAAAACAAAAATTAACTTTGTTTTCAGAAGAAAACAGAATTCAGAGTTTCTGCAATGTAACATTCACAGAATTCAGTGTACATTCTGCAATAATTAGATATACAAAGAAATAGGAAACTATGATCCATAAGCCAGAAATTATAATCTAAATGCTTAAGCACTTAAGAAAAGCTTCAAAATGCATGAAACAAAAACTGCTGCTCCTGAAAGGAGAACCAGACAAACACACAATTTTAGTTGAAGCCTTCAGTACTTGATAGAACAAGTAGGCAGAAAATCAGTACAGCTATTGATGACCTGAACAATACTACTGACCATCTAGATCTCACTGACACTTATGGAACACTGCCCAATAGCAGCAGAATATATTCTACTCAAGTACACATGGAATGTTCACGGAAGTAAACAATATTCTGGGCCATTAAAAAAACAACTTTGCAATTTCAAAAAAAACATACAATAAATATATGTTCTCAAACCATAATAGAACGAAAGTATAAAAATCACTACGAGAAATATATCTGGAAAATCCACAAATATTTGAAAATTAAATAACTCACTTCTAAATAATCTCTGGCTGAAAGAGGAAGTTTCAAGGAAAATTAGTGACTTTTTTAACTAAATAAAAATGAAACTGCTATGTATCAGTATTTGCGGAATACAGTTAAAGAACTGCTTTAAGAGAAACTTATGGCACTAAATTCTTCTTTTAGAAAAGAAAAAAAGACCTAAAATCTATCAACTAACTTTCCAACTTGAGAAACTAGGGTAAGAAGAGCAAGTTGAACCCGAAGCAAGCAGAAGAAGGGAAATAATCGAGACTAGAACAAAAATTAGTGAAAGAAAAAAAGAAAAAAAGAAAAATATTAGAAACAATCATTAAAATCAAAAGCTGTTTCCTTGAAAAGATTAATAAAATCAATACATGGTAGCAAGGCTGATGAAGAATCTGAAAGCAGAAGAGAAATTACCGATGTGAAGAATGAAAGATAGTACATCACTATTAATCTTAAAGACATTAAAATGTTGTAGGAATACTATGAACAAGGCTATGCCTTTATATAAATTTGACAACTTAGCTGTGAGTCAGTTCTTTGAAAGACACAAACTACCAAAAGTCACTCAAAAAGAAGTACTATTAGGAGCACCTGGGTGGCTTAATCAGTTAAGCATCCAGTTTCAGCTCAGGTCATGATCTCACTGCTTGTGAGTTGAAACCCCATATGGGACTCTGTGCTGACAACTCAGAGCCTGGAGCCTGCTTTGAGTTCTCTGTCTCCCTCTCTCTGCCCCTCCCCCCCCCCAATCTCTGTCTCTGTCTCTCTCTCTCTCTCTCAAAAATAAACATTAAAAATTTTTTAAAAAAGAAATAATCTTAGTAAGACCTATAACTATAAAAAAAGTCAACTAGATCTCTAAATCATAGCAACAATTACAAATGAAATCAAAATTAAAAGCGTCATCTACAGAGCACCTGGGTGGCTTAGTTAGTTGAGTATCCACTCCTCATTTCGGCTCAGGTCATGATCCCAGGGTCATGGTATCAAGCCCCATGTCAGGCTCTGCACTGAGCATGGGGCCTGCTTAATATTCTCTCTCTCCCTCTGCCCTTCCCCTACTCTCTCTCTCTCTCTCTCTCTCTCCCTCTCTCTCTCTCTCTCTCCCTCTCTCTCTCTCTCTCTCCCTCTCTCTCTCTCCCTCTCTCTCTCTCTCTCTCAAAAAGTGGCATTTACAATAGCATCAAAAAATATTAAAATAGACTAAATGTTATGTAAGGTGTAAATCTTCTGTATAAAAATTATGAAACATTGCTGAAAGAAATTAAAGATCTAAATAGAGTGTAACTTATTCATTGATTTAGAAATTCAGTATTTTTAAAGATACATGTTTTTCCAAAATTGATAAATTTTATGCTATATCAATCAAAATCCCAGAAGTCTTTTTTGTGTCTAGAAATCAACCTGCTAATTCCAAAATTTGTTTGAAAATTTAAAGGACTAAAAATAGACAAAACAGTTACAAAAAAAAACCAGCAAAGCTGGAAGACCTACGATATATAATTTTAAGACAGCATTAAGAAAGTGGAAATGGCACAATGTAGATCAATGGAAAAAATAGAGTCCAGAAATAGACCCACACATATCTAGTGAAATGATTTTTGACAAGGCCATTGTTAATTTGTTGGGAGAAAGGAAAGTTTTTTCAACAAATGGTGCTGGGAAAATTGGATATCCTTCTGGAAAAACAAATAAAATGTGACCCTTCCCTCATACCATGTATACATATTAATGTGGCATGGATCTTAAATCAAATATAAAAATTGAAACTATCAAACTTCAAAAACAAAAACTTAAATGAAAAACATTTGTGACCTTGATTTAATCAAGCCAAGGTAGCTTTTCTTAGGTAGAAAAGCATTTACTATTTAAAAAATGATAAACTGAACCTTATTGAAATCAAAACCTTTTAAAAGACACTATTTAGAAAGTAAAAAGGCCAAACACAGAGTGAAAGAAAATATTTACAATACACAGGTCTGACAAAGGACATGCACTCAGAATATATACAGAACTCTTATAACAAACACAATAATAAAACAGAAAAATGGACAAAAACTTGAACAGACATTTCATTTCACACACACAAAGAAGTGGACAATATACCAATGAAAAATATTCAAAAAAAAAAAAAGAAAAAAGAAAAATATTCAGCATTATTAGTCACCAGGCAAATGTGAAGTAAAACCACAATGAGATACCATTTCATACTTGTTAGAATGGCCAAAATTAAAAATAAAAGCAATAATAACTTCTGATGAGAATGTAAATCAATTAGATCTCTTATTCATTCTGAATAAAGTGAAATTGGTACAGTCATTTTAGGAAGAAATTTGACACTTTATTATAGTGTTAACATAATAACCTTATAATACATTTATGACTCAGCATTCTATTCCCACATATTTTTCCAAAAGAAATGAAAATGTGACCACAAGAACATTCTGTACATGAATGTTCATAGCAGCTTTATTCATAATATTCAAAAATTGGAAATAATGCAAATGTTCAGCAGCAGCTGAATAGATAAATTGCAACTGATATAAAGTTGTTGGATAGGAGGTTCCGGAAGATGGCGGCGTAGGAGGACGCGGGGCTCACAGCGCGTCCTGCCGATCACTTAGATTCCACCTACACCTGCCTAAAGAACCCAGAAAACCGCCAGAGGATTAGCAGAAGGGAGTCTCCGGAGTCAAGCGCAGACTAGAGGCCCACGGAAGAGGGTAGGAAGGGCGGCGAGGCGGTGCGCGCTCCACGGCCTGGCGGGAGGGAGCCGGGGCGGAGGGGCGGCTCGCCAGCCAAGCAGAGCCCCCGAGTCTGGCTGGCAAAAGCGGAGAGGCCTGACAGACTGTGTTCCAACAGCAAGCGCGACTTAGCGTCTGGGAGGTCATAAGTTAACAGCTCTGCTCGGAAAGCGGGAAGGCTGGAGGACAAAGGGAGGGAGAGCTGCTGAGCCCCCGGACGGCAGAGCTCAGCTTGGCGGGGAACAAAGGCGCCAGCGCCATCTCCCCCACCCATCCCCCAGCCAAAATCCCAAAGGGAACCAGTTCCTGCCAGGGAACTTGCTCGCTCCGCGCAAACACCCAACTCTGTGCTTCTGCGGAGCCAAACCTCCGGCAGCGGATCTGACTCCCTCCCGCTGCCACAGGGCTCCTCCTGAAGTGGATCACCTAAGGAGAAGCGAGCTAAGCCTGCCCCTCCAGCCCCCGTGCACCTTGCCTACCCACCCCAGCTAATACACCAGATCCCCAGCAACACAAGCCTGGCAGTGTGCAAGTAGCCCAGACGGGACACGCCACCCCACAGTGAATCCCGCCCCTAGGAGAGGGGAAGAGAAGGCACACACCAGTCTGACTGTGGCCCCAGCAGTGGGCTGGGGGCAGACATCGGGTCGGACTGCGGCCCCGCCCACTAACTCCAGTTATACACCACAGCACAGGGGAAGTGCCCTGCAGGTCCTCACCACGCCAGGGACTCTCCAAAATGACCAAACGGAAGAATTCCCCTCAGAAGAATCTCCAGGAAATAACAACAGCTAATGAACTGATCAAAAAGGATTTAAATAATATAACAGAAAGTGAATTTAGAATAATAGTCATAAAATTAATCGCTGGGCTTGAAAACAGTATACAGGACAGCAGAGAATCTCTTGCCACAAAGATCGAGGGACTAAGGAACAGTCACGAGGAGCTGAAAAACGCTTTAAACGAAATGCAAAACAAAATGGAAACCACGATGGCTCGGCTTGAAGAGGCAGAGGAGAGAATAGGTGAACTAGAAGATAAAGTTATGGAGAAAGAGGAAGCTGAAAGAAAGAGAGATAAAAAAATCCAGGAGTATGAGGGGAAAATTAGAGAACTAAGTGATACACTAAAAAAAAATAATCTACGCATAATTGGTATCCCAGAGGAGGAAGAGAGAGGGAAAGGTGCTGAAGGGGTACTTGAACAAATTATAGCTGAGAACTTCCCTGAACTGGGGAAGGAAAAAGGCATTGAAATCCAAGAGGCACAGAGAACTCCCTTCAGACGTAACTTGAATCAATCTTCTGCACGACATATCATAGTGAAACTGGCAAAATACAAGGATAAAGAGAAAATTCTGAAAGCAGCAAGGGATAAACGTGCCCTCACATATAAAGGGAGACCTATAAGACTCGTGACTGATCTCTCCTTTGAAACTTGGCAGGCCAGAAAGGCTTGGCACGATATCTACAGTGTGCTAAACAGAAAAAATATGCAGCCGAGAATCCTTTATCCAGCAAGTCTGTCATTTAGAATAGAAGGAGAGATAAAGGTCTTCCCAAACAAACAAAAACTGAAGGAATTTGTCACCACGAAACCAGCCCTACAAGAGATCCTAAGGGGGATCCTGTGAGACAAAGTACCAGAGACATCACTACAAGCATAATACATACAGACATCACAATGACTCTAAACCCATATCTTTCTATAATAACACTGAATGTAAATGGATTAAATGCGCCAACTAAAAGACATAGGGTATCAGAATGGATAAAAAAACAAGACCCATCTATTTGCTGTCTACAAGAGACTCATTTTAGATCTGAGGACACCTTTAGATTGAGAGTGAGGGGATGGAGAACTATCTATCATGCTCCTGGAAGCCAAAAGAAAGCTGGAGTAGCCATACTTATATCAGACAAACTAGACTTTAAATTAAAGGCTGTAACAAGAGATGAAGAAGGGCATTATATAATAATCACAGGGTCTATCCACCAGGAAGAGCTAACTATTATAAATGTCTATGCGCCAAATACCCGAGCCCCCAGATATATAAAACAATTACTCATAAACATAAGCAACCTTATTGATAAGAATGTGGTGATTGCAGGGGACTTTAACACCCCACTTACAGAAATGGATAGATCATCTAGACACACAGTCAATAAAGAAACAAGGGCCCTGAATGATACATTGGATCAGATGGACTTGACAGATATATTTAGAACTCTGCATCCCAAAGCAACAGAATATACTTTCTTCTCGAGTGCACATGGAACATTCTCCAAGATAGATCATATACTGGGTCACAAAACAGCCCTTCATAAGTTTACAAGAATTGAAATTATACCATGCATACTTTCAGACCACAATGCTATGAAGCTTGAAATCAACCACAGGAAAAAGTCTGGAAAACCTCCAAAAGCATAGAGGTTAAAGAACACCCTACTAACGAATGAGTGGGTCAACCAGGCAATTAGAGAAGAAATTAAAACATATATGGAAACAAACGAAAATGAAAATACAACAATCCAAACGCTTTGGGATGCAGCGAAGGCAGTCCTGAGAGGAAAATACATTGCAATCCAGGCCTATCTCAAGAAACAAGAAAAATCCCAAATACAAAATCTAACAGCACACCTAAAGGAAATAGAAGCAGAACAGCAAAGGCAGCCTAAACCCAGCAGAAGAAGAGAAATAATAAAGATCAGAGCAGAAATAAACAATATAGAATCTAAAAAAACTGTAGAGCAGATCAACGAAACCAAGAGTTGGTTTTTTGAAAAAATAAACAAAATTGACAAACCTCTAGCCAGGCTTCTCAAAAAGAAAAGGGAGATGACCCAAATAGATAAAATCATGAATGAAAATGGAATGATTACAACCAATCCCTCAGAGATACAAACAGTTATCAGGGAATACTATGAAAAATTATATGCCAGCAAATTGGACAACCTGGAAGAAATGGACAAATTTCTAAACACCCACACTCTTCCAAAACTCAATCAGGAGGAAATAGAAAGCTTGAACAGACCCATAACCAGCGAAGAAATTGAATCGGTTATCAAAAATCTCCCAACAAATAAGAGTCCAGGACCAGATGGCTTCCCAGGGGAGTTCTACCAGACGTTTAAAGCAGAGATAATACCTATCCTTCTCAAGCTATTCCAAGAAATAGAAAGGGAAGGAAAACTTCCAGACTCATTCTATGAAGCCAGTATTACTTTGATTCCTAAACCAGACAGAGACCCAGTAAAAAAAGAGAACTACAGGCCAATATCCCTGATGAATATGGATGCAAAAATTCTTAATAAGATACTAGCAAATCGAATTCAACAGCATATAAAAAGAATTATTCACCATGATCAAGTGGGATTCATTCCTGGGATGCAGGGCTGGTTCAACATTCGCAAATCGATCAACGTGATACATCACATTAACAAAAAAAAAGAGAAGAACCATATGATCCTGTCAATCGATGCAGAAAAGGCCTTTGACAAAATCCAGCACCCTTTCTTAATAAAAACCCTTGAGAAAGTCGGGATAGAAGGAACATACTTAAAGATCATAAAGGCCATTTATGAAAAGCCCACAGCTAACATCATCCTCAACGGGGAAAAACTGAGAGCTTTTTCCCTGAGATCAGGAACACGACAGGGATGCCCACTGTCACCGCTGTTGTTTAATATAGTGCGGGAAGTTCTAGCATCAGCAATCAGACAACAAAAGGAAATCAAAGGCATCAAAATTGGCAAAGATGAAGTCAAGCTTTCGCTTTTTGCAGATGACATGATATTATACATGGAAAATCCGATAGACTCCACCAAAAGTCTGCTAGAACTGATACATGAATTCAGCAAAGTTGCAGGATACAAAATCAATGTGCAGAAATCAGTTGCATTCTTATACACTAACAATGAAGCAACAGAAAGACAAATGAAGAAACTGATCCCATTCACAATTGCACCAAGAAGCATAAAATACCTAGGAATAAATCTAACCAAAGATGTAAAAGATCTGTATGCTGAAAACTATAGAAAGCTTATGCAGGTAATTGAAGAAGATATAAAGAAATGGAAAGACATTCCCTGCTCATGGATTGGAAGAATAAATATTGTCAAAATGTCAATACTACCCAAAGCTATCTACACATTCAATGCAATCCCAATCAAAATTGCACCAGCATTCTTCTCGAAACTAGAACAAGCAATCCTAAAATTCATATGGAACCACCAAAGGCCCCGAATAGCCAAAGTAATTTTGAAGAAGAAGACCAAAGCAGGAGACATCACAATCCCAGACTTTAGCCTCTACTACAAAGCTGTCATCATCAAGACAGCATGGTATTGGCATAAAAACAGACACATAGACCAATGGAATAGAATAGAAACCCCAGAACTAGACCCACAAACGTATGGCCAACTCATCTTTGACAAAGCAGGAAAGAACATCCAATGGAAAAAAGACAGTCTCTTTAACAAATGGTGCTGGGAGAACTGGACAGCAACATGCAGAAGGTTGAAACTAGACCACTTTCTCACACCATTCACAAAAATAAACTCAAAATGGATAAAGGACCTGAATGTGAGACAGGAAACCATCAAAACCTTAGAGGAGAAAGCAGGAAAAGACCTCTCTGACCTCAGCCGTAGCAATCTCTTACTCGGCACATCCCCAAAGGCAAGGGAGTTAAAAGCAAAAGTGAATTACTGGGACCTTATGAAGATAAAAAGCTTCTGCACAGCAAAGGAAACAACCAACAAAACTAAAAGGCAACCAACGGAATGGGAAAAGATATTTGCAAATGACATATCGGACAAAGGGCTAGTATCCAAAATCTATAAAGAGCTCATCAAACTCCACACCCGAAAAACAAATAACCCAGTGAAGAAATGGGCAGAAAACATGAATAGACACTTCTCTAAAGAAGACATCCGGATGGCCAACAGGCACATGAAAAGATGTTCAACGTCGCTCCTTATCAGGGAAATACAAATCAAAACCACACTCAGATACCACCTCACGCCAGTCAGAGTGGCCAAAATGAAGAAATCAGGAGACTATAGATGCTGGAGAGGATGTGGAGAAACAGGAACCCTCTTGCACTGTTGGTGGGAATGCAAATTGGTGCAGCCGCTCTGGAAAGCAGTGTGGAGGTTCCTCAGAAAATTAAAAATAGACCTACCCTATGACCCAGCAATAGCACTGCTAGGAATTTATCCAAGGGATACAGGAGTACTGATGCATAGGGGCACCTGTACCCCAATGTTTATAGCGGCACTCTCAACAATAGCCAAATTATGGAAAGAGCCTAAATGTCCATCAACTGATGAATGGATAAAGAAATTGTGGTTTATATACACAATGGAATACTACGTGGCAATGAGAAAAAATGAAATATGGCCTTTTGTAGCAACATGGATGGAACTGGAGAGTGTGATGCTAAGTGAAATAAGCCATACAGAGAAAGACAGATACCATATGGTTTCACTCTTATGTGGATCCTGAGAAACATAACAGAAACCCATGGGGGAGGGGAAGGAAAAAAAAAAAAAAAAAAAAAAAGAGGTTAGAGTGGGAGAGAGCCAAAGCATAAGAGACTGTTAAAAACTGAACAAACTGAGGGTTGATGGGGGGTGGGAGGGAGGGCAGGGTGGGTGATGGGTATTGAGGAGGGCACCTTTTGGGATGAGCACTGGGTGTTGTATGGAAACCAATTTGACAGTAAATTTCATATATTAAAAAATAAAATAAAAATAAAAATAAATAAAAAAAGAAAAAAAAAAAGAAAAAAAAAAGTTGTTGGATAAAATACAAGATTTCAGTTCATTTTGAATTTCAGATAAACAATGAATAATTTTATCATAAGTATATCCCAAATATTGTATGAAATATACCTGCACTAAGAAAAGTATTCACTGTTAACTGAAAATCAGAATTAACTGAGCTCTTTGGTTTTTTTGTGTTTTTATTTGTTTTTGCTGAAGTTGGTAGCTTAAGGTAGATTCACACTGTGTGAAGCACTACTCAGAAATAAATAGGAGTGAATTGCTGATACACACAATATGAATGAATCTGAAAACTATTATACTAAGTAAAAGAAGACAGACCAAAAAATACCCACTGCAATTATAGCAAAGCTCCAGGATACACAGTTAATATACAAAAATCAATCATTTTCCTATATATATGCAATGAACAAGTGGAATCTGACATTAAAAGCACAATGCCATTTACATTAACATCCAAAAAATGAATTACTTAGGTATAAATCTAACAGAATATGTACAAGATCTATATTAAGAATGAAATCAAAGAAGAATTTTTAAAATGCAGTGCTATTCCATGTTCATGGAAAGAAAAACTCAGTATTGCCAAATGTTAGTTCTTCCCAACTTGATCTATAGATTCAGTGCAATTCCAATCAAAATCTCAGAAAGCTATTTTGTGGATATCAACAAACCAATTCTTTTTTTTTTTTTAATTTTTTTAATGTTTATTTATTTTTGAGAGAGAAAGAGAAAAAGAAAGAGAGAACACGAGCAGGGGAGGGCCAGAGAGAGAGGCAGACACAGAATCCGAAACAGACTCCAGGCTCTGAGCTGTCAGCACAGAGCCCAATGCAAGGCTCAAACTCATGAACCGTGAGATCATGACCTGAGCCGAAGTTGGAGGCTTAGCGACTGAGCCACCCAGGTGCCCCATGTGTTTTTTTTTTTTTAATGTAAAGGTCAAACTCTAGAAATCAAAGGTTTAGAAAACTATTTAAATTTATATCCTTGAAGAAATGAGCTTTGGGTCATGGACCTAACCCAATACAATATTACAACTATGCTTCATTAGTTCTAGAAATTACCTCCAACCTCAAATATCTCATTTGTTAAAGAGGTATATCCCAAAAAATAAAAAGTAAAAGAAATAAAAGGTCCAAAAGTGTCCCAAGACTGAAAAAAATTTTGAGAAGTTTGTTTTGCATTAATCTTTTCATACCTTTTTTCAGAATATCCAGGAAGGAAATTGTGAATAATATATTAAATTGCTGTTAAACATTTCAGATAGTTAAGAATGTGTTTGTATTACAGCAGTTCTTTTAAAGATACCGGTACATTTTAAATTGTCTTTAAAAACTTTCAAGATTGGTTCAAATATTATTAATCTCCCTAAAAATCCTTGACTATCATACATTCTCATTTCTTTTAGTCCTAGCCAAATTTTCCTTTGGTCGTCTCTTTATTGAACTCTTTTTTTTTCCAACAGTTGTTTGTTTTCACAAAGGACAACTCAAAGGTCAAAAGCAGCCAGGCTGAAGTAGTGGTTAAGGTGGTATTAAAACACAACTGTTATTGCCTGCCATTGCCTATTCTAATAATTTGATCATGCTGCCTTCTGTTTCTGTGCTCTTTCCTATTTTTCATTAGAAATTTAATACCTTGGTAGGAGAAAAAGGAGCACAAATGAGTGGAGGACAGAAACAGAGAATCGCAATTGCTCGAGCTTTAGTTAGAAACCCAAAGATCCTGATCTTAGATGAGGCTACATCTGCCCTAGATACAGAAAGTGAATCAATTGTTCAAGCTGCATTGGAGAAGGTAAGTGAGCAGATCATTTCTTATTTCCATATTCCTGGCTCAACATTGTTTTTAAATACAAGAAAGTATGGCTCTGCACTGGATTATTTCTTGAGTTCAGAGCCCTCTTTAAGGTATTGATGTAGAATGTTCACCCTTGTAAAAACTTATACATGATAGTTATAGGAAGTGATTTGGATGAAAGAAGAAGATGCTATAGTTGGTGCTAAAAACATACAGGGCTGATATCCACGCAGTCATCCCATATATACTTCCTTTCCAATGGTCTACACTTTACACCTCCCCATAGTAACCCCATACCACTACCACTATCACAGTTATAACCACATCCATTCTTAGCCTCTTGCATACACACCTGTAGGATTCTCTTCTCTGACCACTTTTCCTCTTTAGGGCAACCCCAAAGTAATCATTTTAACTTAATTTCACCTCCAGGGTGGAAGCATACAGTGTGGTTTGCCCTACCCTTGAATCATTCTCCTGTAAGAGCCCTTGGCCCTCTAACTTCATACTAACCTCCTGCTTACTGCATGCTACTGACTTGCTTCAGGACTTCAATACAGTGATGGTCCTTTATGAAACTGCATTGCATTTGGGACAGTAGTTGGTGGCAGTGACATGAAAAACCATGAATATTTTTTTCAATGGCCAACGCCTCTTTTAAATCATGGCCTTCAGGGATGCCTGGCTGGCTCAGTAGGTTAAGCATCTAACTCTTGATTTTGGCTCAGGTCATGATCCCATGGTCATGAGATCAAGCCCTGTGTTGGGCTCTGCACTGAGCATGGAGCCTGCTTGAGATTCTCTCTCTTTCTCCCTCTGCCCCTCTGCTCCACTTGCATACATTCTCTCTCTCTCTCTCTTTCTCTCTCTTTCTCTCTCTTTAAAAAATCAGTCAATCAGTCATGGCCTTCAAACCTTTCAGAAGGCTTAATGACACAAATTACTTTGAACTTGTTTGAAAACGTGTTGTGTTTTTGTGTCTAAGAAAATTACAGACTTTTCTTGTTAAATACTAACTTTGTGCAACCAGAAATGGATACTGGCAGCCAGAGTGCCCACTGCTTATTGAATAATCTGTTAGTTACTATTATAAACTTGCAAATTAAATTGTATATGTTTTTACCCTTGTTTTCATCCCACAATGAGAGTGCCACCTGTTGTTCATGATATTTCTTATTTCCATAAAGTAAGGAAGTGATATGAAAGTCCATGTTTATTGTAGATACTTTACCAGTTTGGTTAATTTTAGTGGAAAAGAAACAATGATTCCCTCAAGGGTATGGCTGATGCCTTTTTCATTTTTTTAAATTTAGTAACTGGGACTGGGCTCTACAGAATGCACTCAAATTGTATTCGGTAATGGTGATGCTTAGTTACTTAGGGCTTGAATGTACCAAAAAATTATTACACTTAATATAACCAACCATCTTTTAACTTACATAAGATTTTTCTTTCATTTTCTTGAGATACAATTGACATATATATAAGATATTTAAAAACATTGTAATAGGTTCCAGAGTTGTTAAAGTCTAAGTGTCCATTATCTTTTCAACCAATGTGTTAATCACTTCAGGTGATCAGAACTTGTTCAGACTTTTAAAGTAGTTGCTTAGTGACATAATAAACTAATAAAAGTTTTCTTTTTACTAATGGTTAAAATTAAATCTGTATCATGATAAAAACAGAAGAACACAAATCGTTTGTAAACTATGATTACAATTATATATAATAGGTGTGCATGTGCACAAAAATGAAGACAACATATATGAAAATACCAGCAGTTGTGTGGCAGAATTATGAGGGAATTTAAGTTTTTAAAAATGTATTTACTCTTATTATTTTTCACTTTTTAAAGGTGAGAGAATTATTGACATTGTAGAGACATATAGGTGTGAAACTGCTTTAAGTTTGCTTTGCTGGTCTTTTATGGGATGAAGGTAAATGGTAACAAAGGGGTGACAAGTAGCATAATAAACAGAATTAATTATATATGCATCAGTTTATTGGAAAGTGACTCATAGCAAAGAGGAGAGTTCAAAAAAGGCCAGGCAATGAAAGCTCCAGTGCCCTGAGAGTCCTCTGTACATTCCACACAGAGGGCGATTGTGGAATCAAACCTTTGGAGAGGTTCCTACCTAAGGAGGGTAGGGCACACAGCACATCTCATTTCTGCTCGTCTAAGAACTCTCAGACCTGCTGCATGATATGGCCTAACCCACAGCAGTTAACAGTTCCAGCTCAAAATATCTTCCAAACTACAAAATGAACAAAGAGGGAACAATAAAATATATCTCTTCTTATTGGTGAATGCTGTATCCACCCCCTCCATGCCCAGCCTTCACTTGTTCCTTCCCACCCCTCCTCTCCATTACCCCCATTGTCTTCCACTTATATTGAGTTCTAGAACCACTAAAACTAATCTATAGTGATTTTTAAAAAGAAATCAAATTAGTAGTTTCCTGGAGCAGAAGGTAGGTTTTGACTAAAATGAGCATAAGGGAACTATCACTCTTGTCCTCAGTTGGATTTTTTTTTAACATTTATTTATTTTTGAGAGAGAGAGCATGAGAGAGGGAGGGACAGAGAGAGAGGGCACAGAGCTTCTGAAGCAGGCTCTGCGCACAGCAGTCAGCCCAATGCGGGGCTTAAACTCAGGAACCATGAGATCATGACCTGAGCCAAAGTTGGACGCTCAACTGACTGAGCCCCCCAGGCTCCCCTCCTCACTTGGAATATTGCAACAGTTACTCCCTGCTTCAGCCCATGCCCAATCAATCTGTTTTTATCACATCAGTCAAGTGATGCCACTAAAATGTAAATCTGATCCTCCAGTGGCTTTTTAACTCACTCTTCACTCTAAGTAAATACCAAATTCCTTACCAGGCACCTAGGTGGCTCAGTGGGTTAAGCGCCCAACTCTTGATTTCAGCTCAGGTCAGGATTTCATGGTGAGATTGAGCCCTGCATGGGTCTGCGTCAGGAGCCTGCTTGGGATTCTCTCTCTGCCCCTGCCCTGCATGCATGCAAGTGTGCTCGCACTCACTCTCTAAACAAACAAACAAATAAGCTTAAAAAAAAAATCTTTACAGTAAGTGACAAGGTTCTATGGAATCAGTCTCTAAGCTCCTGGAACCTCACACCCCATCATTCTCCTCCACATTTGCTGCTCCTTAAACATGCCATAGTACTTCTTATCAGCTCTCATACTGTGTATGTATTTGTTTATTTTATTGTCTCTGTTCCCCTACTGGAATGTAAACTCACTAGTGGCAAAGGCTTTGATTGGTTAACTGCAGTGTCCCCAGCACTAGAATGAGGCCTGGTCCTTAGACAGCCAGTAAGCATTTGTTAAATGCATTTGGGATGAGTTTGATACAGAATAGTTCCAAGGTCTAAAGTTCTCTTTTCTGGAATTCTTAAGTTAGACTTACTGCAAACTAGTTTTGCTTCACTTATCTTATTCCTTAGGAGGATCAAGTGTCAGTGGATAAAGATTTATGCCACAGACTATGTGGTACCACTCTGCTACTGGTTTGGACCCAGCATGCCAATGCAGCAGGTTTCTATTCTGTCCCAGTACAGAAGGCATGGCAGTAAAGACCTGTAGGCCCCTGTGGAAGCAGAGGAAGCCCACACTGACTTTGGGACAAAGCCTGTGAACACTCTGAGATGTTAAAAGTGGTATGCTAATCTAGGCATAATTATTATTAAGGGAGGTTCAGCTACACCACATCAATGGAGAACCTTTAAAAAGACCCTTTGCTAATTATGAGGGAAGGGTTTCCATCACAGTTTTATTCTTTAAAGAGATAGAGCTGCTTTGTTGCAGGCTTCATGGGCTTTTCTTTATCATTACTGCTCTTTCTCACTATGATGCATCCCGTTGATCTTCCTCAGAGGATCTTAACATACTTATATAACTTGAAAAATTGAACAATAAGTAAATTGGTATGCTGCATTAAGCTGTGGGCTACTTTATTAAGTTAAGCCCAAACAAGTGGTTATCCAAAGGTAGGTTAATTATTACACATTTTGGTGCGTCTATGACAATTAAATATTTTACTTTTTATATATGAAATTAGGGATTTATTCAATTTTTTCTTCTTTCTTTTCCTTTCTCTTTTTCTTTCTTTTGGTTTTTTTTCTTTCTTTTCAAAACCATGTGTAGCAACATGATAATAGTTGAGAACAGAAAGGGAATTTCTGCAAGGGGATTTCCTTGGCTGGAATTTAGCCAGAAGAACAAAGGTAGCATAGAGACTATCTCATCCTAAAAGCATCATGGAACATTTTATAAGCCTGCCTAATCAAGCTCACATTTGTTAGGCTTGGTGTTAAATTATAGACCACTAATTTATTTTAGGGCAGTGCTTCTCCCCCTTTGATGGATCAGGGCCCCATCTAAGAATCTAAGAAAGGGAAAAATAAACCACTAACTTTTTCAGAAAAATCTACAAATGCTCTTGTACACAAAAATTTACCTAAAACATTGAGAGGTTCATGGATCCCCTCTAAAGCCATTCTTGAGTCATTATTGTAGGCATAATAAAGGAACAAATGGGTGATAATAGCTAATCCTTATACGAACCCAGTGAGATCAGAACACTTATTTTCCTATTACACAGATTTGCACATTGAAGCACAGACAGGCCGAATAACAGCTAGGCAACAGTGAAGCCAGGATGTGGACCCAGACACATTTCTTGAGCTCATTCACATAACCACCATGCTATATTCCCCAAGATTATGCATCTGCTAGGGATTTAAGCTAAATCTGAAACTGGATCATTCTTCAAAACTAGCCTCTTCTTAAGGATAGTATTACCGTAATCCAGCAATTCCACTTCTGGGTATATACCAAACAAAATTGCAAGAAGGAACTCAAACATATATTTGTATACTAGAGTTCACAGCAGCATCATTCACAATAGCCAAAAGTTAGAAACAACCCAAATGTTCTTTGACAGATAAATAAACACATTATGTGTGTGTACAGTGTCATAGTATTCAATATTAAAAAGGAAGGAAATTCTGACACGTGCTACATGGAAAACCTTAGAGATATTATGCTAACTAAAATAAGACAGATGCAAAAGGACAAATATTATGTGATTACACTTATATGAGATACCTAGAATAGTCATATTCATAGACAGAAAGTACATTGGATGTTACCGGGGCTAAGGAAAGGGGGAAATGGGAAGTTATGGTTCAGAGTGGTATAGAATTTCAGCACAGGATGAAGAAAAAGTTCTGGAGTTAGATAGTAGTGATGATTACACAAAAATATGAATGTACTTAATGCCACTAAATTGTACACTTTAAAATGGTTGAAACTGGTTAAAAGTTTATGTTATGATTATTTTACCACTAAAAAAAAAGAATAGCAATATAAGTCTGAGTATAAAATAATAGTGACACAGAAGGAATTGGCCTCTCTGATCCAGGAGAACCCTACCCTTAAAATGACTAGAATGATAAATCTCATGTTATGTATATTTTACCAGAATTAAAAGAAAAAAAAAAACACTATCCTTTTTCTAAAACCATATTGCCTCGTTGGGAAAGAAACTCAAACCATACCCCACTGAAATTGAGGATCCCACGTAGGCTTGTAATAGACTCACTTTTGTCCCTTAAGCCACTTATTTTGATCCTATTGTATTTGTAGCTAGTGGGTTTTTCTTTCACGAATGGATTTAAATCATTATTAGTTAGCAGGAAATTTCAGAGTCTTAAAAAAAAGACAAGAAAAGCCTCAAACATATGGTAAAATATTTTTCCATTATACAAGGGTGGTTTTTTTTTTTCAATATAAGAAATTTATTGTCAAATTGGTTTCCATACAACACCCAGTGCTCATCGCAAAAGGTGCCCTCCTCAATACCCATCACCCACCCTCACCTCCCTCCCACCCCCCATCAACCCTCAGTTTGTTCTCAGTTTTTAAGAGTCTCTTATGCTTTGGCTCTGTCCCACTCTAACCTCCTTTTTTTTTTCCTTCCCCTCCCCCATGGGTTTCTGTTAAGTTTCTCAGGATCCACATAAGAGTGAAAACATATGGTATCTGTCTTTCTCTGTATGGCTTGTTTCACTTAGCATAACACTCTCCAGTTCCATCCACGTTGCTACAAAGGGCCATATTTCATTCTTTCTCATTGGCACGTAGTACTCCATTGTGTATATAAACCACCATTTCTTTATCCATTCATCAGTTGATGGACATTTAGGCTCTTTCCATAATTTGGCTATTGTTGAGAGTGCTGCTATAAACATTGGGGTACAAGTGCCCCTACGCATCAGCACTCCTGTATCCCTTGGGTAAATTCCTAGCAGTGCTATTGCTGGGTCATAGGGTAAGTCTATCTTTAATTTTCTGAGGAACCTCCACACTGCTTTCCAGAGTGGCTGCACCAATTGGATTCCCACCAACAGTGCAAGAGGGTTCCCGTTTCTCCACATCCTATCCAGCATCTATAGTCTCCTGATTTGTTCATTTTGGCCACTCTGACTGGCGTGAGGTGATACCTGAGTGTGGTTTTGATTTGTATTTCCCTGATGAGGAGCGACATTGAGCATCTTTTCATGTGCCTGTTGGCCACCCAGATGTCTTCTTTAGAGAAGTGTCTATTCATGTTTTCTGCCCATTTCTTCACTGGGTTGTTTTTCAGGTGTGGAATTTGGTGAGTTCTTTATAGATTTTGGATACTAGCCCTTTGTCCGATATGTCATTTGCAAATATCTTTTCCCATTCCGTTGGTTGCCTTTTAGTTTTGTTGGTTGTTTCCTTTGCTGTGCAGAAGCTTTTTATCTTCATAAGGCCCCAGTAGTTCATTTTTGCTTATAACTCCCTTGCCTTTGGGGATGTGTCGGGTAAGAAATTGCTACGGCTGAGGTCAGAGAGGTCTTTTCCTGCTTTCTCCTCTAAGGTTTTGATGGTTTCCTGTCTCACATTCAGGTCCTTTATGCATTTTGAGTTTATTTTTGTGAATGGTGTGAGAAAGTGGTCTAGTTTCAACCTTCTGCATGTTGCTGTCCAATTCTCCCAGCACCATTTGTTAAAGAGACTGTCTTTTTTCCATTGGATGTTCTTTCCTGCTTTGTCAAAGATGAGTTGGCCATACGTTTGTGGGTCTAGTTCTGGGGTTTCTATTCTATTCCATTGGTCTATGTGTCTGTTTTTGTGCCAATACCATGCTGTCTTGATGATGACAGCTTTGTAGTAGAGGCTAAAGTCTGGGATTGTGATGCCTCCTGCTTTGGTCTTCTTCTTCAAAATTACTTTGGCTATTCGGGGCCTTTGGTGGTTCCATATGAATTTTAGGATTGCTTGTTCTAGTTTCGAGAAGAATGTTGGTGCAATTTTGATTGGGATTGCATTGAATGTGTAGATAGCTTTGGGTAGTATTGACATTTTGACAATATTTATTCTTCCAATCCATGAGCACGGAATGTTATTCCATTTCTTTATATCTTCTTCAATTTCCTTCATGAGCTTTCTATAGTTTTCAGCATACAGATCTTTTACATCTTTGGTTAGATTTATTCCTAGGTATTTTACGCTTCTTGGTGCAATTGTGAATGGGAACAGTTTCTTTATTTGTCTTTGTGTTGCTTCATTATTAGTATATAAGAATGCAACTGATTTCGGTACACTGATTTTGTACCCTGGAACTTTGCTGAATTCATGTATCAGTTCTAGCAGACTTTTGGTGGAGTCTATCGGATTTTCCATGTATAGTATCATGTCATCTACAAAAAGTGAAAGCTTAACTTCATCTTTGCCAATTTTGATGCCTTTGATTTCCTTTTGTTGTCTGATTGCTGATGCTAGAACTTCCAACACTATGTTAAACAACAGCGGTGAGAGTGGGCATCCCTTTCGTGTTCCTGATCTCAGGGAAAAAGCTCTCAGTTTTTCCCCATTGAGGATGATGTTAGCTGTGAGTTTTTCATAAATGGCTTTTATGATCTTTAAGTATGTTCCTTCTATCCCGACTTTCTCGAGGGTTTTTATTAAGAAAGTTTGCTGGATTTTGTCAAAGGCCTTTTCTGCATTGATTGACAGGGTCATATGGTTCTTATCTTTTCTTTTATTAATGTGATCTATCACGTTGATTGATTTGTGAATGTTGAACCAGCCCTGCATCCCAGGAATGAATCCCACTTGATCATGGTGAATAATTCTTTTTATATGCTGTTGAATTCGATTTGCTAGTATCTTATTGAGAATTTTTGCATCCATATTCATCAGGGATATTGGCCTGTAGTTCCCTTTTTTTACTGGGTCTCTGTCTGGTTTAGGAATCAAAGTAATACTGGCTTCATAGAATGAGTCTGGAAGTTTTCCTTCCCTTTCTATTTTTTGGAATACCTTGAGAAGGATAGGTATTATCTCTGCTTTAAACGTCTGGTAGAACTCCCCTGGGAAGCCATCTGGTCCTGGACTCTTATTTGTTGGGAGATTTTTGATAACTGATTCAATTTCTTCGCTGGTTATGGGTCTGTTCAAGCTTTCTATTTCCTCCTGATTGAGTTTTGGAAGTGTGTGGGTGTTTAGGAATTTGTCCATTTCTTCCAGGTTGTCCAGTTTGTTGGCATATAATTTTTCATAGTATTCCCTAATATTTGCTTGTATCTCTGAGGGATTGGTTGTAATAATTCCATTTTCATTCATGATTTTATCTATTTGGGTCATCTCCCTTTTCTTTTTGAGAAGCCTGGCTAGAGGTTTATCAATTTTGTTTATTTTTTCAAAAAACCAACTCTTGGTTTCGTTGATCTGCTCTACAGTTTTTTTAGATTCTATATTGTTTATTTCTGCTCTGATCTTTATTATTTCTCTTCTTCTGCTGGGTTTAGGCTGCCTTTGCTGTTCTGCTTCTATTTCCTTTAGGTGTGCTGTTAGATTTTGTATTTGGGATTTTTCTTGTTTCTTGAGATAGGCCTGGATTGCGATGTATTTTCCTCTCAGGACTGCCTTCGCTGCATCCCAAAGCGTTTGGATTGTTGTATTTTCATTTTCATTTGTTTCCATATATTTTTTAATTTCTTCTCTAATTGCCTGGTTGACCCATTCATTCTTTAGTAGGGTGTTCTTTAACCTCCATGCTTTTGGAGGTTTTCCAGACTTTTTCCTGTGGTTGATTTCAAGCTTCATAGCATTGTGGTCTGAAAGTATGCATGGTATGATTTCAATTCTTGTATACTTATGAAGGGCTGTTTTGTGATCTATCTTGGAGAATGTTCCATGTCCACTCGAGAAGAAAGTATATTCTGTTGCTTTGGGATGCAGAATTCTAAATATATCTGTCAAGTCCATCTGATCCAATGTATCATTCAGGGCCCTTGTTTCTTTACTGACCGTGTGTCTAGATGATCTATCCATTTCTGTAAGTGGGGTGTTAAAGTCCCCTGCAATGACCACATTCTTATCAATAAGGTTGCTTATGTTTGTGAGTAATTGTTTTATATATTTGGGGGCTCCTGTATTCGGCGCATAGACATTTATAATTGTTAGCTCTTCCTGATGGATAGACCCTGTAATTATTATATAATGCCCTTCTTCATCTCTTGTTACAGCCTTTAATTTAAAGTCTAGTTTGTCTGATATAAGTATGGCTACCCCAGCTTTCTTTTGACTTCCAGTAACATGATAAATAGTTCTCCATCCCCTCACTCTCAACCTGAAGGTGTCCTCAGGTCTAAAATGAGTCTCCTGTAGACTGCAAATAGATGGGTCTTGTTTTTTTATCCATTCTGATACCCTATGTCTTTTGGTTGGCGCATTTAGTCCATTTACATTCAGTGTTATTATAGAAAGATATGGGTTTAGAGTCATTGTGATGTCCATAGGTTTCATGCTTGTAGCGATGTCTCTGGTACTTTGTCTCACAGGATCCCCCTTAGGATCTCTTGTAGGGCTGGTTTAGTGGTGACAAATTCCTTCAGTTTTTATTTGTTTGGGAAGACCTTTATCTCTCCTTCTATTCTAAATGACAAACTTGCTGGGTAAAGGATTCTCGGCTGCATATTTTTTTTTTTTCTGTTCATCACATTGAAGATCTCCTGTCATTCCTTTCTGGCCTGCCAAGTTTCGGTAGAGATTGGTCACGAGTCTTATAGGTCTCCCTTTATATGTTAGAGCACGTTAATCTCTAGCTGCTTTCAGAATTTTCTCTTTATCCTTGTATTTTGCCAGTTTCACTATGATATGTCGTGCAGAAGATCGATTCAAGTTACGTCTGAAGGGAGTTTTCTGTGCCTCTTGGATTCCAATGCCTTTTTCCTTCCCCAGATCAGGGAAGTTCTCAGCCATTATTTCTTCAAGTACCCCTTCAGCCCCTTTCCCTCTCTCTTCCTCATCTGGAATACCAATTATGTGTATATTATTTCTCTTTAGTGCATCACTTAGTTCTCTAATTTTCCCCTGATACTCCTGGATTTTTTTATCTTTTTCTCAGCTTCTTCTTTTTCCATAATTTTATCTTCTAGTTCACCTGTTCTCTCCTCTGCCTCTTCAATCCGAACCGTGGCTGTCTCCATTTTATTTTGCAGCTCATTGATAGCATTTTTTAGCTCCTCCTGGCTGTTCCTTAGTCCCTTGATCTCTGTAGCAATAGATTCTCTGCTGTCCTTTATACTGTTTTCAAGCCCAGCGATTAATTTTATGACTATTATTCTAAATTCACTTTCTGTTATATTGTTTAAATCGTTTTTGATCGGTTCATTAGCGGTTGTTATTTCCTGGAGATTCTTCTGAGGGGAATTCTTCCGTTTGGTCATTTTGGATAGTCCCTGGAGTGGTGCGGACCTGCAGGGCACTTCCCCTGTGCTGTGGTGTATAACTGGAGTTGGTGGGCGGGGCCGCAGTCAGACCTGATGTCTGCCCCCAGCCCACCCCTGGGGCCATAGTCAGACTGGTGTGTACCTTATCTTCCCCTCTCCTGGGGGCGGGATTCACTGTGGGGTGGCGTGGCCCATCTGGGCTACTTGCACACTGCCAGGCTTGTGGTTCTGGGGATCTGGCGTATTAGCTGGGGTGGATCGGCAAGGTGCACAGGGGCAGGAAGGGCAGGCTCAGCTCGCTTTTCCTTCAGTGATCCGCTTCGGGAGGGGCCCCGTGGCACCGAGAGGGAGTCAGACCCGCCGGAGGGATGGATCCGCAGAAGCACAGCGTTGGGTGTTTGCTCGGAGCAAGCAAGTTCCCTGGCAGGAACTGGTTCCCTTTGGGATTTTGGCTGGGGGATTGGCGAGGGAGATGGCGCTGGCGAGTGCCTTTGTTCCCCGCCAAGCTGCGCTCTGTCCTCTGGGGCTCAACAACTCTCCCTCCGGTTGTCCTCCAGCCCTCCCATTCTCTGAGCAGAGCTGTTAGTTTATAACCTTCCAGATGTTAAGTCCCGCTTGCTGTCGGAACACACTCCGTCCGGCCCCTCCGCTTTTGCAAGCCAGACTCAGGGGCTCTGCTTGGCCGGCGGGCCGCCCCTCCGCCCTGGCTCCCTCCCGCCAGGCACCGCATCGCTGCCCTTCCTACCCTCTTGCGTGGATCTCTCATCTGCACTTGGCTCCGGAGACTCCATTCTGCTAGTCTTCTGGCGGTTCTCTGGGTTATTTAGGCAGGTGTAGGTGGAATCCAAGTGATCAGCAGGACGCAGTGAGCTCAGAGTCTTCCTACACTGCCATCTTCCCCTCAAGACAAGAGTGGTTTCTGTAAATCTAAATTATTCCTAAGCCTTGTCCTCCCCCAAAATAAGAAAACCTTCTATATACCGATTTTTCTAATTGGCAATGTGATTTATTTGATACATTCAAACATTAATCATTCTATAATAAGTTAATCAAATGTTTAGAGTTTAGACCATGAGCTTAGCAGAGTAAAGATGGTAGAGATGAGTAAGTGCAGGCCATTCCAGTCTGAGGGAACATCAGTGCTCACTGAGGCACAGCTGCAGAAATGTCATCCCTTACAGTCTGTTTTCAGATGTCAGACAACAGCATGAACTTTTGCAAAATAAGTAAACTTGTTCCATAAGTAATGCCGAAGAAGTGAAGAAATATTAGTAGATAGGTCTGTAAAAATGCCTGCAAAGTGAGTCTCCCATGAAGAAAAGAAGGTCTAGAACAATACAACCTGCTTCAAGAAACCTTATAATTCTGATTATGTCACGAGACTGCATACTCTTCTCAAACCTTTTCTAATTGCAGTCTCCGCATTGTTTGATTTTACAACTCCTTCTGTCCTACATTCTCCTTAGAGTATATGTGTTATATGTGCCCTTTTATATTTTTAAGTAAATTTCATACATATGAATTTGCTATGAGAAATATTTAATAGTATTGTGAAATCATTGAGCTAATTGGTAACATCTTATAGCTTCATCAGTAAGTTTTGAGATCTGGTTGCTTTTAAGAAATAACATTTGTCACCTCAAGGAAATGTAATTGAATAAATGAGAGAGATATGGGTCAGGAACCTGGGTGTCTTGAGTGTTTTCACCTTTGCACTGGTAGTGCTAATGAATGCCCACTCAACAACAGCATTCTTACATTCATTCCCCTTTAAGGTGCTGTAGGCAAGTCTCAGGTCTCCAAGATCCAGAATACAATTCAGACTTGAAGTTGAAATGAGAAAAGTGGGATTAGTATAGTCTGAATGTCTTACCTCTAAAACTTAGGCACATCAGACAAATGCAAATTGAGAGACATTTTACAGAGTATCTGACTGGTATTCCTCAAATACCAAGTTTGTACAAAATAAGGAATATCTGAGAAATTGTCACAACTAGAGGAGCCTGAGGAGACATGATGCCTAAATGGCAATGTATTTTGAAGGGGATCTGGGAGCAGAAAAAAGATAATAGGTAAATATTAAGGAAATATGAATAAAGTATAGAATTTAGTTGATAAGATATTGATACTGGTTCATTTGTTGTAAAAAATGCACCATAGAAATGTCAGATATTGACACTGGGGGATACTGTGTGCAGGGTACATGAATACCGTAGTATCTTTGCAAATTTTCCCTAAATTGAAACCATCCTAAAATAAAGTTGATTTTAAAAAACTAAACTAGGGGTGCCTGGATGGCTCAGTTGGTTAAGCGTCTGATTCTTGGTTTTGGCTCAGGTCATGATCTCATGGTTCACGAGTTTGAGCCCCACATTAGGCTCTGTGCTGATAGTGCAGAGCCTGCTGGGGATTCTCATATTCTCTCTCTCTCTCTCTCTCTCCCACTCTTTCTGCCCTTCCCCTACTCACATGCATGTGTGCTGCCTCTGTCTCTCTCAAAATAAATAAACTGAAAAAAATTTTTAATAAAAAATAAAACAAAAAAAATTTGCCTATTATATTATACCATTCATAAGCAAGACTTAGAATTCCCACATAAAAATAATAGACTGAGGAAAACAAAAAACAAACAATAAAAACTCTCTTCCCAATTATCATTCACCCATGTTTATATAGGACCACTTTCTTACACCATACACAAAAATATATTCAAAATGGGTGAAAAACCTAAATGTGAGACAGGAAACCATCAGAATCCTAGAGAAGAACACAGGCAACAACCTCTTTAACCTCAGCTGCAGCAACTTCTTACTAGACACATCTCTGGAGGCAAGGGAAACAAAAGCAAAAATGAACTATTGGGACTTCACCAAGATAAAAAGCTTCTGCACAGCAAAGGAAACAATCAACAAAACTAAAAGGCAACCAACAGAATGGGAAAAGATATTTGCAAATGACATATTGGTTAAAGAGCTAGTATTCAAAATCTATAAAGAACTTATCAAACTCAACATCAAAAAAATAAGTAATCCGGGGCGCCTGGGTGGCTCCGTCGGTTAAGCGTCCGACTTCAGCTCAGGTCACGATCTCGCGGTCCGTGAGTTCAAGCCCCGCGTCAGGCTCTGGGCTGATGGCTCAGAGCCTGGAGCCTGCTTCCGATTCTGTGTCTCCCTCTCTCTCTGCCCCTCCCCCATTCATGCTCTGTCTCTCTCTGTCCCAAAAATAAATAAACGTTAAAAAAAAAAAAAAAAAAAAGTAATCCAGTTAAGAAATGGGCAGAAGACATGAACAGACATTTGTCTAAAGAAGATATACAAATGGCTAACAGACACATGAAAAAATGCTCAACATCACTCATCATCAGGGAAATGCAAATCAAAACCACAATGAGATATCACCTCACATCTGTCAGAATAGCTAAAATTAACAACACAGGAAATAACAGGTGTTGGCAAAGATGCAGAGAAAGGGTAATTCTCTTACGCTGTTGATGGGAATGCAAACTGGTGCAGCTATTCTGGAAAACAGTATGGAGATTTCCTCAAAAAAGTTAAAAATAGGACTACCCCCACAATTGCACTACTAGGTATTTACCCAAAGGATACAGAAATACTGATTTGAAGGGATGCATGAGCTCCACTGTTTATTGGAATGGGCTAAATGGGTGATGGGCATTAAGGAGGGCACTTGTTGTGATGAGTCCTGGGTGTTATATATAGGTTTGGAATAACTAAATTCTACTCCTGAAACCAATACTACACTATGTGTTAACTAACAAATTTAAATAAAATCTTGGAAGGAAAAGAAGTCTATATTTGCACTATGAAAAATAAAGGGAGCACTACGCATTTTAGTGTTTAGACTTGTCTTCTTCAGACTATATCACATAAATATCACCTAGAGAAACTCACATATTCTAGTAATTGCCAATTAACAATATAATTATGTGTGCTTCATCAGACTTTGCCAAAATTAAGAAAAATAAATCTTTCTACCTACAATAGTTAGTTGCTCCTCAATCTACTTTATCATTACATTTGCATAACCTTCATTAAAATGCCTCAGTCCCATTCAGGATTCTTACAGAACTTCAAGAATGGCCACCTTGGGTGGTATAAATAAGCTGGTTCTTTTGTTTGAGATTCTTTTTCCTAACAGCTTTTTTTGAGGTTTAATTGACTTACACTGCACATATAAAAGTATACACTTAGAAAAGTTTGGGCATAAATGTACACCTGTGAAACCACCACAATCAACATAGCCAACCAATCATTCCTCAAAACTTTTACATGCGTTTTGTAAATACTCCATCCCAACCCTCTTTCTTCTGCCTGGCTCTTGACCACCCCTGGTTTGTTTACTGCCAGTATAAATTAGTATGTATTTTCTAGAACTTTGTGTATATAGAATCATACATTATGTATTCTATACTCTCTGACTTCTTGCACTCAGCATACTTGTTTTCAGACCTGTCCTTATTGTGGAATGTATCAGTAGTTCCTTTTTATTGGTAAATAGTATTCCATTGTATGGTTGTACCCCTGTTTGAGCTTATTGGTATCGATGCCCATTTAAGTTATTAAGTTTGTTTGTAGTTTTGGGATATTACACATAAGGTTGCTCTGAACATTCATATGTAAGCCTTTCTGTGGACATGCACTTTTATTTCTCTTGAATAAATATCTGGGATTTAAATGGATGGATCTTATGATAGGAGTATGTTTACATTTTAAATTACCAAATTATTTTTATTGGTCTTCCTAATCCATTTAAGTCCAAATTTCTAGATTCAAGGATTCCTTAATATTTAAAATAACAAGCTTTTTTGAATATTGCAAAGTTTGTTATTTCTATTAATTTCATATTTGTTTTCTATACTTACTGTTTTGTAGGCAAGCAAAGGTCGAACTACAATTGTCATAGCACACCGACTTTCCACTATTCGAAGTGCAGATCTGATTGTGACCATAAAAGATGGGATGGTGGCAGAAAAAGGAATACATGCTGAATTAATGACAAAACAAGGTCTATATTATTCGCTTGTAATGTCACAGGTAATGTTTATGTAACATAATGCTATGTTAGCAGGGTTGTTTTTTTTTTAACCTTTCAGAGATCATACCACAGAGGTCCTGAATCATAATCTTAGATTTCACAAAGCAACCAAGGCTTATTTATAATTCCTCTGTGAATAAATGCAATGTGACTAATATCCCCAGCATTTTGCTAGATAATATGATGAAAATTAAAGAATTAATGGGAACCTAGCACCTAATATTTGCCAGGCACACTGCAAACAGGCTTCCAAAGAAGACATCCAGATGACCAACATGAAAAAATGCTCAACATCACTCATCATCAGGGAAATTCAAATCAAAACTACAGTGAGATATCACCTCACACCTATCAAAATGGTGAAAATCAAAAACACAAGAAATGGATGCCTGTATGGCTCACTTGGTTAAGCATCCAACTCCAGATTTTGGCTCAGGTCATGGTCTCATGGTACATGGGGTCGAGCCCCACATCGGACTCTACACTGAGAGCCCTCTCTCTCTCTGCCCCACACCTGCACATGCACTCTCTTTCTCTCTTTCTTTCTCTCAAAATAAATAAAAAAAAGAAAAGAAAAAAGAAACAACAAGTGTTAGTGAGGGTGTGAAGAAAAACCCTCATGCATTATTGGTGGGAATGTAAACTGATGAAGCCACTGTGGAAAACAGAATAGAGCGTCCTCAAAAAGTTGAAAGTAAAACTGTCCTATTATCCAGTAGTTGCACTACTTGGTATTCACCCAAAAAATACAAAAACACTAATTCAAAGGGATACATGCACCCCTGTATTTATTGCAACTTTATTTACAATAGCCAAATTATAGAAATAGCCCAAGTGTCCTTTGATTGATAAATGGGTAGAGAAGATGTGGTGTATATATACAGTGGAATATTATTCAGCCATAAAAAATTATGAAATCTTACCATTTGAAATGACATGAACAGAGCTAGAGAGTGTAATGCTCAGTGAAAATAGGTCAGTACGTAGGTCAAGATGTATGGAATTGTTGAATCACTATATTGTATGCGTGGAACTAATATAACACTGTATGTTAACTGTACTGGAATTACAATGGAAAACTTAATTAAAAATGTTATTTCACAAATTATGAAATTTAGAAAGTTATGAGCCTCCGTGTCCTCCTCACACTTAAAACTTCACATTCTGAACCCTAGCTTTCTCCACAATGCTAGAATGAATTATTTTTAAACACCTTCTATAAAGCAGTCAGAGTAAAAAAAAAAAAAAAAGTTTGAAAATGTAATCTTATATAGATTCAAAACCTGCCAGTTTCAATTTTATTTCATATTAGGCCATATTTTTCTTTAAAAATAAAATTAGCCATTATATGACAGTTGAATCTGTATGATTTTCATTCCAGAGTAGACCTGATAACTTATGAAATTATTAAGTTCCATATTTTCAAACTAATAAGGATACCAATAAAAGCAAATAGCTATGGTTAAATTAACCCTATTTTGATGTTTTTTAAAACTACTACACTCGTATCTTTCTTTGAAGTAACGTGCCTTTATTTTTCATTATAACTAAACTAAAACTCCATTATTAGGTCTTATGTTAAAGAGTTTCACAATGTAAGGAAAACAAAAATTGAATGTTTGTGGTATAAATGTATAAGTATTTAAAACACCTTATTCAAAATGGATTAGTAGTCTCTGATTACCAAAAATAAGATTCATTCTGATAAAACAATACCATTTTTAATACTCAGTGAACAACTACAATATTCTGGGTACTGCATAGCAAACATAACATGTGTGGTATCTACCTAAACAGTAACGCATTTCTGAAACTCTGAAAGTGCTTATTTGCCACTATACCTGTAATGTCCAAATGAATCAGTTTGTTAGAATTCATGATGCTCAAAAGTGTTGTAAAGTTACTGTTGTTAAGAGAATCAATCACAAGAAGCAGCATAGCAGTGGTTAGGGTTATGAGCTCTGGAGACACCATAATTTGAAATTCTGACTATGCCACTTAATAGTTTTAGGCCCTTAGGTAAATTATTTAAATTCCCTGTGCCTCAGTTTTCTAATCTTTAACATGGAGAAAATAAAAGTAACTTATTTATGAATTACTGTAAGTATTAAATGAGTCATTCATGTAAAGTATTTAGAGTTATTGTTGTCATACTAAATTTTATTATATTACTATTGCTAGTATTATCCAATCAAACTTTTTAGAAAAGTTCAAACCAGGAAGAGTAATGCTGTAATTATTTATCTTAAACATATATGATTACTTACAGACATATTCCTTTAGTGATTTTTTCACATGAAATGAAATAAAAACTGGTAGATAGATACATACCAAAACTTCCTATCATAAGTATTTTGTCTAGCAGTCTTCTCAGGAAAAGAAATTGCCTTTGACCTGTTAAACACCTTCTTAGAAAAATTTATTATGAGAAGAGGTCAAAATTTCATTTTAAGCCTGCCACAAAATAAATAGCTCCTGAAAAAATCCAAGTAAATGATTTCTTTCTTGGTAGAGAAATTTATAGAAAAATAAATAAATAAATAAAGTGATAGTATAAAAGAATGTCTGATTAAAGATGTTAAGATACTATAAAGCTGGTTAAAGCTTACCATACTTTGAAATGACTGATTAACAGTTGTTAAGCTTGTCAAAGAAGCACAGTGTCTGGAAAGCCTTCCATATGCATATGCTCTTTTGCACCTAAATCCACCTAAGGCTGTCTGTCTCTGCTCCAACCTGGTCTGGGACACCGTCATCCAAACTGGGCTCCTCATTTCTGTCTTGTCTCCCTCTTCATCTCTTCGTGGGGAAGTCACAAATTTACTCACACCATATTCAGTTGAGCAGAGAACGTGTAGTTTTTCTTTATTTCACTAAATCTGATCTCATTTCTCTGAGTAGCCAAAAAGCCCAAAAACTAGACTTAGAGCAGTCTGGTTTAGAACTTCCTCCTTGCCCTATCATTTAAACAGTGTCTTTAAAGTTAACTTGATGTCTCTGCGATTTCTTATTCTCTAGGAGCTGGCCCATTGAGTTGCTTTCCAATCAGTTTAGAAGGGGCAGCAGTTGCAGGCCTAGCAAGTGTTATTGTCTCCTGACATTTCTCTCAAGCCTAGAGCCAGCATCACATTTAAGTGCCTAGCTATATGTTATAAATTTATAAGTTTCATGAAAGGCTAGGAATAAGGAATCAGAAAGAGTATCTTTGAAGTCTTCTCCCTCACAAAGTTCTTTTTACTAAAATCTGTCCCTTCTAGTGGAATAGTTGTTTTCAACTAAGGCATTGTTCTCTCCAGTTAATTATACAGGTCTTTGGAAAAGAAAGCACAATAAGCTATTGTCACCCACTAACATTTTTAGTATAAGTTGGACTTACTAGTCCTCTATCAAGCCTGAAAACTTCAGCAAGAACTGCACAAGAATATATCACTTTCAGTATCAGATGCAATACAGTTTTAGAGGGATGCTTAATAAAATTCTTTTGAATTTTGAAGGCATTATTCTAATGGTGACATGTATATTCTTCATTTAAGGATATTAAAAAAGCTGATGAACAGATGGGACCAATGGCATATTCTACTGAAAAAAATACCAACTCAGTTTCTCTGTGCTCTATGAGTAACATCAACTCAGACTTTACTGGCAAGTCTGAGGAATCCATCCAATATAAAGAGGTAATGGTTTAACAAATATCAACAAGTTTTACCCACATGTTCTCCAATTAATTTTCATTTAATTCTTATAATATTTAGAATATATGATAAAATATTACTTTAGCACTAAGTGTATAAAGCAAATCTTTCCCAAACTTCACTGTAGTATTACAGTAATGCTCTAAGAAAGAGGTCCTCAAATAAGACTGCATTTATGTCACAGGTCATTTTGGAGGCAAGAAATCTCTTAAGAATGGGCTTTGCCCTTCTTTTTCTAGTTCCTTTAGACGTAGCAGTATTTGGCTAGTGAAAATTAAGAGAATTCTAAAGAATGCAGAGGTAGCAGACAAAAGTAGCAACCACTAGTGAGGTTGAAATAGAGACCCAAAGAAGAGCCCTGATTCTTCCCCAGCCAAGGTTGAGATTCATGCCTCACTTCAAAGGGCACAACTTTTGTTCACTGGATGGCAGAGAAGTTGATAAGATACCTCACTGGTGGGGTTTGCTGGAAATCTGTCCTGTGGCATGCCAGAACCCCTAGGTGCCAGGAGAAGCTACAGGGCACTGTTAGAACCAGGAACTGGACAGGTTGCCCTATGCAAGAGTCAAGTACAGCCCCATGTGTAGTAAGGTGCATGTGTTAGTGACCTGGCTGAATCACAGGCCAGTGCTATCTGGGTCCCATGGTTAGGCCTCTCCTGGCCAAGCCAAGAGCTGGACAAAGCACTTGGTGGCCAAACACACGAGAAAACTGCACTCAATTAACTCTGAAAAAAACTGTGCAAGGAGAGTAGCAGAGAGAAAAACTCATCCTGCAGGAGCCTTCCCAGTAAGCCACCATAAAGAAAAACTCCCCCCTGTGGTGTTTTTCCAGTACCCTCAACTGACACAGCTTGACATCTTACTATCTGATAAAGGAAAAATATTTATCAGGCAAAAGGGTGCATTTGGACCCAAAAGGTAATAAATCAGTAGCCAGGACAGAGGTGGTATTATTTTAAATAGGGGGAACAGCTAATATAAGGGCCTGGAGTTGGGGTCACAGTGACTAAGGAGCAAAGAGTTGTGTGAGATACTCAGGGGCTGGATCAGGCAGCACCTTGTAGACCATAGTAAGATTTTGATCTTGTCTTTTAGATTCTTTCCTTACTCTGTCAGAAAGCCATCAGAGGTTTTTAACCAGTGGTCCGTGACCCACAGGGAAAATCTGGACAGAATTCAGAGGCAATTAACCTGAATTAGAAAAAATATCATAACTTTTTTCCCACCTATCCTTGATGAGAAATTAATTTAATTATGAATATGAACAACAAACTACAGTATTATGACCAGGGCCTATAACATCACCAATGAAAATCACAGAAATTTTGATATCTCATTACAGTTGTTATAGACATGTTAGAATATCTTTACACTCATCACTATTATATCTTGTTATTTAATATGCTAATAATGAAACACAACCATAACTGTGTCACAACTTTGAATTTTTTGTTAAATATTTTGAATACTATATTTCAATTTATTGGTTTTCTTTGAGACCCATGGGTTATTTAGCACATTGTTATAAATCCTTCTGGTAAGGAGTCCTCAGATTTCATCAGTCTTCCAGAGGAGTCCCTGACACAAAGCAGGTTAAGAACTGTTGCATGAGAGGGTCTTATTCAGAAAAGTGCATGAACCAATCTGTTTGATTTGGCTGCTGTGTGGAGAATGGTGTTTGGGAACCAGAGTGGGATCAGGGAGAACAAGGCAGGGAAGAGATGACAGTGGTTAAGTAATAGACCTGATGGACCTGATTAAAGCTGTCTAATTAGAAATAAATTATAGATGGAGAAGCAACTAGGACAGGATATTGAGAAGCAGGACCCAGCAAAATTTAAATTCAGGTAGAAAAGCAGTCGCCAACAAAGGAATCTAGAGAATGGCTAGAAAATAAAAAGAAAGCCAGGAGGGTATGGTATCATAGAAGCCAACAAAGGAAAGTGTCACAAAAGAGGAAGAGATCATTTGTGTCAAATGCTATGAAAACCAGATGAAATTAGAGATTTCTGCTTTCAGCCAAGATAGGTTAACAGGAACTGGGTTTACCTTTCTGCTTGAAACACCTAAGAAACAGAACAAAACATGTGGAACAATTTTCTAACATTGGACGTGGTGATCCCTGAGGAAGAAGAAACAAATGAAATAAATCTTATCACTGATCCAGGTTACTGCCTGGATAGTTTCCAAGCCTCAGAGCTAGAAGGGGAAACCCATGCAGAGCCCAGGAAGCCAAATTAGGCAGCATCCTTAGAACAAAGAACTAAAAGAAGAGAGTTTCTCAGAGTTCCAGAGATCTTCATAGGTTCTCCACTGAGTCTTCATCTGAGTACTGATCAGCACATTAAGAAAACTGCCAACGGCAGAGGAAAGATGTGCGGGAAAGGAGGAAAGAGAACAGTCCTTTCACAAAGGCTTACAAAGGGTCAGGAGTAGTTAGTTAACAATGATTAATAATTTTTTTAAGTAGTCTCCATGCCCAACATGAGACTTGAATTCATGACCCTGAGTTCAAGAGTCACATGCTTGGGGCACCTGGGTGGCTCAGTCGGTTAAGCGTCCAACTCTTGATTTCGGCTCAGGTCATAATCTCATGGTTTGTGGGACAGAGCCCTGCATTGGCTCTGTGCAGACAGTGCAGACCTGCTTGGGATCCTCTCTCTCCCTCTCTCTCTGTCCCTCCCCCACTTGCATGCATGCACACGCACTGTCTCTCAAAATAAATAAACTTAAAAAAAGGTCACATCCTTTACTGAATGAGCCAGCCAGGCACCCCAATAATACTTTTGTAAGTGTATTTCAAAAATAATTTACTTTTTTAAGAAAAAAATAACATTGCAGTATAGGGTTTATTACAGAAGTATAAGTAAAAATTTGTAAAAACAGTATCCAAAAGACTAGGAGGGAGAAATGGAAATATTCTATTTTAAGGCTCCTAAGTGGTATGTAATAGTACTTCAAGATAGACTGTGATGTTAATAGTTGTCAAAGTATATTTCAAAGCAATAAAATATTACCAGGGATAAAGAGGGTTTTTTTTCATAATTATATTAAAGGATCAATATATAAAAGAACCAAAAAGAGAATAAAAATTTACAGTTTTATCAGAGATTTCAATACTTCTCTTAAATATTGATGAAACAAGTAGACTAAAATTCAGCAGGGGTATAGATGACTTTAATAGCACTCTCAACCAGCTTGAACTAATAGACATTTATGGAAGACTCCACCTATCAACAGAAGAATACACATTCTTCTCAAATGCGTCTGAAACATTTATCAAGACAGACCATATTCTAAGCCATAACACAGGTCTCAATATGTTTTTAAAAATTCAAGTAATGCAATGTATATTACTTCACCAAAGTGGAATTATATCAGAAATCAAGAGCAGAGGGACACCTGGCTGGCTCAGTTGGTAGAGCATGCGACTCTTGATCTTGGAATTGTAGGTTCAGGCTCCACTTTGGATGTAGACATTACTTAAAAGTAAAATCTGAAGAGAAGAGAAGAGAAGAGAGAAGAGAAGAGAGAAGAGAAGAGAAGGGATCAAGCACAGAAGTGGCCTGGAAATCTTGAAATATTTGGAAGCTAAGCAACTCACTTCTAAATAATGCATGGATCAAAGAAGAAATCAAAAGAGAAATTCCAAAGTATTTTGAGCTGAATGAAAATGATACCAAACATAATTAAAATGTACCCTATAATCCAGCAATTGTACTACTGGGTATTTACCCAAGGAATACAAAAATACTAATTCAAAGGAATATATGCACCCCAGTGTTTATAGCTGCATTGTCTACAATTGCCAATTTATGAAAACACTACAATTGTACATTAGTAAATGAATACTACTATGAATACATACATATACATACAATGGAATATGACTCATCTATAAAAAAAGAATGCAATCTGCCTTTTGCAATGTCATGGATGGAGCTAGAGACTATTATGCCAAGTAAAATAAGTCAGAGAAAGACAAATTCCCGTATGATTTAAGAAACAAAACAAATGAGTAAAGGGGGGGGGGGGAAGGAAAGCAAGATAAAGAAAGGCAAACCAAAAAACAGACTCTTAACTATAGAGAACAAAGTGATGGTTACCAGACAGGAGATGGATGGGAGGTGGATTAAATAGGTGATGGGGATTAAGGCGTGCACTTGTCATGATGAGCACCAGGTGATGTATGGAAGTGTTGAGTCACTATAATGTACACCTGAAACTAATATTACACTATATATTAACTAACTGAAATTTAAATAAAAACTTTAAAAAAATAAAAATAACTCCAGTTTAAAAAAAATGTGAGATGAGGCTTACAGTATCACTGAGAAAGAAATTTATACATAAAAAGAAAGATCTCAAATTAATAAACTTACGCCTTAAGAAACTATAAGGAAGAAGGTAATTATAAAGAAAAAAGTTGGGGCACCTGGGTGGCTCAGTTGGCTAAGCATCCCACTCTTGATCTCAGCTCAGATCATGATGTCATGGTCATGATACTGAGCCCCAAGTCGGGCTCTGCTCTGAGCATAGAGTCTTTTGAATTTTCTCTCCCCCTCTCTTTCTGCCCCTTACCCCACTTGCATGTGCTCTCACTCTCTCTCTCTCAAAATAAATAAATTAACTTTTTTTTTTTAAATAAGAAAAAAAAATCAGTGAAATCCAAAACTGGTTCTTTGAGAGCCTCAGTAAACTGAAAAACCACTGGACTGACTGAACAATTTAAGAAAGAAGATACAAATTACCAATATCAAGAATGAGCATGGTAACATCACTACAAGTTCTACCTATATTAAAAGAATAATAGGGGTGTCTGGGTGGCTCAGTCATTTAAGCATCTGACTCTTGATTTCAGCTCAGGTCATGATCTCAGGGTTGTGAGAGTTCCTCTCTGATCATGGAGCCTGCTTAAGATTCTCCCTTTCCCATGGAGCCTGGGTGGCTCAGTTGGTTAAGCATCCAACTTCAGCTCAGGTCATGATCTCACAGTCTGTGAGTTCAAGCCCTGCATTGGGTTCTGTGCTGACAGCTCAGAGCCTCGACCCTGCTTCAGACTCTGCGTCTGCCCCTCCCCTGTTCACACCTCTGTCTCTCTCTCTCTTTCTCTCAAAAGTAAATAAACATAAAAAAAAATTAGAAAAAAAAAAAGGAGAAAGATTCTCTTTCCCTCTCCTTCTGCCCCTCCCCAACTTACATGCATGCTCTCTCTCTCTCCCTCCTCTAAAGAATAAGATGATCTTATGAAAACATTTACGAAAATAAATCTTACAACTCAGATGAAATTGTCAAATTCGTTAAAAGACACAAACTACCAAAGCCCGCTCAAGAATAAATTAATAACTTAATCTTATATCTATTAAAAAGAAATTAAATTTGTAGTGAAAACCTTTCCTTAAAGAAAACTTCAGAACTAATTGTCTTAACTGGTGAATTCTACCAAATAGAAAATTGAAGAGACAAATATTCTATGAGACCAATCTTCTATGAGATTCTAAGAGATTCTCTCTTCTATGAGACCAATTCTATGAGACCAATATTACTCTGGTATCAAAATTAGACAAAGATGTTACAAGAAAATAAGTTTATAGATAAATTTACTTCATGAACATAGATGGAAAACTTACTAACAAAATTTTAGTAAGTCTAATCAACAATGTATAAAAAGAATGCTATATCATCACCAACTAGGATTTATCTAAGGAGTACAAGTATGGCCTAACATTAAGAAATTAATGTGATACCTCTTATTAAGAAAAAAATAATCATCTCAATCAATGTATAAAATTCAGTTGACAAAATGCACTGTCTATTCCTGATAACTCTCAGCAGACCAGGAATTAAAAGAAATTTTCTCAACCTGATAAAAGGCATAAACAACAAATCTATAGCTAACATCACTCTCAATAGTGAGGGAACTAAAATCAAGAACAAGACAAGGATGTACACTCTCACCACTTCTATTCAACATTGTGCCACAAGTTCCAGCCTGTGCAATAAGGCCAGAAAATAAAAGGCATCCAAATAGGAAAGAAAGAAAACTGTCTTTCTTCATAGACAACATGACTATCTATATAAATAATCCTATAGAATGCACCAAAAAGAAAGTACAAAAATCAAAAAATAGGAATTGAAATTTTAAAAATAATTTCATGTACAATATTGTCAAAAATATGAAATACTTAGGGATAAATTTGATAAAAGATTATAAGATCCATGCACTGAAATATATAAAATATTACTAAGAAAAATGAAAGGAGACCTAAATAAGTTGAGGAATATACTATGTACATAAATAAGAAGAGTCGATATCATTGAGGCGTCTGTTCTCTCCAAATTGATCTATAGGTTCAAGGCAATACCAATCAATATTTCAGCAGGCTTTTTTGTAGAATTCGACAAACTGATTATAAATGAAAATTCAAAAGGATAAAATAATCAAAACAACTTTGAAAAAGAACAAAGTTGGAGAATTTGTACTACCTAATTCCAATTCTTAATATACAGCTATATTAAAATAGATCAATAGAGCAGAATAGAGTTAAGAAATACACCCACACACAGATGGTTAATTGTATTTAGACAAAAGTACAGTAAAGGCAATTGAATAATGAATGTATGGTCTTTTCAAGAAATGATGCTATAGCTGTATCAACAATATACAAAATAATCATCTTCAATCCATGTCTCAGATCACAGATTAAAATTAACTCAAAATGGATTACAGAATTTACTATAAAACCTAAAATTCAAAAACTTCCATAAGAAAATCCAGTAAGAAAACCTTAGCAAAGATTTCCTAGATGCAACACCAGAAGCACAATTCATAAAAGAGAAAAAAAAATATGATAAATTAGACTTCACCAAAATCAAGACCTTTGCTATTTGTAAAATGCTTTTAAGAGATGAAAAGATAGGCCATAATCTGAGAGAAAATATTTATAAGTCACATATCTAATAAAGGACTTGTGTCCAAAATATACAAAAACTCCCAAAGCACAATAATAAGAATATCAACAACCCAATTGAAAAAATGGGCAAAAAGAGCACTTGGGTGGTTTAGTCAGTTGGGCGTCTGACTCTTGATTTCAGCTCTGGTCGTGATCCCAGGGTCATAGGATCGAGCCCTGCATCAGGCTCCACATTAAGGCTTCGTGCTGAGTGTGGAGCCTGCTTGAGATTCTCTCTCTCTCTCTCTCCCGCTGCCCATCTCCCCTGCTCACTTTTTCCCTCTCTGTCTCTTAAAAAAAAAATACAAAAGAGAAAAGAAAAAGAAAAATGGGCAAAATATTTGAATAGACATTTTACCAAAGAAGGTGTGCATATGGCAAACAACCACACAAAAAGATGCCAAACATCATTAGTAATTAGAGAAGTGCAAATTAAACTCATAATTGAGATATCATGACACACCATTACAATGGTGGAAACTAAAAAGACTGACTCTAGCAAGTGTTGGCAGTGATATGAAGCCAGAAGCATTCCATATTTTGCTAGTGGTAATACAAAATGGCAAACTCACTTTGGAAAACAGTTTGGCAATTTCTTAAAGAATTAAACATACATCTACTATCTGATCCAAGCATTCCTCTTCTAGGTATTTACCTGAAAGAAATGAACTCATTTCTTTGTGTCCACACAAAGTCTTGAATGTGAATATTCATAGCAGTTTTACTTGTAATAGCCCAAAACTGGGAATGACCTAAATTCATATCAAGAGGTGACTGAATATATAAATTGTGGTATATTCATACAATGGAATACCATTCACCAATAAAAATAATGAAATGTTAATTTATTCAGTATTATGAATAAATCTCAAAGCAATTATGTTGAGCAAAAGAAGCCAGAGGAAAAAAGAGTACATACTGTATGATTTCATTTATATAAAATTTTAGGAAATGAAAAATAATATGTAGTAACAGCATGCCCGTGATTATAGGAGAAGAGGGTTGGCAGCTGAGAGGTGTGGGAGAGGGGGATTACAAAAAGCTGTAGGAAACTTCTAGAGGTAGTGGATATGTTCATTATCTTGACTGTGGTAATGGTTTCATGGGTGTGTAGTTATGTCTAAACTTACCAAGTTCTACATTTTAAACATATACAGCCTGTTATATGAAGACTATAATAACTCATTATAGCTCTAAAATACATGAAATTAGGGGGTGCCTAGGTGGCTCCTTTGGTTGAGCATCCAACTCTTGATCTTGGCTCTGGTCATGATCTTACAGTTTGTGGATTTGAGCCCCATGTTGGGCTCTGTAGTGACAGTGCAGAACCTCCTTGGGCTTCTCTCTCTCCCTCTCTCTCTCTCTCTCTCTCTGTCTTAAGATAAATAAATGAACTTATAAAAAATAAAATAAAATAAAATGTATGAAATTTAAAATTCTTTAGGAAGGTTTAACTTTTTAAAGCCCTTCTGTATCTCTTTACAAAATGCCTATAATTTCATATATTTTTATATCAGATTCTCTTAAAACATGTAATAACCTATAACATATTTACATAACATAGAAACTCATGATCTTACTTTCATTTTGTTCTTATCTTTATTCTTTTCTATCTTTATAACATTATTTCAGTAATACTCATTTAACCTGTTATTGTATATTTTTCAAAAGGTAAAAGATACATTATTCTGTAGGAGTGAGATAGCCCTCCTACATTTACTGTCTCTAATTTACTGGTATTATGTTCTGGCACACACTAAGTCTTAGTTTCATTGCAAAATGAGGCAATTTTATAACAAAGTTGACAGAAAATCTGTGCTCAGTGCTTGACAGAGTTGGTATGCAACTTTTTAAATTTCTGTATATTCTGAGGCACCTGGGGGGCTCAGTTGAGTAAGCATCCAACTTCAGCTCAGGTCATGATCTCACAGTTTATAAGTTCAAGCCCCCCATCAGGCTCTGTGCTGATAGCTGGAGCCTAGAGCCTGCTTCAAATTCTGTGTCTTCCTCTCTTTCTGCCACTCCCCTGCTCACACTCTGTCTCTCTCTCTCAAAAATAAACATTAAATTTTTTTTAATAAAAATTTTCAAAAAATAAAAAGTGAAATAAATTTCTGTATATTGGACAGTCACCTAACTGAAAAGTGAGGCTTTTTGTGATGATGATCTTCAGAAAACTTCAGAAAGGAAATAGATTATTCAGTAACCCAATACAATTGTGGTTTACCCATCCTAAAAATAGACCATAAATACCTTAGAACTTTAAAAGTTCTATTGTTCAAACAAAAGAGTTTACATTATAGTTGCCAGACTAAGATTAACACAAGAATTTCAGACTATTTTATAATCATTCCCGAAGAATTCTCCTGTTATTAGGTTCACAAATGTCATTACTTCTAGAGTGAATGCCAAGAGACAATTTTAACATATGAAATGCCTAGGGACACCTGGGTGGCTCAGTCAGGTAATTGTCCAACTTCAGCTCAGGTCATGATCTCACGGTTCGTGAGTTCAAATCCTGCATCGGGTTCTGCGCTGACAGCGCAGCTTTAGGTTCTCTGTCTTCTTCTCTCTGCCCCTCCCCAATTTGTGCTCTCTCATTAGGTGTCTCAAAAATAAGTAAACATAAAAACATTTTTTTAATTAAAATAAAAAAGAAATGCCTAGTAGTTTTCTGTCTACTTTGCTATTCAAAATAATTACTCACTACAAAACTGTAAGATATTTTAGATTTCTGAAATAAATCCCCTATGCATGCTGGACAAGAGTAAGGAGAAATCATTATCATATTATTTATCCTCTGATCATTGTGACCGCTACCTCTCCACTGGGAGGGCTGACAGAATGGTTACTTGCATTGTGCTTTCTCTGTATAAAACCTAGGATTTTGCATCATATAATCCTTCTTCTGTAATAATACTGAGTTAAGCTTAACTCTAAAAACAATCCAAGAAGATAGGAAATGATATCATCCCCCTTGGAAAGATGAGGAAACTGAGGCTTGGTAAGTTTAAGTGATATGCTCAGATATTGCAGCATTTTATTTACAAATGGGAACCCCAAAACAAGCTTTAAATTAAGATATTAGATAAATGTTTCTGTCAATAAGTCATGAAACTAGAAAACTTTCAAGCTTGAAATGCTGGCTAGTAAAATTCTTACTTTCTGTCTTGCTTCATTTCTACCTAGATTTTTGTCTTATCTTAGGGTATAATATTCCATCTAGTTTAACAGGAATAAAGAAAATATGACTGTCATTTCTTCAGTGAGTCTTAGCTGTCAGAACTTGTGAGTTAATCTGTAATTTTTAAATGATAGTAACAGTGAAATACCAAAAGGATAAATTGCTCAGAGAGTCACTTTGGGATAAGATTCCTGTATGTGTTGAGGACATCAGGTAATATGGGTGGTGAAATTTTTCTAAGATATATTCTACTCTTACTCTTGTCTCCTAATTATATTTGATATTTTACATTATTGGTTCTGTTTAAGATTGGTTAACTTCTCTAGGTTCCATTACGCTCTCAAACTGAGGTTTTAACCAAAGTATTTTATTCATAGACAAGTCTTCCTGAAGTTTCTATGTTAAAAATTTTTAAATTAAACAAGTCTGAATGGCTTTCTGTGGTCCTGGGGACATTGGCTTCTATTCTAAATGGAGCTGTTCATCCAGTATTTTCCATCATCTTTGCAAAAATCATAACTGTAAGTAAAGCTAATTTGCTAATATTTTTAACAATTTTAAATTTTTTTTAACGTTTATTTATTTTTGAGACAGAGAGAGACAGAGCATGAATGGGGGAGGGTCAGAGAAAGAGGGAGACACAGAATCTGAAACAGGCTCCAGGCTCTGAGCGGTCAGCCCAGAGCCCAATGCGGGGCTCGAACTCACGGACCGCAAGATCGTGACCTGAGCCGAAGTCGGACGCTTAACTGACTGAGCCACCCAGGCGCCCCATTTTTAACAATTTTAAACAAAGTGTAGCCTGAGAGAACAGACCTGATGTACTTTGACTCAGCAATGGGGAAATTGGGACTTGTGGTGGGTCACCCATAGTGTGGGATCCATGATAGGAAGGTTAACTAATGTTCTCAGGGGATAAGCCAGCCTCTATTGTGAAGTCTTGGCTGGGCCTTGTTGACTGGGCAATCAGTAAAGAAATTACTTTGTTTTCTAATTTTGACTCCACTGCCGTATCAGCATTCCAAAGCACTGAAGCAATAAAATAGACAAAGACGACTACTCTTCTTTCAACTAGTCCAAACAATGGCCATTTTTTATTACCAGTCAGCTCACGAGGGAGAGGAAATAACAAGAGCTTGAGATTGTGCTGAGGGACTCAGGAGAGTTGCTGGATTCAAGGACTGAGCCACGTTAAGTCTTCAGTCCCAGATTTGCACAGCTATGCTGTGTCAACATAGATGGCAATATATGTATAATTACTAATTATAGGAACAATTTCTAGGGACATGTATAAAGACCTCACGCTGCAGGTTAATACCTTAAATAAAATAATATTAAGAAACCTAAATTATTAGCAGTTAATAGAAATAGTAATTCAAACAAACTGGTAGTTTCTTTGAAAATATACTGTGATAATCACAGATAGAAGACTCATTGTCTGATCTCATATTTACATAGCCTAAGTGAGAAAATTGACAGCAAATCATTTTTTTATCATATGTAATGAATGTAGTGAATAGAATAATGGTGCAGTTCTTTTCCCCAGGAAATGTATATATAATCTTTTTCTTATGTTGAAATCCAGTCAAAAATTCCTGATGGATAGACGTTTTAGTTTTTTCTCTTTCTTTTGTATTTTCTTCCAATAACCTGAATAAAAAATCTCTTTTTTCTCAGATGTTTGAAAATGATGATAAAACCACATTAAAGCATGATTCAGAGATTTATTCCATGATATTTGTCATTTTGGGTGTTATTTGCTTTGTCAGTTATTTCATTCAGGTAAGCTTTTAATGAATTAAACAAGTTTGAACATGATTACTTTTTATGTCATCCTCTCTGAGTTGAAAATAACAACAAAATATAATAAAGTATAAATAAGTAAATATAGTAATTAACTGTTACAAAGAAATAGAAAAAAGAGTTAAGAATAAATATACCTTTCTTTTGTTTTCCAGGGATTATTTTATGGCAGAGCAGGGGAAATTTTAACCATGAGATTAAGACATTTGGCATTTAAAGCCACGTTATATCAGGTCAGTGTTTCATTTATCTTTTTCTTATTTTATTTAAAATGTGTTCTTAAATATTCTAGTAGTTTTTCAAGTCAATTTCTTCACATAATCTTTCCTTTGATCCTTTGAAAGCGTGCTTTTTGTGTTCCCACCAACACCTGACATTAGAATTCTTAGTTTATTTTTCTAATAGAAGCAAGTCCAAAATTGTTATGTTTGAAAATACAACTTACAAAAAAAAAAAAAAAAGAAAATACAACTTACAGAAAACAATATTTAGAGTCCATTCCTTTTCCTTGCATTTATCTAGACAAATCTTTTTTTTTTTAAATGGATAATGTAGTGTACTAGGATCAGATTGAAAGACCAAATAAAAAGTGAAAAGAAGAATTAAGAGCTACAGTATATTGGGGAACATCTTTTAAAAGGAGGAGTTAATTCCTCTAGCTATCATCCATGTGCACTGCTTAAGTTTCCTCACTCCCCACTTCTGAAAGCAGTCAGTCTCTCTGTCCTCATCAGAAGAGTCCTGAATTCAGGTAGCAGTCCAGCTGGCGGGTTGGCCTGCCATATATAGATGATCAGCCATACCTGTGAAATAACTAAAAATAGGTAGATCAAGTAGTAATCTTGAGAAGTGAGTCTTAGGGGCAAATGGCAGGAATGTCTCAGATTGGCACTTCTAAAATTCTTTCAGGAGGCTGAGATGTATTGGGTTCCCTGAAAGCCGGTAATCATTTGGAGCCCTTCATCATACTTTCTGTCACCAGAGCTCCCTATGCAAGAGCAAATAGCTTCCTGCCAAGTTCATTTCTTGTCAGAAATAGAATTACTGTCACACCAGCTGAGTTGTCAAAACCAGTTTTTACCTCTTGTGACTTTTAGCAGTAGCGCTCAGAGGACTGCCGCGTAACAAAATGCCCAGGCCTTTGTGCTCTTGGGAAACTACAAGATACAAAATTCAACCCCACTAGTGCAAGGTTTCCCATAGCAACTTGATGCTCTGAAGAGGTTGGTGCCTGACATTCTGGTCAAAGGCCTATCAGAGATAATTGGAGACTCTCCTTAAGCCAGAAAAAAATCTATTTGAGGGATTATGAAACCAGTGAATGCCTGCACAACTCACTCAAGCTAAACTTGTACTTTAATTTTTTTTTTTTTTACTTCTGAACATTTTATGTCTTTACCTCAAATCTTTGAAATAAGGTGGAATTTTAATTAACTAATTAAAATTTCATACTTATTGACAGTTTCTGGTCATTTTTGTTTTTCTTTATGAGTTTATATGTTTCCATATTCAAGGAAATTTATTTTTAATTTCTAGGGATTTTTGACAGTGTTCTCTGAATGTCTGAATATTTTGAACAAAAGAATATATAACTTAACCAAACATTACTTTGAACTGCCTTTCGAGAGATTCAGTGTGCTTTTGGTAGAAGAGTCTCAAGTCTAGCACCCAGTTTAACTAGTGGTTATTGTTAATCCAGTATCTTGATGGTTAATACTAGACATTAATCCTCTTCTTAACATTAGTCATGTGAATAGCTGGATAGTAACACTCTAGGCTAAAGTAGCTTCTGCCCATAAGAAGCCCCCAGTTTTTAAGCCAAAAACTCTGGTCCTGCAAAAATACACACAAAGACACACACAGAAACTCTGCACTATTCATCAGATGTTATTATATTCCTCCATAAATTCAACTCAGCCCCTTCCAGCTGATTGTTTGTTTTCCCTCTGTATCCTTCAGCATTCTTTTTTGTTTCTTGTCTTTGCTTTCTTTTTTTTTTTTTTTTTTTTCAACGTTTTTTATTTATTTTTGGGACAGAGAGAGACAGAGCATGAACGGGGGAGGGGCAGAGAGAGAGGGAGACACAGAATCGGAAACAGGCTCCAGGCTCCGAGCCATCAGCCCAGAGCCTGACGCGGGGCTCGAACTCACGGACCGCGAGATCGTGACCTGGCTGAAGTCGGACGCTTAACCGACTGCGCCACCCAGGCGCCCCCTTTGCTTTCTTAAAATGGAGGGGGAACAATAGGATATTTGGCCTTTTCTTCATAAATATCTTCCCCATTTCAGTTTTGTCTATAGTAAGGGGTGCTCCCAATGTGCAGTTTAGCCTAACTCTTATTACCTGTGTTGTTGTCCTAAGGCTTTCTAAGGCTTAAAAAGCATGCTGAGACTTGTGTTGTTTTTATAACTAGTTTGGAACCTCATTTGAGGTAGAAGTATTTATGGAATCAGGTGTGGTCTTTTTATAGGTATAAAATCTGTATTTTATTTGATTAGTTGACATCCTTCCACTTGAAAAGAATGTTCTAAGTGTTGCTGACTTCAATGGTTGTAAATAATTCATTGTTCAAAGCTAAATTTATATTTCCTAATGATAAATATTGACCTGTAGATCTGTTGGGTTTGTGAACAGACACGTATTTTTGCCTATTTCTCTTTACATTAGATTGGCTAGGGCTTCTTTGGGGGGTCTTTAAATCATGAGATGATAGAATTAATGGTAAGCACTAAGGGATCTCAAAAAGCTACTTCCAAAAGCTTTTGAGGTATTAAGTCCTGACACAGGAGAAACAGGTAATGAAACTCAACTGTAATGCTTCAGTTCAATGGGAGATAGAACAGGATAGTTGAATAAAACCTCTGGCATTTGGTTGCATAGGTTCAAATCCTGGCCTTAGCACTTGCCAGCTATGTGGCCTTGGGCAAGTTATTTAATCTCTCAGTACCTCGGTTTCCTCATTTATAAAATATGTATATTCATAGTATCTACCTTATACAGTTATGATGATTGATTGAGAAAATACATACCAAATGTGTAGGCATCATAGTGTTATTGTATTTTTCACTTCTAGCGTATTACTGACAGGGAAAAAAAATGGATTTACTACTATCAAAAAACTTGATAGCCTTACTTACAATCATTTTACCATCAGAAAAAGAGAAAGCAAGCCAAATTTTATTTGACACCAGCTATGTTCCAGAAACTCTTAAATGTTTTAGCACATATGGCATATGCTGGAATACAGTGCCTAGAGTACACAATACTGACTTGTTGGAAAGTAATTTTGGACATTTTGCTGATTGAAGATCAGATAATGACTAAGACTAGTCGTATATATATACTATACCTAGTGTGTTATAGGAAGATACTCTAGAATCAAGAATGTAATATTCCATAATAAATTATCTTTCTACATTTTTACTTTATATTGTATCTAAAAATTCTTTGTGTGTTCCATACCGTGTTTAAATAAAGAAATAATTAGAATATGTAAAGTTTATCTTAATTTTTTTAGTATAACAATAAAAAAAAACAGGTAATGCCGTCCAGTTCAAGAATGCTATAGTTATTATCATTGCTGATGTATGTTCACAATATGTTAGGCTCATGAGTGGGGCTGTGTTTTCAAAGGGACAATTGGTAGTACAGATTGTGATTTCTGTAGGATGCCCTTTTGGGCATCTTGGACCCTCAACTCTTTGGGACACCTTCCCAATGCAAGGGCTTACAGAGTAGTGCTGTCATGCTGGGGTTGTGCCCACCCTTGCTCTTGTCATATTCCTCCATGGGAACTTTCTTCTCACATAACTGTATGATTAATGCACAGCCCTCTATCTGTTATGCTTCTTTTTCCTTAGTTGCCTGAAACATGTAACCTGGGTGTCAGGGCTCTGGCTGAGGTGTAAGCCAACAATTCTTTGGCTTTTCACTTACTAAAAATAAGTCATTTTTCAGAGACAGGCTCCATATGATTTTAATCCACAAGAGATCTAAGTGGTTTGAGTAAGTGGGAGGAAACATTCAATAGCTAATAAAAGGAAATCAGAATGCCTCAGGTTGAGAACTGCTAAGAAGTGCTATCTCTATTTGCTGTTGAAAATGAAATTGGCTATAATGTTATGCTTTTATTGCTTGTATTTTTGACCTATCTCCTTCAGATTGCATGCTTCTTGGCCACAGGGGTTTTACATCAGCCTCTTTGCCTCTTTAGCCTCTCACAATGCCCAGTGGTTATAGGATCTCAGGAGTAATATGAAGTATCAGGGAAAATCTTGCCTAAGTGGGTCCTAAAGAGGAGATAGACTTTTTATCATTAATCAGTTTAGATAGAGAGTTTTGGAAATATTTCTAAATCATGTTGTGCGTTACCTTTTTAAGTAGTCTGCTCTTCACTGAAATTACAACTTACTTAGTGGTTCAAAATGACCATTTTTGATGTTGATTATTATACAGTACTGTAGCATTGGTAATGGTTCCAAGATATTGGGCTTACTTTCTTCATTTTGTATCTAAGTATAGATCTTTGTGAAGTAAGAAACAAAAGTCATTTGATCCATACTATTTATAAGAATTAAATACCTGTGAGTGAGGGAGAAGGTAAATGCCTTCTGACTTAGAGCAGAATCATAAATCAGAGAACAATCTTTTTGATAACAATGTTTGTTTCGTTTTCTTTTGTCTTGTTTCTGATAACCGTATATTAATTCTCCTTTTTCTCTAGGATATTTCCTGGTTTGATGATAAGGAAAACAGCACAGGAGCCTTGACAACAATATTAGCCATGGATATAGCACAAATCCAAGGAGTATGTACATTGTTTTTATTTTTAAATGGAGTGTGTATTCTGTGTGTATGTGTAGACACATACATACCTGTACACACACATGTGTCAGTGCATATTTGTGAGCAATACTAAGATTACCCACATCTTTAAGGGGACCAGGCAAGTCTCAAGACTAACTGGGAGCTCTCAAGAAAGGAAAGAGGGAAACCTTTCAGTTCTGGATATTTTTAACAAAACAAAACAAAAAAAAGATTTCATTGAATCACTACATTGTATACCTGAAACTAATAATAACATTGTATGTCAACTATATATATTCATATAAAAAATAGGGAAAAAAGGGGAAAAAAGATTTAGCAATTGTAATAGGATAACCAGAGGACTAAAGAAGATACTACAAATGAGTTAGAGAAAAGAGCTCCGAATTAAATAGTAAGACTAGAAAAAGTAACAAAATGAAAACACACACACACAATTTAGAAGTTTTAATAAAAGAAGAAAGTGTAATTTTTCCTTCTAAGGGTAGATTTGTATTACCAAATAATAGAACAAGTTGGTTACAGTTGTTAATATTCATGTGCATCCATAATGGTTTGCAAAACTAATGTTTTGATGTAGAAAGGGTTCAAGAGGAAAAGTGGCATCATCTTTTTTTTTTCTGAACTCTTTTTCATTATTTGGAAGACAATGCCCTAAATTTATTAGATAGAATTTAAATTTTAAAATAGGCGCGCCTGGGTGGCTCAGTCGGTTAATCACCTGGGTGGCTCAGGTCATGATCTCCTGGTTCGTGGGTTCGAGCCCTGCATGGGGCCCTGTGTGACAGCGCAGAGCCTGGAGTCTGCTTCAGATTCTATGTCTCCCTCTCTCTCTGCCCCTCCCCTGCTCGTTCTCTGTCGTTCTCTGTCTCTCAAAAATAAATAAACGTTAAAAAAAAATTTAATTTTTTTAAATAAGGCTAAGGAATCAATTTTACTCGCGTAAGTGGAAAAAATCATGAATAATATTCACTTAATAGTTAAGTAAGAAGCGTAGCATTAATCTTACATAGCATAATAGAATGACAGTTTCTATGTTTAGGAATTATAGGGTTCACATACTAGGCAGAAATATCCCTATAATTCCAGTTGAATCCCCATTCCACAAAATTTGCCATTTTTTTTTCTTTTTCTTTACTGTGCTCTTTTTTTCTTACTATCTATCATTCAACATTTTTACAATCCCAGTGAAATTCTGCTAGCAGCCATATTTTATATATATTATATCATCTCTTTTAGCAAGTATTTGCTTCAGCCAAAAGAACAAATTAGAACTGAGACCAACATTACTTTCCTTACATTCATTAGTTGTTTTTAACAAATAGTGTTGTCTTTCATTGAGAAAAATTAATGAAAACATTTGTCAGCCTGATTGCTTACAAGCATCTGACTAATTCTGTTTGATCACTGGAAACTTTCTTGTTCCAATTTGTAAATGTTGGTCTCCTAATAATTTCTGGGCAAGTAAGACCATTTGCATTGAATAAAAAGTAGTAGCTAAAGAATAAATGATTGAATTACTGATGGCAGATTTTAAAGCTGTTGAATTTAGAAAGCAGAATAAGAAAAGAAGTTTTTTAAGAGTAAGTCTATGTCTACTACCATGTAATTAATTTACACAAACACTTGCTTTGCAGTATAAAGGTAGGTTCATATCTAACTTGAATGGATACTCTTTCTGCAGAAGGAAGAATTCTTTACCAATCCTGTTTATCTACTATGTATTTTCTCACAAACACACACTAGACTAGAGATGAATTAGGAAATAATTATTTGGGGTCATATTTCCTATTGTATCAATTTAAGGCATATTCCATTTCAGTTTCTTCATCATGTAATTTCAGTTAAATTTTATTTTATCATACATATTAGCATAAGTGTTCACAAACTAGCTCCTTAATAATAGTAAATATTATTTTGTAACCTTTACTAATGGCCAAAAATATATACACTCTTAGCCATTTTTAGAAACTCTGGTACTTTGAGAGTCATGAGAAAAACATGTTAGTAAAATAAAGTCATGGAACAACATGATTCCTGAAATAGTTTACTGAATACAACCAATTTAACTGATATTATTTCAGCCCAAGGTTATGGCTTATTGCCATACATCTGTCAACAGACTGTTTTCTGTGTAACATATAGTGTTATTAAAGGTACAAAGCCATTTTAGATTCCTTGGGAATCTAGGTTCCACAGAATTACAAGGTATTATTTCTGTATATTTTAGCAACCCCTTTTCATCACCCAAAAGTGTTACCTCATTTTTGTCCACAAGAAAGTGTGTTATTCATGCCACAATGTGCACTTGATACACCACTGACAGATACAATGTTAGTTCCAAGAATTCTTCTCATCAGAACTATAATTATATAGCCCCAAGAAATCATAAAAACTTCATTTATTAATTCCAAGAACCAGATGAATTGATTAGGTAGAACTAGAATATCATTACCTGGACAGGGATGACCTCATTTCCTGATTTAACTTTTTGACATAGGAAGTATATAAAAACAGTTTGATATTTTTTGTGATTCAAAAAAATGTTAGCAATCATCAAAATGACTTTACCATAGTATAACATTGGCAAGTAATTGTTGTTTTGCCTTACCATTCTAGGTTGAATTCATTAAGAAACATTACCAAGTCTACAGCAAAAGCTAATATCCAAAGCCAGAGTGGTTAAAGGTAGTTCTTGTAAAGGAAAATTTCAGTCTCAACCCTGAACTCAAAATATTTCAGTGAAACCTTATCACTCCTAAACCCTCAAACTGTTGTGTGGTAAGACAAGTCAAGATATTCAGCTTCCATATTTCACAAAAATAGAAATAAAAATAGTTAAATCTATAAGAGTAAATGAACTTCACCATTGACCATACTGGTCCAATAATATGTGATGTTATTTTCCACAAAATACCTGCTGATAAACAATACAGGAAATAAACTTAGGCTTTAAACATCTTACATTTTCACAGTTTGTAAATTTGTCCAACTAAGCTTTTTTTCCTACTCTATAAATCTTACCACCATCAGTTGTAATATATCTTAATAGATTCCACTTCAGTTTATACTGACTTCATTTTTTCTTAACTTCTTTGAAAATATTATCACCTGTAGTTGCTCCACACAGACCATTCATAGTAACAAATTTTTTAGTCACTTCAAACTCAGCATTGGCTCCTGATTTACCAGTACCAGTACCAGTAACATATGTCAACTCATCAAGAGCCAGGGAAAACTATTCAAAAAAGCTACCTGGTTTTTTATTGCTGTTGGTGTTGCTGCAATGTTGTCCACTTTTTGAGCAACTGTTCTTACCAAAAGGTTAATCATCATCTGATAATAGGTTTAAGCTCACTAAACACATTTCTTCCTCTGCTGCAATTAAACATGATTTAATTAACTCATTATCCATAACTGATTTTCTTTGCTTAACTAATGAATGAGCCACTCAGAAACTTACTTTGGTGTCAGCTTCATTTTCACTTTTCAGTTTTATGAAGAAATTCTACTGAAATCAGATATTCCACTTAAAATTTTCCAAATTTTCTGAATGTTGGTTTCTTGTGAATTAAGAATATAATGATGAATGCTTCATCTGGAAATGTTGACCTATTTTATATATTTTTAGTACTATGTAGTACTTTATAGCATAATAAAAACACTGTGATATCTGATCAGAAAAAGTAATCCACAGTCCATTATGCCTTAAAAGGACATTCAAAGTCTACTCTTCTCTTCCTTTCTTATTTTTAGATGATGTACATACAATGGTAATTTTTAAAACTAAGATAAAATGTCACAGTACAGCAATTCATGTGGCATTCAACATGCTGTCAAATTATAATTGCATCACAGATTTGTAGCACACTGAGCAACAGTACAAAGTGAGGAGAGTGGCACATATGGTTTCTCTAGCAACTACTCAATTCCATCATTATAATTCTAAGATAGCCACTGACAATAGGTAAAGAAAGACCATGACTGTGCTCCAATAAAACTTTATGGACTCTGAAATTTGCCTTTGTAAAATTTTGATGTGGATCTTTTTTGTATGTTCCTTATCTCTTAACTTCTTGAATATATGTTATACCATGATAACTTTTAATATCATTATCTACTAAGTCTAACATTTGTGTCAGTTGTGGGCTAGTTTAATTGATTGATTTTTATGCCATCATGGGTCCTATTTTGCTGTTTTGCATATCTGGTAATTTTTTACAAGATGGCACACATTGTAAATATAACATTTTGGGGTGCTGGATATTTTTATATTTCTATAAATATTCTTTTTTTTTTCCCTCTGGAATTCGGTTACCTGGAACAGTCTAATCCTTTTGGGTCTTATTTTAAGGTTTGTTAGGACAAGAGCCTACTGAGGTAAGACCTTTCTACATACTCTACCCAATGCCCTATGAGGACATGAGGTTTTCCAGTCCGACTGGTGTGACTGGGAACTATTCCCAGCCCTCACACATGCACTACTTAGCTGAATATTCAAGAAGGACCCTCTGCAGATACCCATATTTCTCTTTCTGTGTACCTCTCTCTTCTCTGGTGTTCTATACTGCAAACTCTAGCTTCCTTGAGATTCTCCATGCCCCAGATTCTCAGTTTTATCTTAACTTTGGGATAAAGTTAAACTTAAACTTAACTTTGGGAGTCTGTTAGGCTCTGTCTTAGTTCACTCACCCTCCACTTTAGCCTGGAAGCTCTTTCAAAGGCCAAACTGGGGCAATCATAGGGTTCACCTTGTTTGTTTCCCATCTCCGCCTTTGTTTCAGATGGGAGGATAAATCTATTTCCTGTTACTCCATGTTAACCAGAAACAGAAATCCTATCATATGGAATTTTATTTCTACAATTGCATACTGAGTTTTCTGTCATTTAGTTTCTTATGCTAGCCATCCCTCTTTGTACACTATCATTTTCTTACAAAAGTTGTATTCTCTACATTTAGCAAAATTCCATAGATATAGTAATAATCCATAAATAATTTTTATCTCAAGAATTATTTAATCATGACTTCCTGTTTTTAATTTCCGAGAAAAATTTGTATATTCATGCATGTTGCTAAAGAATCTATGGAAGTTTAACTAAATTTCCTCTGATTCCAGTCCTAAATTCTTTTCAGAGTTACATTATCCTCTAGGTCTTTAAGACTCTGTTCTATTTTCCTTCAGTTCTTGTAATATTTTTCAAGGCCAAATGTCTGTTTTTTATGTTAATTCTTCCTGGAACAGGAAAACTAAATTCAGATTCTTCTTATTCTACCACCATCCCCAATAGGCAGCTAGGTGGGAGGAGAGGAATATGTTAAGTGTATTCATTTGCTAGGGCTGCCATAACAAAAGTTACCACAGACTGGGTGGCTTACACAACAGTAATTTATTTCCTCACAGTTCTGATTGGAAGTCCAAGATCAAGGTGTCAGCAGGATTGGTTTCATTTTGAATCCTCTGTGCTTGACTTGTAGATAGCTATCTTCTTACTGTGTCCTCCTATAGTCCTTCCCATATGTGAGTACATATCTGCATTCAAATTTCCTTTTCTTTTTTTAAAGTTTTTTTAAATTTTTATTTACTTTTGAGAGAAAGAGAGAGAGGGCGAGATAGAGTGTGAGCAGGAGAGAGGCAGAGAGAGAGGGAGACACAGAATCTGAAGCATGTTCCAGGCTCTGATCTGTCAACACAGAGCCCAACATGAGGCTCGAACTCACGAACTGTGAGATCATGACCTGAGCTGAAGTTGGATACTAACCAACTGCACTACCCAGGTGCCTCAAATTTCCTTTGTTTATAAGGACATCAGTCATACTGGAGTAGGGCTCACACTAGAGACTTTATTTGAACTTAACTTACTTTACCTCTTTAAAGACCTCATTTCCAGGGCACCTGGGTAGCTCAGTCAGTTAAGCATCTGACTTCCGCTCAGGTCATGATCTCACAGTTTGTTTGATGCAGGGTTTGAGACCGCATTGGGCTCTGTGCTGACACCTTAAAGCCTGAAGCCTGATTCACATTCTCTGTCTCTCTCTCTCTGTCTCTCTCTCTCTCTCTCTGCATCTCCCCCTACTTGTGAGCTCTCTCTCTCTCTCTTTCTCTCTCAAAAATAAATAAATAAACAAAAAAATAAAGATCTCAAATACAAATATAGCCACATTCTGAGAAACTTGGAGTCAGGACCTCAAAATGTAAATTTGGGATGGGGGGAAACACAATCCATCCCATAACATACAACATCTCAACATCTTTTATCTCCGGCATCATCCTTCAACTGTCAAGAGACAGAGTGTAAATCAGTATTAAGTAGCAAATGACATTCATATTTCAGCCTCATAGGTCTTAGAGTTAATGTATAACATGCTAAGACAGTTAAAATACTTTATCTGTTGTCTTAGTTTTCATTATTCAATGGTTTGTTTGATGTTTGCAATTGTTACTTGTTTTTACATTTTTGGAGTTTTCTTTAATAGTTTATCGAGAAAAAGGGAAATAGCAGATTACCAAATACAGTCTTGAAGCTGAAGCCAGAAAAATTTTTTTTAGGAATAAGGCAGAGCCTTTAGGGAGGTAGGGCTTTTTATTGTTGTTATTTGTAATGATGATACTAATTTGGGGGTACTTTAGTAAAAACTGGTATAATCTTCTAGAGAAGAAATTTGACAATATCTATCAAGAATGTAAGAATGTATACCCTTTAACATATACCTCTAGTCTAGGTTTTCAACATTAGGAAATAAAAAATGAGCATAAAAATTATGCACAAAGGTGCTCATTACGTCTCTGTTTTAGTAAAGTTGGAAGCAATCTAAATATTTTTTGAAGACTATTCAGTGACCCAGGAAAAAGCTTACAGTATAATGTAAAGGGATAAAAGCAGGATACAAAGCTACATATACACAATAATCCAATCTGAATATGTTTGTGTATTTGTTTGAAAGGATGTAAATTTTAACATAATCCAAACCTTTTCCAATGGTCATATTTTCATGATCATAATAAAATAAATCTTTTAAAATATGAATTGATATCTTTGTTGATTATACCTGTTTTTCTAGATAAATGGGGTTCTCATTTTTTCATCCTAGCACTAAAGGAATTTAACATTTCAGTTTATTACTTATCATGTGTCCCACTGAAAGTTGATTCATAAGACATTTAGTTCTTGTAAAATAGTTATAAAGATATTTCTACTTATTTTGAGATTTTCTTTTAGAATTTCTTTAAGTTACCTTTTACCATGATGTTTCCAACTCCTTTTCTATCTTGATAATGCTGCTTTAGACTTTTTCTCAAGGAAATCAAATTATAAAATGCTCAAAATGGAATACAAGATACAATATCCAAAGCATACCTCTTAATATATAGTATCAATCATTCAATTCAGCACTATTGTGGTATAGTGACCAAGAGTGCCAGCCCCTCCATCATTGTAGGAGAAAGGGGAATGTTGGGTTTTGGAGTCCACATATTGTGAGTTAAGCTTCCTTGTGTGGTGGCAGCCTGGTGTGGGAAAGCCACACCAGAGCAGAATGAGAAGGGTATCCCTACAGGAGATAAATAGGGGCCGTGATGTCAGATTGGTTATCTACAGAGAGCTTGATCACATAAATCTATTAAAAATGGGAGCCAGGTTTATCACTGTTGCAGATGGGGGTACCAAATATAAGAAGGCACAAAACTGAAAATAACACTGTGGTGTTGGATTGGTATTGGAGATACTGATGTGAATTCATGGACTTCAAGATACATAAACAGAGAAATACAGATTTCAGTTTGTGCATACATCTGTACACACACACACACACACACACTCCCCAGTTCTGTCCACTGATACTCCATTAATAATTAGCACAACTAACACCATATATTTACTTCTAAATAACTTTGTCCACCGAAAGAAACTAGGACATCTTGAAGAAATGTTAGATTCCAGGGATAGAGTCTGGAGAACCTTTTTGTGTCAGAAAGTAAGGACATATTCAGAAAATGACAGGGACATGTCAAAGGACAACAATATCCAACATAAAGTAAACAAAGCATAATCACTCCTTAGTAGAGGACAGTTTTTAAAGTATGGGTATTATTTAATTTCTAAGTACAAGCTCAAAATAAACATGTAAGTATAAATCCTAAAAAAGAAAGCCTGTCTTGTTTTGTAAGAAACTATAATAGAAATTCTTGTAAATATAAAATTAATTGACTTTTTCCCCCCAAATCTGTCTGATTATAGGTAACAGGTTCAAGGATTGGTGTCTTAACACAAAATGCAACTAACATGGGACTGTCAGTTATCATTTCCTTCATATATGGATGGGAGATGACACTCTTGATTCTGAGTATTGCTCCAATACTTGCTCTGACAGGAGTGATTGAAGCCACAGCTATGACTGGATTTGCCAATAAGGATAAGCAAGAACTTAAGCGTGCTGGGAAGGTAAAATAAAGACTTGTTACCATCATAACATTTTAAGAGGAAAACAATGAGAGTTCCCATTTTTACAGTATGTTAACTTTCTTTCTTAGGAATCTGTAAAGTACATTCATTGAAATGCATACGGACTAGTTTAGGATGGGGTGTAGATATGCTATAGTAGTAGGATTCATGATTTAGAGCGTAGTCCCTAGAGTCAAATTGGCTGAATTAGAATTCAGATTCTATCACTAACAAATGTATGATATGAGCAAGTTATGTCAACCTTTCTGAACTTCAATTTATTCCTCTGTAAAGTGGTAATAATAATAATACCATTTTCAGATTTTTGTAAGTAGTACATATAACATTTAGCATTATTCTATGTAAGACATTTTAGGATAGTGTCTGGAAGACAGTAAGCACTCAGTGGTGTCAGCCATATTACCATATCATGGGGGAATTTGCTAACATCATGATTCCCCATTCTCTGATTGCTGGGTAATTAAATTTTCTTAAATGATTTTAGTTATTTTATTTTTCAAAATGAGGAGGAAATATAACAGTTACTGAAAATAAGGCAATTTGCTACTATTGATAGTGCCTAAAATAAGGCTTTAGAAACAAGGACCATCTTTATACCAATCAAAATGAACAATAATTTAAATACTGGGAAAATGCTTTGTCATATTTAAGCTTCTCAGGATCAATCATTATTTATAAAAATAAATCATTCTATTGGAGATTTAGGGAAACATTAGTATTATCATATCATAACATGTAAGAATTAAAAGAAATATCATTTAATCTAACCACTTACCTAAAGAAGGAATCCCTTGTCTGTCTTTTACCTGTCCTTTCCTTCCAGTGGTAGGCAGTGCATTACTTTCTCAAGCTGCCTACCTTTGAATATCCTTTGGCTCGTAGGCAGTTTGGGGTTGTTTTGGGGGGTTTTTTGGAGGAGGTTGTTTGTTTACTTATTTGTTTTTGGTGGCCTTCTACATTGCTTGGCTTTCATCTCAGTAGAGGTCCAAAGCGTGTTTCTTGTGGCAGCTTTTAGGAAGCCACATCGTTAAATGCCAAGTCTCCTCTTAGTCACCCATCCCCAGGTCTTTAAGCTATTCTTCTCATGATATAGTTTCAAAGAGCTTTATCACTTGGGTGAACATCCTCTGATTATAGAAATGATTTTAATACCAGTTATGGTCTATATCACAGTGACTATCACCATTGGCACACTATAAATAGCATGAATATTCATGAATAGGGATGCCAAGCACATGACTCATCAAAATTCGGCTTGTGTGACCCTTGGACCTTTCTACCTTTCTTGACTTAGATGAGGACACTTGGAATGTCTGGGCAGTAGAGACTGAATTATTTAGCATATATTTGCCTCAGAGACAGTGAAAAGTTGTTTGGCCCTCCCTGTGGTGAAAATTATCACAAATTCCAAAATTAATGGGGCCCTAATTGATTGTATTTTACTCATCTTAATTTTTATGTCATGAGCTTTAATTGTATATGTATCCTTAATTTTTCCTTTTCATATTATTAGAATAACTTCAGACTACACAATCAGTAACTCTAATCAAACAAACAGTCTGTGTCTTCCTCAGTAGCTTTTAATCTATTTACCAAATACCAAATAAAGCACATTGGTCCTTCTTCAGTTGCATATGTAGATTTGGACAAATCATCAAATGTTTTACTTTTCAGACTTAAAGATTTTTTTGTTCATTTTTTTTCCTCAAGGTTTTAGCCCTTTCACCTATTTTTCTTGCATACTACATAGTATTTTACAAATGGAGGTTTCTTTGAGTTTACTTTGAAATTAATGAGAATTTAGAACAACTCAAAGTCAAAATTGAGAGCAGAATCTGGATGTCCTGCCCACCTCCAGAAATCTGATTCTCTCCTGTAACCCAAGCTATTCTTTAAATAACACTGGGCGTCCATCCAGGTCTTCCTCTGTCCCTCAATCCACTCTGCCATTCTAGAAACAATGTGAAAGCAGGAAATTTCTCTTTCAAGTCAACATGTGTTCTCATGTCCAACAAGCTATTCTAAGCCAAAAGTCTCTTCCATTTTGGATCCCATGTGATTAAAAGAAGGAATCTTCTTTTCAAAAATTATATAAATATGGAAAATCATTAATTATATATGAATTAAATATCTTTTTAAGTTCACAAACATCAAAATGAGAAATGGCTGTATCTTATGCAGCATTTAATAGTCATACCCATATTACTTTACTGCAGTGTTTCTGAGTTTTTTGGGGGGTTGCTATTCTCATTTCTGTGCTAGAGTCAGACAATTTCTCAAATAATTACAAGTAAGTATTTGATTCTTTTTACTGTCTTCTTGAATTATCTCATAATTCCTTTGCACAATTGCAAATGACATAATGCTAATGTTTGATCTCTCTGACTATGGAACCAGTTTTAAAAAATTGTTTTTAACATTTATTATTTCTGAGAGAGAGACAGAAACACAGAGACAGAGTGTGAGCAGGGGAGGGGCAAAGAGAGAAGGAGACACAGGCTCCAGGTTCTGAGCTATCAGCACAGAGCTCGATGCATGGCCCAAACCCACGAACTGCGAGATCATGACCTGAGCCAAAGTCAGACGCTTAACCGACTAGGCCACACAGGCACCCTTGGAACCAGTTTAAATAGAAATTCAGTGAAGACCTGAAGGGGACTGAATTTAGATCAGCCAACTAAATCTTTTTAAAAATTTTCCTTGAGCCTGTTATCCTAAAATGTTATTTTCCTGTAATGTTTTTGGGAAAGAAAAAAAGAAGCTAAGAAAACTTGTCAGGAAAACTTAATTGACTTAATGCTTTATTTAATATGCCCCCAGTATAAGTGACTGGAATTCACAGACAGAGAAGTTAACCATTACTAATTTTATTTCTCTATCTTATTGTCCTATTTTATAAGGTAGCAACTGAAGCTGTGGGAAATATTCGGACTATAGTGTCATTAACAAGAGAAAAAGCCTTTGAGCGAACATACGAGGAGATGCTTCAGACACAACACAGGTGATTGTAGATTCATACTGAGTCCATTCACTAACTATAGTTGTCCCTGTGAAGGCAGCCTTCCTGGATGACTGCAGTGGTTTGCCTGCCAATTCATTTGCTCTGGAATCTTTCCTAATAATGGCATATCAGAATTTCTCATATGACTTCATCAAGAGGAGAACTGAGAACAAGCACAAGTAGAAAATTTTAGGTCCTCCCACATTGCTATGAACTATGCACATTTTTATTATTTTCCTGAAACAAAATTGAGGAAATAACATATTCAACAAAGAAAATAAGATTGCTCAGCCCTTTATACTGAATCTCCAAAATAGTTCATATTTGAAAATGAATGTATACATAACAAATGTGATCACTCCTTTTAATCTTAAACTAGTCCTCCTTATCACATTTACTTAATGATACTATTTGTATTACTTTATCAGAGAGATAGCTTTGTACTATTTTATTTTACACTCATGCTTGTGATTGATACCACCTTTTAATTTCCACTATTTATTGTGCTAGTGAAAGATTACAATAGAAAATATTTCTAAATGCTTCAAAACCAAATCTCTTCAAGTCTCATTAGCTGTTCATTCACAGACTTGTCCTCTCATTTGAAAGTATACAGAGGCAACTGTTACAATGAGCTATAGAGTGTATAGCTATAGAGAGAATCATTATGTTTTCTGTTTTCTCTATAATAATTATTATTTAAAAAAACTCACTTTCTCTCTCATTCTTAGAAAAATGTATAACATGGCTTAATGATATATAACATGGCCTTAAATAATATGGCTAATCTTCTGTATTCATTACTCTACATTTATTTAAATTACCTTGCTATACCTCATGTCCCATTATTTAGTAAATTTTATGCTTTTCAGAAATACTTTGAAGAAAGCACAGATCGTTGGAAGCTGTTATGCATTCAGCCATGCTTTTGTATATTTTGCCTATGCAGTGGGGTTTCGATTTGGAGTCTATTTAATTCAAGCTGGACGAATGACCCCAGAGGGCATGTTCATGTAAGTTGTGGAAATATTTAAACCCTGTAAATGGGTTATGTACTTAAATTAGCCAGAAAGATGCCTAGTTTATAGTGCATTCTCATCTAAATCACATGGTGGGAAAGACATGCTGGGAAAATTTTTAAATGTTTTTTGTTACTTAATATCTCTAAGTGCAGTCTACCTGGTAAAATACTGATACTGATATAGTACTAGAAAAGATGCCTAGTTTATAGTGCATTCTCATCTAAATCACATGGTGGGAAAGACATGCTGGGAAAATTTTTAAATGTTTTTTGTTACTTAATATCTCTAAGTGCAGTCTACCTGGTAAAATACTGATACTGATATGTACAGGCAGTCTAAGTTAAACACCCAAATAAATTTCTCCCTACTTCAGTTTACTGAATGTGGGAATGTAGGGGTAAAATATGCCTTCTTGTCATCCATTCCTTTGAGAATTTGTAAGCCGTCATGGAACTCCCAGGATGGAGATGGCATTATCAAATGTGATGTAAAGGTTGAGTTCTTTGCTAAGCAAATTGCTCCAGAAGAAATACACATAAATATTTCCCTTTAGAAAAATCACATTTGGAATTAATCATGGCATCCCATTGAGGCTGCCTCTTCCCAAAGCACTTGTTGGAGCTTCCATTTTGAATTCTGTTCACACAGTTTTGAGTTGCTTTACTTTCTAGGAACACCTAACTTCAACCTCTGAAATCAGAAAAATTAATTTTGAATGTTAATTCTGAACTTCTTAAGACTCTGTAAAATAACAGAACATTGCTAAGTTGTATCATAAATGCCACTGCTAGGGGCACCTGGGTGCCTCAGTCAGTGGAGTGTCAACTCTGATTTCGGTGCAGGTCATGATCCCAAGGTCATGGGATCAAGTCCTGCATCGGGCTCCATGCTGAGCATGGGGCCTGCTGAAGATTCTCTCTCTCTCTCTCTCTCTCTCTCTCTCTCTCTCTCTCTCTTCCTCTGCCCCTCTCCCCTGCTTCCATACTCTCTCTCTCTCTCTCTGTCTCTCTAAAAAGAAAAAATAAAATAAAATTTTAAAAAGCAGCCAGAGTGAAAAAGCTTCCCTGAATACAGAGTATTCAGTAGTGATCCAGGAAGGATAAAACCTCAGAAGAGAGCTAAAATATAGCTGTAGTAATAACTACTCTAGATCGACCTTAGCAAAGCTTAAAAACCTACAACTGATAAAGCTGCTCCACAATAAACCTAATGGCTGCCAGAACAAATTCAGTGTTCTTTAAAGAGGGACAGCAGTATGCAGACACTTACCAATATAATATTTATAACATCCACTTTGCAACACAAATTACTATAGACATTCACAGCAAAGGGAAAATGTGATCCATAAATAGAAAAAAAAACAGTTATAAAAATAGATCTATTAATGACAGAGATGATGAAATTAGGGGGCAAGCACATTAAATAAGTTACTATAAAAATGTTCAAGGATATAAAGGAAAACATAAATATAGTAAGAAAAAAATGGAGGAAAAAAAGGAACTACAAAGAAAGGAAAAATAAATGTCACTGCTAAATATTTAGAGCTAGAGAAATCTATACAATATTTGACTCCAAATGTAATGTTATGTTTTTTTACAAGCCTCCCAAAATATACACATCAAAGTAAGGATCAGCCTCTTTAGAACACTGACTTGGGAGATGACACCTATACAAAACATGCTGCCATTTGGCAAAATATGTTGGGAACTCCTCTTTGGGATTCACCTCCCAAGACTCAGGCACATTCTTTTGAATTCCTCAGTGATGGCACATATTTGTATTTTGAGAATATATTCAATATGAGGAGATGACAAAAAATCATTTAAAGCCAAATAATTTCAGAATAAGTTACAATATTTGGTTTCCATTCATATGATTGTGTATGTATTTATTTATCAAATATTAACTGAGTTCCCAGGAAGCTTTTTTGCTTGGCACTCAGAAGAAAATAGTCCACAGTTCATCAACCCAGTATTCCTGAATCTTACCTGACTATAAGTCCACTTAGCAGTTTCCTGGAAGCAGATCTCCTGGTAAAATGGAATATCTATATTTAAAATTTCAATAGAAAGTGTAGGCTCCTTGTTCTGTGTTTTCCTACACTTTAAAACAGTGTACAGTATTGCCTGTATAAACATATAAACCACAGTATAACATTTAGTATTGGGCTTCATTCTGATTACACAGACTAATTTACTTAGATTAACAAGAAGCTAAATGTAGAATCACTTACAGTAATTTATTCAGCTTGCCAGCCTGTTAAATTAGCATTTTTCCCTTGGTTCTAATGTGATACAAGCAATCACAAGCTTAAAAGTTGGTTGTATTCCAGAAGTTTGTTTGCAAGCCAAGTGTTTGAACATATTTTCTTTGTTTTGCTCTGAACTTTCTGCAGCCATCTTTAAATTCACAGGGTCTCATTTCTTCAGGGTTACTGGTCCTTAGTATTAGTAGAGACAAGCCAGTTAAGTATATCCATACTAATGTAGGATGTCTGATGGTTTTACCAATTCTCACAGAAGAAATGTAATATTTGAAAAACATTGTAACCCTAATTGATTTCCAGTGGGTTTACCTGAAGGTACTATAACAAAGCAGTCAAGGGAGAACTACCTCATCTTTCCATCACCAAACTCACCACTACCATGTGGTCCACCATGCCAGCCATCTCCATGGAAGAAATAACTGTCCCTGCTTATGATGAGTTTCTGCAATCATGTCTTCACACTAGTTTTTCTGTCACTACTATTTTTTTGTTTTTGCTTTATAATCATCTGTCTTGAGAAAAAGAAATCTCTCTCATGACCCTAAGTTCCCTTCTACCTACTTCTAGTGACTCTCTGGTCTCCTTTGCAGCAAAACAAATTCCAAAGAGTTGCCTATTTTTGTTCTCTACACCTTCTCATCTCCAATATCTTTTAAATTCATTCCAGTCAAGCCTTGGTTCCCACCATGCCACTAGAAAGATTTATCAAAGTACCACTGACCCCCATCTCACCCACCCAGACAGTCATCCAGTGGTCATTCTCCCATCTACCTAATTTGACCCCCTCAGCAGCATTTGACACTCTCCTTCCTGAAACATTTTCTTCTCTAGGCTTTTCTCCTTTTTCACTGACCCTTCTTCCTCTGCTCCTTGATTGGCTCCTATTTTTCTGCCAGGCCTCCACATGTTGGCGGGCTTTAGAGCTCTCAGCATTCTTCATCTACACACTCTCATTACTGATTTCATCCAGTCTGATAGTATCACTTGTGTCCTGAGGACTCCCTTCTGTTTATTTCCAGCTCCCTGAACACCACATGCTTATCCAGCTATCTGTTGGACATCCCACTTAGATGTCTAATAATATCTTATTATGTCTAAAACAGAACTCTAGGTTTTCTCTTCTCAAGGGTTCTCTTCCCCAAGATTTCCCTATGTTAAGTAAATAGCACCACCATTGCATTTGCTCAGCCCAAATATTGGGGTCATATTTGTTGCTTCTCTCGCTTTTACCTACCACATATGGCAGCAAGTCCTGAGAGCTCTAACTCCAAAATACTCCTCACCATCTCTGCCCATGTCACCCTCATCCTTACCTCCTAACCTCGTGACTGGTTCACTCCAACAACCTGCTCACTAATGTCCCTGTGTTTATTCTTGCTTCCCTGTAATCCATTATTGGCACAGTAGCTAGGCTTATCTTTTAAAACACAAATCTAATTCCATCAATTTATTGAAATATTGTAATGACTTCCCATTGAAATTTAAATAAGGCCAAATTCCTTACTTTAACCCCAAAGCCCTACAGATCAGGCCTCTGACTTCTTGTCTAAACTTAATCACCATTCTTTTTTGTGAACTGTCAGCCCCATACTTGCCTTTTTTTTTTTCATGAAAATTCAAAAGTATTCTGGTTTAATTTTAAATTCAAATAACTGAACACTAACTATATCACACATCCACAACCATAAATACAGTTAGAAGATGTCCCTGCATTAATTTGCCAAAGTTTTTTTTTTTTTTTAATGTCTTTTTCTCTTTTCAAATTTTTATTTAAATTCTAATTAGTTAACATACAGTGCAATATTGGCTTCAGGAGTAGAATTCAGTGATTCATCACTTACATACAACCCAGCCTTATCATAACAAGTGCCCTCCTTTGGGGCACTTGGGTAGCTCAGTCGGTTAAGCGTCCGACTTCAGCTCAGGTCATGATCTAGCGGTCCGTGAGTTCGAGCCACACGTTGGGATCTGTGCTGACGGCTTGGAGTCTGGAGCCTATTTCAGATTCTGTGTCTCCCTCTCTCTGTGACCCTCCCCCATTCATGCTCTGTCTCTGTCTCAAAAATAAATAAACGTAAAAAAAAAAAAAAAAAACCACAAGTGCCTTCCATCCATCTAGCCCATTATCCATCTAGCCCATCCCCCACCTCCCTACTGCGATCAACCCTCAGTTTGTTCTTTAAGAATTCTTAAGAATCTTTAAGATTCTCTTGTGGTTTCTTTCCCTCTCTCTTTTTTCTTTTTTCTCCCCCCCCCCCCCCATATGTTCATCTGTTTTGTTTCTCAAATTCCACATATGAATGAAATCATATGGTATTTGTCTTTCTCTGATTGACTTATTTTGCTTAGCATAATATACTCCAGCTCCATCCACATCGTTGCAAATGGCACACACTTGCCATTTCTGCCCCTAGAACTCCCATCTCAGTGTCTGTACTTGGTTTTCCCTCTTCCTGAAATGTCCATTCTCCAGGTCTTTGCCAGGCTGCCTCTTTGTCACCACCCTGCCCTCTGCTGGTAAGTCCACTCCCTGGAGAGACTTTTGTTAAGTAGTCTCTTTACCCATCCGCCTTATCACTCTATATCCCATTACCATGTTTTATTTAGTGATAGCACTTATCACTACATGAATTGATCTTTTCTGTTGCTGTATTGAGTGCACAGACTGTAAGCTCTGTGGGGCAGGGCTTAGCCTGTTTTGGTCATTAATATTTCCCTAGAGCCAAAAACAAGAGCTTGGCATGTCGTAGGCATGCAGTAAATATTTATTGAATAAATAAATGAATCAAAAATAAAGAGGGGGTGCCTGGGTGGTTCAGTCAGTTAAGGGTCCAACTTCAGCTCAGGTCATGATCTCGTGGTTCATGGGTTCGAGCCCTGCGTTGGGCTCTGTGCTGACAGCTCAGAGCCTGGAGCCTGCTTCAGATTCTGTGTCTCCTTTATGCTCTGCCCCTCCCCCACTCATGCTCTGTCTCTCCCTCTCTCTCTCAAAAATAAATAAACATTAAAAAAAATAAAAATAAAAAAATAAAGAGGAAAATTTGGATTGGTGAATAATTAGGCAGTCCAGGTTTTCCTGGAAATGTGCTTCCAGAGTCAATATATTACTCCTGTTTTTCACAGATTTTTCTATTTTTCTTCCCTTCTACATTGATACATCTAATACCAGCTGCTTTGGCAGAAGGACTGGGTCTAAGTCAAGGACAACCTTTTATATAAAAATAGGATGGTTGTAATTGGGAGTCCACTTCTTTACTGAGATTTGTTTAGGTTAAAAATAAGCAAAGAATTTTCTTAGCTGAAGAATGATGCAGCCTCAAAATCATGTTAAATATAGTCATGCCTGCAATTGACATCATTCTGTTTCATACAATAATCACTATAACAGCAAATCTTGACTGAGTCCTTACTCAATATTAGTGATTTGTCATATATTAACTGCTTAATCCTCTCAACTACTATGTGCAGTATGATTCCCAGTTTACAGATGGGGAACATTAAGCCTCAAGACAACAGTTAGCTAACATGCCCAAAATCACAATTCAAGATGCCACAGGCTTTACTTAGCAGACATTTTTTATTGTTATTGTCATTATGATCATTATTATTACTAATTCTGTAGGAAAAGTTCATAGAATCTCCTATAAACTTTTTTTTTTATTCTTCTTTAGTTTTCCAACATGTGAATATCCAGAGCTGGGCTGTTTCCTAACGTAAATGGAACAAGTAACTTGCTTAATGTTATTTTATGACTCTGAAATAGAGGGGAATCAAAAGGCTCCAATACAAAAACTCCTCCTACTACTAACCTATCACACTTCCTGAATCTCTTTTCATTAAATTCATTAAAAACGGTCATTTCTGGAACCATGGAGACATTTTTAGCTGTCAGAACTTATGTTGGACTATTAATATAAGGGCAGTGGTTAATGAACAGTATCGAATTGGTATTCCTCTCTTCCTGAGGAAAGGAAGAAATAGGGAGCTATCTGAGCTAGGGTCACTGGTATCATTTTTCATTTCAGTTTCATTCAACCAGACTACAGGCAAAGTAGGGATACCCATACTTTTATACTATGGACAAAGGAGAGCATCTGGGAAATATGGATACCGGTCTATGCAAAATGTGAATAGATGAGATTTGCCATCAACACCAAAGTCTCCAGCCTTCTTAAAGACCCATTGTGGCCCCAACTACCATGAATATGTGACAAGTGTCCTTTAGACACACTGAATTATACCTGGCCTAGTAGACTCTATGCCTTTCAGAATCTAGGGTGACAGACAGCTTTCTATCTAATCAACTAACTGAATGGAAGAAGTTTGCAAAGAAAACTTCCTCCTCCTAGAACCTCCTTAGGTGAAAAGAACTTTGTGTGTTCTGTAATCAGTGGTTTCCTAGCTCACCAGTCAAGAAGCTGGTTAAAAATGCAGATACCCGCATCTCCCCTCACAAACTTAACCCAGAGATTTGTAGATTTGATATAGGGCCAGGAAACTACATTTTAGGAAACATCCCAGATTATTCTGAGGCACAGAAGTTGAGGACCACACTTTAAGAAATACGAGCATAGGGACTAAATCCCAGGCTGCTCTCCTTACCTGCTTAAAACCATGGGGTTTTCTATTGGCCACTACCAGAAACTTTTCTAGAATTGTATAAAAATTGGTGAAGTCATATTTTAGTTTATTGTTTAAAAAATAAAGATATGTTATTCAGCCAATAAATGTGAATGTATCTTCATGATTTATAGCTACAGGAATGGGTGAGCTGTCTCTGTCAGAAATGACAGTGTGCCCTTTAAAGGAAAATGCATAATTGTTAACAGCAAAATCCTTTTGATGTGCTCATAATATTAGTCTATCAGCAAGGCTACTATAAGCGTTAGCTTTTTCCTCTTAAAAGAAGGCAACATACAATTCTTATGGTAGAAGCTGTCTTCCTCCATCTCAGTTACTGTAAACGTTTCTCTGAGATAAGCATTTTTAAAAAGGTGAGAGCATTTTCATTCTGCTGCCTTGTAGCACTGTGTAGGCATTTGGAAAATCTCTTGTTTAGGTTTTCACACACATATGTGTAGTAAAATTCTCCCCTTCTGCCTGTTAACCATGGCAACACTTTCAATTTACTTCACTATAAATGTGCACATTTTGAGAAGTACAAAATAAGTTTATTTTCTCCTGTCTGACTTTCCATTAGCACCTTTAGGTTTGTTTCTAGCTGACTTGCCCTTTGCAATATAGCTCAGAAACTTTTAGTGTCCAGCAGAGGGTTTCTGTAACTTTCCATACCTTCACTTCAGAACTTCCCTCTATATCTGTTTCCTCCTTCTTTGCTCTACATATTAGCAGGAAGCAGATGGGCATGGTAACTTTAAGTACAGTGATAATAAAAACCACAGCTTTGAAAACTTGCTGAGAAGCAGAGCCAGGTATTTTTTGTGTTGTGGCCTAATCCTCCAAAAGGCCAAATAAAGTTTTTGACAAGTAATCCTTTGAACTTTGAATATTAAATGTGACTATTGGCCAAAAGAGCAACAAAGATGGGTTTTCAATGAATATTAGTAGTTAGTTGATATCTTGAAATACTAAGGGATAGAAGGAAGCAAGCCAGGCCTCCACCACCATCTTTACTCAGGTAGACCAAATAGCCATGGAAGAACTGTGTGTGTCATCATTATAATTGGGTAGGAGAGCAGCCTTAATTAACCAAAACAAGGAAAACAGGAAAGTCTTCTCTCAGTGTTATTGCTGTGGCAGCCACCCAACTTGTACCAGGCTCCTCCCCAGGGATTATCCAGAAGAGAAGAAGACAAGATAAGGAGAGTAGATAGAGGGATCAACCACTGAAGGTATCTAAAGGAGACAAATCAAGGCAGGTTTGATATCTAGGACCCTCTGGAGATTCTGAAATGGGATACAAGTGGTAACGAGCCCCAATATGCAGGGAGAGACAGTTCGGGCCAGCTTTCCACTGGAACGAACACCAGGTAAGGGAAAGTACAGTGAATAAGGAGGTTCCAGTCCCAGCCCTACAGTTTTATAACTAAGTGATCCTGGACAAATTGTTTAATTTCTCTGAGCGAGAGTCTCCTCATTTGTTAAGAAGTGATAAGAGTTCCTGCCCTATTTATCTCCTAGGTGATGAAGTGGTAACAAGTATATGAAAACATTTTCTAAAACCCAGAGTGCCAAATGAATATAAGTTGTGTATTTTTCTATCTCCCATGTGTTGAAGAAGGGATTTAGGGTCAGAAGAAAAGGATCTTTGGAGTGTTATATGGATGTTAGGGGAAAAGAGTTATGAGTGTGGGTATAATGATAATGGCCACATCTGTGAGGAAAAATACTCTGCTTTCCAGTAAAAAAGAAGAAACTTACTGAGCGAGGACTTTAGAAGTTGTGCTGGTGTGCTAATGTATCTCTATAGAAGTGTGAGAGCTGATTTTCAACAGAAAGTGTCCCATTAACTTTCAATTCTGTGAGAGGAAAAATAATGATTTAAACATTTGTTGAGCACTTCACTAAGCATCTTATATTATTAATGTATTTAATTCTCACAACAATGCTGTAAGATGTAGCTAGCCCTATTATCTCCTGTTTGCCAATAAGGAAACAGAAGCACAGAGAACATGCCCAAGGTCACAGCTAATAAATAAACAGTAGAGTTTGGATGCAGTCCTGCTGGTCTGACTTCAGAGCCCAGGCTCTGAACCTCCTAGTATACTTCCTATTAGAGTAAGTCACCAAAGGTATACAAACTGGGTATGGAAGCAAGATTAAGGGGAAACAGATTAGAGCTAGTAACTATGCAGGGTATTCCTATTTGGATCAGTTGTGTTAAAATTAGGATTAATCATTTCTATACTTTTTTGTGTTATTCCTAGACAAAGGATCTTTGTAAAATTCCAATTTGATTTCAGCAGCCATGATGGGCAAGGGGATTTCCCCACTGTTTGGACATGCTTAAAAGAATCATTATAGTGAGGATGTAGTGTCACTGGTCCCATGAACCCAGGAGAACCCATAAAACTAAGGAAGCAGAAGCCCAGCCCCTGAAAATCCTTCCCAGACCTCTTCCTGCTCAATATTCTTCTCATTCAACCCTAGCCAACCCAGAGAGTTGCAATAAATTGTGCAAAAAGTTGTGCAATAAATACATTTTGAGTAGAGTTGAACTGCAGGTTAGTTCATTCTAGCTAATTGGGCCATAGTCAGCTAAGGCATGTTCTGTGGCAGACCAGCATTGGCCTATCTTTATACAGAACCCACCTGGGGAAAAAATAGATGAATGTCCCTGACTCACCCTGATTGATGGTAAGAGTTCCATCACCACAAAATTAGGTTCCTCTGTATAATCCTCATTAACATCAACCCCTATCTGGAGTTATCCTCCCCTCAATTAAGAAAGACAGCATCAGGGCTTTTAGCTGGTACTCTCCCTCCCTTTTCGACTGAAATTTTCCTTCCTCTACTGTGCATCCCTCAGGTCGTATATCTCTCACAGATAAAAGTTCTGAATGGAATGCCCTTCTCCCCATCTCAGTAACTTCCATTTTAAGAGGGATGTAACAAAGACATTGCCCTGTTTATATTTATCCCTAATGCTTAAACTGACTTTTTTGGTGGAAATTTTAGGACAGGTAGATATTTTGCCATGTCTGAAATATTTTTCTGTATTGTTCTGAGAAGCCTCTATCTCTTTGGGATTAGAATCCAGGTCTCCTAACTCAATCCAATGATCTTTCCATCTCACCTGCTGACTCTTGCATCAGATTAAGACTTAAGTCTGACTCAGTCAGACTTTTCCTTGCATTAAAAAAACAAAAACAAGGTGCAGCTCTCCCTTGAGCCATCCCACTCTCACAGAGCGTATTTTCACTTTAATAAATGTTCCTGCTTCTACCACGCATCCACTGTGTCTGGTCCGACCTTGAATTCTTTCTTGCAATGAGACCCAGAGTTGCCAGGAACATCCTTGGAACAGGCTGGGTGGAGGCCTCAGGGCCCAGGTCTCCCCACTCCACCCTGTAACACCTTTTTGGTGAGCCAGCCAGGAGGAGGTCAGGGTGTGTTGAGCAACCCTCTTCATTGGAGTCAACTCTCTCCCTGAAGACAATGGAAAATTTCACCTCATCCCCAAAGACACCCCTTAGGGATGTATTTTGAGACAGTGGGATCAGCTCCCATTAGAAAGTCTAAATGTGGGGGAGGTTGAGTGGTGGTTGAGTTGGTTAAATGTCAAATTCTTGTTGATTTCAGATCAGGTTGTGATTTCACAGTTCATAGGAATGGCCTCTGAGTCGGGCTCCACGCTGATGGTGCGGAGCCTGCTTAGGATTCTCTCTCTCCCTATCGCTCTCTGCCCCTCCCCCACTCACACACACAGGCATTTTCTCTCTCTCTCTCTCTCTCTCTCTCAAAATTAAAAAAACAAAAAACAAAAACAAAAACTCTGATGGGTTACCTAAACTCAGTAATCACTTCTGATATTTAGTGAGTATTTTGAATGGCATTTTGAGCTTTAAACAATTTCTGTAAACATTAGTACTAAAAATGCCTTGACATCACAGAACAATAAGCATCCAAGTAAACTGGTTGTTTTTATATTTTATACTGTGCTTGACCTTTCAAAGGCAACAAGATTCAGGATCTGAGTTCTAGGTCACTGAAGAAAGTTCATCAACATCCACCAGAGAAATTCACAAGGAGATCAGAACATGTTTACCTTGCTATGATCCAGCATAGCAAATAAGCAAGTGGGTCCCGTGATGTCCTTTTACTTACCAGTGAGGGGAGAGGGGTAGGGGGATGGGCAAAAGAAGTGGAAGGTGATTATGAGATACACCCTTCTAGTTATAATATAAATGAGTCACAGAGATGTAAAGTACAGCATAAGGAATAAAGTCAATAACATAATAACTTTATATGGTGACAGATTACATACTGATCATTTTATAATGTATATAAATGTTGAATCACTATGCTGTACACCTAACTAATGTAACATATAATAATATGTTAACTACCCTTCAATAATAAATAAATAAATAAATAAATAAATAAAGCCACTAGAACTTGTCCAGTCTTAGCTGAATTATACCTTTAGTTCTGCTATGGAGATACGTTATTTTTTATTATAGTAAAATGTTTTCATGGCTAAAATGAACATAGAAAAATATTTAACCATGGCCACATGATATGCCACATATCTGTGAGTATTCTGTATGCTTCCAGACATCATTTTCATACTTGCTATTTTATAATTAAAACAGATCATAATCTGTATAGCATACCTAAAAGATCAAAGCTCTTCATCCAGGTTTGCTAAGGTATATTTTAGTCCTATTTTGTTTTGAGGACCTTAAAAAGTGCAGTCTCCATTCTTTGCTCTCTTTAAACCATGTAGTACTTCAGGCAGATAACCAATCATCTGACATCAATTATCTGTTCTAACTACATTATATGCAAAAAAAGAAAAAAAAAGGGAAAAAAACATTCATATCTACTGTGTAAATTCAGATCTCATTACTGCAGACTCATTCTTCCCATTGTCAGTTGAATTCTCTGTCACATCTCCAAGCAAGTAAGCCTTGTATCAAAGTGACTAGAAAGTTTTATATTTACTTGTTAGGGCCTTTGATCTTGGTCTCTAATAGGAAGAGAAATTTTTTAAGATTACCTGAGCTCCAAAGGTTATTTTGATGTACAACGCTACAGATGATCACTGTCTGGTAGAAAATTATAAAAGACATATCATGGTTGGGGCTCTAGCATTAGTGGTATTGTCTGGACCAAAAGGTTATATTCCTGTGCCTAATTTTTCCTTTATTTTTTAGAGTCCTATTGTTTGAAAATGGACCTAAGATTCAAATGTTTTATCTTTTGACAGAGTTTTTACTGCAATTGCATATGGAGCTATGGCCATTGGAGAAACACTTGTTTTGGTACCTGAATATTCAAGAGCCAAATCTGGGGCTGCACATCTGTTTGCTTTGTTGGAAAAGAAACCAACTATAGACAGCTATAGTCAAGAAGGGAAAACACCAGTAAGCACAACTATGATTTTAAATATCTACATTATTAATTATCTGTATGCATGCTCTCTAGAGACTTAAATGAAGGCATTATGTGATAACTTTTCAAAAGATAGTGCTATAAAGAATTAAAAACTTGTATAAAGTAACTGTTATAGCTACAAAGGGAAAAAGGGGGTTTTGTCTTAAGCAAATTTTTACCTCTGCTACTGAAACCTCTACATATTTTATATTGAAAAATACATACTTCTGGTTTATTTGCTTGATGCCTTGAGAATGTTCTTGAACAAAGAATTAACATATATTTAATTTTATTTAGACAACAGAAGCTTTAGTCTTGGATGAAGATTTGCAGTAGAGTTAATTCGTTTTTTTCTCTGATAATATATACAAAGTGAACAATGCCTCCTGGTTCAGACCCCATATTTTATAGTTTACATATGCAAACAGAAGAGGGAAATAAAGGAAGTATATTTATTAAATTCATATATACACAGACACACATATTTAGCCACAAACTTTAAAAGACCATGAATATTAAAAGAGAAATAATAGTGAGATTATATAATTTCAAAACAAGCCTCTTAATAGTATCTTATATATTAAATACATATCATATATTTATATAATTCAACTTTAAGATTTTTCTAGACATTTTAATTTTTTTAACATTTATTTTTGAGAGAGGGAGTGAGCACGACTAGGGGAGGGGCAGAGAGAGAGGGGGACACAGAATCTGAAGCAGGCTCCAGGCTTTGAGCTGTCAGCACTGAGTCCGATGTGGGGCTCGAACCCACAGTGAGATCCTGACCTGAGCTGAAGTTGGACGCTTAACTGACTGAGCCACCCACGCACCCCCTAGACATTTTAAATTTAAAAGTAAGAATAGCCATTAGGTATATACTTAAAAGAAATTTTTCATTTAAAAATATTTCCCACTCGAATTTTAACAGTCGATTTTACATATGATAGCTTAAAATAGTACATTACTACTAAAGCTACATAATTATTAAAAGGGATGCCAATGCCAGTCATTAGTTAAAGAAATAAAAAGATCTTGAAATTCTCAAAATAGAATGCTCAACGATGCATCACAGTCAAAATAAGATTTCATACTTGTCTTTTGGAAAGTAAAGGTTGTAGAAAACTTCTTTTTAATTTTAGGATTTAGATGGATAATAACATTGTTACTCATTTCTTTCAGAACCTTACAGTAGAGGATTTGAGTATCTCACTGATAAATGTCTTCCTAGAACTACATTACATGGCATGGAATATGGAAACGTTTCTAATAAAGACTGTAAAATTAATTTACTTAATCTTCATTTTATTTAATATACAGATACTTCTAAATTTCACTCACTGTGCTTTTAAAAATTAAAGCCTACTAAAACAAAATTGGCAAATGTCAGAAATTATTGAAGCTGGGAGACAGTTCATTACATTATTCTCTCTACTTTTTCAGTTGTTTGAAATTTTCCATAATAAAGTGTTTAAAATAGTAAGAATAAATTTTAAAATGTATTAAAGTCTAGAAGTGTAGAATATCTCTATGCCTTTCCCAAAGGCACAGAACATACACAAAATAATACACTCTTCATTATTCTCAATTTCTGGGTTTATTTTGTCAAACATTATTGCATAAACAATATTCATTTTGGGGCAAAACAGAAAGCACTGAATAAGCTAAAAATAAGCTATTACTACTACTGCACTTAACTTTTTGCCATATCTCCTAACAGTTCTTTGACAATAGAATATCATTTTCAAACATTTTTTGATGCCCCTGTCCTCCACCTACCTCTGCCTTCTACCTGTATGCTGCACTCAGAATATGCTGAGCATGACTATTAAACCTATTTAAAATGTAATTGATTTAGGGCAAACATAAAGTTCAAAAAGAACCTAGATTCTATGAACCAAATATATAAAGGGAAAGTTAATCATTTAGTGATAGTTCTGGAAAGTCTTTTATAAACATCCCTGGTATATAGAAGTATTGGTTTACAAATTATCAACCCCTAAAATATCAAAGCATACAGAGAAAAATAAATAAGCTTTTAGGCATCACTGTCAAATAATAACCAGTCAAAAACAAAAACCCAATTCAAAGTATAATGTATATTAACTGTAAAACATGGTCCAACTTACAAAAATAACATTTGTACATATAGTTTATGAGGATCCCAGCTATTATGAATTAAGTGATAAAGGTCTGTAAAACACAAACTAAATTTATGTATATATAAATATATAAATATATACATATATATAAATATAAATATATGTGTATATATATACATATATACATACATATATATACATATATGTATATATATATATATGTATGTATATATGTATATATTATGTATACATATGTAATTATTTTGTCAAACAGCAAATCTGCAGATTAGACTATGTCTAGGTAGTGAAGCCAGAGGAAACCAGTGCTTTTTAAGAAGCTGGTGAAGTCCGGTAATGAAGACAAGAAGTACAGATATAAAGATCCATACAAAAGTGAAAGAAACAATCATGCAGTCAGTAGCTCTTCAATAGGAATACCATTTAAAATAAAATGATGTAGAAACATGCATAATTTTCAGAAAACACTCGGCCAGTGTGCTATAATGTGTTACAATCTTTTTAAGTCATCATTCTAAACCCTGCTAACTTTCTTTTCCAGGATACATGTGAAGGGAATATAGAGTTTCGAGAGGTCTCTTTTTCCTATCCATGTCGCCAGGATGTTCTCATCCTTTGTGGCTTATCCCTAAGTATTGAGAAAGGAAAGACAGTAGCATTTGTTGGAAGCAGTGGCTGTGGAAAAAGCACTTCTGTCCACCTTCTGCAGAGATTTTATGACCCTATGAAAGGACAAGTGGTAAGACTGATTTTAAATACAGCTTATTTCGTTTTTGGTGGTGCTATTCTTAAATATTCCCTTGGGCTTAATCATCCTTACTGGTTTGAATAGGGCAAACAGGACAGTAGTTTAAAAAAAAAAAAAAATCTCTCCCTTAACTAATCAGACAAGCAAGCCAGTAACAAAAATGATGGATAAGACTTTGAGGCTAAATAGAAAATATAAAGACTCAAAGATTCTTCTGTCGTGATAGTGGCAGAAATTTTGATCTTAAACTGAAGATGATACAAATGGAAAGATATTCCACGCTCATGGATTGGAAGAACACATATTGTTAAAATGTCTACACTACCCAGAACAATCTACAAATTTTTTTTCATTTTTTTTAATGTTTATTTTATTTTTTGGGAGACAGTAAGACAGAGCACAAGCAGGGGAGAGGCAGAGAGAGAAGGAGACACAAAATGTGAAGCAGGCTCCAGGCCCCAAGCTGTCAGCACAGAGCCCAACATGGGGCTCGAACCCACAAAGCATGGAACCATGACCTGGGCCAAAGTTGGACGCTTAACCAGTTGAGCCACCCAGGAACTCCACAATCTACAGATTTAATTCAGTCCCTATCAAAATACCAACAGCATTTTTCACAGAACTAGAACAAACAATTCTAAAATTTTTATGGAACCACAAAAGACCCTGAATAGCCAAAACAATCTTGAAAAAGAAAAGCAAAGCTGGAGACATCACAATTCCAGACTTCAAGTTATATTACAAAGCTGTAGTAATCAAAACAGTATGGTACTGGCACAAAAACAGACACATTGCCCAATGGAACATAATACAGAGTACGGAAATAAAGCCACACTTATACAGTCAATTTTTGATGAAGGAGGCAAGAATATATAATAGGGTAAAGACAGTCTTTTCAATTACTAGTGCTAGGAAAACTGGACAGTTACATGTAAAAGGATGAAATTGGACTACTTTCTAACATCATACACAAAACAACTTAAAATAGATTAAAGACATACACATGAGACCTGAAACCTAGCAGTCCTAGAAGAGAACACAGGCAGTAATTTCTCTGACATTGGCTATAGCAACATTTTTCTAAGTAGGTCTCCTAAGGTAAAGGAAACAAAAGCAAAAATAAGCTATTGGGACTATATCAAAATAACCTTTTTCATAGTGAAGGGAAACATCAACAAAACAAAAAAGAAATCTACTAAGTGAGAGAAGATACTTTCAAATGATATATCTGATAAAGGGTTAATATTCAAAATGTAGAAAGAAACTCTACAATTCAACACCAAAAAAAAAAAAAAAAATCAATTTAAAAATGGGCAGAGGACCTAAAGAGATATTTTCCCAAAGAAGACATACAGATGGCCAGCAGACACATGGACAGATGCTCAGCATCACTAATCATTAGGGAAATGCAAATCAAAACCACAATGAGATATTACCTTATACCTGTCAGAATGACCTGAATCAAAAAGACAAGAATTAGGTGTGCCTGGGTGGCTCAGTCAGCTGAGCGTCCGACTTCAGCTCAGGTCATGATTTCATGGTTCATGAATTCAGGTCCTGTGTTGGGCTCTCTTCTGTCAGTGCAGAGCCCACTTTGCATCCTCTGTCCCTGTCCCCCTCTTGCTCTCTCCCGCTCATGCTCTCTCTCTCTCTCTCTCTCTCTCTCTCAAAAATAAATAAACATTTAAAAAAAGAGAAGAAATAACAAATGTTGGCAAGGATGTGGAGAAAAATGAACCCTCATGACCTATTGGTAGGGATTTAAATTGATATAGCAGCTGTGGAAAACAGTAGGGAGGTTCCTCAAAAAATTATATATACAAATACCATATGGTCCAATAATTCCATTACTGAAATTTACCCAAAGAAAATGAAAACACTGATTCAAAAAATATATGCACCCCTATGTTTATTGCTGCATTATTTACAGCACCAAGATATGGAAGCAACCCAAGTGTCTACTGATAGACAAATGTATAAGGAATATGTATGTGATATATATATATAATGGAATATATGTATATGGAAGATATATATATGTGATGGAATATTACTGAACCATAAAAAAGGATGAGGTCTTGCCATTTGTGACAACATGGATGGACCTAAAAGATAATATGCTAAATGAAATAAGTCAGACTGTAAAAGATAAATACATATGTGGAATATGTGGAATCTAAAAAACAAAACAAATGAATAAACAAAATAAATCAGAATTAGACTTATAAATACAGAGGAACAAACTGGTGGTAGCCAGAGGGAAAGGGGGGATGGGAAGAATGCATAAAGGGGGGAGTGGGAGATGCTTCCAGTTGTAGAATGAGTAAGTCATAAGAATAAGGGGCACAGCATAGGGAATATGGCCAGAAATACTGCAGTAGCCTTGAATGGTGACAGATGGTAGTAACACTTGTGGTGAGCATAGCATAATGTATGAGAAGTTAAATCACTATGCTGTACACCTGAAACTAATACTCAAAAAAATTTTTTAAAAGTCTATTCGGCTCAGGTCACAATCTCACTGTGCGTTTCTGCCCCATGTCTGCGCTAACAGTGCAAAGCCTGCTTGGGATTCTCTCTCTCTCCCTCTCTCTCTGCCCCTCTCCATCTCTCTCTCTCTCTCTCTCTCTCTCTCTCTCTTTCAAAATAAATAAACATTAAAAATGAAAATTAAAAAATTAAAAGTTTACAAATTAGAAATTTTTAAAAAAGAAAACAGGAATTTTGATCTTACAAGGCATAGAATTCTTTAGAATACAGGTGTTGGAGGAGGGGTCTAATATCCATACCTGGGCTCTTTTTATACCATTCTGGTTTAAAACAGAGATAAGTTTCCTCTGCCAGCTGATTCAGGCTTCCTGCTATTCCCACCGGCCTTTTCTACCGCCCACCTCTCAAAACTTTATGCATGGTTAGGGCTTATCTGAATCAGTTCCATTAAGTCCTGCATCCTGTTTTCAAAAAAATGCAACCTCTTCATCCTTAGCATTCCGGTGACTTATTCTCACTAGTGCCTTTCTTACTCTCCATATTTTCAGGTTTTCAATTATCCTTTCCCAGCAACACAACAACCACCACATCCACCCCCCATCCCCCGCCACACACACACACACACACACACACACACACACACACAGACTTCCTGTTCTGCCTCCTCTTCTAATCCCCAAAAGTCAAAGAATGTCATATTAGTCCTCATTCTCCTCCAATTTACAGGGTTGGGTTTTTTTTCCCATCACAGATTCTTAATAACTATTTGCAAAATAAAATGGTCCAGAATGGCTCCCTATTACCAGTGATAACAATGAGTTAACAGTGAGTCCCACAATAGGTAACAGTCATCTATTTGCACATAGCATAGCACACCCTCTCCTTTAAACCCTCCAATGATTTCCTCCTGCAGTTTGTATAAAATGGAGTCCATCCCATGATCTGGCCCCTCCCTCTCTCACTAAACTCCCCTATCACTCCCCACCTCATTGTATACTATGTGTCAGTCTCACTGGCTTCTTAGTGTTCTTTAAACTCACTTAGTGGGGCACCTGGGTGGCTCAGTTGGCTGAGCATCCAACTTCAGCTCAGGCCATGATCTCACAGTTTGTGGGTTTGAGCCCTGCATTGGGCTCTGTGCTGACGACTTAGAGCCTGGAGCCTGCTTCAGATTCTGTGTCTCCCTCTCTCTCTGCCCTTCCTGCACTCACGCTCTGTCTCTCTCTGTCTCAAAAATAAATAAACATTAAAAAAAAAAAATTAAACTCACTTACGACCTTTGTTCTCGCTGTTCCCCTGCTTGGAATTTTCTTGCTTTAACCTCTTTGTGGACTCCTTCTTATCACTCATGTCTCAATCTAAATGCTACTTCCCTAGGTAAGCCTTCTTAGATTACTCTGTAGAAAATAATGCATCCACCCACCTGCTTCCCACACTGTCCCCACATCCTCAGTCAGTCCCTATCCCATTATTCAGTTTTCATGACACTTTCTTTTTCTGAGTTGATTATTTGTTAGTATGTTTATTGTCTGTCTGTCTCCACTAGAATGTAAGCTGCAGGAGGGCAAGAGCTTTGTCTTGCTTACCACTATTTCCCTGGCACTTGAAGAGTCCACATCAGCTAGTAGATATGCTTATCAAATGTCGGTTGAGTGTTATTATATGTTCATGTGAATAAGTACGGATATGTACAAAATGACATACACCTACATGAAGACTACTGTATAGGTCCCTACCTTCTCTCTCTGGGCTTTAATAAAGTGGGGTCCTATTACAGTGGAGGTTGCTCGTTTTCCATCAGACTTCAGCACAGAGCACCAGCCTTGACTCTAGACTCCAGGCAAGTCTTTAGAATATGTGGCCATTCACAGCAATGTCAAATAAGTTTAGGAGCTGGCATTTTAGGCAGTTACACTATGCTTCTATACAGCATATGATTTATGATCCGTCCTTGGGTAGCATTTTACTGTGAAATACCTTGAATTCCTATTTTTCTTGTTATAATTTGTACTTGTCTGAATACAGTGAACTGCAACAGAATACAGTTGTTGGATCTTCACATACCACTCTCCATTCTGCTTTTGGCAGCTATTTGATGGTGTGGATGCAAAGGAACTGAGTGTACAGTGGCTCCGTTCCCAGATAGCCATCGTGTCTCAAGAGCCCGTACTCTTCGACCGTAGCATTGCTGAGAACATTGCCTATGGTGATAACAGCCGTGTTGTGCCACTCGATGAAATAAAAGAAGTAGCAAATGCAGCAAATATCCACTCTTTCATTGAGGGTCTCCCTGCGGTAAGAAAAATATCTGAAATCTTGAATTACAAAACTGCCAAGTAAGCCTAAGTGGTTGTCTTTATGTGCTCCTTGAATTATACAATTTATTTATTGCCAGTATCTAATCAAGTTATGCATAAAAAGTGAAGACTGAGATTTTTCTGTGACCAATTTTTCCAAGACCAAACTGTATTAATATTCACCGAATTCGTTTTCTTATTTTGATTGCTTACCTTCTATCCATACACACTCTACTTAGGTCTACACCACCATCATCCCCCCACTCTGATTACGTAGCATCTTAATCTGTCTTCCTGCTTCCAGTCTGCCGCATCATAATTCTTCTTCCTCATAGTACCTAGGGGGACCCTTTAAAAACATAAATCAGATTCTGTCCCTTCCTGCTTAAAACTTCCTAATGGCATCCCTTTGCACTTAGAATAAAGTCCAAATTTCTTACGTAGCTGGCAAGGCCTTCTGTGACGTGGTCCTGCTCGCCTCTCCATCTCCTTCCACGTGTTCATTCTGCTCCAGGCACACTGTCCTCTTTTCTGTCTCAGAAGCACACCAAGTTTTTCCCTACCTCAGGACATTTGTACTTGCTGTAACCTCCCTTCCTCTGGCTCTTTGCAGAGCTATCTCCTTAACTTTCAAGCTCTCTGAAATGCCATCTTTGCAGAGACTCTCCCTGGCCACCTTATGAAAAGTGTCCCCACCACTCCCATCACATACCATATAGTCTTCAGGGTGCTTATCACAATCTAAAGTTACCCTGAGGGATTATAGATTTATTTTAGTGTCCTCTTTCCCCACTAGAATGTTAAGTCCTTGCCTGCCATTTTTGTCACTTCTCTGAAATGACAAACACAATGTCACTTCTCTGTGACAGCTGACACAGGAAAGTTAAAATCTTGGCTAACTGTAGAGAGAGCTTTAGTATGGCAAGCATTAATACAAATCCAGAAGCCATGAATAGAGATGAGTAATTGTAACTTAAAGTGCTTATAATATCTGAATGTTTATACCTGCATACATGCTTACAAAAACAAAATTAAATTAAAATATACATACCTACTTTTAACTAGAAACAAACTTCTACAACGTTATTTTCTAGCTCACCTTAAAAGGAAATGCCTAAGTTTAATAAACATTAAACAATCTAGTATCCTGTTCTTTGGGGGAGGGTAATGGTCACCATACTCTCTGAGGATGAGGAAAAGTAGATCTTCCCTCACCATCTCCTGTCCACACTAAATGGTGCCTATAACTAGAAAGGGGCCATAAATAATACAATTTCTCCTGCTCCAGTAAGATTCTACAGTACTAACTATAATGAAAGGATTGATGTATTTTTATAAATATTGTGACCCTATGAGTATCTTTCCATGGTAATTCTCCTTTTTAACCAAGGCATTCGCTGTATTGTCAATTTGTGGTCAGATTGTTATCCCCATAATCCTGATAGGTTTGTTTCTTTAATTTATGTGTGGTAAAATGTTAACCATTTGATATTTATACCATTTGACTTTTATTCTTAAACTGTTTATTATCTTTCATTATTTTTGTTGTGTTAGTTCCCACATTTACCCAAAACTACATATTTCAGAGATTCAGTGCGCTAACTTTTTACAGTAAAAAACTTTGAGAACCAAGATGATATTATTTCCTAAAAGAAAGAATAACTAGTTTCTCACTGTTTTTGTTTTTTTTTTATGTTTATTTATTTGTTTTGAGAGAGAGAGAGAATACAAGCAGCGGACAGAGGGAGAGGAAGAGAGAGAATTCCAAGCAGGCTCTGCACTGTCAGTGTGGAGCCCAACACAGGACACAATTCCATGAACATGAGATCATGACCTGAGCCAAAATCAAAAGTCAGACACTTAACTGACCCACCTAGGCACCCCTCAGTGTTTTTAATTTTAACTTTACTTATCAATGTTACTCCAAAAAAAAAAAAAAAAATGTAGAGCCATGGTACCAAAATATCATTTTGAGATAGGGCATTGGACATTACATCCAGCAGTAATGTAAATGATCATTTGTAGTGAAGAAAATACAGGGAGTTGGGAGACCACGTAGGAGCTATTTCCAGTGTTATGAATGCCTGAATTAGTAATTATAAAGTGAAATAAAGCAAGGAACAGGATTTAAAAGATACTGTAAGGGTAGAATTGCCAAGACTTGGCTGAGGATTGTGGAAACTGGGTGAGAAAGTGTATGATACACTGGACAGCCTGCTGGAATAAAAACACACAGAGCATATGATGAGAGTACAAAAGAAAGAATGACAGAGTCTCTAGGAGCTCAGAGAAAACCATACAGAAGATGTTGTTTTAAACTGGGTTTTGAAAGGGTGCCTGGGTGGCTCAGTCGGTGAAGCATCTGACTTTGGCTCAGGTCACGATCTCATGGTTCATAGGTTCCAAGCCCTGTGTCAGACTCTGGGCTGACAGCTCAGAGCCTGAAGCCTGCTTTGGATTCTGTGTCTCCCCCCACCCCTCCCCCACTCGTGCTCTTTCTCTCAAAAATAAATAAACATTAAAAACAAACAAACAAACAAACAAACTGGGTTTTGAAGAATGAGAGGAATTCACCAGGCTGAGAAGGGACAAATACATTCTTAGAAGACAGAATAAGCTCGTGTGGAAACATATACACATAAAACAGTTTTAGGTATTTGGAGGGAAAGAAATTTAAAATCCTGAGCAAAAGGCATAAACTAGGGAATTGAGAAGAGGCCAAAATATGAGCAGAGACTGAATGTGAAGGTTCTGATATACCAGGCTAAGAAGTTTGGACTCTGTCTTATTGGAAATAGGAAACCACTAGACATTTTTAGGCAAAGAAATAACATGATAAGATTTTAAAGAAAAAAAATTGCTGCTGAGCTCAGCCTTTTGTTTGCTCATCCAGAAGCCATTGTAGCCTTTGAGGTATGGCAGAGACTGGCATTAAAAGGACAAGTCCTGGTGCTTTACAACATTCTGGATGAGAACAATGCAAGTCCACATTTTCTTTTCCCCAGTTCCAATTTCCAAGAGCTCTTAAACTCCATGCCTGACACACAAATTTTGCATATTTGATGGCCAAAATGATGTGAGGCTATATGTAGCCTTTATTAATCCTACTTAGAATGAATAATCCAGGGGCGCCTGGGTGGCTTGGTCGGTTAAGCGTCCGACTTCGGCTCAGGTCATGATCTCACGGTCCGTGAGTTCGAGCCCCTCGTCGGGCTCTGTGCTGACAGCTCAGAGCCTGGAGCCTGTTTCAGATTCTGTGTCTCCCTCTCTCTCTGCCCCTCCCCTGTTCATGCTCTGTCTCTCTCTGTCTCAAAAATAAATAAACGTTAAAAAAATTTGGAAAAAAAAAAAGAATGAGTAATCCAATATTTCTGCATAAATACTCATATATTTGATTACCACTTGCTTCCCCAGACATTTCTGGGGGTGTTAATACATGTCACGTGTTAAATATATATAATACATAGTATATACAATTTATGGTATATTTTTTTCTAATGTTAAACAAACAGGGGCTGGATGGCTCAGTTGGTAGAGCATGTGACTCTTGATTTCAGGGTTGTGAGTTTGAGCCCCACATTGGGCGGGGAGAGAGAGAGAGAGAGAGAGAGAGAGAGAGAGAAAGTCAAACAGACAAATAAAAAACAGAATTCTTAAGTGGATATATCCTTAAGGGTTTCTAGTAAAGGATTGTGGACCTGTCTGGCAACTCAACCTAGGAGGGCAAACAGCAAGTCAGTTTGGAGTGTGCTAAGGGTAACACGTCTATTCTATATGCCATGGAGATGACCTACAGATATTTGGAAATATTGGCCTAGGAGGGGAGTTGAAGCAACCCCACCTTGGTCTTAGGGATCCTCTGAGAAACACACCGAGTGTAGCTGCAGCTCTCAGTCAAATCACATTGTGACTCCTTGGGTAAGACTTCAACCACTGAAATCACCCTGAAGTTCCTCCCAAGAGCCTGCAGGGATTCTCTAGAATGTAGTTGGTTTAGGATCAGACTCCTTTTGGATATTCTCTCCTGGACCCAACTGGCTTTTAGCCCCAGGTTCTTATCAAGGAGCCATTGTTCCTTGAGCATCTCATAAACAGGTTGAATATTCCAGAACACTCACCATTTATCCCACTGATTGCCAAAAAATTGATTGAGATTTTCAGTTTAAACGGGAGAATAGAAGTCTATAGTTCTTCATTAAAAAATAAAAACCTCCACTTTAAGTATCTGAAAATGTTTTTAGGTTGGTATTGAGACCATGTGTATACCCCCATTTATAATCTGTTCTGCTTAAAGATGGACAAAACCATCTGAATTTAATTTTAATCCAATTCATTCTTGAGACTGATATCTTCCTGCAATCCAGAGAAGGCCAAGAAATGCAAAGTGACCTCTAAGCTAGTATTGTGTCTTCTTTAGGTACACAAGAAGAATCTATGTACAATTTAAGCGAGACTGCCAGAAAGAGCTACAAACCATTATCATTCCCACCCAATCCTCTCTCTGTTTTTGGTTTAGGATTGGATTCTCTAATTTGGATGGGAACTATGTGGTTTATGGAAATGAATGACATAGATTTATCTGTTATCCTGCCCTATGGTTCCAAATTTCATAAAGTGAATTTTTAATATTTATTCATTTATTTTGAGAGAGTGTGTGTATGCATGTGAGTGGGGAAGGGGCAGAGAGGGAGAGAGTGAAAGAGAATCCTAAGCAGGCTCCACACTGTCCAATACAGGGCTCAATCTCAGGAACCATGAGATCATGACCTGAGCTGAGATAGAGAGTCGGACGCATAACCAACTGAGCCACCCAGGCGGCCCTAAAATGCATTTTAGAGGGAAGAGTCCCAGCCTGCTGACAGTCCTAAATAAAATTACAGAAGTGATAAAGTCTGTTTTCTTTGGGCAGCATTCACTTCAGAAAAGACACTTTTACTGGGCTGTGGTAATTGAGACACCCATTGTTTTATATGAAGCAAAAAATCACATTTTAAATTGAAAAATGAACTTTGAGGTGAAGTAGACACATTTATCATAAAGCTGTGTCACAGGCTCTCTCAATACCCACTCTGCCCAAATGGTACCCCTTGAAGGCAGTCAGATATGGAGGGAAAGGCAGTTAATTCAAGCTTCTCTAAGGCACTAAGACAAAATGAATAGCATATTAATCACATGCTGCATGTTTTCAATGATGCTGCTACAGGATCCACCTTTAGAAGGTTGTATAATTAGGGGCGCCAGGGTGGTTCAGTTGGTTAAGCATCCAGTGGTTTTGGCTCAGGTCATGATCTCACAGTTTCCTGAATTCAAGCCCCACATGGGGCTCCATGCTGACAGTGCAGAGCATGCTTGGGATTCTATCTCTCCCCCTCTCTCTGCTCCTCTCCCACTTACTCCATCTCTGTGTCTCTCAAAATAAATAAACTTTAAAAAAATTTAAAAAAAAAGAAAGTTGTATAATTAGCCTTGCTTTTCCAGTGGAGCAGATCCATCCACACATTTTTGTCTGGATACCAGTAGTATATATTTGTTAGACAACTAGCAAGAGCTAGTTGAAAGCAGTGTGAAACCTCAGAGGGAAGTAGAGTCAATGGGACAATCTAAAAATAAATCGGGAGCCTGCTTGCACCAACTGAACTGACAGTCACCATTTAGCAGACTACAACAGCCTCAGGATACTCCTCCCGTAGTTTCTTTATCCTTCTGTGGAGGAAAACACTGGAGAAGAGGACATTAGTAAATAGAAGGGCTGTAGAAACATTGGGAGTGCCAGATGTCACTATTATGGCCTGAAAAGGTGAACTGACTGTCTCCAGACATCAGCCTTATTTATTGTCAGGAAGTTACCTGTACCATTGAGAACAGCATCCCAGTACCTGGAGAGATGTGCCCATAGAGGTTTGGCAAGAGGCAGTGTGAGGAAACCCAGTGATTTCCTTTAATTGTTTTGACCTGAAAATAGAAGGTAATGTAATTTAATGGAAAAGATTTGTGTTTACTGAGAACTTTTTTTGCCAATAATTCTTTTCTTATGCTTTAATTCGAACAATTCCTTTGTAGAAGCATAATGGCAAAGGTCTGCTGTTTGCGATCAGATTAGATATGTAAATGAGATGGTAGTGCTTACTGCTGGTTTAGCATTTATTTGCAACAAAGGCCAAGAATAGATTTCAGAACTTGTTGGGACACAAATTTTTAAGAGAAGCAAAATTTGAAATATTTAGATGGTTCTCGCCCACAGTTGCCATGCTAATTTAAATAACCAAGCCTTGCTTTCTTAATTGCATGTTCCTGTAATAGAAATACAACACACACATTGGACTAAAAGGAACACAGCTTTCTGGAGGCCAGAAACAAAGGCTAGCTATTGCAAGGGCTCTTCTCCGGAAACCAAAAATTTTATTGTTGGACGAGGCCACTTCAGCCCTTGATAATGAGAGTGAAAAGGTAACATTCTCTTTATTTCATCTCAGAATATAATATCAAATAAGAGAGTGGACTACTGTGGAAGAAATCAAGGTCAGCTTGAGGAGAGAAAAACCTGGAGAGAACTGTAGTCATAGGTCACGAATTCTAATTAAGGTTTTGGCCTTTAAAAAAAAGTTAGACGCTGGTGGGGAGGTGGGAAAGAGTTGGGACATAGGGCAGCTCATGTTCTACAAAGGTTTTCTCACTTGAATTGGTTTAGCAAAAAGGCCCAATTCTTGAAATGTTTCTCCAGTCAAGGTAAAAGCCCAAGAAAAATAATCTTCCTATTTTATTATCATTATTCTTATGATACCAAACAAATTCATAAGGCAATCTGCATGCATAAAAGAGTAATCTACACTGCAGTGTCAGAACCTATAGTTAGTCCATCTTTAATAGACTATTAGTTACATTTGAGAAGGAAACAAGAAAGCCAAGAGACACGTGACAATAGACCTACACTGCAGGCTCCTTCAGATGTTTAATTTTGCTATGTCCTTGTCCTCTAGTAGTTTCTTGCACATACTAGGCACTTACTTGTTAAATGAACACTGGTTGAATGAATGACAATCTTTAATATTTACCAAGTGTCCATTATATGCTATTATCTCAATCCTCACAACTTAATGAATTAGCTTATTTTATTAGCATGCTCATTTGATAGGCTAGCTCAGTAAGGCTTAGAAAAGTTAAGTAACTTCTCTGAATTTTAAGAGAGGATGTCTGATCTAAGAGCTCATGTGGTTGACCACCACATGATTGCTATTTACAAATGATTATCTTTGATTTCTAAGGAAACAGTCTGTTATGAAAGAGAAAAACATGATTTTTAGAATCAGACATGCCTGAGTTGTAATCCTGGATTTATCAGTTACTAGCAGTGTAACCTTGGTCAAGTGACCTGGACTTTTGGAATCTCAGTTTATTTATCAGAAAAATGAAAAAAAAATAAATAAATAAATAACCCACCTTATACTGTTATTGCAAGGATTTAAGTGAGATATCCATCACTGGAATGAACATTTTGTATGTTCAACAAATTTTGAACAAATTTGTTGAATTTGTTCAACAAATTTTGGTTTTCACCCTCCACTCCTATTTCCTCTATACAACATTATAACCCATTGCATCTGAGATTTTTGCTAGGACAGTTTTCTAGCTAAATTCTACTAAAATAAATGAATGCTATGAGAAGAAACGAAGTAAGTTAGGCATTCTGCTTAGGTTTAGAAATACTACTTTCTGACTCTGAGTTTAGAACTGCTTACATACATATAAACAACCATCTCATTTTTATTCATTATCACAAAAGCTTTTCTAGTTAAAAGTCTTAATGTGTCTGTGGTTACTTTTGCTAGATTCCTATTGAATACGGTGAATATTTCACAGAGCTGGGCAGTTTTCCTTGGGGATAAGCAAATACAGAAAGAATGTTATTAGATTACCTTTATCAATTTGATTTGGATAAGTATATTAGCATCTAACTCAAGCTAGCAATCATGGGCCCTTTTCTCTTCTAGGTGGTTCAGCACGCCCTTGATAAGGCCAGCCAGGGGAGGACTTGCCTAGTGGTTGCTCACAGACTGTCCACAATACAGAATGCAGATTTGATAGTAGTTCTGCAAAATGGAAAAATAAAGGAACAGGGAACTCATCAAGAGCTCCTGAGAAATCGAGATATATATTTTAAATTAGTAAATGCACAGTCAGTGCAGTGATACTGTTAGAATTAGCATATATTTTGATCTTTGTGTAATGCAAAGAAAGAATACTTAGTAATTATTTGGCATGCTTTGATCTCTTTTATTACATATATCAATAACTAGAATCATGTTATTCAAGTACAGACATGTTCTGTGTACACACCATCTTCTCTTCAGATTTTTTAAAGGAAACAAAAATTTGCTAAACTCATGTAAGTGAGATAATGCCTGCAACCCTCCTTTATAAAAATGTTATGTCACATTTGCTTATAAAACAGTTTTCTGCAAAATCAACCTATTTTCCTATCAACTTCTACTATAAAACTGGGAATATATTCCAAGAAGGAAAAAATTATCCAGTTAACTTAAATTGAAAGATTTTAGTAAAGAGAAAGATGTCATTGGGCCAGACATTGTAGAGAGAATGATTATAATTTGGAACTTTCAGCATTTTGCAGCACATATCAAAGTACTTTGAGTGAGTCCTGTTCTCCAAACCATAGGACTTTCTCTCATAATCTCTCTCTCAATGTTTCTCTTAATGAATATCCACTGTTTCCCAAAACTCCATTATATCCCTTTGTTAGGGGGATAAGAAGGACTACAATGTAAAATTCCCAGCAGGATTAGGTAGTTATCTTCTAGTTTGCCAGTAAGTGAAATGCTTCACATGATCCATTCTGAAGATTTCATTATTCCAAGCTTTGAGTTTTGCAGAATAAATTATAGGCATACCAGTGTATGACCACTTATTAAAATAAAAGCTAGTTTTATTATGGGTGAAAAATTTAAAAGCCATTTTCTATTATTCAATCAAGTAATTTGTTTAAATTTTATATGTACTTCATTTTATGTAATGTATGTATTATCTAAAAGTTAAGTGTAAATAACAGTATTGGTAAACTGAGTCACATTTTCTCTTTACTTAAATATGTAATTTCATCTAGTGATTTTATCTCTATTTTTAATTGTATTTTCTTCCATTTATTGACACAGCCACCTTCTCTAAAGTACACAATGCCAATGATCAGAAGTATTATAAAAAAAAAACTGAAACCATTTGTGTATTATGCCTCTTTGTTTTAAGTGGAAAATAAAAATAGGAGTGGGGGGTTGGGGACAGATGTATTGTTTAGAAGCATTAGCACTGAAAAGCCTTGTGGCTACTTTGCTATTATTATACATGGATATAGAACTCTTAGTGGTTTCTGTTTCCAGAGTAGAGTGGGCAGGAGGAAAAGGGCAGTACCCTATGGATATGCTTAAAAGCCTCAGAGCAGGAGAACCTCAGGCTCTAATTCCGTAATCCCTCCTAGATTAGCAAATATGGGCATACCTCATTTTATAGTGTTTTGCTTTATTGCACTTCAATATTGTATTTTTCTAAACTATGCTCCACGCCCAGCATGGGGCCTGAACCCACAACCCTGATATCAAGAATATGCTGTACTGGCTAAGCTAGCCAGGCACCCCTCGATACTGCATTTTTTACCAAATGAAGATCTGTGGCAACCCTGGCATTTAGTAAGTCTATCAGTGCTATTTTGTGAATAGCATTTACTCACTTCATGTCTCTGGGTCACATCTTTTTAATTCTCACAACATTCCAAACTTTCTCATTATTATTCTTGTATTTGTTATGGTAATCTGTGATCACTGATCTTTGATGTTGCCATTGCAATTGTTTCAGGTCACCACAAACTGCACCCATTAAGATGGTGAATTTATTTGATAAGTGTTGTGTGTGTGTTCTCACTGCTTCACCTACTAGCCATTCCCCCATCATTTTCCCTCTCCTCTGGCCTCCCTATTCCCTGAGACACAATATTGAAATTAGGCCAGTAACCCCACAATGGCCATAAATGTTCAAGTGAAAGGAAAAGTCACACGTGTCTTACTTTAAACCAAAAGCTAGAAAAAATTAAGCCTAGTGAAGAAGACATGTCGAAAGCTAACAGAGGCCAAAAGCTAGGCCTCTTGCACCACAAAGTCAAGTTAGGAATGTAAAGGAAAAGTTCTCGAAGGAAACTAAAAGTGCTACTCCAATGAACACACAAATGATAAGAGAGTAAAATAGCCTTTGGGAGGAAATTTTAGTGTCCTGGATAGAAGATCACACCAGCTACAACATTCCCTTAAACCAAAGCCTAATCCAGAGCAAGTTACTAACTCTCTTCAATTCTGTGAAGTCTGAGAGGTGAGGAAGCTGCAGAAGAAAGGTCTGAAGCTAGCAGAGATCGGTTCATGAGGTTTAAGGAAAGAAGCCATCTCCATAACATAAAAGTGCAAGGTGAAGCAGCAAGTGCTGATGTAGAAGCTGCAGCAAATTCTCCAGAAGATGTAGCCAAGTTCATTAATGACAATGTCTACTAAACAAAAGATTTTCAATGTAGATGAAACAGCCTTATATTGAAAGAAGATGCCATCTAGGACTTTCATAGCTAGAGAGAAGTCAGTGTCTGGCTTCACAGACTGACTCTTATTAGAGCTAATGAAGCTAATAGGTGACTAAGTTTTAAGGTGAATGTTCATTTCGCATTCTGAAAATCCTAGGGCCCTTAAGAATTATGTTAAATCTACTCTGCCTGTGCTCTGTAAGTAGAACAGCAAAGCCTGGATGACAAGAACATCTATCTACAACATGGTTGTAGCCTTATGTGGGGTTCGATCCCACGACCCCTGGATCATGACCCGTGTCAAAATCAAGAGTTAGACGCTCAACCGATTGAGCCACCCAGGTGCCCCTGACTCCAATTTTGAAGAAAGTTCTACTATGGGTAAAATGCTACAGAAAAATCGTTCATAAAAGGAAGAATCCATCTATTCGGCAAAATTATCTTATTTTAAGAAATTGCCACAGCCACCCCAACTTCAACAACCACCCACCCCCCTGATCAGTCAGCAGCCATCAACATCAAGGCATGAACCTCCACCAGCAAAAAGATTGTGCCTGCTGAGAGCTCAGATGATGGCTAGCATTTTTTAGGAATAAAGTATTTTTTTAATTAAGGTACATACATTTTTTTGGAAATAATGCTATTACACATTTAATAGACGACAGTATAGTGTAAACATAACTTATATATGTACTGTGAAGCCAGTATATATTTAAAAAATTCATTTGACTTACTTTATCATGATATTTGCTTTATTGCAGTAGTCTGGCACCAAACTCACAATATCTCCAAGGTATACCTATACCTATACCTGCAATGCCCACTTTCCCCTTGAACCTATCAACACCAATCTTATGGTCATACCTACAGATGTCAATAGAACACTTTCCTTTCTAATTAATAGTGCCGCCTAATTTTTATTTGCATTTTATTATGAAAGATTTTAAAGGATGCGCCTCAGGCAGCATTCTCTTAAACTCACTGCTCACCAGAACAAGCAACCATGCTGAGAACTGGTGTCTCAAACAGTTTATAAGGATCTGTGGGCTTATCAGCTAATAAAGGCAGAAAGTAAGTAGAGACTAGCTGCTTTGGAACTGCCACAATTTAAAAGTTTAAAATTGAGTCTTAAAATAATTGAGATACTAATGAGGGTACCCATGGAATACAAACAATTTAACAAGGATAAGGTATGGCACAAATGTTAGTGAAAAGAAAAAAAAAAAACAAAACGCCATTTACGTCTGTTGTATAACCCAACCAATCTACTTTATATCCTACTATTTTAAAATAGGCTGTAGTGTGTTTCTATGTTAAGTCAACTTAGGTCATAGCTACTAACCTGGTTTTTAGTCTGTGGTTTCATAATATACACAAAGTTCTTTGGGTATTACCTATTGTATGAAAATATTTCCCATTAGTGTCCACCTATGTATTCATTGTTTTAATTCTGAGCTCTTACTCTAAAACATTTGTGAGGTGGAATCATAGGTTAATTAGAAAGCTCACTCATAAGAACTAGTGAAGGGAGGAAGCTGGAAGAATTGGAAGTGAAAGAATAAAGGCCAAGAAGTGTTGGGAGACACAGTAGTTTTCAAGCCTTTATTAATTTTTCTACCATTAGTAAGAATTAGCAGAAACTTCAAAGCTCATTTAAAAGCCAAAATTATATATATATGTGTATATATATGTGTGTGTGTGTGTGTGTGTGTGTGTGTGTATATATGTAGATATAGATAGATAGATAGATAGATAGATAAATCGTGGATCACCAAATGTCTCTATATAGTACAAGTAACACAGTTTGCCTCCTTTTAGCAAAACCACACTGATAAAGTTTGTATTACTTTTCTACTGCTGCTGTAACAAACAAACTACCAGAAACTTAGTGGATTAAACAACATGGATTTACTACCTTACAGTTCTGGAGGTCAAAAGTTTAAAATCAGTTTCTATGGGCTCTGGGGACAAATCTGTCCCTTGTTCTTTTCCATCTTCTGGAAGCTTCCTATGTTCTTTGGCCTACATCTGTCTGACCTCTGCCTTCCTTTGGCACATCTCTCTCTGCCTTTGACCTTCCTCTCTTCCCCTTATAAGGTCCCTTGTGATTACATTGGGCTCACATAGAAAATCCAGGATAATCTTCCCATCTCAAGATTCTTAGTCACATCTACAGTCTCTTGTGATAAGTAAGGCAGCATATTCACAGGTTACAGGAATGAGGACACGGACATCTTTGGGAGGCCATTACTCAGCCTACTACTTAAACTACCCATTTAAATATTTAAATACTATTTAAACATTTATTCCACGTAGAAGACAATTCTTCAGATTTGCATTAAGTAACACCCCAAAGAGAACCCTGAAAACATCCAGCCCAACATCATTATATGTTGATGAGAGAGCAAACACTCACATATCTTGCCTCCAAGCACTGTGCTTTGCCCATTGTAACAGTTACGTATCCTCATTGCTAGTCCAGGATTTGGGATATATTTGCCCTTCACTCTTTACTTTTGCTACTGGGATTCTGCTATTGCTGCTATTTCCTTTTATTCTAAGACTAGATTTATTAAATAGAAGTTTATACTAAGTTCTACTTTCTTAACCTTATTCTCTGTCCACTGAATAACTTTATGTGCCAGAAAGTAAAAACAGCATCCTTAATACTGCAAATATATGAGCTTTCACACACTTCTGACCCAGTGTACTTTGGATTTGCCTAAAACCATTTTAAACCACTGCTTCTAGTGAGCTGACGTTTTTTTTGAAATTTTCCATGTAGGTATGAGATAAGCACTTTATGTATATTATCTCATTAGTCCTCATATCAACATTATAATGACATTTATTATTAATATTATCTCTCTTTAAAACAAAGAAAACTAAAGCATAAAGAAATTCAGTAATTTGTTGAGACCTGAGCTCTAGGGTTCATACCCTTGTCTAACTCCAGTCTCCATCATCACCCCGAGGACCTCTGTCCACAATTTATTCAGGAAGATGATTAGCTGAATTGAGTTGCAGTCACTGCTCGCAGAAGTACATTGGGTCATTGTGAGGATCAAACCAAAGTTTTGGCAGCAGTTACCTAGTCTAGTAAAACTAGCCACACTCTAAAAATATTTTCTACATCCACACCACTGGAAGAACACTGAATTCAGCCCAAGGTAGGAGATCTGTTTTTCCTTTAGTGTTTACTCATATATACAAGTATGGTGGATTTGGATGCTTTTTCATGGGCAAAATTACAGAAATATTCCAAGCGAAAAAAAAATGTTTTTAAGAGACACACTTCTTGGACAAAAGCATAGTATCTTTGATTAAAATGTCTGTGGAAATATGCCAAAAAGCATCACCAATGTAACTGAGTTTGTTGGGCATATTTTATTAATGATTTGTACTTAATTATCAAGGTTCAGTTTAATCATACTAAAATGTTTTTCTTTTTAAACTGCTTGAGGATCTATTTTTTTAAGATTTTATTTATTCATTCATGTATGTAGGTAGGTATTTTTGAGAGAGAGAGAGAGCAGGGGAGGGGGACAGGGAGAGAAGATCTTGAGCAGGCTCCACACCCAACACACAGTCCCACACGGGGCTCAATCTCAGGACAGATCATGACCTGAGCCAAAATCAAGTGGGACACTTAACCGACTGAGCCACCCAGTGTCTCAACTTGAGGTTCTACTTAAAGAAGTTTACTGAGATTTCAGAAAAGCAAAAGTTAGACAAGTAGGTGTGAAAAATTATAATGAATGCAATTATTGTTACATATTAGACTGAGGGAAAAATATGATCTAGTAAACTCATTTGTATTTTTGTAGATGTAAGTGACAGAATGATGGAATGCTATTCTTTACATGCCAAGTAAAATTTGTTATTGAATGGAGGTACTTTGTTTGATCATCAACTTTACCTACATCACAGTAATATAATACATGACTAAAATATTTTCTGCCCAGTTGAAAGTCAAGAAAAGATTCTGAGAAAAAGGTTGAAGTTGTTAAATTCCTAGCAATTCTGGACAACTGTGAAGCAGAAATGAAAACAGAGAGAAAGAAAAAGAAAAAAATATTGGAAAACACTCAAACAATAAAGAATGTAATATGCCCTTAGCAAACAGTTTAGGATGGAAGGAAAAAATATTCCACCATCATATCCTCAGAAAACCTCAAAAAGAGAGACAAATTTAAATTCCTAGTTCCATGGCCCGATTCAGGCAGAATTATATTTTTGCCCACATTAGTTTCTTAAATTCCTGTAGTCCCCAGTTTCCTAGAGCTAAGTGTCCTGAGGAGAAAAGGGTTAATGAGACATGGTAGCCAAAAAGAAAAAGCCTGACCCTCACAGATGGTTCGTACAGGACACCAAAGGAAGGCAGGAGCAAAAGTAAAGTCATCAAGAATAACAACAAGGTCATCAGGATTCCCAAGTATAGGGAAAGGAGAAAACCTCCAAAATAACAAAGAGAAGGTAAATGTCTTCCATTATAAAATGGAATGGGGTGCCTGGGTGGCTCTGTCAGTTGGTCGTCAGACTTCGGCTCAGGTCATGATCTCAAAGTCCCTGAGTTCGAGCCCCGCATCGGGCTCTGTGCTGACAGCTCAGAGCCTGGAGCCTGTTTCTGATTCTGTGTCTCCCTCGCTCTCTGCCCCTCCCCCGCTCTCTGTCTCTGCCTCTCTCAAAAATAAATAAAGATTAAAAAATAAATAAAATAAAATAAAATAAAATAAAATGGAATGCTCCTGTTAGCAGCAGTAACAATAATATGATCAAGAATAAAAAGAAAGCTAGAACTACTAAAAAGAAGTTCACACTCATTGAGCACTCACCTATCAGGCACTGTGGTTGAGCCTCAGAGGTGTTAACTTACTTACTGACATTAGGATACATTCTATTATTATTCAGATTTTACTGAATGAGGTAAGTGAGGCACAGAGTAATTAAAGAAACTTCCCAAGGTCAAACACCAATGAAACAACAGAAATCAATCTGTTTGATTCCATAGCCCACACTCGGCTAACCTATTATCCTGCTAAGATGGAACTGGAACTGGAACTGGAAATGGTTAAGATACTTTTGAGCTGTTCACATAGGAAACAACTTGCTATTTGCCTCCTCCTAACACTACAAAAATACATAGGTACATGGTTCCTCGTTAACATTCTGATATGAAGCTGGGTTTTTTCTGCCCACCCACACTCAAAAGTTCTTGTACACAGCCCAGTTACAACTTGAAAGAGTTAGAAATACAGCTGCTCCAGCAATAGCACATTTTCCCCACAGCCCTTGAGTCTTCCCCTTCACACCACACACACACACAGTATATGGGAAGATTAGACCCTGGCTGGTATCTACACAGATTGTCTCTCATTGTTGAATCATCCCTGCTATCTTTATTTTCAGGGTGTTTATCATAACTCTTTTGTTCCATTTGCAACCCACTTACTGATGCATCATTCCTTTCTTTGGTTAAGATAAAAAAAGATCTTGACAGCTGTATCATGCAGAAACCAAGACAGATTTACAAATGTTGTAACTGAAAAAAGGAGTAACATATGTATTGGGTAATGTGCTGGCTAATGTGGAGTCATTAAAAGTCATTCAGGTATGCTTACTCCAGGCTCCCATTCATACAAATGACTTCCCAAATATTCTAAAATAAATACTGCTTCAAGTGATGAAATTGTTTTAAAACTGGAGTTTTTAAATTTAATTATAAACTGTAAAATTCTATATATATTTTCATATTTGCAGAAGGCCTTGTGACATTAACCTAGAAAAAAGTTCAAACATTTGGAGCAACCAGTACTAAATTATACCACAAACCTAGCATATGCCAAACAAGCAAGAGAAATGCAAACATCACAAAATTTTGATCAGATACTTGTAAAATGTGTGGGACAACTCCCCCACAGTTTTTCTCATGTATTTCAAGTTGCTCCTCCAGTAAAATTGGAATCTTCACAGAAACTCCACATTCTCATAGCCAAGACTTAACCCTTCTCCTTTCTCCATGTTAATTTTTACCAAGGTAGATGACAGAATAAAGATAAAAGAAAGACACTTTCTTTGATTTACTCAAGTGAAATTCTTCTAAAATGTGTAACATGCTAGTCGAGCATACAAAGGACTCAAGAGTACACCTCTACCTCTAAATTTAAGGTCCATTTATAGTCATCAGAGAAGTGTTGAGATGAGCACTTTTTAAAGATAAGATCCATAGCCTGCATCAGAGTCTCAAAGGAGTTTGTTAACCAAAAAAACAACCAAAAAAAAAAAAAAAAAAAAGTTGAAAAATACTGTTCTAGACAAAGAAAAAAAAGTCTCCAAAACCAATCACCTTATATACAGAATTTATGAATACTAGTTATAAGCTTGAGCATGGATAGAACTATTAAAGAAGTCAGATAAGTATTAACTTATTTTCTCTGTTGCACTACAGTTTTAAAAAGGCACAGGCTGTTGTCCTCATGTTTTGGTCTCTTTTTAGTGTGTTTAGAATTTTCTGTATAGAGTGAAAAGAAAGAGCTGTTACTTTTCTAAATCTATTTAGCACCATCAGTGAGCTCTCTTAGTTTGTTATACACAGCAGAATATTTAAATTTACTTAATAATCAAGTAACTTTATTTGGAGTACAAACAAAATTAATCTTTGTCCCCTTGTAACAATGTGAGGATGAAAATAGATTGGCTTAATTCCTGGTAAATACATATACGTTCATATTCCAAGGTTTAAGTTATTTTAATACACTCTGAGCATGTTAAAATTATAACACTATAATGCCTGCGTATTTTTAAATTTTTAAGTAGTTACTTTTAGAGTCATAAGGGCAGGAAGACAGGGTGATTATTTTTTTCAAATCATAATTTTTCCCTTAAAGAACTCAAGAAATATTTTACTTTTGTTTTACAATTATAAGTAAGTTCTCAAATTATGACTGTGATTCATGATCATGCTCAAGGCATATTTTTAACCCAAAGTACTATACACAAAGTTGGCATTTAGTATTTGTTGATTTGATTTTTAAGATTTTTGAACAAAAGCAAATATATCATTTAAAGCATCACTATAAGATACAGTTGTCTGTCCTATAAGTTGAAGCTATATTAGAGATATATACATCCAGTCTACTCATCTTCTTCTTCCCTTCCTTCCTCCAACAACGCAAGAGTTTAAGACTCTTCAGTGGTTGTATATGTCACCTAGGTATTACAAAACTTCAAGCTTTCTAAAGAATAACTCTCATATAGAATTATGTAAGAAACTTAAAAAACTTAGAATTAATTAGTAATTGAGTAGAACAGACTGTACTCTTAGACACTATTTCTCCAATAGCCATAAAAGATTAAAGTTTTAAAACAGATCTTTTTGTACAGCTATCATGGCTCCTTCAAATCAGAGTTATCTATGATAACCATGAAAAATGAATTTTCTTTAAATGTCAGTTCTGTGGCTCTATGCAGCCAGATGACAAAACACCTGGCTAACTCAGTTAACAAATTACAAAAACCTTAATTTATTTTTTTGGTTATTCTATAAACCTATTGATTCTTTTTTTTTTTTTTTTTTTTTTTTTTTTACTTTTCAACCAGTTACAGCTAACATGTTCAACTGAATCTATATTTCTGTACCATATGACAGTACAAAACAATGTCCATTCTTTGGGAAATAGAACAGGTTGTTTTCTCAAAATTCTTCTGTAAAATGATAGCATAAATAAGGTTCTATTCTGCCCACTTCCTGTTGCTAATCCAGTAACTAATAAAAGGAAAACAATTTTCAAATTCCAATTTAAGGAAACTGTATGGTACGAAGGCTTGAAAAGAATTTCTGCTTCCAGAGGCAGCACTCTTTCCCCAAAATGTTTTCTATTGGCCCAGATCATCTGTTTCATTTTGCAATCAACTGGACTCTCATTCAAAAAAGGGCATAACTGGGGTGCCTGGCTGGCTCAGTCAGTGGCGCATGTGACTCCTGATCTTGGGGTTGTGGGTAGAAATTAGTTAAAATTAAATCTTAACAAAAATATTATTTTAAAAAGCGCATAACCACAGTAGGACAATTCACAAAAGAGGAAATTAAAATGGCAAATAAATGGAAAAAAAGTTTAGGAATCTAAAATTTGCAGCTTACAACAGTAATGAAATTCAGGGGAGCCTGGGTGGCTCAGTTGGTTGAGCATCTGACTCTCAGGTTTAGCTCAGATCATGATCTCATGGTTTCATGAGTTTGAGCCCCATGTTGGACTCTATACTGATGGTGTAGAGCCTGCTTGGGATTCTCTCTCTCCCTCTCTCTCTACCCATCCCCTGCTCACACTGTCTTTGTCTCTCTCAAAATAAATAAATAAAACTTTTTTAAATTAAAAAAAAAAAGTAATGAAATTTATTTCTTCCTTATTAATTCAACAAAGATCAAGAATTCAGTGCATATAAGGGCACCTTAATGACTCAGTTGGTTAAGTGTCTAATTCTTCATTTCAGCTCAGGTCATGATCTCAGAGTTTGTGAGATGGAGCCCCACCTTGGACTCTGTGCTGGGCATGGAACCTCCTTGGAATTCTCTCTCTCCCTCTCTCTTGGCCCTCCCCCCATCAAAATAAATAAATAAACATTTAAAAAGTAATAATTCAGTGCATTTAAAGCTGGTTCTCTCAATCTGTTTCCTGGAGTATAAACTTCTACATAGTCCCAGGACAGTATTCTGGTCATCTCTATCTAGAACCTTTATTTTTTAAGTTTGTATTTATTTCTTTCAGTAATTTCTACACCTAAATGGGGCTTGAACTCATGACCCCCAGATCAAGAGTCGTATGTTCTTCCGACAGACCCAGGCAGGCAGCCCTTTATCTAGAGCCTTTAATATGTTCTTATTCTTCAAGAATTCCTTTCTCCTCTAGCATCTAAGGAAATAATCAGAAATTAGAACAAAATGTGCATAAGGATGTTCAATAATTTGGAAACGACTCAATGACCAGTATTAGGGAAGCAGGTAAAATTTTGATATATATGGTCAATACAGTATTTTATACTCATTTAATATTATGTTTGCTTATAATTTTTAATAGGGAAATTTATTTTAATATTAATGGGGAAAAGGGTTATACCCTTGTACATATATATAAGAAAAAAAAACACATAAAGACACAATTATTACATCTCAGAAGTAGGGTTAAGATAATTTGTTTCCTCTGCTTCACAATTTCTTGTACTTTCTAGAATATCTTCAGTGAGCATCTAATTATCTCCAAAAACAAATGATTTTTAAAACTTCTATTGAAATGGAAAGTATTTGGATTAGAATGCATATAATATGATTTGACAAATTTGCACTTGTATGTGAATGCCTCTCTTAGAATTTGGAGGGATAATTATAATTTAAAAAATATTTATTAATCCAAATGAATTGGTTTTATAAAATAAGAGGGAAAAAAAGTAGAACGGTTTGTGGGAACCTACTTACAATTTAATTTTCCAGGGAACACTCATCAAGCCAGCCTCCAAAACTTCCTAAACTTCCCACTTACCAGTTTCTCTGAAGCCTCATAGTAATAACTGTGTTGCCTAGTGAAAGCAGAACCGAAGAGGCGGTTACTCTTTACACCTGGTCCTTGATAAATTTCCTGTTTGTGGATAAAAAAAACTGCATACACTATTTCTAATGATTTATCTGATTGGTATACATGGCCCGGGTTAATACTGTTTTCAGTTTCTGAGTTGCGTGAAGGCAAGATTGATAAACCTTAGATGCCAGGTTCATTCTCCCCCTCACCCCTTATTAGCCTGTATTGTATATAAGCCACACAGACTTTTACCCATTATTTCTGAGGATAACCACAAACAATAATTATCAAAAGATAAGAAAGTATTAGAAAAATTAACAGCAAGATGAACCACAAGAAGAAAACTATTATATTAAGAGAAAATGTCATAAATGAGTAAATATTACCTCCATTTCCTATAGCAATGCTTCCACAGAAGGAAAAACAAACTCTCCTAGGATAGAGAACTCTAACATCTTATCATTTAGTTATAATTTATGGAATGCCTAGCAAGTCAATTTTATTTTATTTTTTTAATGTTAATTTTGAGAGAGAGAGAAAGAGCGCACCTGCAAGCAAGGGAGTTGGGGAGGGGCAGAGAGTGAGGAGGACAGAGGATCTGAAGCAGGCTCCATGCTGACAGCAGAGAGCCTGATGTGGGGCTCAAACTCATCAGCCATGAGATCATGACCTGAACCGAAGTTGGACACCTAATTGACTCATCCACCCAGGCACTTCTAGCAAGTGAATTTTATATACAGTACTGCTGTTACAACTTATACATGACTTTTAGAAATACAGGTGTCCATGTTTGTGCAGTTCAATGAAGTAAGAGTGAAACCAGGAGATGGGTGTAAAATACCTGCGGAATAGAATTTATATGAATAAACTTCAGTATAGCTAGCGTCTCAACTGCATGAATCTAAAGAGTAGAAATTAGGATTTTTTTTAATGTTAATTCATTTTTGAGAGACAGAGATAACAGAGTCTCAGGGCAGGGAGGTGGGGGGGGTGGGCAGAGAGATAGGAAGACAGAATCTGAAGCAGGCTCCAGGCTCTGAGCTGTCAGCACAAAGCCCTATACGGGGCTTGAACTCACTGACCGAGAGATCATGACCTGAGCCGAAGTCGGACACTCAACCAACTGAGCCGCCCAGGTGCCCCAGAAATTAGGATTTTTTACAGATACTTCCTTTTTTTACAGCATTAATATTACAAAGAAGTGTGGAGATACTGACCAGCAAACATCAGCATAATAATATTTTCTTGAAATGCTAGCTGAACATACTATCTTGGTGCACAGGATAGCACTAGTATTGTAAATGTGTAAGGATAACTCAGAATGAAGCCAAATGAGCTGAAAAATAAGAAACACAAAAGAGCAATAGGAAAATCAAATTTATATTTTCACCCTTCAGGTAACAAGTAAATCTTAATTTCATTATGTCCGTAGCGTTTTCATGAATAGGCACAGGTTATTTTGTCTTTATGGATATATAAATTTCATTTGAAAAGAAGAGAATTAAAAATCAGGATATCCAGTTAAAGTTGGATTTCAAAAACAAACACAACAAATCCTGTTTAGTGTAAGTATGTTGCCAATATTGCATTGGGCATACTTATACTAAAAAATCATTTGTTACAGAGAACAAACTGAGGGTAGATGGGGGGCTGGGGGAGAGGGGGAAATGGGTGATGGGCACTGAGGAGAGCACTTGTTGGGATGAGCATTGGGTGTTGTATGTAAGCCAATTTGACAATAAATTATATTCATTAAAAAATCATTTGTTGTTTGTCTAAAATTCAAATTTAACTGTGTATTCTCTATTCCTCTGGCAACCCTAGGTATAGTAAAAATACATTCTAAATAAAGAATGCTTTCCTTTTTTTAATGAAACTCCTTATAATCTTCCTTAGGACAAAAACCCATGCAAATGTATTACTCCTACAGGACATACATTTATCTGTGCTTAAAAAAAGAAAAACAGACAATCATTAGGTTTTAAAGCTTTCTATACTGACAAACTAGTTCCTTCGTAAAAATAACCCTAAAATTTAACTTGAAAAATACGGTGGGAATAAATAAAATTATTAAATTATTTGTATTTTGTAGTTACTACATTAAGGACAATAATAATGAATAAATAAATCATTTTAAATTGAAGAACTAAAAAATAGGTCTAGGCTGCAAATAAAACATTGCTAAGAATAAATTTTTGATAATTTGAAGTGAAACTGTCAAACTTTCAAAATTTAATCTGATGCTTCTATATGTGAAAAAAAATTGAGCTAGATATGTTTTCTTAGATTTTAATTAACTATGAAAGAAATAAAAACTTTCATTCTAAGAAACTATACTTTAAAGGGATATTCCTGAGGAACAGCTTTCTATATAACTTAGGATTATGAGGTCAGCATTTTTCTAAGCTACAATCTGCCACTGACTGACGTGCAATGAAACATATGTTGCCTTTCATTCTTCATTTTTAAAAAATTACATACCAATATTGATTTCTTAGGTTTGACAAATATACCATAGTAATGTAAAATGCTAACAATAGGGAAAACTACCAGAACTCACTGTACTATTTTTACAATTTTTATATAAATGTAAAACTATTTCAAAATGAAAAGTTTACTTTAAAAAATGAAGTTAAAAGAATGATGCACTGCTTTTGGACTATAATAAAGGTAGTTCCAAAACAGCTTCACAGATATAAATCCCATTTCTTTGCAACAGAGACCACTAGCATACCCCTCTTATGAAACTAAAATTTTCTCTGCAAAACAACAGATGGAATTTTAAGAATGGAACACTTCACTGATTCTGATTTTCCTGGATATACATACTAAAACACTCAAGTGAACATGTCACTAAGCAAAGTATATTCACGTTTAATAATTACACCATATACTAAATAAATTATATCATATGCTTTCTACAAAGTGCATGCAACTGAAGAATATATGATGTTGTGTTGCCAAAATATTTACAAGGTTGTTTTACTGCTCTCTCTTCATTACTATCACAACATTTCATTGTGATAATGAACTAAAATCTGTCACTAGTAAAGGCATAGGAAATAAAATATATGTGTACCTTACTCAAAACTACTACAGTTTTAAGCAAAATAGTTATTTATTAGGAGAAAGAACAAAATTTAATCTGCATCACAGTATAAAAAGTACTGAATTGTCACCCACGAGAACTTTATTTTCTTAAAAGTTTTGGGAAAGATATAATTTAATGTTACTAAAATGATTATCTTCCCCAAAATAGAAACTTTACTTTTTAAAATAGAAACTCTATATATCTCTAGACAAATTCTGTTAAAGAGTATATTTATAACTTAATATTTTTAAAACATCACTAAATTAATGTGATTATCTTTTAAATGCATTTCCACCTGCCACCAGGTTCCCCTCCCTTACAAAGGCCATTGTTTGTTAAATTGAAAGGGGAAAGAAACTACTTATGCAAAGAAAAAAAAAGCCAAAATAAGGGATAGGTATGTAGGAGAGAAATGAAGCATTGATCAGTGTAGAAGAATGAGCACAAAACTTCCTGAAATGATAGGAAACCTGATGATAGGGTACCTGCATAATTAGGGACATTAAATTGGGTGCAAAATTGCACAGTACAAATCCTTTACTTTCAGTTGAACTACACAATCATCTGAACTCTAGGGGGGAAAACATCTACTTTCTTCCTTCTATGTCATTGCTTAAAATGGAGTGGCTAAAAACTTAAAGCTTGAAGGATCAGTTGCCTCAAAGATATAAAGATAACCCTGGGTGAATTATTGAGTTTTCTTTTTTTTTCAACATTCACATAGAGTACAGAGTGAAATGAGCATAATGTAAATCAACTCATTGTTTGGGCCCTTTCAAATTAGTTGCCAAAAGAAAAGTGAAAACTTGATAAGCAGGCTCCAATTTCTATGTGTTGATTTAGAAATCTTAAAGCTTGTGGGAGCTTAATTCTTTTAAAGAAAGAAATGTAAAGGGAAGAAAAGTAAACAAGGAAAATGCTATGCAATGAAACACTGATGAGAATGGGGCATAAAGTCTTTTCTGGAAAAAAAAAAAACAATAAAGAGTTCCATTGTGCTTTTAAATTACAAATTTAGATTTCTTTGATTTAGGTTGAGTCTAATTTCCCTTTGAGCATCAAAACGTCATCACCACTTAAATATTCAAGTGTTAATGCTGTTTCATAATACCTTGGGGGGAGATTAAAAATCTTAAAAAATTAAGTCCACATTTTCTAATAGTAGATGGCTATTTTTGAATAAAGCAGCAAAGGTATTTTTCTCTTTTAACCTACCCCTCTGTGAAAAGTCCATTTCTGAATTTGCAAACTAGGTAGGTTCAGAAAACTGATTGTGGCAGCTCCCAGTCTTGACCCTTTTTCTCAGGATTGAAGCAAAAAAAGCCTAATTCACTAAAATAAGCGAAGAGAAAAGGCAAAACTAAGTTCAGATATTCAGAGACAAATCCCAGGTGGTGCCTCTTCCCTTTTTCCAGGAAAATGTGGCCCCAGCTTTCAGTAATGTGTATGCTGTCTCAATAGGAATGCATATTTAATCAACAAAGCAATATTTTCTAACCGTCAAATGTAAGATCTTTAGAAAAGTTTTTTAAATTATTTTTAAATCACAAACTTAAATGGAAAAATGTAACGACAAACTGCTTTGCAGGAGGAAGAAAGGTGAGAGCAGGGAAGAACTATCATCTGCACCGAGATCTGAAAGACACTTGTAGCTTACTTGAGAAGCTTCATTTAGCAGAGAGCGTACCGGGGACATTCTGTTCCTGGTGGCAGCGCAGTGGGAATCCCCACTCCAACAACCCATGAAATGTTACTGCATAATTATTCACCTTCTGAGGCCCAGTAGAACTTATCAGTAAAGAAAGAAATTTAATTTAAACTCACCCCTCTGTGCTAAAGAATGACTGGGACGTGAGATCAAAGCGCGAAGCTCTGTCCTCCAGTGGTTTGCAACACCTAGGCACAATAGGGTGAGAGAACACGGCATTCCAGCGCTTCCCGGCTTTCCGGACCCCGGAGAGAGGGGTGGGGGGCGGGGGCTCGAGTCACCGGCTACTCTGAGGGAGGAGGGTGGTGGCGGATACAGAGGTGGTCGCGGCAAGTATATCCTGGAGCTTCTGGCGATCAGAATTTTTATTTCGGGGGGCTGCAGGGGCTTGGCACTCGAGGCCCTCACGGCAGACCCGATAGGTCATTCCCCTGCCTTACTCGACTCGCTACGGGGATAGGCGTCAATAGAGCTCCTGGATTTAGCCGCTGGCGCGACGAGGATGGAGCCCTATCGTGCGCAGGTGTGCTTCCCTGAGAACTCCCTGGACGCAAGCGTGGTGCAGCAGCATCACAGGGTGCCTCAAACGCATATAGACGGTGCACGCATAACCATCAATAAGCGCCAAATTTAATCCTTGGCGTACCTCCATAGTACAAAGCGTAGCCCATGAATCCAAACCTGTACAATGAACTTCCAAGACGAGAGGGACTAAGTCCTAGAGAAGCCTAGGAGAGCAGCGGGAAAGACGCTTACGAGCCAGCTCCTCAGGCTGCCCAGGGAGAGGCAGGAACATTCTCCAGTAAAGACCTTTTAAAGGGTGCCCTTGTCCTCCCCTTACTTCAAGTGTCACCCAAATATGGGCCCCGGAGAATGTTGCTAGAGCTCCCCAAATACCTAGGAGCCAAAGGGTCAAGAGGCAAGGTGGGAGAAGAAAGCCCAAGAGAAGTTGCTGGGTTTTAGCACAAGGCGGTAAGGAAAAGTTGAGTATTGTTCAACAGGTACAATGATTCATATTCTCTCTCTCTCTCTCTCTCTCTCTCTCTCACACACACACACACACACACACACACACACACCTTCGTTCTCTCCCTCTCTCTCTCCCCATCTATAAAATGCTCCCCTAAGTAGTCACTGAGGTGGCTATACTGTTCTTTGATTCCCAAAATCAAAAAGAGCAGTTTTTTCACAGCCAATCAGACTTGATTTTTGCTTCCTTGATGACAGCAGTGTGGTTAAAGGTGCGGAAGTTCCCTGATTTGAGTGTGGCAAACCAATAATAAAATGACAAGACTAAAACTTCCCGCCGACGGAGGACGCTGTACTTTGTGGAACGCCGCGAGGGATGGGGGCGGGCGCGAGTGAATGCAGCAGTCTGGCCAGAAAAGAATACCGGGGGTGAAGGAGGGCAGGGAGTCGTCGCTAAGAGAAATCCAAACAAGTTTGGGGAGAACGACCTAGTCGCGTCCATGCCGGGGAAGGCGCGGGTGGCACTGGCAGGATGCAGTGCAGGGCGTGCCACTCTGGGACAGGGTGGGACAGAGAGGCCCGAGGTCCAGGCGCTCGAGGGGACAGAGAGGTCCAGGCGCTCGAGGATGCTGAGAGTTTGGAGAGCAAGGAAAGAAGGGAAACCCCCAACCCTCTCCGGCCCTGTGTCTTTGGAGAGCCAGGAGGTGAGCTCCGGGAAGCCTCACCACCGCGATCCCCAGGGGCTCGAGCAGGGCCGGAGTCTCTGGGAAGCTCAGGCCCGGTCCCGCCCGCAACGCAGGCGCCAGGCGCGCTGCAGAGAGAGCGCGGGCGCATGGTGGCGCTCGCTGTCCGCGCAGCCAGCGGAGGCACCCGCGACGCCTTTGTGCGCCCCGACGCTAGGTGGGCGGCTCCGGCAGGCAGCACTTAGGGGGACAGCGGGCGGGCGCCCGGGCTCGCGGGAAGATCCCAGACCGCGGCCCCACCCTTCGCTGCAGTCCCCGAGTGGAAGACGTGGCCCGCCCGATCGGAATTCTTCCCTGGAGGTCTCGGAGTGTCTTTCTGAGGAGCAGCCGGCACGTCAAGCAGCAGAGAGAGGAAAGAGGAAGTAGAGTTTAGAAAGGCTGAGAAATTCTCCGGGGCTCAAACCTCCCCGTGAATTCACCGAATATGAGTATTAGGGAAACTTTGGGCAGCCCAGACCTCAGCTAAGAGCCCTGCAAGGGAAGCACAGGGCGCCTCCGCCGTTCCCTCCCGCGCAGCAAGAAGTGCTTGCCTGAGAAGCAAAGTTAGGGAGTGGGCTTAAAGGAAGCCCCCCTAGATGGGCTCGAAAGAATTGCTTTAGAACAGCAGTGAAAAGCGGCAGCTTTGAGCGGGCGCTTTATTCCTGGCTCTCAGTCACTGCAGGCTCTCCTCGCTGTCCCTAGAGCTCTGGAAGCCCCGACTGTCCTTAGGAACCAAAGCTAAATATATAAGGCTGCTTCCTCACTGCCAGGAGACTCCGCAGAAAATTAAATTAAATTAAACACGCGCCTAGGGACCAAAGAAAATAGATTTCCCCCCTCCCCCACGCTACAGCAAATCAACACTTTTGCGCACCGGGAATGCAGCGAACCTAAAGAGATGGCCACTGACGCGCATCCCCTTAAACCGCTGCGATTGGAGCCCAGGACAGCGAGGAATTACCGGCTTTCCTTTAATCCGGAAGTAGGGAATAAATAGGGCGTATGGAAATTCTGAATCTTATTTTTAAACAACAGCAACAATTGTATAACAAGCAAAGTCCTCAAAAAATGCCGCCCAGAACCATAGTCCTAACTTGAAAATGAGTACACCATTACTCCACACCCCACTCCTTTTGATTCCTTACTTAACACGATTTTCTTTAAATACAGTGATAGAATTAATCTGCTGGCCTATGTTTGAAAGAAAGAAAGAAAGAAAGAAAGAAAGAAAGAAAGAAAGACGACTGTGGAAATCATATATTTTTTTTTAACAAAAAGCATTGATCATACCTTAGTTTTTCTTACAGATGTAGGGAGAAATAATAATGCCTGTTTGGACAGAAGCAGCAAAAATCAGCAGGAATATAAAAACCCAGTTTATTCAAAATACCTACATCAAATTAACCTCTCTTTGAGGCTACTCATATGAAAAATTGAACAAAATGTAGAACTTCTTTCTTTATAATATCTCTCTCTACCATTTTAGGCAACCAGAGAATAGTCATATCTACTATTTTGTTTCTTTAAATTTCCTGCCTTAATTTACCAACCTAAAATATCATTTAACCTTTGAAAGCTAATCCTATAAAATAAAATATTTATTTTAAAGAAATTCCTTCACAGGCCTTCTGTAACATTCCATTCAGCAATCTCACCAAAAGATCCATTGGGAGATGAAAATGTTGATGGCAGGTTTATCGATCTGACCACTCAGGAGTCCAGTCTCATCACCTGTTTGTTTTTTAATTTTTAATTTCAGCATTCTCTCCCCAAGGGAAGCCCAGTTGTGAAGTTATATCAAAACTGGGGTAAGAGGAAAGTCTATGGAAGGCAAAACCATCTAAGAACTTTTTCGAATATCAGTTGATAAGGGAGAGTATCACATCAGCTTAAGTTTCCAGCGTAAAATATTTTTGTTGATAGTCCAACATCAACAAGTCACAGTCATGTCCCTAAGATGAAGAGCACAGAGAGAGAGAGAGAGAGAGAGAGAGAGAGAGAGAGAGAGAAATTGAACCAGCAAAGGATAAAGAAAGCAAGGGAGGAAAGATAGTTTGGGGAAGAGATAAAGCAGATCAACTGAAAGGCTGGGTTCAGCCATAGCCCTGTTCCGGTCTCTAGAGGGTGGACTGATATAAACTGGCCTGACCTCTGGGTCAACAACTAGTTTAACTCTACCTTGATCTGCAAGCCTGGAAGCTTGTCCCTTGGTTCAAAGTGAGATCCAGCCTTTGGCTTTATTTGAGTGAGCCTTCAGGCACGGTTAAAACGTTATTTACCACAGACAAAGCAGAGAGAAATCACAGTTTTGCACCTTATCTTCTGTCCTCTGAAGAGGATGTTCATCTCCCAAAAGGAATACTGCCCACCCTCCACAAAGTAAATCTAGAAATACTCTCAGTAACCATCAAAACAAAATAAACCAGAGCTAGAAGGGGGACGAGGAGGGGATGAAGAAAAGTGAAAGTTTGTAATCTGTCCCCCCTCAACTAACCCAAAGAAACCTTTCAGAAATATCTCTTCTTGTCATTAACCACTTCTTAAATCAAATGGGATTCTGTATGCAATGCAAGTTATATTACAAATGTACCAAGCAGCTTTCCTCTTACCTGCCACTACATTTAACTCCTTCAGAACCGTTTTCTCCGAATCCCTCAGCATTGCAACTTTCAATAAAAAAGAAACAACACTTAAACTGTGTTCTGCATATTATTCCTAGGAAGAAAGTGACAGAAAGAGACTATTTTACTTTTCAAAACCATTATTTAGAGCTATAGCATACCAAAAAATCAGGGCTAACTTGCTTGCCTAAAACCATAGGGAATGGATGGCTCAAGTACCTACATAGAAAACAGGATTAAGGCAGTCTTCTCCTTGGGAACAAATTGCATTATTCTAAAATATTGTACCCCTAATTGTTTTTTCTTCTGGATTTACAATATTCATAGTATTCTGTATTTTCACTTCAGTTTCTATGGATAATAATGACTTTACAGAAATTTCATTGGAAAATTTTCAGGTCCAGATGTACACCAAGACTGAACTTGGCGGGGAGAGAATGCAAAGAGAAAGAAAGAAGCTAAACTTAGAAGAATCTGAACACACTAACTTTTTATTCAATTTGATTCAAAATAATAATATTAATCTAATAATGAAATAGTTTGATATAACATCAGTCAACATTTAAAGTATTTTATGTTTCAAAGTATGGCTCAAGGAACACTCATTGCTTAAATGCACTTAGACATAACAAGACAATATTTTTTTATTGGCATCATTGACACCTATGAACAATAGCCTAGTAAATAGATTAAGGTTTAACCTTCCTTTTCTTTGGTGGCTGTTTAGAGACTTTAAAAGAACAGATAACTCATTTCAGCAGGAATCTACTACTGATATTTACTTCTACATAATCTTTAGCTAAGACATGGAATGCCAAAAACAAGCTTTTGTTCGCTTGACCTCCTCCACCCCCTAACAACAAAAGTTATCCCCAAACCCATGTTTTTATTTTAGATGTATTGATCTTCCAATGTAAGGCTTGGCCTTTTAAATACCAAATACAATCAATGGCCAATAACCTGACTCCTTCTGGAAAGAAGAAAGCAGAACAGGGAAATTTCTTTGAATTGTTTGGTGACTTAGTACAAATTTTAAGAGGTCAGTAAATCCTGATGCTTTGAGCTAAATCTACTGGTAAATAATTAATGACATTTCTTAGACACTATAATCTTAATCTTGGTAAATAGAGAAACACAGCTTTGCCAAATAGATCATTCCATCTAAGTAATATCTTAAAGGCAATTATTTAAATATTCCTACAAAAACAGGGTTATACTTTGCTTAAATTAGACATTTAACTGAGATAAAATGCAAATGTCCATATTTTTAAAAGAAAAAAAATACAAATTAACTGGCCTAGTCTTTTATCTGAGTTTATTAATACCATTTAAAATATTACAAATAAATCAATTACATCTCATGCATTTAAAATGCAAGTCTAAAATGTTCCAGAGAAAGGCTTTTCATTTCAATGTGAAATATCCAAATTATTTCAACATTACAATGAGCAATTAGTTTGCAAAATCTGCAAACATTTAAATGTAGTGTCAGGAGTGTTTATTAACAGTTAACAATATTACCTTCAGGAAATACACAAAGGCCAAAGTTAGTTGAGTTTCACTTGGACAATTTATTTAATACATGGGTTTTGGCAGACCCAGTTATTATGAAATATAGGAGAACTCTCACTTTAACTATGCCTGAACTGCCAGCAAATGCAAATAAGTACATGCTCCATTAAATTAAATGTCATCCCACATTTATCAAATATTGTCGTAGTTACAGTTTGATACCTATCTAAATTCATATTCGAGCAAAACTAAGCCCCGAAAGTGCGTTTGTGGCTCTGCACCTCCAGAAGTGAGTTCAAAATACCTGCAGCTCTTCAGCACTGCCACAATAACTCTTAATATTTTTTGTGACAAAATCAACTTTACTTCAATATATTTTCAAATATTTACTGGAAGTAATGTACAAGAAAAATACTATACAAAATCGTCTCCTGGACAGCTGCACCTCACACCCATACACTGGTGGAGTTATAATTAATTGGTAACTAATCTAGAACGATTCTCCAGTTGTACAAACCATTAGGTTCAGATATATTTTACAAAGGTTTTTTTTTTTCCTATTTTCCCTCTTTTGGCATTTAAACTACAGCCTCGTCTTAAATAAACGATAGCTTCTTCACGTGTTTATAAGTTTAAATCACACACAAAAAAGTTTAACCCTAAGAATCTTGAATGAATTCCAAGAATTTACAGAAATGGGTACAATACAAATTGATGGCTGGACTACCAAAAAAAGATTGGGAGATTATGCTCAGGAGCGGTGAAAAACGAGGTAGAAAAGGACAAACACGGAGATAGTTAATCTGGTCTCACCGGAAAGGGGTATTTTTGCATAAGAAAAAGACACCTACCCTCACCCCACCCCCACCCCATAAGTTAAGTTAATGCAATCAAAATAACTTTGGGATCGATATTAGCAGTTTCGAGAGAAAGACTTGCTCACTGCTTAGAGGAAAAACTATCTAGAAGGGAAACGAAGTGGAAGAATGCTGTCATTTTTTTCTTTAGTTTTTTAGTTAAAAAAAAAAAAAAATGTTACAAAGATGAAAGAAGGCTGCTGCAGCGATTCGCCAAGACTGCCCTTAGCTGAAACTTGAATCGGTTCCACCTCAGGGAACAAAGGAAAAGAGGCAGAGCTGACGTTGGGAGAGCTAACTCCGCAAACTTCGGGTCTTGGTGCCGCCAGATGGGCACCCCGACGCAGTTGCAACAGCTCTGCGCAAGGAGGGCAGCGGCACGCAGCGGCCAGGCTGGACTCTCAGATGCCGAGCCCCCTGATACTGAGGTTCCGGAACCCAGTAGGCGGCTGCCCCAGCGGGAATGCCCTGTCCGGGCCTCCTGCCTTGCCCTCCCCACGGCGTCGCTCCACCGTGCTCAGCGGAGTTGTTCCCGCTCGTGCATAGGCCCCCGGTCTCCCAGGCACTATGCTCGTCCAGCTCTACCTCCAGCGGCCGTTTCCCTCTAAAAGATATGCCCGTCACAACCTGGGGATGGCAGAGAGAGGACGAGGAGAGTATGAGAAATAAAGACCCGGCGGTTACGGCTTCACGGGGCTCTGACAGTGTTACCTGGTGGAGTGGGAAAGCCAGGGCCCAGGAGAGCGTGTTACTTACATGTCCATATGCCCTTTACAAAGTAAAGTCACAGAATGAGTTAAGTGAGAGAGAAAGAGACAGAAAGAGACAGAAAGTGCGAGCAGGATGCAGTGGAGAGAGGCTGGAACAGAGGCTGGGGCAGACGGGGCCCAAGCGGACCGGGACGGGAGGGGGTCGAGGAGATGGGCAGCCACGGAATGGGCGTCACTCCAGGCCATTGCGGTGCCCGGGCTCCGGGGGCTGCAGCAACTCCGGGGAGTGGCAGGGCGGGCTGCCAGCGGCACTGTGCTCGCTGTCGGTGTCGCTGCCTTTCTTGCCGCCGCTACCCGAACCGGCCGAGCCGCCGCCGCCACCGCCGCTGTGCGTCTTCACGTGCTTGCTGAGGTGGTCGCTGCGCATGAAGCGTTTGTTGCAGACAGGACAGGCGAAGCGCTTCTCACCGGTATGGGTCCTCAGGTGCCGCTGCAGCTCATCGGAGCGCGTGAAGCGCTTGCCGCAGAAGAGCCAGTTGCACACGAAGGGCCGCTCGCCCGTGTGCCAGCGCAGGTGCGCCTTGAGGTGCGACGTCTTGCCGTACACCTTCCCGCAGCCCGGTATGTGGCAGCTGTGCAGGCCCTTGCGCCGCAGGCTGGCCCCGGCCGGGCCCAGCCGCTCCGCCTCCTGGCAATTGGGGCAGTCGCAGGTGGCGCGACCGGAGTAGCGGCGTGCGGAGGAGCGCGGAGAGCCCCCCAGCGGCGCCGACGGCCCAGCGCTCAGCATAGAGCTCCCAGCGCCGGCCAGCGGCGACGGGGCCGAGTCCGGGTAGGAGCCAGGCAGCACTGGCTTGAAGCCGTCCATGAGGTGCTGCCCGGCGGGGCTAAGCAGGTGCGAGGAGGCGCCGCTGCTGAAGGCTGAGTGGCTCAGGCCCGAGTAATCCGAGTTGTAGCCTCCGAGCGGCGAGTGCAGCGAGGTTTGGAGCCCCCCGGCGGCAGGGTGCAGCGAGCCGGGCAGCGCCGCCGCGCCATTCGGGTTCTGCACGTCGATCCAGCCGGCGCCCACGTCCCACCAGCTGGAGGCGCCGGCCGAGCCCACATCGCCGGCGGCTCCCAGGCCCGGGTGCGAGGGCTTGAACCACGACTCGTATGGGTGCGCCATGCCCACGCGCGGGTAGATGCCCTGCAGCCCGTCCACCGAGGTGTGCACCTTGGAAATGAACACAGGCTGATGGGAGCCGTCCTGCGAGTGCGCCGAGGAGCCGCCGCCGCCGCCGCCGCCCCCTCCGCCGCTACCCCCTGATACACCAGGGGCCTGGAACACCGAGTAGTCGTTTGCGAAGGGCGAGCTAGAGGCGGCGGCGGCGGCGGCGGCGGCGGCGGCCGCGGCACTGCTGGAGGTTAGTGAGAAGGCGCTGGAGCCCGGCGAGCCGCCGCAGCTGAACGAGTCGGACACCAGGGCCGCGGCCGCCGCCGCGGCCGCCGCGGCTGCCGCCGCCGCCGAGGACGTACCGCCGTTCCGGGAGGCCCCCGACACGCCGAAACTCGAGAGACTGGAACCCACTACGTTGCAGCTGCCGGAGGAGGAGGACGAGGAACGTTTCCACGGGTGGAAGCCTTTGCCGAAGGAAGAAGAGCTGTCCGAGAGGGAGGAGGGAGACGGGCTGGGGCTGCCGATCTTATTACAGGTAGCAGCAAGCATGGCCAGAGGAGTGGATCCCAACCTCGGTTCTTCCTGCGAGAAGGAGGAGAGGAGAATGGGTGGGGGAGGGGGAAGTGGGCAAAAGGCCGGTGGGGGAGGGAGGAAAGAAATGTGCATCAGTCCTCCGGAAGCCTCCAAAACGCCCCACGGCACCCCATCTCTCATTGCGGCGCGCCGCCACCAACTCACCTGGCTCCCCCAACAGCCCTGGCGCCCGGCTGCTTCCTACTCTACGGGAGGGGACAAGTTTGGCTGCCGGCATCCGATTCGGGAGCAAAGCGCCATGCTAAAGAAGAGTTTGACAAGTATTCTCACCTAAAACAACACTCGTGCACACAAGGCCCCAGGCACCTCGAAACAAACAAGCAAGCAAAAAGTCCAGATTGGGGAGAAAGGAAGTTTCCTCTGCCGAGAAGCCTGGGGAAAAACCATTGGATTGCTTTTAAGAGGGCTTCCCCTGTAATCCAGAGAGACCTTTGAAAATCCTGTTCCGGTCCCCAGAAACCCATGCTGGGTCGCTTCTCCCAGGCCTAAAGAGGTCAAACTAGAGGGCTTGCTCGCTTGTCCTGCTTTCCTTTTTATTTGCTTAAAAAAAAAAATTAAAAAAAAAAAAAACTACAATAGTAAGAGAGAGAGAGAGAGACGGGTTCAACGTACCTGCAAGACAAGGCGGCCTGCGGTATTTTTTAAGGGGAAGAGGGAAAATCTGCAGTTTGCTCAAGGAGGAAAAACTTGCTCTCTTTACCCCCGAAATCGTCGCGTATAAAATGGGCCGGGCGCACGTCTCCCGGGCAGGGAGCGGCCGGGCGCTGCGAGGTGGCTTGTCTAAATGCCCTTCGAACCTTTTCCTGCGCTGAAAAAAAGTGACTCTGCCCCCCTCTCCCCCTCTTTCTTTTCTCCAAACTCACTTGTATTTAAAGGAAAAAAAAAAAAAAAAAAAAAAAGCTCTCAATAGAGACTGATAGCCCGTGGCCTGGCCGGGGCGACTTTAACCCCCTCCGATCGGCAATAAAAGGAAACTAATTAAACCAGCAAGAGAAAATCCTGAGACTCACCCCTAGAAGTGAAGTTGCCATCACACAAAAGTGCCCTCCTCCTCTCAGAGGATCTTTTTTATATTGATAAATCAGAGGCAGTGTTTTTTTTAGAGGTGTGCAATACAATGATCAGTTCCGCCCATTCCACCACAATTGTAGCTCCCTCTCCGGCTTTGAAGTGCCGCGGAGGCGCGGCCAGCCAATCTGCGGCCTCGCCGGGCCGCGCCGCGCGCGCGCCGTGAGGTCATCGGCGCCGCCGCGGGCCGCCGCGGGGGGGTGGGGAGCGAGAGCGGGAGGGGCGCGAGTGGCTGCGCGTGTTACAAAGCGTGTGTGTGAGTGTGTAACAATGTAACTGTGTGACCAAGCTGAGAAGGAGAAGACAGTGCAGACCGGGGGCGGGGGTAAGGGGTAGTGGATGTGAGTGTAGCAGGGACACTGTGGCGGAGGGGGAGGAGGGCAGACAGTGCTGAGAAGAGAGAGGGTGTTATGGGTGACAATATAACCATGTGTGACAGGAGGGTAGAGGGACAGATCAGTAAAGTGTTGGGGAAGGGTGTGAGTGTACTCTTGTGTAACTGTGAGTGAAGGACAGGGCAGTAAAGTGTGGGGAGAAGGTGGTGTGAGTGTGCTTGGTGTAGGGGTAGAGGGAGGAATATTAATATGTGGTTTGCGCGTGTGAAAGAGGAGGGAGGGTGGATGAGTATGTGTGCGGGAGAGGAAGTGAGGGAGAAGGCTGTGTGAATGTGTGCGAGAGAGAGAAGAGGGTGGTGTGTGTGCGTGTGTGTGCAACAAAGCTGGGGTGGAGAATAGGAACGGTGCAGGAAAGTGTACCTACACAGAAAGAGATTGACGATCTGAAGAGTGAAACTGACCGCGAAGTTGAGTGAGACTGAGTAAATAAATACTCAACAAACGCTATCTCTGTCGACAACTGCCTCTGATTCCTTGTACCTAAAGTCTTGAGTGATTTTTTTTTCTTCTTGGACACTGTCACCACATTTTTGAAGGAAATTATATGACTACCTATCTTTATACTTTCACAGCCCTACAACGGAAGGGTAGAATCTTAGGGTAACTAAGGAGTATTTTTAGGGGTGAGTTAGGGCTTGTGTGCGCCTGCGTTGTTACTTTGATTCGGTGGCTTTTTTTTTTTTTTTTTTTTTTTTTTAAATCTCCTGAGAGGGGAATCGGCTTTGGAAGTGCAAGTTTCACTCTAGGGAAAGGGCGTGTTTGTCCCGCGAGGAAGAGTAAATTTCAATACAAAAGGATTAGATAGAGATGGGAATGGGAGAGTATTGTTTTTTTCCTTTGGGTGAAAAAATGAGGAACGTTTTATGGAATTTAGAAATTTTTACAGGAAACCTCACTGACACTATCTGAGAAAAAAATTAAGATTTTGACTGAAATTTCTGGGTTTTATTTATTAGAGCATAGAGAACCCTTTTGGCAAATCGACCACATGTATGGAGACGTCTGTGTCTAATGGCGTTTGGGTCTGAGAGCTATGAGTATGTGTGCGTGTTAATAGATACACTTAAGTCGAATTCGGTGGGTTTTAGAACCTGCTTTCCATTTGTGTTATTAGTTGCCTTCAGAAATATCATTACAATTTTACTGCCACCACAAGGGAACAACTTAAACCACGGTAAATACCACAACACTGTAGCAAGGGAGTTCACAGCCTTTTGAGCACCACTGAATATTTGTGCTTTTTGAAAAGTAATTCATAGTTTTAAGCAGTTTAGCAATGCTCTAAGAAATCTAATTTTTAAGGCAGAATTGATTAAAATGTTCCCAGCTGGAAGAAATGTCTTTTTTGACTGGGGAAACTATTGTATTGTTTTTGGACCCTCCTCAAGTGCATCAAGAGCGTCTGGAGATGTTTAAAAAAGAAAAAAAAATTCTTCTTGGGTTTACTGAACTCCAAAGTCAGGTTGTATCATTTGTGTAAGTTTCACTGAGCATGGTTGAGGCTGATGTTTGTCCTGTGAGAATGTGTGTTTCTGACCCCTTTTTAACAGTGTTGGGATATTGACTGTACATCATATCTATTGATTAAGGGTAAGGTACATTCTCATACTTTGAAGTAAGTGTGAAGTAAATTAATGAACTGCTTTCTTTCTCTGAAGGCTGACGCTTACCATAAATGTCGTGTTTCTCCCTGCAAGCCACTCTGAATGATTTTAGCGTGTTGAGAAGGCGTGACAGGCCAGCCCAGAAGGAGGAAGGGGTGGGGGAAGGAGGGAACTCCGTTTAACAAATAAAAGAGAATTAACTTCATTGCTTTGGTCTCTTTCTATAATGATATTCATTTTAAGGACCTAATACACAGTTGTTTAAATTTGGGGGTTAATTCTAATCAATACCATCATCCTCAAAGGTGGAGGGAAAAAAAGCTTTGAAAGAAGAATCCCTTCTTTAAGTAGTTATTTATTTTATCTCCTATCTTCTAGAAAGAAGTGAGGCAAGACTATTAAAAAGTTAAATAAGTGCTGATTCTGAGAGTAAATAGAAGCATTAACCACTGTTTCCTCAAAAAATGCTAGGAATAAGAACAACTCAGCATCATGTGATTACAATTTTGAGTTCCCTACTTCTAAAATTTTTTTATTTGTATAAATTCACTTTAGAATCATATGTAATTCTTCCCATGACAATGGGTGACAACATTGGTGTGGATTTAATGAACATACTGGATTCCTCAATTTGTATAAGGTTGTTTGCAGCATTTGGGGATTTTCACAAAGGATTGTATGTGCATCTTTCTTCATTAGAAGATACACAGAGATATAGATGTGTATAGACACACATATATGTACGTACATGTATATTCCACTTACTCCCATTACAAAAGTTAGGTGTTTATTTCATATTAGTATTGGTCAAAGGGCATTTTTTTCTCATACTACGCTCCTTCTACTACCCCTCCCCAAAAGAAGTGTTTGTCATAAGGCATAAGACCACAGAGTTAAAAAGTAAAAACAAAAAAAAAATCTATAATTGACTAAAAATTAAAACAGCAATAATCTTACTTCTGGTTTAAGGGGAGTGGGTCTTAATGGCAGCCCTTTCTCCACTTTAGAGAAGTGACTCAATCATTCTTGAAACCCCCCCACAGGAAGGAACATCTGTAATCCACGGTAGATACAGCCTGTCCTGCAAAGCATTCCTAAACGTGTACCATTCAGTTTACCCTCTGTGATTTTGATCATTACTCTTGAGTATTATGCTATGACAATATAGAGGTTTTGAAGGGAAGGAGGAAGAAAGGTGGGAAGTGCAGACTTCCTAACATTAAAAGTTTCCCCCACCCCATGTGAAGTTTAACCTGCTGGCAAGGAGAGTAGACAGATATTCTGCTGTTTCTTGCAAACCTGTGGGATCCACTTTCAATAAAGCTAAAATCTATTAGCATTCTGTATGCATCTGCAGCATAAATTTCATTTGAATTTCAAATTTAATAAACCAGGAGGTTTTTAATCATCCCTGGTTTTATTTGTTTGATATTAACATGCTTATTGACCGGGTCTGGTGACCAGTTTGATCATTACAGGACAGCAAAAAGTTAATTAAAACGACCACAGCCCCTTAATCATATCATCTGTCTCATCCATGTCGCTCTCTTTATTACCGGTGATGATGGATAGTCTCCCAGATTAATTTCTCTGTTTCTTCGATTTGGACAACAGCTTTTGGGACCTAATTTACATCCTGGGAACAACTTGCTCGAGTATATCTAACACCTTGCAGCTACAATATACATCAACATCTCCTTAGATGGAGAGAAGAACGGGGGCTTTTTTTTGCAGGCGGGTTTGAAGACTAATCAATGCTGTGATTTGGAGCTCTCACGCTTTCACAACCAAAGAAATAAAAGGTCCTAAAAGCAAATTAGAGGCCTCGATCTTTGCTTTTTCCTTTTCAGGGAGTGGGGAGTGAAATATGCCTCCGCTGTTTGGTTAAGTAGATTAAAATGTGTAGATACAACGACAAGTAAATAAAACCATTTGTAACCATTAAGTACAATTAGGGATTTATAGTCGAAAACATCAAAGTTATCCAGGCTTTCAAGTGTCCGGCAACACATCTACACCAAATACTGTTTGGGGACGTAAGTGTGGTCCAGTATACACAAAGCGCTGAAAAAGGCTAATAGGGGAAAAAAATGCACATGAACTATTGTATGTAGGCGCGTACCTCCGTTGGGTACGTTTAAAGCGGGCTCTTCGCATCTCGGTTTCCGGAGCGTTGGCAGGGATGCGCAAGCTCGGGAAGCTGACCTGCCGGTGCCCGCTGCGGACCGAGTGAACGCCGAGCCCGCCGCGAGTCCCTGGCAGGCGCTTCCGAAACGGGAAGGCAGCCCCCAATCCCTGGCCACTGTGAGGGGACCTTACGCGCGGACATGCTGGCTACTAAATAAAGCGTGAAGAGGGATGGTGAGGCAGCCGAGCGCCGCCGCCGGCTGCAGGGAGGAGCGGGCTGGGCCAGGTTGGGGGGTATCTCTAGGTCGGGAGCTCTCTGGTCAAAGTTACTTTCCTGCTGCACAGAAAACCTGGCCAGGCGTGAACCTGTGGATTCCTGAGGGGTGCCCTTTTGCTGTCCATTCCTGCTTTAGGGCGGCTTTACTAGGAAGTTGCCTAACATTTCCTGGGAAGGGAGGCAATAAAAGCCCCTTGCTGGTGGCAGATTGTTGAACCGTAGGTGGGAAGGGATCGGTCGTCCAGAGCCCAGAGAGGGCTGTATTTTCCTGATTGGAAAATGGGAACTTTCACGCTGAACAATAGCCCCTATTAGTGAGGTTATTCGGTTTCAAACTGTCCGGCCACATTTACAGCTGAGTCCTTACTTTCCTGATACTGCTTAATTGGATGTATTTGCTGACCACAGTGAAGCAATAGTGACTCTACATCTAGTTGCATTGGATCTCCTGGTGGATGCAAAGCATTGCCTTGGTGACTCTTTATGAATAAATGGGACCACCTGAGAAAACATTCCATCTATTTTCTTAATTGACTCGATATTTTCCTTCTGCATTTCACTGCTTAATATATTTTTCTTCTCTGCCACTTCAACACATTCAAAAGTTAGGAACGGTTTAATTAAAAGAAATTTACTCATCTAACTTGGGACATTACATACTTTGATTCACTTTAGCTAGGACATTCAAATCACTTATAGTCAGAAGACAAGGAGGACTGTTCCCATGTATGAATCATATGAATATGTAGGTAAGTTCATTGGTAGGACAATATGAAGATATTTACCAAAATAGGTATTTCTTTTTATACTAAAGGAACAAAAAAATCTTATTTCTTTACTTGTTATCTATATGCATAATGTTCACATTCTCATAGTATGTTGATATGATTGTGTGCTAGTTTTACAGGCAGGCGTGTACTCTATGGTATATTTCATAGTCATCTCTCTGCCAGCCCGCAGATGAAATTGATAATTAATTCTACAGCACTTCGTATTCCTCCTTCATCATGTAAATGAAGGATACAAACATAGGGAAGAGAGTTTGCTCATTTGGGGTGAATGGTGTGTGTGTGTGTGTGTGTGTGTGTGTGTGTGTGTGTGTGTTGTGCAAGGCAAGAGAGAGAGAGGCTTAGACATTCAAACGAGTTCGTCCTTGATTTTTTCCTAGAATGGATTTGTTTCAGCTGTTTTCTCTTTTGGTATTATATACCACTTTCTCACAGCTAACATGCAGAGTTAAAAACTACTAAATTCTTATCCTCAACATTATTGATTTCTTTTCATTCTGTTCTGTTACTAGAGGAGGTAATGCTCCCAGATTACCTCGTCGTCTCCTCCAGACGGTTGACAATTGCAATCGTAGTTTCGGGAAGATAAATGTTACTTTGGGAATTGTGCTTAATTACAAATAATCTAGAAGCTGCACTGGTTTCTGGATTTAACCACACATGTGTTCAAACCATTGTACAAGGTTTACAAATGGGTGATATTTATGAAAGGGGATACAGTTCCTTCTTCTAAAATCATGGGATACACTAGGATGCTCCCACTTGGGGTTTGTCAACAGACCTTCAGAGATAACACAGATCTAAATAACGCCAACAAAAAGTGCTAAGCCTCAGAGTACTTGAAAGCTTAAGACAAAAAAAATCCACTGGAGTTTACCTTAAGGTCAATTTTATTAAATGAAAACCTGAGAATAAACCATTCTTCGTTAAATTCTTAAAATCTCTTAAGTAAACCCATTTTTTGTAGAGAGCATTTTTGAACTCACATATTCTGATTTTCTTTTCTTTTCCTTTTTCTGACAGAAGTCTTGTAGATTTTCCCTGAAATAGCCCAATGGTTATTTTTTACAGTTCCTCTTGTAACTCAGCTGCTACCTTTGTGTGTCTGATTCTTTGCTTATATGGCAGCTCAATTAGTGTTGTTTGTGTGTGTGCGCTCGCTTTTTTTCTAATAGTCTTATTAACAAGAAAAAAGGTGGTGAACAGGTTATTCTCTTAACCTGACCTGGCTGTAAGAGTAAGATGAGCAGCACTGAACAGATGTCCCCATTTAAGCCGTTCTTTTCCCACATGCCTGCTGGATATTGCAGGCGCGCAGGAAGCTCGCTTCAAACCTGGCCCATTTCAGGCCATAATGGCCACGTTATTTCGGCCCAGTGAACACGAACAAAATCGCGTGCTTTAGAATCATTCGACTCCGAGTCCAGGAAAAGCAGGGGGTGTGGTGGCAGTGGGGGTGGCTAGGGAGGGGTGTGTAATGGGAAGGGGGGGAGAGCCGATTTCATCTCGGATCGCAGGAAGAGAACTTGCTCAAAAGAATTTTTCTCCAGCAAATATGGTATAATTTACAGCGCAACTTAATAATCCAAGGGGCAATGCAAAAGCCCTTTGCGTTGTAAACCGCTTCTAATTACCTGCCAGAGCAATTAGCTGACTATCACGAAGAAATTAGATCGCTCAATGTAGCATAAATAATGCGAATAATTTTGTAAGAAGAATGGAAAGCGAGACCTGGTGTTTCTTTATAAGGAAATAACACCTCGTACTGTACGAGCCCTCCATGAACACATATTAATGTCTAGGCATGCATGGCAATGAGTCCGAGCAGGAGCCCTCTGGCTGCGGTTCAGCACTTTTTCCGTTTACGTATGCGGGGTGAAAGTCGGCTTCCAGGCATTCGATCTCCAGCCTTCCAGCTCACAGTAATTAACACATAGCGACTTCAATGGGAAAACCTGTTTTCCAGATGATTTTTACAATGCAGCTTTATGTCTCATTTGGCAGTTTAAATAGCTGGAGTTGTTTTCTGGCTTCATTTCTACTATCATCTGTTGAGCATATTTTGCTTAGATTATTGAATCCCACCCAAAACTTGGGTGCAAGCTTTTGCTAACTTTTTTTTTTTCTTAAGAAGTGGAGATATTAGAAACCACTTTGAGGACACTAGGGTAAAGAATTCTTGTGGGGATGTGAAAGATACCTGCTTTCCTGAACGAGGCTATACGATATATTGGGATATTTTTGTATACTTTACATAAACTTTATAAAAAATTTACCTCTGTTATATATGCAACTCACTTCTCTTGACGAGTGTTTCTTATAGGGGAATTCAGATAGTGAGTTCACACATTTCTTAGCAAAGGATTTCAAGGGTAAAGCGAAAATCTAATTTTGGAGCAAAGCTGACAGTGCATTGAGGTGTCTGATAACACTATCAGGCTCTTTGAAATTTACTGGGTTTGTAAATTACAAATGAGAAGACAGCTTCAAAACATGTTTGGAAATGGAATATGTGTGCCCACACCTAACCCCTCCACACACACACACACACACACACACACACACACACACACTACTGCCCACAGCTCCACGTTTTCAGGTAACGCCAAAGTGAAGCGCTCCCCCCACCCCTTTCCCCAGTAAACGAGATGGGTCACACATTTAGGTCAAGTTGAATTAGCCCGGAGATCTTTCATGGTAATCGAACTGGACGTCTCTATCGGTCAAAGCAAAGGGGCGTCGTGTGAACCCGGCATTTGCCTGGACGGGCACAATCGTTGGGGTGAGTACAATCCCTGCAGCCTTGGTAGTTTAGGGTTAGCGCTCTCACACCCCCACAACGCGTTCATCCCTACACATCAAAAGCTTCGGGCCAAGTCATTTCTGAACATCTTTCACCCCTGATTTCAGTGAATTTTGCAGGATTTCACAATGGTCTTGGCCCGACCCGCCGCTCACGCTCAGCTTCCTCCACCTGCAAAGACAGAGATGATTTTGCTGGTTACTGGAGAGTTCCAGATGGAAACGGAAGGAAAGGAGTGATTAATTTCGCCAACCCAGGCTACAGATTGGGTTAATGCTCTTTATGGCGTCACGTCTATGCAGTCCTTCTCCCCTATTAAACAGACAGGCGCCAGCCGCCTTAGCGTCCTTCCCTGGCAGCTCAGGGCTGCTGGGTCAGGAAACAGGGTATACACCTACATACAAGGGGCCCCACTTAGCAGACTACACCCTCATTTCAGAATGTATTAGAAATAAAATATCTACATCAGCTCTAGGAAATTCATGGCGTGATGCGCTAATCAACTGGGTTCAAGGGCGTCTACCTTACCCCAGAGCGAAGACCCCCTTCACAGAAACGCCCATCTCGACGGAACAGGGAACGGGTTTCTAAGGCTTGACAAGTATTGACTCTTGCACTTCACTTTTTGAAAGGAAATACAATCTTTATTCTTGATCATGGACTCTGGAAAAGTAATAAAGGCTGCTCAGATACGAGAACGCAATTTTCCTCAATCCTCTCACCGGAACATTCCAACTTTCTGAATTGTTTCGCAGTTTCTTTTCTCCCGAACACTTAGCATCACCCCTCCCCCCACCTTGCCTTGATGGTTCTCCATCTTAAATAACAAGGACCTTGCTGGCCACCAAAGAAGGCTGTCCCATTTTAATTCAAAGCAAGGGCCAAGACTCCAGGACTTAAAGAGTGAGAGAGTGAGGATCAAACTCCTTCCTCTTGAAGTGTTTGCACTTAACCTGCAGTAGCCTATGTAGTCCCTCTTTCCCTCTCCTGTCTTTATTTAAAAGTTTCTTTCTTAGTTTTTTGCATCGTTTCTTAACATAAAAGAAATAAGCTGATTATTGTCATGTGTATAATTGCTCTAAAAACATTTTTCAGTGGGGTCTCATAAGGCAAACACATTGATTTTTGAACAAAACTGAAGAAAGCCAACACCGGAAGAACAAAAGCCCTCGACTTTGGGGTCTACACTCAGCATTTACAGTCCTGTAATGAAATGTCCATTACCTTCTAAAGGGCAGTATTAACAGAAAGTTCTCATTTTTCTGTACATGATGCTTCAAGTAGTTTTCTAGATGATACCCATTCCAACATAGGCAGAATCCCCACACTTCCCATACACCCCTTTAAACTAGAAAAAAAAAAAAAAAAACAAAACCAGTTGCTTCAAACCCAGACTATTTGGTACTGTCCAAGGTCAGTTTATTTGAAGCTTTCTGGATAAAAATAAAAATGTTAGAAGGACTAATGAACCCACTTCAAACCTTTTTTTCTGCTTGGGTTTAAGAAGTCCTCTAAGCTTAGAGAGCAAAAAGAAGACAGAAATGATTTCTGTAATTTTGGCATACTTACCAAATGGGACTCTAACAAGAGCCAAAGTTAAACCAAAAGAAGTATTGTTTGTTGTTGCTAAAAGACACCTGCCTATGGATTTTATTGATGGACTGGTATTAGGGAATTAAAGAGTGTTTTGCTCAATTTGTGTTTTAATAGCTCTTAGCAGATTTAACTGAAACTTAGCCAATTAATATATGGTATTTAAATTTTCAACACAAGCCTTAGGTATCACATCTGGTTTTATTAGGTTGTTTTGCTGTTGATTTACCAATCGAGTCAAAACTGATTTTTTTCTTAAGCTTCGCTAATTCGAATTTCCCACCCGTTGGTTACCGAAGATTTAAGACTAGAAATTCCAAAACGGTTAGAAATAGGTGGGAAAATTGTAGGTTTAGAAGTCTGCGGGAGGAAATCACAACCCAATGTTGCCTTTTAAAAGGCCTGGTGTGTCCCAGTTCATAATTCAGTTGGAGACAAGAACCTTGCGGACCGAGTGTTCCAAGCAGGGGCTGGGCTCGCTGAGGCCGCAGCGGACACAAGAACCAGAGAAGGTCCGCCGGTTCCCGTGATTAATCGTCCTGACAACTTCAGAGATGCTCCTGCTTTCGGCTTCTAGTATACCCGGGGTGTTTTCACCTACAGAGTTTACCATTCATCTTGTGTCCCTTTTCTGTTCTATGGCCATCTAAGGGATCAGGTCAGGAGACTGGCAACGAAAAACGCAAGGGTACAGCAGAAGGATTGGGTGGGGGCATAGAAGGGAGACAGGGTCGCCCCTTACTTCAGCGGGCAATAGTAGCTGGCAACCGCCCAGGAGCCGAAGCTTCCCAAGAAGTCAGTTTAATTAATACCCTGTCCTTGAGAAAACTAGAGTAAAAGGTGCCTAATGGACAACTTTCCCACCCGTCGCAGGATCGGGAAGAAATGAGTGACGGTGGTCTTGTGGAGCCTTGTAGGCTGTCTTGCAGGGGCCGTCGGGCGTCCCGGCAGTCTTCCGAGAGCGAGGAGTGGGGATCTCCGACAGCTCCACGGATAGCTTCCGTACCCAACAGTCACAATATTTGCACTCCCCTTTCTTCCCGGTTCGCCACTCCCTCCCTTCCCTTCCGTCCTCCTCTCGCCCCCCACCCGCGACCGCCGGCCGTCCCGGGGCCCGCTCGTCAGCCGCCGCAGCCCTAGCGCGCAGGCCCGCGCGGCCTCGCACCTTCCGGCCCCGGGAGCAGGCCGCCCGCGGGGGGGCACACGCGTCCCTGGCCGCCCGCCTGCGCGACCCGGAGCTGCGGCGGGCGCGGGCGCGGGAGGCGGAGGCGCGGGCGCAGCGCTCCGCCGCCGCCCGGCCCAGCCCCGCCCCGCCCCACCCTCCGGCCCTCCCCTCCGCTTAGCCGCGCTCTCCCGCCGAGCACCGCCGCCGGCTCCGCTCTCCGCCGGCCCGGACGCCGTCGGCTGCCGCGCTCTCGGGCCGGGAAGGCCGCGCCGGCTCCCGCCAAGGGGGAGGCGCCACCCCGCCTCCGAGCGGTAGTTTCGCGCGGACTCCCGGGCGGGCCACAAAAGCCCCTTTCCGAAGGCCGGCCGGGCCGGTAGTCGGGTGTGCGGCGCGGCTCCCCACCCCTGCACTCAGCAGCCCGCCCCGCTCCTCCTCTTTCCCTCCCCTGTCCCTCCTCCTCTCCCACCCCCCGAGGGCTCGCACACCCAGCGGGCGGGAAGGTGCCGCCCTCGGGGCGGACAAAGGGGCAGTCCGGGCGGGAGGGGGCTGCGACCGGCACGCGCGGCTGCGGGAGGGGCCCGCCGCGTCCCCCGGCCCCCGACCCGACTCTTGCTGGGCGGCCGGCGCAGCCTGGGGGGCGGAGGGAGGCGGGCGGTGGGAGGGGGGGCTGCGACCGCGGGGGGCGTGTGTGCGGGAGGGGGTCGCGGACAGGTCAGGCGGCCTGGGACCCAACCGACCCGGGTAATAGTTGAATCTCCTGTTCTGCTGGTCTCCCACTCCAGGTCTTGACTGGACTTGAAAGCTCTTTTTAAAAATTTATATTCTTGTTTCTCTGTCAGCGGGAATATATCAGAATCACCCAAAGGGCTAGTTAAAACGCAGATTGCTGGGCCCCATCCCCAGAGTTTCTGCTTAAGTAAGTCTAGGGGTGGGAACTGATAATTTGCATTTCTAACTAGTTCCCACGTGATGCTGAAGCTGCGGATCCCGGTACCACGCTAGAGAGTCACTGCAACTCCTGCCTGCCTCCCCACTCCCTTACTGTAGAAGTGGGGAGGTCTCCCACAAAGACCCTAAGTGCACTGCTTGTGCTCTCATTCCCAAGGTAGTTTCAAATCTTTTGAAGGTAAGCTCTATATCGAGTATGGACTAGATTTTATGAAGCTCTAAATTCGAAACTCACCAAATGCTGGAGTATAACCCCAGCGCCAGTGGTGCTTGAGAAAGTGAGTGGATCCGAGGAAGCCACCGCTCAGCTGGCCATTTCCCCTCTTTCAGAGCGGGAGCCAGGGAGATGGGTCTCAACGCTCCAGCACAAATTCAAAAGAAAATCAAGTAATTTTCTTCTGATGTAATGACAATCTCCTGCCTCTCTTCTTTATGGGTTTTCATTTTGTTCAGTCCTTTGTTCTGGATATTTTTATTGTTTATATTTTACTGAGGGACCTCCTTTTTTTTTTTTTTTTTTTTAACCAGGGAAAAGAAGTGGATGACAAGCAGAGATCTGATTGAAACTTTTTTTTAAGTCACATTACATATGAAAAATTCTCTGATGTTTTAAAACATATGTATTTATTTAAAGGGAACACAATATTATCACTTTAAATGCACCCCCTGCCCTCTCAAATTTGATTCCTCCAAAAAATTATTTGAAAATCTAATGTGAAATATATTTTGACATTCAAATCCAGTGAGAGTTAGTTGAGGAAAACTACCCCAAAAGAGACAAGCTAAACTTTTCTTATCCCCAGTGGGCGTTGTTAATCATCTGGTTTGAGCCTTGTAGTTTTCATTGTCAAATACTTGGGTTTGCTCAAAGGAAAGAAAGTTGGAGACTTGCATTCACTGTTTTTCAAGAGGAGATTAAACACAAAATCGATTTAATGGAGCATCTGTAATCTTAAATACAAGAAGTCAAGAGCTGAGGCTATAATAGAAAGGTTAGCTTTCCTCCATTGTTCACACAATCTAACTCATATTTTTGGAACTTAATTATCAATGAAAGTTACTACATCAGTGCAATACAGTATAGGCAAATTACAAGAACCTTTTACTTCTCCCAACTGGGTTTAAATTGCAAATCTTAACACTGAACAGTGTGCTTTTGGCATTGAATATTCAATACAGTGAAATGTGTTTTAAGTGAACCACCCAAGGGCCCAGGAACATTTGCTTAATAATGATACTTTGCAATTCTATAGGGCCTTTCAGGCAAGGATCTCAAGTGGAATGCTCTTTAACTATACCCTGCATGGGAAACCTTGGGAATATTTTAAAGTGCTCACTTAAGGCCTATTGGAAAGCATCTTTAGTATAGATTTCACAGTATGGTTTTAAGAAATGAGGTACTGTAGAATTTTCAATCTCAGGGGTATCATATTCATGGGGGTTTGATGGGTATTGAATATTTATTAGTTATTTCATGTGAAGCTTAAAATGTATATTTCCCCCAATTTTATATTTTGAAATTTTTCAAACCTACAGAAAAGTTGAAATAATAGTAAATGAAACATTTAACTTTAGTGAACACCCATATTCATCTAAGCTAACATCGTTTAACATTTTTGGGGCAACTGCTTACATGTTCTCTCTCTCTCTCTCTCTTTCTTTAGGTAGGTAGATAGATATTGACGTACTATATCGGAATAGATACGTAGATATAGGATATAATTATTTGTTTGCTTGTTTGTTATTTCATGTACATGCATATACTTCTGTCCCCCACCCGTTTAAATTATGAACATCATTGTACTTCACTTCTAGATGCTTCAGCACACTTTTGGTAAAAGAGCGTTCTACTTAACTATAATGCCAATGTAAAGAATATATTCTTATTGTTGCTTTTTAAAAAGCATTCCAATGACTTTATTTTTGAATTCAGAATAAGTGTTATCAGTATTGTCTATGAACTTAGGAAATGAGTTTTATACCAATGCTGGTACAAACAATCCTAAAATGCTATTTATTCTATTACCTAGGTATCTTGGGAACTTAAGAACCTGAGATTCTGATTAAGGATTTGATGTAGAAACAATATATACTAAGCGTTTTGAAATCAGATTTCAAAAACAATTTTAAAAAAACAAAAAGCATTTCGACACGCTTGTGGAACACAAAAGGAACATTTATATTCCAATCCAAGCTTGTCCCCCCCCCAAAAAAATTAATCTGCTTTTACCTTAATTAATGTTTGATCTAAATTATCAGAATAATTGTCTTAATTATCCACTTCATTTTGCTAGCTAGTGTAGACTTGACCAAAGTGAAAAGAGCATTGGCAGTTATGTACTTTGAGAAGTGTATATAGACCATTTACATAATTTAGTCAAAATGGCCAATTAATTGGTATAATTATGAATGTCTAGACCTTGCTTTAATGGGTATGCAGAAGAAGTAAAACCTCTCCTCTTTCCAATGGTTGCCTCTAGCTTTAAAGATCCATATTTTTCCTGTATTGAATATTTTTACATTCCTAATTTAAAATATTCTCATATTTTTATAATATAGCCATGTTAATTAAAATTAATTATCCAAAGACTATCAAGTACATCATCTTGCCTCTTACAAGTCCTTGAGTTATGACATAACTTAATGTGTGATTTATCCCACTTTTGGAAATGTATATAATTATATATTTATGCCTGATGCTTAATATTCACTCATTAGCATTATTCTCTCTTCTATAGAAAGTCAACTTCTAACTGCATGAAATTCCTGGAGCTTAAAACCATTTTACGAATAAATGTCAATGAATTTATGCAGGTTTTTAGGTGCGAAATTCATACAGCTTTATGTAAAAATTAGCAGGAACATTAAATTTTATACATACAATTACCTCCTTGGGTCAGAATCACTGTTACTTTGATTATTTAAATGTAATTTAATGTTTTCTTTTATTCTTATGTAGTTCACATTTTAACATGTCTTTTTACTGTGTTTTAATAAAGTCTTCATCTTCTAAAGCTATTTGTCAAGGCAAAACAAAAGTATTGGTGGTTGTGTTAATCCTATTAAACAAACAACCGCATTATGAATAGTTTTAATCAGAATTTAAGCTTCAGAAATGTAGGACCTAAATTACAATACATGTTTTTTGACAACTACTAATGGTTTATTGTCTCTGCCCCTGGCAAATTTGTTTTTATTGATCAACTGAAAGAAGTTGAGAATAAAAACACTTAGATAATTGATATACTTTTCCATACATTTGGAGAAGCTATAAATATAATAAATATCGGATTATACATTGAAAACCTGGTTTCTATTTCCAGTTTCACTATAATTCTCTATATTAGATTAGGTGACACATCACTTAAACTCTGGAGCCTCAGTTTGTTCATTTATAAAATAAGGATATTATTTGCCCTACCAACTCCACAAGATGGCTCTGAGGATCCAATGAGATAAAGTATTTGAATTGTCCTATGAATCAAGCACCTACTTTAGACAAACATAAACAATAGATGACTGATTTCAAGATATTTACAGTCCCAGAGTAGGAGAGCAAAAGTGCAGGAAGTCACCAACACAACATATGGTAAAGAATTGAATATGTGTTTAATGAGGGGTACAAATCCTTACTTTGGGTCAATAGGGAATTGCAAGAAGACAAAACTAGGGGTCTTTGGTGGATTATAAGAAGATACGTGTAACAGATATGGAACATTTTGCAAATAAAAAATTTTACTTTTCAGATTTTTGATGCGTAAATCTAAGATGAGACTAGAGCAACCCTTTTTATTTGACACATGATAAAGCTATAGATGGAGCAATAGCATACAATGTATATCTAGTAAAGTATAGATAGGATTAAAAGGTAATAATAATGAGTTAGGGAAAACTATTGTTGGTGTTTGGCTTGGATTATCAGGTAAAATGGTGTTCTGAGACCTAATCAGCAAATACTGCCTTGTACCAGTATCTTAGATAGATCTATCTATGTTTTTATCTATCTATATTTATATATATAGATATAAAATATAGTTAAGTAAAATATATATATATATAATATATATATTATATATATATATATATTATATATATATATATATATATATATAATATATATATAAAGACAGCTGGTTTAAAAAGAAAATTTTATTGAAGTAAATGGGGCTCCAGGACTGTCATCCTCTTTTGTTTGTCAGGGATGAGGTCCTGCCCACTTTGGGGCACTGTCTCTACATCTGTCATTCCATTCACCAGTAAGTCTCAAAGTCAGGACACTACAGCTGTCCTATTCTTTTCAATCTTTTCTGGGATAGAAGAGATGAGACAACTGGCTGGCTGGTCAGGGATTCATCGCATATTCAGCAAGTCTGTACAAGCACTATCATGTAATTGTATTGTTCTCCCTTTAATTTGTAAAGCAGAACCTTTCAGTCTAACGGTCACTGGAATGTTTATTTTACTATATGTCCTTATTTAATTACTTTGAGTTATATTTGTTAATAAAACAATGGTGTCAACCTTTTAGCCACCCTTTTAGCCTTTATGTGTTACCCATATACATGTGTGCATTTGCATACCCAAAAGTAGTTAGTGAATGGAAGAGGAAAGGAAAATTCAGTTGGAAGGTTCTGGTTAGGTTTCTTTCCAAATAAGGACTAATCTGTTGACTTCCCAAATAAGACATGTGGACATAAGCAAAGAGTCTTTGTGTTTGGAAGTAGCAAATTTTACCAATACGGTATTCATGGCTTGGATCTGTCACAGAATTTGAATGTAGAGAATCAAATGGTTTTTCTAGGGGTGCCTGGGTGGCTCAGTTGGTTAAACATCTGACTCTCGATCTTGGCTCAGGTCATGATATCATGGTTGGTGATTTCAAGCTCCGGGTTGGGCTCTGTACTGACAGCATGGAACCTGCTTGGGATTTTCTCTCTCCCTCTCTCTGCCCCTCCCCCTTCCCCACACACTCTTTTTCTCAAAATAAATAAATGAACATTTTAAGTTTTTCTATTGGTTGGTGACTGGGCTGGTTCTGGTTAAACTCTGCAGCTTTGAGTTGGATAAATTGGTAGAGACAAAGTCAAAGTTCTTTTGGGTTTTCTTTTCACTGGCTGTTAAGTGTGTGTGTGTGTGTGTGTGTTTGAATTAGTCTTTAATCATCCTAATAATCCTAATGGAAAAATACTAATTTTTATTTTTAGCACCAAAAATTTAGATCATTCCACAGGTAGGTTGGGAGCAGTTCTAGTGAAATAGACTTTAAAGTCAACAAAAGAAAACCAAGTTCCTGGGAAAATACTCAACATACAAGTTGTGGAAGAAACGCATAAATTCTGAAGATAGTTTCCATTTGGAAATCCAAATTTACTTTCTAGACCTAAGGGTATTTTGCCAATGACCTAAGGGTATTCGTTGTAGCCTAGCTGCTTACCTTAGGAAACTTAGGAACATAAATAACCAAAAATGTAAGATTTTTACACACTAATACAGACATAGAAGTTTGAGCAGAGTAGCTGGAACTGAAACTAAATAAAATACTAGAAAAGAAAAATGCAAAGACTTTTTTATTAGTTCTTTTTAATTGTTGCGAAAAAAATTAGAAGTTCTTTCGTTATTTGGAAGATTGGTCTATCGGCTATTAGTACTGGACTGTAGATTTTAGCAACATGGGAGTTATTAAACCTAAAAAAAAAAAAAAACAGCTGTGTCTACATCAGAACTTCAGCTTCAGGTAAATCTTGGTTTGCTCATTCCTTTTCTTTCAGTTTAGTTCCTATTCTAAACTGTTAAGAATTCAACAGCAGAGGAAATCAGAAAAATGCCTTAATTACTCCACAATTGTACCCAGACACCCAGGTAGCATTGTATTGAGGCATCTCTAAGGGTACTGTCTGGTAGTTCTTGCTCCATTGCCATGAACTTACATGCATAATCTCGATGCATGGCCATCACATCCTGTGGCTTTTCCCTTGACTCTCAGTTGTTTTTCATCTTGGCTATACTTTCATATTCTCTTGAGAAGGTTTCAGAAATCCTGATGTTTGGGCCCAACTATTAGAAACTGGTTTAGTTGTGCACTGGGATTTTGAAAGCTCCCTGGAAGCATTTTGACAAAGGATTCTAACCTGTAGCTGAGGTAAAGAAGCACTGACTTAAGGATGCACTATGTGGAGGGTGCTCAAGAGCTCACAGTTTGGCAGCTCCTCTCCAGGTCTTTCCTGCAAGGTCTTCAGTACAGGGAGATCATCTCAAATACCTGCAGGGGAGAAGCAGGTAGGGTAAGTTACATAAATTCAAAATGAGAACAAAGTACACAGGATTCAGAGCCCTGTAATTATAGAATGTTTTTTATTTAATCCTGCACTAAATGCCTCCATTTTTGTTGTAACTGATGTCTTATATTTTAGCCCCCCCCCCCATTTTTTTAAGTTTATTTATTTATTTTGAGAGAGAGAGAGAAAGAATGCATGTGCGAGCAGGAGCAGGGGAAGGGCAGAGAGAGAGGGAGAGAGAGAATCCCAAGCAGGCTCCGCACTGTCAGTGTAGAGCCTGATGCATGGCTGAAACTCACAAACCATGAGATCATGACCTAAACTGAAATCAAGAGTCAGAAGCTTAACCAACTGAGTCACCCAGGTGCTCCAGATTTTAACTCTTAAAGGACTTTGCTGTTTCCTTATACCATTTACCTAGAAGTACTTGATAGATTTATTTAAATAATAGTTATTTCTGGGTTCGCTGGGTGGCTCAGTCAGTTTCAGTGCTCCACTCTTGATTTCAGCTCACATCATGATCCCAGGGTCATAGGATGGAGCCCCATTTCAGGCTCTGTGCTGAGTGTGGAGCCTGCTTAAGATTCTCCCTCTGCCCTTCCCCATGCTGGGCCTGTTCTCCTGCTTATGTGTGGGCACCCTCCCTCTGTCTTTCTCTCTCTAAAAATAAAAAATGAATAAAAATTAAAAAAATAGTTATTTCAGTTTCTTTTCCTCAAAACCCTTCCGTGACTCTTGTACAGTAGACTCAACCTAATGTTATTATTAGGGAAAAAAAGACGTGAGTTGATTATTTCTCCACTGATAGTTACAGGAAAGGAATCCTTTCTCAAAGCTTTACCTGTAGAAACTAAGTCTCCTCTTATTTTGATTCTTATTTGATTCTTATAGTGATTCTTATTTTTTGCTCTATCTTTTGTAGTCCCCTTTATAAATTCCTATTATAATTTTCTAGTTAATCTTCTGAGGTTTTGTAGGCAGACAGTCTACTGGTAATCATAATTTGGTGTCTCCTTTAATCATAGTTCATGATCTCTTACCTGCAATTAAGTTTGAAAATGGAAAGTTTGTGAGTTTGGCACTAAAACCTAATTTGAATGGATGTGAAGCTATTTACAGTCTCCATGTTTCCACTTTGTGTTAATATTCATACATTTTTATGTAGAAATATTGCTGATTACAAAGTGCTGCATCAGTTTCTGTTATTATATGATATACAGTAAATTCTAAATTATGAAAACTTCTGAATTCTTGAATATATACAACCCCTGAGTCAGAAATGAAATGTGGACTATATTTATTGCTTTATCTTAATGTGTTTCATTTTTGTCCTATTTATAGTCCTATTTAATGTCTAAATCCCTACTTAATTTTTGATTGAAAATCTAATATAAAATTATAACTACTTTGTGAGTTAATATGGCAGTAAGTTGTTTTTAGTAATGAGGAAGCTACTTTTACTACTTTTAGTGATAATGATGTTGATTCCACCATATTCAGCAGAGGAAACAGCCACTGATTGCAACAAAGCTTTATGTATTGGAGAAAAAAAATTGTGTTAGAAAGAATAAAGTTGACTAGAGTTTGCTTTTCTTTTCTTTTCTTTCTTTTCTTTTTTTTTTTTTTTTTTGAATAGAGTTTGCTTTTTACCCAAACATTTCAATTCCTTATATAGATTCTGAAAAGTAGCATGAAATATTTTGTCTTCACTTCAGCTAACTTCAGGGCACTCAGAAATTATATAACTGTATAGCATGTAGCTATAATGATCATATTATACACATAATCTATTCACTTAGATGTTAACACTGCTGGTGATTATGTTAAATTGCAGTTACACTCATGGTTTTTTTTCTTTCTTTTTTTTTTTTAGTGAATGAAGACAATAAGTCTAATCCCATTATAAAAAGCTAACTCAATGTAAGTAGTCTCCGAAGAAAACGTGATTTAAGGATTTCTAGTTAAATATTGAAAATGTGGGTACTTTCCTGTCCTCTCTCCAGAAACCTATCAAAATCAAAATCTTTCATCATGAAAGAGCAAAAGAACCAGAAAGCAAACCAAGAGATAAATAATCATGGAGTCCAGAAAACAACTCAACCAAAGAGAAGAAGTGAAGGAAAGAGTGACCAATAGATATTAGGTTTGGAGAGAGCAACTAATCCAGGTTGAATCAGGAAGCTGTGGGAGGGAGGGCTTTAAAAAAATGTAAAAGGAATGGATTTTTTGATTTGCATAAACCTCTAAAAAAAATTAATAAGCAGGGTGTCTGGGTGGCTTAGTCAGTTAAGCATCCAACTCCTGTTTTCGGGTCAGGTCATGATCTCACAGTTCATGAGTTTGGGCTCTGCTTCAAGCTCCTCACTGACAGTGCAGAGCCTGCTTGGGATTCTCTCTCTTTCTCTGCCCTTCCCCTGCTCATGCACACACACTCTCTCTCTCAAAATAAATAAACTTTTTAAAAAATTAATGAGCATTTGGCAAATCTGTTACAGCTTCTGGAGAAAAAAATATCCATAAGTAAGTACATAGAAAACTAAACCAATGTGAAATCAGTGAACTCTAGGAAAAACTCTAGGAAAGCAAGAACTCTAAGAACTCTTAAGAACTCTAGGAAAAACAAAAAGGTTAATGAAAGAGGAAATAATTGGAATATACCATTTTGCTCAATAGTAAACAATATTTATATAGTCATAATATAGTAAATGCCAATTATTAATCCAAATAAAAATTTTGATATAACCATATTGGTTGGATGGGGGAGACAAATGTGTATTTTTTTTTAAGGGAGGTAAGGTGGTATAAGAGAGTCAATCATCATACATATCATCCATAATAAAATCATTGGGTAATATTAAAAAAGTATATATTTACAATTTGAAAATATGTGTTTAATGTTTAAAAGTGGTTGCTTTGGCCTATAGGATTTGGAGGGGGGGATGGTGGAGAGAAGTGGGAATGGGAAGAGGGGAGCATTTTTAATAGTATTTGATTTTTATACCATGTGTACATTTTACATAGAAAAAATTAAAATTGAAGAAATATCTTAAAAAAGGAAACGTGGGGCATCTGGGTGCCTTAGTTAAGCGCCTGACTTTGGCTAAGGTCACGATCTCGCGGTTTGTGAGTTCAAGCCCGGCGTCCAGCTCTGTGCTGACCGCTCAGAGCCTGGAGCCTGCTTCAGATTCTGTGTCTCCCTCTGTCTCTGCACCTCACCTGCTTGCACACACACACACACACACACACACACACACACACACTCTCTCTCTCTCTCTTTCTCAAAAAATAAAAAATAAACATTAAAAAAATTTTTTAAATAAAAAAAAACATGATTTGAAGAAACACCCTCAAACTATTCCTTTACTTCTAAAGTGGTTAACATGTAGATATGTGATTTCTTTTAAGGCTTCTCAAATCAATACTATTTTTTTCAGGTTGTTACTTGGGGGAAATGCTAAAGCTAAAGTTCCCAGAGGCTCAGTTCTATGGGCTCCAAATTCCAGTCAAACTATTAAAAACAAAACCAAGTTGTAACAGTGAAGGAAATAATTCACATGTTTTGTTATTTATTCCATCTCCTTGATTTCATAGTGGCAAAGTGCAATGGAGTCAGCATTCCTGGGTTTAAAAAAGCTCTATCACTTACTCATTCTGTAATCTTGGGCCAGTGGCTTAACTTCACTAAATATTGGTTTCTTCTGTCAAATCGGATGATAAGTGTTTCTATCTCATAGGATAGTTGAGAACTCAATAAAAATGCGATTATATTACTTAGCAAAATGTTTGGAATGTCACAGGCTTTATTAAATGCTAAGGTATTATTCTTCCTTTCCTTTCCCTTCTTCCTGGAAGATAGGATATTCTCCAACAACTCCATTAATATGCGTTGTCTTCACCACTGGATAACTAGATGCTTTTTAACTTGCCTATTAGATAGTTATCTCATTATCTCTAACTACATCTATTTTTATAAACCAATGAATTATGGGCCATTATATGCTGTACAAGTGAACTAATTTCTTACTAAGTGTCAATTACGTATTATGCAAGAACAGGTAACTAGTTTCTGATGTTCTGAGGGAGTACATTTAATACTAATTATAATTATATAGAATTTTCATTTGCCAAGTTTAAATTGCTATATATAAAATCTGATAAACCTTTAATGAATTATGAGTAATTTGTTATCTCCATTTGGCAGATGAGAAAACTGAGGTTTGAAAAGGGTTGTTATAGGCTATATAGTTTATGTTTTTAACAAGGATTTCATTCTGTTGTACTATAATACATGATATGCCTCAGTTCATTTTAACTTTATCATTTTAGTACAATCATAAGTGCTGCTTAAAAGGTAATAAAATGTTACAAAATTTGAAAATGTAGTCAATGATAACTTTGTGCCACAAATTGGATGGCATTTTTTAAATTATTATTTTAGAGAGAGAGAGATAGTTCAAGCAGGGGAGAGGGCCCTAAGGGAGAAAGAGAGAGAGAGTATCCTAAGCAGGCTCCGTGCTCAGTGGGGGAACTGTAGCCTAGGGCTCAATCCCACAACCCTGGGACCATGACCACATCCGAAATCAAGACTCGGACTCTCAACTGACTGAGCCACTCAGGTGCCCCTGGGAGGCATTTTCTGAATCCTAAGTAGCTATATGTTACCCTTGGTTGCCATGTTCAGTAAGACTTTTCTCCATTGATTGCTTTGATTGGTTTATTTTTGCATTTATTCATGAAATAGATACAGAATGCTCACAGTGCAGTAGGCACACTGCTTGGTGCTAGGCATCAAAAGATGAAAAGGTATGGTCCTTATCCTCAAGCAGTCCAGTGGGGAGATCTATCCTTACGTATTTTTAACACACTATTAAACACAGTATGTCCTTGCATTAAGGACATAATGCAAAAGTGAACAAGGTTCTTAAAAGAAAAAGCATCTACGTTATCCAGAGAAAGTCAGGACTGGTGTAGGCTAGTCCTAGACAATCCAGGAACAAAGGACCTCTTGTCTGGAACTGGCTCTCCTCTCTCTGAGAGGTGACCCCAGGCAGATTGCATTGGCTTTACCTTTTTAAAAATCTTTCTCACTGAAAAGGCAATGACATTTCCCCATCCTTTTTGTCAGTAGTCCTCTTGAGGCCCCTCACTGTCTATAGACTCCTCTACCACATAGGACAATATTCTAATCTCAATCTTAACCTTTTTAAAAAGTGTTTATTTATTTTGAGAGAAATATAGAGAGCAAGCAGGGAAAGGGCAGAGAGAGAGGGAGACAGAGAATCCCAAGCAGGCTCTGCACTGAGAGCCCAGAGCTGGACATGGGGCTCGAGCCCATGAACTGTGAAATCATGACCTGAGCTGAAACCAAGATCGGAAGCTTAACTGACTGAGCCACCCAGGTGCCCCTGAAACTTAATCTTAATGAATGGGACCCAAAGCTATTGGCTTTGGATACCAATTTTCAAGTGAATAGTAGACTGGGATTGATTTTCTGAGTTCCACATCATGGAGGCACTTGCAAAACATGATTATAAATTCTATGCTCTATGTAGTATAAATTCTATACTACACTACCTCTGACCCCATATTGTCAGTATCTTTATAAACAGGAAGAATATGGGATCTCCATAATGATCCCATAATGACTCTTCATTAGTTTATGTTGCCCTGTCTGTTCATTTTCCTTGTGAATTCCTGACACTGGAATGCCACAGAGACATGTAGTATAGTGTGACCATAATGGCTGACACATCCCTAAAAATTTGAAGGTGGAATGTGCTGGCTCAGAGTACAGTGATTTGAATGTTGGCTCTTGTTCATGGTCGCCTTGGGCAAGTTACTTAACTCTCTAATGCTTTGTTTCCTCACCTGTAAAAGGAAAGTACAGTAGTATCAAATGCATGCAGTTATAAGCAATAAACCATCATAAGTAACTAAAACAGACTGGCTTTACTGTTTGCTCTGTATATGCTAGGTATTAATGTTTAAAGAGAATACAGTATGCGGGTTTCCAGCATGTTTCTGCATCTTCCCTCTGGTGTGGTCTCTCAGACGATCATGCTGTTTCTTCAGCATGTCTCACTTTGGTATTTAGCTCACTTTCAGAGTCTGGATTGCAGATGGTAGTTTTCTTACCATCCCTCTATTCCTGAAATTGCAGCTACTGCGAGAGTTTTATTGGTAAGTCCAGGGCATATGTTAATTGGGACACTGGAAACTGGTTGAATTTCACTAGCCTGGTGGTTTCTTCCCAAATGTCCTTTTATGTTTTTATTTCAACTTATACCCACAAATATATGGTAGCACCAAACAAATATTTATATAGAGCCTCAAAAACTGGGAATAGGTTAGGTGCAGTTGGCTGGCTCAGTTGTCTCAGAGCATGCCACTCTTGACCTTGGGTTTGTAAGTTCAAGCCCCATATTAGGTGTAGAGATTACTTAAAAATCAAATCTAAAAAAAGACACAAAGAATTAAAAACAGGTTAGTAACATCCTTCCCCAAAGTGTACATTGACATGTCATTTTTATATAGAATGGAACATCTGATAATTAAGAGTGTGGAAAATATTATTTTCTCTCGATTGTATAAACAGAGTAATAGATTGTTGTGACTCTAAAAGTACACAACTAATTTTTTGCAAGAACGTAGAATATGGAATATTTTTATTGAATCATAATATATATTTTAATCATGACTCCATAAGAATCCCAATATTTTAACTCTGAAATATCAGTTAAAAATGATCCAACATTCATTTACTTATATTTGATAATAGATATTTAAATTGCTTTAAGAACTTTTTTCTTAAACTTAATTTTTTATTAATTATATAATTTTATTAAAGCCTTAATTGGCAAACAGAATTTTCTAAATGTCTGCTTAGTGTCTTTTTTTTCTGGTTTTATTGAGAAATAGTTGACACACATCACTGTATAAGTTTAAGATGTACAGCATGATGGTCTGATTTACATATACTGTGATATGATTACCACAATAATTTTAGTTAACATCCATCAGCTCATATACATACAGCAAAAAAAAAATGTTCTCCTTGTGATGAGAAAGAACCCTTAGGATCTACTACTATCATAACAACTTTCCTATATATCATATAGCAGTGTTAATCATAGTCTTGATATTGTATATTATATCTGAGGTACTTATTATTCTCGCAGCTGTGAGTTCATTCCTTTTTGACACCTGCCTCTATTTCCCCTTTCATCCTCCCTCCCACATTTGGTAACCACAAATCTGATATCTTTCTCTAGGAATGTAGTGTTTTTTTGTTTTAGTGTGTTTTTTGTTTGTTTGTTTAGATTCCATATGTAAGTGAGATCATACAGTATTTGTCTTTCTCTGTGTTATTTCACTTAGTATATACCTTCAAGATTTATCCATGTTAGTGCAAAATGTAGGATTTTCTTGCCTTTATTTTTTTTAGTGGCTGGATAATATTCCCGTGTGTGTGTGTATGTGTGTGTGTGTGTGTGTCCATTCATCCATTGATGGACACTTAGGTTATTTCCATATCTTGGCTATTGTTAATTAATGCCACTATGAACATGGGGGTGAGCTATCTTTTCAAGTTAGTGTTTTTATTTCCTTTGGATATATTCCTAGAAGTGGAATTGCTGGATCGTATGGTAGTTCTATTTTTAATTTTTTGAGGATCCTCCCTACTGTTTTCCACAGTGGCTGCACGAATTTATATTTCCACCAACAACACACAAGCGTTCCCTTTTCTCCACGTCTATACCAGCATTTGCTTTCTCTTGTCTTTTTGATGATGGCTACTCTACCAGGCATGAGGTGATATCTCATTGTGGTTTTAAACTTTAGGAATTTTTTAAAACAGATTTTGTCATAAGACAACTCTCAAAGGAAAAATATTTGGTGGAAATTTGAAATATTTTCTGCCCTTATGAGTAAATCTGGAATCAACGTGAGGGTCCAAAGTAGGTATACAAGTATGAGTCAAAGATGGTGTTTGCAGCATTACTAAGAGACTAGAATTAATCTTATGTCATAGAATTTTGTGTGTGTGTTTCCCCTATTCCTTTGAAAGTTCTTTGAGAGCAATGACTGTACTTTAGGCCTCTTTATTTTCTTCCCAGCTTACATTATCTTGCTTTGAACGTAGAAAATACTAAATGAACACTCAAAAAAGGACGCCTGGGTGGCTCAGTGGGTTAAGCGTCCAACTTCAGCTCAGGTCATGATCTCACGGTTCCCAGATTCAAGCTGTATGCTGAAAACTCAGAGCTTGGAGCCTGCTTCAGATTCTGTGTCTCCCTCTCTTTGTGCCCCTCCCCTGCTCATGCTCTGTCTCTCTCTCTCTCTCTAAACATAAAATTTAAAATGAATACTCAAATGAGTTAAATGAACATTAAACATTTGAACTTGAGATCTGAAATTTTTACAATAAACTCTAACTTAATTTTTTATCAGTCTAATTCTTACCCATATTGTTTTTAACTTCTGTCACTCTAGTTAGGTTGTTAGATCAGGCTTTGAGTTAATTTGCAAAATTAGGGTTTATCATGTCACTTTAGAAAAAGACTAATAAAACACTTGGATTGTGGAAAAGACATGCTCAAGAAAATATTTTGATGAAGAGCTTTTTTCTTTAAATAATCACTGTAAAATAATGGTTTGGATGCACATATGGAATCATTTGTGTAAGGTAAACTGCTTCTAATTCTTTTGTGTTTTTTTGAACACTAAATATTGGACATAAAATAGAAATAAATTATAAAATTCAAAACACATAGTGTCTTTGGTTCTTTTAAAATCATGATTTCTTTCTTTCTTTCTTTCTTTCTTTCTTTCTTTCGGTCTACTGTAGCACTTGAAAAATCATATACACTTTAATCCCAGGAATAGTAGTATTGCCAAAGCAAAACATCTTCTATTTACATATAAATATCCTCATTCAGCATGACTGAATACCTTTCTCATTTATAATGATGTGGCAACAACTACAACAATCAAATTCCAAGACATAGATACTAGATTAAAGTGACTGAGCATATCCCAGGATCAAAAAACAATCTTTCAAAAATTCAGCTTGGTCCCAATGTATAATCCTTCTTAAAGCTATTTTGAATTACGGCCAGATTCCTGGCTATGATTTTGCAATCTCAACCAAATAATTCATAAGACCTTTGGAGGAGAATATTGGAACTTCCTGTCTCATCCAGTGACACAGAGGGAGTGTTGATCTATTTTCACTATACCATCTATCTTTTGCTGAGAGACCAATGGTTTGAATTTATAAAGTGACCTATAGAAGTCAATGAACATTGTGGTTTCACATTAACCACAATATTGTCATTTCAGATGGAATGCACAAGTTCATCACAGTCTATTTTAACTCTTTTATGTCCTCACAGCTGCAGGAAGCCAGCTTATGTGGGCAGTTAAATGGCTATTGACTTTGACTAACATACTTTTTGTCATACTCTGATCATGGAAGCTGAAATATCTTGAAAAAACAAATCAGGACATTTAAAAAACTGAGCACAATTTATTCTGCAATTGTTCATTTTTAAATTTAAAATAATAAATTTATTAACTTATTATTTAATCTGACTAAATATCACTTAAATGTCAATCTCACTATCAGTTTAGCACAATAAGTCATTTTCCTCCTCTCAAATGTATTCTTATATCTTCCATTTTTGTCCCTTTATCTCCCCATTGATGAAGAAGCATGAGTCCACAAACTTGTTAAAGATCTAAAAGCATCTCAAATCATATGACCAAGAGGAAATAATGGTAGAGCTGATTTTCATGAAGTTTACAATACTTCCGCTAATGCAGTCAGTGAATTATTTATTTTTAGAAAGGATTCTGTAAATCTTTGACTTCTACATGTGATGATTTCTGTAGAAGGAAAGATAAATCACATGATTGGGGTATAGAATTTCCCGACTGGGAAAGGAACTATTTTGCATGTTTGAATCAAGTTCATTTCTGCAGAGTATTAGAAAAATTAATAAATCGAATTAAGCAATTTATCAAGATTGTTCACTTAATATTAATACTTATAATTATTTGTTTTGTATTAATATTCAATCACTATTATATTTTAAGAATCTAAAATATATGAGTTTAATTACCGGTTAAGAATCTACCATCTGATCCAGTAGTATAGTTAATAAGAAGGTCCTTGGATACAGGTCTAACCTAGGCATCCTTAACTTCACCAAACAAAATGACCATGGAAATGGTTTTGCTTAAGCGAGGATCTTTGGGGGAGTGCAGGTAGAATTAGTGCCAACAAGTTTACCAAAGAACTGAAGATGGAGGCCTCAGGGTTTCAGGTAACCCAATTCCATTGCCCTGATGTTGTTGAGGAATGCTCGTGAAGAGCATGGCTGCTGCAGAATTAAGGTCAGCATATGCCATCTCTCACTGAACAGTATGCTGGGGTATAAGCAGAGGCTGTGGCCCTATCCCACCAGCTCTAGCTTGAGCTAAGAGCTGCCTCAGCCTTGCCTTTACAAGTTTCCAGCAACCATTTTAGGCTAACTTGTTCCCCATACCAAATGCCTATCTGGGACCCTTATAAAGCCTATGAGCTGAATGGCAAAGCATCACCATTGGTTAAGTTTTGCCATCTCTGATTCCCTTACCCTGGAGCTGGACAGAAGGCAGGAATGGAATTCCTCTTAAGTGGAATTGCGGGTGCATGAAAATGAGGAGCCCATGAAGTAGAGCATGCAGCCATTTATAAAGTTCTCTTTTTGAGTTGTTTGATATGGGGTAAAGGGCAAGGGTAGAATATGGACAAGGTAAATACGCATGGAAGAGGGTGGTTGAAACCATCAGATCATTGGTAACTCATGTTATCTTGCAGTAGATCACACCAACAACCCAAGTCCTGACCTATGTTCTTCTCATATTGGAATGTCTCACTTCCTCTCTTGCTTAGTGGAATCCTATGTATATTTTAAGGCCCTGCTTATTGACACCCTCCTCAAATTGCCTCTTCCTTCTGTCATCCTCTTCTTCCATTGTCTGGGGGTTGCCAGCCCTATTGTCTGGGTTCTTATTATGGTACGTAGAGTTAGTTCATGGTTACTTTCTTTTCTGAATTAAGATATCCTCGCAGGGATGTCTGGGTGGCTCAGTCAGTTAAGTGGCTGACTCTTGATTTCAGCTCAGGTCATGATCTCACAAGTTTGTGAGTTTGAGCCCCACATTGGGCTCTGCGGTGACAGCATGGAGCATGCTTCAGAGTGTCTGTCTCTCTCTCTCTGCCCCTCCCCTGCTCACACTCTTTCTCTCTCAAAAATAAATGTTAAAAATTTTTGAAAAAAAAATCCTTGTGGAAGAGACCTTATCTTTACAATCTTAGTACATAGCACAGTGAGTGACAATCTACACATGACAAATGTTCTTATAGTGAATTGGTAACTCAAGGTAGCTGTTTAAATGACTTGGAAGAACACAGAAAGGTCTGAATTACAGTAGGTTTTTAGCTAAACAGTTGAATATAAATATGAACTACATAGGCTCTGTTTGTTTAATTTCCCAGGGGAAAGAATTGGCCAATGTCAAAGTCATCAGATTCTGTTGTCAATTCTTAAAGAACCCACTGAATATCAACAGTCATTCAATTAAAAATCTTTCTACCAAGGAAACTGACTCCCTGGGATTTAGAAGCTGTCAGAGAGAGGTCAGAGGAAATCATATTTACAAGAGATTGCAAAATAAAGGAAAACAAATCAGGCATTTCTTCAGAAAAGAGATCTCTTAAAGGACAGCCAAAAAAAAAAAAAAAAAAAAAAGGAAACAAAGAAAGGAAAAAAGAAAAGAAAAAGAAAAAGGAAGTTTTCTACTCCTACTCTTTTTACTCTGTACCAGAAATTTCTTAATCAACTCTTTTTAAGAAAATATAATAAGTTTATTGAGATATAACTCACATACCATAATATTCACCTATTTAAAGTATACAATTCAGTGGATTTTAGTACATTCATAGGGGTTGTAACAACCATTACCATAACAGATTTTAGAACATTTTTATTACCTCCAAAAGAAACCCCATATCCTTTATCTATCATCTTGCAAATGTCCTTCCCCCCTCCCCTAGGCCAAGTTAGTCACTAATCTACTTTCTGTCTCCGTAGATCTCCCTTTTCTGGACATCTCATATTAGTGGAATGATATAACATGTAGCCTTTGTGACTGACTTTTTTGACTTAGCATAATGTTTTCAAGGTTTCCCCATGCTGTAGCTTGTACCAGTGCTTCATCCTTTTTTTTATGAATGAATAATATTCCATTGAATGGATATATGATATTTTATTTATCTATATCTTAGTTGATGGATACTTGAGTTGTTTCTACCTTTTGGCCATTGTGAATAATGTTCCTCTGACCATTTGGGTACAACTTTAGGTGAGGACATATGTTTTCATTTCTTTTGGGTGTATCCCTAGGCCTTTTTTCTCCACAGGCTCAGCAGGCAAATAGCTTTCACATATATAGGCCAAGGCCCTTCAGTAAGTTCTAAGGGTTATCTCCCTGAGCGCTTGACCTCAAACCTGACAAGTAAAGCCAAAATTCTACTCAGCCTTCAAGGTCAACTTTATTTATTTATGCATTCATTTTATGCATAAATATTTGTTCAGTCCAACTATGTGCCGAGCACTGTACTGTGTGCTGGGAATGCAACAGGAAAAACAACAACAACAAATAGCTATCGGAAGAACTTCTTTATATTTTGGACTAATAAAATTCCGAGAACTTGTTGAAATAAGTGGTTGAAGTAGGATTAGAAAATCTAGGTTCACATCTTATGTCCTTAGTCTGTCAATCTCTTGTTGTGTAACATTGGGTAAGTGATAGAATTTTTCAAATGTTTCCTAATCTGTGAAACATATATTTTCTACCTTATGATGCTGTGACTATTCAGTTTACTAATATACATGAAAACATTTTGTAATGTACAACAGGTTAGTAGTTCTTATTCTTTAAAAAAAAATTTTAATATTTATTTATTTTTGAGAGAGAGAGGCAGGCAGAGCTCGAGCAGCAGAGGGGTGGATAGAGAGGGAGACACAGATTCTGAAGCAGGCTCCAGGCTCTGAGCTGTCAGCACGGAACCTGACATGGGACTCGAACCCACGAACTGTGAGATCATGACCTGAGCTGAAGTCGGATGCTCAACTGACTGAGCCACCCAGGCACCCTAGTTATTGCTCTTTTTACTATTCTAGACCCTCTGAGACAGGACAGGGTTGCAGTTAAGAGGGCTAGACTCTCTTGGCTGGATCATAGCTCTGCAACTTATTCATAAGGTTGTTGTGAAAATAAAAGGAGTTAGTGCATGTAAAATTTAGAATAGTACCTTGCACATAATAGGTACTCGATAAATATTAGTTGTTATTATTTATGAGATAGTCTTATATGGTAGAATATTTCTCTTTCAAGTTTCTAGGATTTTTTAACACAAAAACCCCTCTCTGTTTAAAAAATTTACAGTAGGGGTGCCTGGGTCCAACTTTGGCTCAGGTCATGATCTCATGGTTTGTGGGTTCAAACCTCACATCCGGCTCTGCACTGACAGTGTGGAGCCTGCTGGGGATTCTCTCTCTTTCCCTCTCTCTCTGCCCCTCCCCACTCACACTTTTTTTCTCTCTCAAAAATATATAAACTTTGAAAATTAAAAAAACTAAAAAAATTACAGTACTTTCCCTCTCTCTACTAACTAGAAACAGATATCATAAGTAAATATAAACATTTCTAGTAGATGAGCAGGCTCAAAGACTTCCCATGTCACAAAATCAAAGCTGTCCTTCATTGCAGAGCTGGCAATAAATGAGTGAGGATGAAAATTACCTCAATAAGTGCATGAATATCAGATTTGAGATATAAAATATGCTTTATATCTTCTCAAGCTACTTTCTGGATAAACGTGGAGGTCATTGTAAAAATCCCAGGACTGAATATTTAACTCTGACACTTATCAAATATTAACAATGTTCAGGTAAGACCCAAATATCTTCAATATGTGAAAAGCCAATGGCATTTTATTTCCTTTGTTTCTTAGATACCTTGAATACACTATGTATTTAATCACTCAAGATGACCAGAATTTATATATTAATATTACTAAAACTTATAAGCATTCATGGATGGTTAACTTAATTAGTTAACATTAATCATGATTGGATACCACTGTGGATGTATGAACTTTGCCTCATTTAACAGTTGTGTCCTGAACCCTCTCTCCATTACCTATGTCTTCACAAATATACGATATTCGTTATAATGAGAAAACTCTGCATCTTCAAGGAAAATGTTATTAAAGATAATCCAATAGAACAAACAGATGCTAAGTACATGACTTAAAGAACGTAGAGGTTTATATTTCTTTCTTACAACAAGAACAGTTGAGGGCAATTTGGCTACGTGAGATCATTTAAAGACCCAGGTGCCTTCCTTCAGCTTGCATAAACATCCCCTAGAGCATCATTGCCATCTGTTTGGTCAAAGTGGGATTGCCCTCTATCCAGTTTCCTGCAAATGGAAAGAGAAAAGAAGACTCGAGAAAACATGGCCAGTGTCCTAAGGCTCAGATGGAGTAGTGGCATTTGTTATTTCTCATCACACAATGTGGTTATACCTAACCACAAGGGATGCTGGGAAATGTGGTCTAGCTCAGTAGTCATGTGCCCAGAAAAAGAAGGAAAATAGGTTTTGGTAGACCACTAGTGGTTTCTACTAAATATATCATTTTGTTGATTTGCAGAATTATATCTCCAAGATAAATAACTTGTTATTTCAATAAACTTTTTATTTCACTGATTCATAGCAATTTAAATCTGCTTTCATATTCCACTGGACTGCTATTTTATCATGCTACATGCAGTGCAAAACTTTTGCTTGGGAGGAAAGCATTCTCCAATTTGGGCCGAATTTCCTCAAACACAGTCAGATAGTCCAGCAATCTTATGAATGATACGTTTCCCTCAGGGGCCAAAGACAAATACTTTCTATTTGGGGATATCAAAGAAGTTAGAATAAATGTAAAAGCACTTTGGAAAGTGTAAACCTTGCATAGATTGTTATTATTGTAGTATTATTATCATGTTAAGTGTTAGTGGTCTCTTCTTTATGGGTTATTATGTGTATTGGCTCAGTAAGGAGTTGAACTCCACAGAGACACTTTGTTCTTTACCTTTGCAGTTCACTTTACTACTCTGTCCTTCAGAGTTCTGCACACTCTGCAAGGAGACCAAAATGTGATGATAAATAGAGCAGACTTGGTCACAGAAATGAATAATATAGTGAAACCCTATTTTCATGATCATAATCTACATATTTTTGCAATTTGACCTTCTTGTTCTGAACTCGTAAAATTTCCTGTATTGTTAATATACTACTTTCCCACAAATTAAGTTTATTTCTTATAATTTGCTCTTACCTTTCTACAAAAAGCTTCATTAAAATTTACCTTTCTTTACTGTTATACTGGCTTTTCTATCTAAGATTCCCATAATTGTTTAGAAGGTCCTTTGAAGAAGTAACCCTTAATTTTCCTACAATAATTCCATAGACTGGTCTCCCAACAAAAGGAGCTTATTTGTCCTGTGGGCTGTGTGTCTTTTCTGCAGGTAAGAAGAAACCTGTAAACATCTCGCCTCTTAGGAAAAGAAAAAAATAACTCATTTTTTTAAAATAACCAATTTATTTTTTCCTGTAATATGCCCTGTTATCATTGTTGAATGGTATGATTGTTGTCAAACAGTAATGACTTCTTATAATCACCTATGATTTGCATTTCTGTACTCTTTATGTGGAATTTTCTCCAAAAACAAATGGGAAAGGAGCTTTACAGCAATCACCATTCCTTAAGAGTGCCCAAGAATATGATAGCATTAGATGAGTGAATTATTTACTTTTTATTAATTAGGTAATCCCTGCATATTAGAAGCCATGAAGCCTGAAGAAACCCTTGCCTTCAAAAAGCTCACATTCTAATCTTGGAAAAACTGGACCACACTGAACAGAAAAAGTTAGTTTTGTCCCTCATGGAAAAACAGATTGCTTTTAGAAAGTATCTATTCTGACTCACCAAAACATGAGTTTAGATCTTACTTGGGTTAATTTTATACACCGTTCCTATTGTTTTAAGAATGTTTGTCCTCTACAAATGTCTCTTCTTTCAAAAGTAAGCCCATTTGGGGATTATGGTAATCTTTGTTCCTGATTAAAATTTCTCTGTCCTGTTGCTTTGTATTTTACCTTTCACAGTAGCTTAACCCACAGTTCTATGGTTTTGTGATTAACTCTGAATATGGAACCTTAGTGTCGGTTTCATATAAGCCTCATCTGAACATAAAGCACATCTCATTGTTTCATTTAAAATTTCTGCAGTAGCATTGATTTACCTCACTCTAGTTTTGTTCACTAAGCAAAGAATTTTCTTTTGAGTCCCTCCCCCCACCCCTTTCTTTCTTAATTGGTCTGATCTGGTGGGTGATTTTGTGGATTTTTTTTTTTTTTTTTTTTTTGGTTCAAAGCACTGATCTGTGATTCATAAAACTGATTTTCTTTTTTTCCTTACAATTAAAATAAGCAGTGACATTTAGCCATCTACAAACCCTGGCTCTACTGTCCTTAGTGTTAAGATAACTGATTAGTTCCGCAGCCCTGCTGAACACCTCCCAGCATTCACCTATAATGGGCCATAAACTTGAAAGCCTCCTAGGCCTCTTTCCCGGTTTCTGGGTGAGGCTTGCAGGGTGGAGGAGGGGCACCAAACCCGGCAGAGAATGAGTGAGAAACACTGACAGAATCGCAGGGGGAATGGAAAAAAAAGAACTTAAGAGGATTATAACAAGAAAGGAAGCATTTGGAGTCCTGGGAGGTGATGCCAGTCAGGATCTCTGAATGGCTAAGAAAAGAGAAAATTTTCCTGTTCAATGTAGGGCCTTGGGCAGGGAATTTCTTTTTTTCCCACTCATACCTCCTTCCATCTTTCTTCCTGAGAACTGATGATCCTGTATGTCAGGAGAGAAGGGACCAGGCCAACTTCTCCAAAGAAGGAAACTTCTTGAAAAGATGGCTTTGACTTTACATTTTCATTGGGTAGCAAGGGGCAATCAGGAGAGGCATGAGTTTTAGCCAGACAGGCTGATGACGTCTGAAAAAGGCAAGCTAACATGACTCTGAGTGGAATGTAGAAAATTGCTATTCAACTGTGGCCATTCAATTTAGGGCGTTCTAAGAAGGGCTTTTCCACAAAAAGCCTTGAACTTTCTGAAGGAAGGTCAGGCAACATGGATCATTTAAATAAAGATTTTAATCTTGAAGTGTGCTTTGACCTTATTAGATTATAGATCTTTGTTCATGAACATGTAAAAATATTCAGCGCTAGAGAATCCTGTAGTTTTGAATTTTAAAAAATATTAACAGACCTGGTACTAATCACATAATTTTCAATCATGGGCCTATTTCTAGTGCTTATAATCTAGATAACAGATTGTCAAAAATACTCAAAATTCTAATTATGTATAATTGCTGATTGTAGAGGTGAGAACTCTATTCCTTTTTTAAACAACATAAGAAATTTACTTAGAATTGGCTTAAGAACACTTTAATGGAAGCCAATTCATAAATACTTGTGGTATGTTAGTGTCCTACAAAATAATTTTGAGGGACTGAAACAGCAGCCAAGAGGTAACTGTTAAACACAGTCCTTTCAATAACTGTGGCTGAGAGCAGTTCCACTGGTAGCCAACAACTGAAAGACTCTACAGAAAAAAAAAAAAAAATCTTTATTTGGGATCATTATCACCAACAGACACGTATGTCTTTGCATATGACTGTCTTTCCTAGATTTTCCGTTAATTAAGACTATTTTTTACAGTAATATTTTAGGTTAACAGCAAAACTACAAGGAAGGTACAGGGATTTCCTATATAACCCCAGTAGAGGCTCCCCCCACCCCCACCAATGTCGTGTCTGTTACAACTGATGAACCTACATTAACACATTGTAATCACTCAAAGCACATGGTTTACATTATGATTCACCTTTGGTGTTGTACAATCTATGGGTTTGGATAAATGTATAATGACATGTATCCATCATTATGACATCATATGGAGTATTTTCACCGCCCCCAAATCCTTTGTTCTCCACCTATTCATCCCTCCCCTCCCCATTCAATGGCTGGCAGCCACTGAACTGTTTACTGTTTCCATAGTATCGTCTTTTTAAGAATGTCTTATAGTTGGAATCATAAAGTATGTAGCATTTTCAGATTGACGTCTTCCACTTAGTAATATGAATTTAAAGTTCCTCCATGTCTTCATGACTTGATAACTCATTTCTTTTAAGCACCGAATACTAGTCCATTGTCTGGATATACCACTGTTTACTCATTCACTTTCTGAAGGACATCCTGATTGCTTCCAAATTTTGGCAATTATCATTAAAGCTGCCATAAATATTCGTGTGCAGGTTTTTGTGTGGACATAACTTTCAATTCCTTTGGGTAAATACCAAGAAGCACAACTGCTAGATTGTACATTGAGAGTATGGCTTAATAGTATACCAAACTGTCTGCTATTTTGCATCCCCACCAGCAACGTTTGCTATTCCACATGCATTGTTGAACATTCATTCTGTTGTTCCACATGCATTCTCTTGTTCCATATCCTTGCCAGCATTTGGTGTTGTCAGTTTTCTGGATTTGGGCCATTTTAATACAAGTGTAGTGGTATCTCATTGCTGTTTTAATTTGCATTTCCGTGATGACTTATGATGTGGAACATTTTTTCATAAGCTCATTTGCCATCTGTGTATCTTATTTGGTCAGGTGTCTGTTAAGGTCTTTCACCTACTTTTTTTTTTTTTTTTTAACGTTTATTTATTTTTGAGACAGAGAGAGACACAGCATGAACGGGGGAGGGGCAGAGAGAGACGGAGACACAGAATCGGAAGCAAGCTCCAGGCTCTGAGCCATCAGCCCAGAGCCCGACGTGGGGCTCGAACTCACGGACCGCGAGATCGTGACCTGAGCTGAAGTCGGACGTTTAACCGACTGAGCCACTCAGGTGTCCCATTCACCTACTTTTAAAATAGGATTATTTTGGGGCACCTGTGTGGGTTAGTTGGTTAAGCCTCTGACTTCGGTTCAGGTCATGATCTCACAGTTTATGGGTTCAAGCCCCTCACTGGGCTCTGTGCTGACAGCTGGGAGCCTGGGGCCTACTTTGGATTCTGTGTCTCCCTCTTTCTCTGCCCCTCCCTTGCTCATGCTGTCTCTCTCTCAAAAACAAATAAACATTAAAAAAATTTTTTTAAATAGGATTATTTTATTTTCTTATTGTGGAGTTTTAAGAGTTCCATGTAGATTTTGGATTACAGTCCCCCATCAACTGTCTTTTTGCAAATACCCTCTCCCACTCTGCAGCTGCCTTCTCATTCTCTTGACGTTGTCTTCCATGAAGAAGGAGTTTTTGTTTTAATGAAGTCAGTTTATCAATTACTTCTTGCATGGATTGTGCCTTTGGTGTTGTACCTAAAAAGTCATCACCATACCTGAGGTCATCTGGTTTTTCTCCCGTGTCATCTTTCGGGAGTTTGATACTTTTGCATCTGCTTATAGCATAGGAGTTTGTAGTCTTAGGTCTGTGATCAAGTTTGAGGTCATTTTTGTGAGGGGTATAAAGAATGTGTCAAGATTCTTTTTTTTGCATGAGGATATATACATAACCATATGTAACTGAGTACACTGTTGATGTTAGTATTGTGAACAAACTTACCAGTTAGATCAATTAAGAATAAGAAAAATAGGGGCGCTGGCTGGCTTAGTCGCTGGAACATATGACTTTTGATCTTGGGGTTGTGAGTTTAAGCCCCAAGTGGGGTGTAGATATTTCTTTAAAAAAAATAAAATCTTGGGGCGCCTGGGTGGCTCAGTCGGTTAAGCGGCCGACTTTGGCTCAGGTCATGATTTCGCGGTCCGTGAGTTCGAGCCCCGCATCGGGCTCTGTGCTGACAGCTCAGAGCCTGGAGCCTGTTTCAGGTTCTGTGTCTCCCTCTCTCTGACCCTCCCCCGTTCATGCTCTGTCTCTCTCTGTCTCAAAAATAAATAAACGTTAAAAAAAATTAAAAAAAAAAAAATCTTTTTTTTTTTTTTAAAGTTTTATTTATTTACTTTGAGAGAAAGCATGAGAAGGGGAGGGGCAGAGAGAGAGGGAATCCCAAGTAGCACGGAGCCAGACACGGGTCTCAAACTCACAAACTGTGAGATCACGACCTGAGCCGAAGTCAAGAGTCAGTGCCCCTAAAAAAAAAAAATCTTTTAAAAAAATCATAAGAAAAATATACGTTCTTATTTTACCTTTGCTTATTCTTTCTTTGATGCTATCTCTTTCTTTATGTAGATCCCAGTTTGTGACTTGTATTTTTTTCCTTGTCTCTAAAGAACTTCTTTTAATATTTTTTGCAAGGCAGGTCTACTGGTAACAAATTCTTTCCATTTTTGTTTGTCTGAGAAAGTATTGCTCCTTCACTTTTGCAAGATAATTGAAAGGGACAGAGTTCTGGGTTAGTGGTTTTTTTCTATTAACACTTGAAGTATTTCATTCCATTCTCTTCTTGCTTACATGATTTTTTAGAAATCGGATGCAATGCTTATCTTTGTTCCTTTATAGGTAAGGTTCTGGCTTCTTTCAGGACTTTTTATCTTTGGTTTTCTGTGGTTTGAAATGATATGACTAAGTGTGGTTTGGGGGCCATTTATTCCGACATTCCTGGATCTGTGTGGTATGGTGTTTGACTTTAATTTGGGAAATTCTCAGTTGTTACTATCCCAAATGTTTCTTCTGTTCCTTTCTTCTTCTGGCATTCCCATTTCACATATGTTATACGTTTTCCAGTCATGCATGGCCCTTGGATACTCTGTTCTGTTTTCTGTTTGCAGTCTTTTCTTTGTTCTCTTTGCTTCAGTTTTTGAGAATTCCACTACTATATCCTCAAGCTCAGAGATTCATTCCTCAGCCGTGTCTTGTCTGCTAATAAGCCTATCAAGGGCGTTCATTTCGGTTACAGTGTTTTTATCTTTAGCAAGATACTTTCTTTGTTAGGATTTCCCTCTCTAGGCTTACACTGCTGGTTTGTTCTTGCATACTGTCTTCCTTATCCGTTAGAGGCTTTGGCATATTCATCACGGTTGTTTGATAAATCTAGCCAGCATCATCGCCATGTCTGGTTCAGATGCTTGCTCTGTCTCTTTAAAACTGTGTTGTTTTGCCTTTTGGTATGACTTATCATGTTTTTCTTGATAGCCTGACATGATTTACCAGGTAAAAGAGCTGTTATAAATAGGTATTTAGTAATGTGGTGGTGGGGTATTGGAGCAGGGAAGGATTCTCTATTCCTATTATTAAGTCTCAGTCTTCCAGTGAGCCTATGCCTCGGGACTGTGAACTCTACGAGAGTTTCTCAGGTTTTTTTTCTCTCCCCTTAGGTGGAACAGGATAGCTAGAGTGGGCTGGAGCTGGGTATTTCCCCCAGGTCAGTTAGGCTTTGATAATACTCCAGCAGATTAGGCTCTGGTTAACTAGTTCCCCCTGAGCTCAGGCCTTGTTTAGAACGGAGTGCTCTGGTGTGTTTCCGAACTGTTCCTTTCCCCATTCCTCTGCATGAAGGGATTTTTCTCCGGTATTTATGGTGGGAATCTGGTGGAGCTTCCGGAGGTAAGTCTTAGAACACTGTGGGACCTTACTTATGAGTAGGTCCCCCTGATGTTTTTCATTCTCAGGCTTGTCCATGCTGAGCTTCCAGCAATTTGTCAATGACAATTCCGATTTTGCTCCCCCAGCACTGGTTCCCACCTTGATTTCTGCTTATGTGTCTCTGCTCCCAGGAAGGTGGGACTCGTCGTCTGTCCCAGTCTTGGGGGCAGCATTTTGCCCTGGGTCATCCCTTCTCTTATGCATCCAAGAAGAGTTGTTGAATGTTCAGTCTGTTCAGCTTTTTACTTGTTGTTAGGATCAAATGGCAACTTTCACTTGGAAGTTACTCGCAAAACCAGAGCTCTCCTAGAGGTTTTTAGCCTATTAGAGATGTATTTGTAAAACTGCCCACTGGGTGTGAAAGTCCTGTGACTACATTAAGCAGTGATGGGAGTCAAGGAGAACCTATTTCTTCCTTCTGCTTCTGTGTAGTCCCCCGGAAGTCTGGTCAAAAACAAACAAATGAACAAAAAACCTGCCTGAGAAGTCGAGAGGTAGTGCATCAGGTGATTCTGTGTGTCCCCGTGTCTCCCAGGAATGAATACCTCGAGAGGGGATTAACAGGGCAATTTGATGCTAGCATATCAGCTGTGCACAGCTGTGAAGTCTCATACCCTCTAATCATAATGAGAGAAGTTCCCAGCCAAAACTAAGTCTTAAGGTAAAATTTCTTAACAGCATTCAGAGTATATTCTTATGGAGTCCTGGCTCTCGATAAATTTGGTTAGGCTGGTGGCAGACTTTCAGGCAGAGTCCTCGTACTTAACGAATGGGACAGGCTTCGGTGGATGGACACAGAGGAAAGCAGCCTGGCAAAGCTTCTTGAGCAATCATCTAGGAAACCTGTGTTGGCTCATCCTTAGGGGTCTGCAATGTCCTTTTATACTGATTAGCTTAAAGGTAATAGGGTTTGATGGTGTTGGTTCCCATGGGCTCTTGCCTGCAAATTCATCAGTTTGGTTGCAGTAACTGTCAGAAGCAACAGGACATCATCATCACTGAATTGCACTTAATCAGCATCTAGGCTGAAAGTTGCAGCTAAGGTTTGAGATGGAGCAGGGAGCACGTCCTATAGTGAGATCTGGCACCAGACTCTTACATGTCTCCTTTCATCTTGTATGATTTCCTGGCTCACTCGGCTCCAGCCTTGCCACCTTATGTTTCTTAAACTGGCCAGCATTATGCCTGCTGCAGCTATTTTGCACCAGCTGTTTGCATTTCTCCCAGATTTTCCTGTGCATCGCTCACGCCATCCCGTCAATAAGTCTCAACACTAATGCCACCTTTCCAGGGAAGTCTTCTGCACCTAGCATGGCTGTCCTCCTCTCTCTCACCCTCAGTTATGATCAAAATACTGTTTATTTTCTTCATGGCATTTATCACTCTTTGCAGATTATCTCTATTATCTTTTTTTTCCTTGATGGCATTTCCTACTAGGATGTAAGTTCCATGAAAGTTGGACTTGCTACTTACTTAACATTGTATCCCTAGCACCCAAAACTCTAACTGGCACTTAGTAGGAACCTGCTAAATATGTGTTTAATGAGTGAATAAAAAGAATCCCCATCCAGAGTAACCCCCATGAACTCCAGGTCAATGTCCCATCCTTACTTTTCTCAGCTGTCATATTGGATCTTACATGCTTGAGACATTAATTTTACAGACCAATATGAACGTCAATGAGTATAATGTAAAGAATTCAAGATTCCCCTTCACATGGAGGGTGCAGTGGTCACCAGCCCAGCCCCAGGTCCTGCAGACCCCACTCCTGATAAGGAGAGAGAGTCTTGTAGGCTGCTCTGAGATCTGGACCGCTGTGTCTCCAAATTACTTACTTAGGAGTGGTCCCAGGTCACAGTTATGCCCTCCTTCATTGGTTGCAGTTTCCAGGAGTGCTGCTGCTGGTTTTCTAACCTCCCTCCATCTCTGCAGCATGGGATCTAGCACGATCCTTGGTGAGGATCTGGTTCCACATGGACAAAATGCCTAATGATAACCATCTGCCATGCACTGGCTCTCTCTCTTTTCTACTAAGTCCTGCCCACCTCCTCTCAAGTTAATTACTGCTTGGCAGTTCAGAAAGTGCCTGTAGGCTGGGGAAAGCAATGTCTTTACTCAACCCTCATCAGAATTGCTTGCCTTTGGAGAGAAGAAAAACAGTAGATAATGAATAGTTTCAGTACAGCTTGAACTTCTTGCTTTGCTTTTGGAATAAACAGTTCTTGTATTGCATATACTTTATTTTATTTTATTTTTTAAAATTTTTATACATTTATTTATTTTTGATAGACAGTGAGAGACAGAGCACAGTGGGGGAGAGGCAGAGAGAGAAGGAGACACAGAATCTGAAGCGAGGTCCAGGCTCTGAGCTGTCAGCACAGAGCCCAATGCAGGGCTCGAACTCATGAACCTTGAGATCATGACCTGAGCCAAAGTAGGATGCTTAACTGACTGAGCCGCCCAGGTGCCCCTTATTTTATTTTAAAATTTATTTATTTATTTTGAGAGAGACAGTAGGAATCAGGGAGCAGCAGAGAGAGAAGGAGAGAGAGAATCCCAAGAAATATCTGCACTGTCAGCACAGAGCCTGATGTGGGGCTTGAACTCACAAACCATGAGATCATGACCTGAACTGAAATCAAGAGTCAGAAGCTTATTTGACTGAGCCACCTGGGTGCCCTACATATACTTTATTTTAAATGCACTGAATACATGCAGCAATGATCTGATCAGAAAAATCTAACAAATTGACACTGGAATTTCTCATTTCTCTCTTTCTCTTGCTTATTTTTTATGCTTGCACCTTAAGAATCTAAATGTAGGGAACGCCTGGGTAGTTCAGTTGGGTAAGTGTCCCACTTTTGATTTCAGCTCAGGTCATGATCTCACAGTTCATGGGATCCAGCCCTGATCGTAGTCTGTGGTGACAGTGCAGAGCCTGTTTGGGATTCTCTCTCTCCTTCTCTCAAAATAAATAAACATAAAAAAAAAAAAAAAAAAGAATACAAACATAGGAATTCTGATGCCTTTCCTAAAATCCAACTTGAGTTGATACCATGCCCTTTATGAACTACTGCCATGTGTCTGGGGCAGCAGGGAGGAGGGAAGAGAGAGAAGTTCAGGTATGTATTCTGGCTCCATCCCTGCTAGGTTGCCAGGAAAGCCACAGCTCCTTCCAGGAGGACTCCACAGCTATGGCCACTCCCTTTGGGTCATAATATCTGTTCTCCCCTCTAGCCCCATCAGGGGTGGTAAGGGTGCCCCAATGTTGCCACCCTCTGGAGTTCTTCACCCCTGTTGTTTTTTCTCTTCCTACAACTTTGTAAATGACTCTTTATTAAGCTTCTCTAATTATCTGTTCAAGTGGGTCATTTGTTTCTGCTGAGACCCTAGGTACATGGGATATGAATTAGGATAAAATATTAGTACGTTGTGGTGGTGGTGGTGGGTGCTGGTTGGCTCAGTTGGTAGAGCATGTGACTCTTGATCTCAGGGTTCTGAGTTTGAGTCCCACGTTGAGTGTAGAGATTACTTAAAAATTAAAAAAAACCATCTTGGGGCGCCTGGGTGGCTCAGTCAGTTGAGCATACAACTTTGGCTTAGGTCATGATCTTGTAGTTCATGAGTTCCAGCCCTGCATTGGGCTCTGTGCTGACAGCTTAGAGCCTGAGCCTGCCTGCTTCAGATTCTGTGTCTCCCTCTATCTCTCTGTCCCTCCCCTTCTCATGCTCTGTCTCTCAAAATAAATATACATTAAAAAAATTAAAAAATAAAAATGAATACATTTTTTTAAAATCTTAAAAAAAAAAAGTATTAGTACAGGGGCACCTGGGTGGCTCAGCTGTTTAAAGCATCTGACTTCAGCTCAGGTCATGATCTCATGATTCATGGGTTCAAGCATCAGTTCAGCTTTTGCACTGTCAGAGCAGAACCTGCTTGGGATTGTCATTCTCTCTGTCCCTCTCTGACTTGTGCTTTCTCTCTCAAAATAAATCAATAAAAGTATTAGTGCACTGGGTATATGTGTACACATTAGAAGAAAACAAAGGAGAAAATCCCCAGGATTAAGGCTAGATGAAATGTTTTAGACATGATGCTAAAAGCATGGAATACTACTCTGCAACAAAAAGAAATCAGCTACTGGAGTATATGTATAACTTGAGTGGCTGTAAGACAATTATGCTGAATGAGAAAAATGATAAGCAAAAGGTTATATATTAAATTAATCTAGTTTTATAATATCCTCAAAATACCAAGAATTACAGAGATGAAGAAGAGATGAGGGGTTGCTAGGGAACCACTTTTTGCAACTTCCTATAGTTCTATATTTATTTAAAAAATGAAAAGTAAAAAGAAAATTCAGTCCCCAATGGGGATGATTAACTTAGGAAATATGCTATTTTGATCTTTGGGTTGAGGCAGTGGAGGAGATGGGGGTAACTCCAAAAAACGCTTTGCTGTTAGCTGTATGCCAGTGTTAAGCTGTGTCAATAATTGTTAAATGGGCGAAAGGACTAAAATTAAGATCCCAGTATGCTCAGTGGGAAGATTTTATTTCTAATGGCTTGACTTAAAACTTAAACAATGAATTTTCCATACGTTATCTCTTTGTGGAAGCATTTTACAAGAAAGAATATAAAATGCACGGGAGTTTTTCTCACTATACAAATCTAACACTTCTACTTTTAAATGCTAATAATTTGCACTTTCAGAATAATCAGACTTGTACAGAGACCTCACCTATCTCCAAGGAGCCCAGGACGCACTTACAGAGACTTTCTAAAGGGATGTCAACATTCTCAACATGTGAATGTTCAACACTCCTCTGCACAGTGAAACCAGAGTTCTCTAGACCATGATCTCAAAAAAATTCCCCCAAAAGTGTCCCCAGAGCTTGGGGTGCTTGTTTCATCTATACTTCCACATTCACGGGTGCTTCTGCTGTGCTTGATACCAATGTGCTTTCAAAGAACATTAAATATTTCCCTTGCAATCTTTTCTTGGCCTTCTACAGACACATAAATTCCTCTTTTTACATACCCATGTTTTGATCCATCCTAGTTATAGATAACACATTTTCTGAATGAATAAACAGAATCTAAAACTTAATAAAGAGTTGTTATATTTTCATTGTATAGATTTAAGAGATTTATGACATAGTGAGAGAATAGCTGGATATAGATAGAGGCATGTTTATTATCTCTGTGACTTTAGGTAAGTTACAAACTCAGTGAGTCTTGGTTTTCTTACTAGTTACACGATGTCACAGATTTGTTGGAAAATCTTAACTGTTGAGATGATTTGAAATGTGAGGTACTTTATATTAGGGCCAGAGTTAGTGGGCTAAGTCAAAGATTGAAGTTAGTGGTATTGGCAGAGATTGAATTTAGATCTTCCAAAATGTGGTTCATTTCTTTATCCTGTAGATTTGGTCCATGTTCAATGTTGTTGCTCATCTTTGAACTTTTTCCAAGGCTGGTTTGAGAACAGCAAGTATAGTTTTCTGCTACATGACACAAAGAGTTCTGGAGCGAGATTATATCTGTCACAGATGAAAATACTCTATTTATGTGTGATAGTAATCTATTCTTTGGTTTATGGACCCAAAATTCTCCAGGGGGACTCACAAATCCCCATAATGTTTCTAGGTGCCAGATTTTTCATTTGGAGCTCTGATTTAGTTGACAGATGTGTAAAAGTCACATGTAGCCAAATGACTCTTCAGTCAGTACAAAGCTGATAGTGCTGAAGACTGGTTATTTCAGCTAAGATTCACTGGAAAGTCTACCCAGACTACGCTTTTCAAATCTTATACTAGAGTTTAATGTTTTTTTATGGTAATGCCAATGCTTGCTCCCCAAAGCATATCTTTATAATACCCTGCCATTTTTAATGTTTATTTATTTATTTTGAGAGACAGAGAAAGACACAGAGAGAGGGAGGGGCAGAGAGAGAATCCCAAGCAGGCTCAGCACTTGTCTGCACAGAGCCCGACGTGGTGCTGGATCCCATGAACTGAATCGTGAGATCATGACCTGAGTTGAAATCAAGAGTCAGACGCCTAACCGAGCCACCCAAGCCCTTTTCTAATAAAACACTAACTTGCAGAGAAAGCTTTGTTTGAGGAAGTTAAAAAAGATCAATAACTGCATTCAGTTCCTCACATGTGAGTGAAAGTGTGTTTTGGAGATTCATACCCAAATAAGACCGGGAGAAAGTTTCTATTTAGAATAATAAATTATAGTGGCACCTGGCTGGCTCAGTCAGTTGGGCATCCAACTTCAACTCAGGTCATGTCTCACAGTTCGTGAGTTCGAGCCCCGCATGGGGCTCTGTGGTGACAGCTTGGAGCCTGGAGCCTGCTTCAGATTCTGTGTCTCCCTCTCTCTCTGCCCCTCCCCCACTAATGCGCACTCGTTCTCTCTCTCTCTCTCTCAAAAATAAACATTAAAAAAAGAATAATATGTTATAAAATCTTCAAACATAAGAATTAGCTAGGTATTAAATATTGAGTCCCCAACTGTGTCCTGTTGAGTTGAATCCCCAACTAATAAAGATCAATAGAGGAAAATTGATTAACCCAAGGTCTTACAGACAGTAATGAGGGCAGCCACTGCCAACTCTGCCAATACATATGGCTGGTTTGGTTTAGGTAAAACCATGGCATTGAAATAGTTGGTATTTTCTTTCATTAATAAACATTTTTTTTACCCAAATCGTGTATTTATTTATAATTGTTTTTGCAAGGATAAAACCGATGTTTTAGGAAAGAATGGTTAGAAAACTAATTATTGTGATATAATTTAGCATCATGAGAAATTCCTTTTCTAGAATATTCTATTGTGTGTGTACATATATTTTGATCTAGGGTTGTTACTCTCACCAGTAACAGCTAGTTTGAGGCAAAAGCTAGGTAACAACCTATATGAATACAGAAAACTTCTCTTAGGTTAAATTCAGCAGTCATTGCTGGATTTATCACTTTATAAGAGCTCAAATTTTAAATGTAAGATCTGTGTAAATGCTTATGTCCAATGGTGACTAACAGTTCTTCCTATCTCTATACATGAATGCTGCTCCTTCCTTCAAGAGGTAGAATATTATTTTCCTTCCCCTTGAATCTGGGCAGTCCATGTGACCAGTAGAAAGCAGAAGAGTCTCTGAGTTCTATGATTAGGTTTTAAGAGACCCATCAGTTTTTGCTTCTATGATCTTGGAAACCAGCTGCCATGGCAAGAAACTCAGGTTAGCCTATGACTAGTGAGGGACCATGGGAGAAAGATGTTCCACATGAAGGAGGACTAGGATGCCCCATCTATGATCAGCACCACATCCCCAAACAGCACGAGACTTTGGTGGATAATTCAGACCAATGGAGCTCCCAGCTGAAGGCAACAGTATAAGCAGAACCTGCCAGATACCAAGTGGGACACAAATCAGCCAATCCACAGAATTTTAAGGCAAAAATCATCATTTTAGGCCACTCTGTTTTGGGATGGTTAGTTATCAACAATAAATAACTTACTTGTTATTAATTGCTAACAACTTGGCATCTTCCATAGAGTTTCAGACTCAAATGGTTTGGATGAGGCCCAGGATCTCTATTTTCACAAGATCCTGGAATAATTCAAATGCCAGGTAGTATTTTTCAGAACCATTCATTGGGATCATTACTCTGAAGTACACCCAGGAATGCTCAAGAAATTTATTGTCAAATATGAAGAAAATGTTCAAAGTTTTTTTTAAGGTTTAAAGTTCATTTGTTTATTTGAGAGACAGAGGGAGGGATAGAGACAGAGTCCCAAGCAGGCTCCACACTGTTAGCACAGAACTTGATGTGGGGCTCGAACTCACAAACCATGAGATCATGACCTGAGCTGAAATGAAGAGTTGTACTCTTAACTGACTGAGCCACCCAAGAGCCCCCACATTTTCAAAAATTAGAAAAAAAATTTTTTTTAATTTACATCCAAATTAGTTAGCATATAGTGCAACAATGATTTCAGGAGTAGATTCCTTAATGCCCCTTACCCATTTAGCCCATCTCCCCTCCCATAACCCCTCTAGTAACCCTGTTTGTTCTCCATATTTAAGAGTCTCTTATGTTTTGTTCCCCTCCCTGTTTTTATATTATTTTTGCTTCCCTTCCCTTATGTTCATCTGTTTTGTGTCTTAAAGTCCTCATATGAGTGAAGTCATATGATATTGGTCTTTCTCTGACTAATTTTGCTTCGCATAATACCCTCCAGTTCCATCCATGTAGTTGCAAATGGCAAGATTTCATTCTTTTTGATTGCCGAGTAATACTCCATTATATATATGTGTGTATATATATATATATATATATATATATACCACTTCTTCTTTATCTGTTCATTAATCGATGGACATTTGGGCTCTTTCCATACTTTGGCTATTGTTGATAGTGCTGCTATAAACATTGGGGTGTATGTGTCCCTTTGAAACAGCACACCTGTATCCCTTGGATAAATATCTAGTAGTATAATTGCTGGATCATAGGGTACTTCTATTTTTAATTTTTTGAGGAACCTCCAACTGTTTTCCAGAGTGGCTGCACCAGTTTGCATTCCCACCAGCAGTGCAAAAGAGATTCTCTTTCTCTGCATCCTCGCCAACATCTGTTGTTGCCTGTGTTGTTAATGTTAGCCATTCTGACAGGTGTGGTTTTGATTTGTGGTTTTGATTTGTATTTCCCTGATAATGAGTGATGAGCATTTTTTCATGTGTCGGTTGGCCATCTGGATGTCTTCTTTGGAGAAGTGTTTATTCATGTCTTTTGCCCATTTCTTCATTGGATTATGTGTTTTTTGGGTGTTGACTTTGATAGGTTCTTTTGAGGTTTTGCATACTAACCCTTTATCTGGTATGTTGCTTGCAAATATCTTCTCCCATTCTGTCGGTTGCGTTTTAGTTTTGTTGATTGTTTCCTTCGCTGTGCAGAAGGTTTTTATTTTGATGAGGTACCAGTAGTTCATTTTTGCTTTTGTTTCTCTTGCCTCCAGAGACGTGTTGAGTAAGAAGTTGCTGCGGCCAAGATCAAAGAGGTTTTTGCCTGCTTTCTCCTCGAGGATTTTGATGGCTTCCTGTCTTACATTGCGGTCTTTCATTCATTTTGAGTTTATTTTTGTGTATGCTGTAAGTGGTCCAGGTTCATTCTTCTGCATGTCGCTATCCAGTTTTCCCAGCACCACTTGCTGAAGAGACTGTCTTTATTCCATTGGATATTCTTTCCTGCTTTGTTAAAGATAAGTTGGTCATACATTTGTGGGTCCATTTCTGGGTTCTCTATTCTGTTCCATTGATCTGAGTGTCTATTCTTGTGCCAGTACCATACTGTCTTGATGATTACAGATTTCTAGTATAGCTTGAAGTCTGGGGTTGTGATGGCTCCTGCTTTGATTTTCTTTTTCAAGATTGCTTTGGCTATTTGGGGTCTTTTCTGGTTCCATACAAATTTTAGGATTATTTGTTCTAGCTCTGTGAAGAATGCTGGTGTTATTTTGATAGGGATTGTATTAAATATGTAGATTGCTTTGGGTAGTACCGATATTTTAACAATATTTGTTCTTCCTATCCAGGAACATGGAATCTTTTCCCATTTTTTTTTGAATCTTCTTCAATTTCTTTCATAAGCTTTCTATAGTTTTCAGTGTATAGATTTTTCACCTCTTTGGTTAGATTTATTCCTAGGTATTTTATGGTTTTTGGTGCAATTGTAAATGGGATCGATTCCTTGATTTCTCTTTCTGTTGCTTCATTGTTGGCGTATAGGAATGCAACCTATTTCTGTGCATTGATTTTATATCTTGCCACTTTGCTGAATTCATGAATCAGTTCTAGTAGTTTTTTGGTGGAATCTTTTGGGTTTTCCATATAGAGTATCACGTCATCTGCGAATAGTGAAAGTTTGACCTCCTCCTGGCCAATTGGGATGCCTTTTATTTCTTTGTGTTGTCTGATTGCAAAGGCCAGGACTTCCAATACTATGTTGAATAACAGTGGCGAGAGTGGATATCCCTGTCTTGTTCCTGACCTTAGGGGGAAAGCTCTCAGTTTTTCCCCATTGAGGATGATATTAGCATTGGGTCGCTCATATATGGCTTTTATGATCTCGAGGTATGCTCCTTCTATCCCTACTTTCTTGAGGGTTTTTATCAAGAAAGGATGCTGTATTTTGTCAAATGTTTTCTCTGCATCTATTGAGAGGATCATATGGTTCTTGTCCTTTCTTTTATTGATGTGATGAATCACGTTGATTGTTTTATGGATATTGAACCAGCCCTGCATCCCAGGTATAAATCCGAATTGGTTGTGGTGAATAATTTTTTAATGTATTGTTGGAGCTGGTTGGCTAATATCTTATTGAGGATTTTTGCATCCATGTTCATCAGGGAAATTGGTCTATAGTTCTCCTTTTTAGTGTGGTCTCTGTCTGCTTTTGGAATCAAGGTAATGCTGGCTTCATAGAAAGAGGTTGGAAGGTTTCCTTCCATTTCTATTTTTTGGAACAGCTTCGAGAGAGTAGGTGTTAACTCTTCCTTAAATATTTGGTAGAATTCCCCTGGAAAGCCATCTGGCCCTGGACTCTTGTGTTTTGGGAGATTTTTTATTATTAATTTGATTTCTTTACTGGTTATGGGTCTGTTCAAATTTTCTATTTCTTCCTGTTTCAGTGTTGGTAGTGTATATGTTTCTAGGAATTTGCCCATTTATTCCAGACTGCCCATTTTATTGGCATATAATTGCTCATAATATCTTCTTATGATTATTTGTATTTCTGTGGTGTAGGTTCTGATCTCTCCTCTTTCATTCTTGATTTTATTTATTTGGGTCCTTTCCTTTTTCTTTTTGATCACAGTGGCTAGCATTTATCAATTTTGTTAATACTTTTAAAGAAACATCTTCTAGTTTCATTGGTCTGTTCTACCCAAATTTCCAAATTTTTATTTATATATTTGCTTGGTCTAAGAAATTATAAAGAAATTAAGCTTGACTATTAATTGGGTGGTCATTTTATTCTCAGGGCATGCTATTCTCCAAATAGGGGGACCTTGGAACACAAGAAGATGCTTTGTTTTCTTTCATCTCTTTTGGAGCACTGAGGTTTACATATGTCCCTTCTTTTTTTTTAGATGTTTATTTATTTTGAGAAAGAGAGAGTGTGTGTGTGAGTGGGGCAGGGACAGAGTGTGAGGGAAGGGAGAGAGAGAATCCCAAGTAGGTTCCATGCTGTCAGCACAGAGCCTGATGTAGGGCTCCATCCCAGAAACTGATAGATCATGAACTGAGCCAAAATCAAGTCAGTCGCTTAACCAACTGAGCCACCAAGGTGCTACTATATGTGTCCCTTCTAAGCAGATTTATGTATCATAGCGTCTTACCCTAAACAATAGAATCTTCACGATATTTAGTAAGATAGGGAGTCACCATGGACATTTCTTATGTCTTACAGAAGTTCAGTGTTTATTTCAAGACAAAACATTTGAAGGAACTGTCAAATTTTAAGATGAATAGTGTATTTTTCTTTTACAAAATGCATGTTTCCAAATTTCCTGACCTTTCTGTGATAAGTAACTATGAATAGAATGCTACCTAGTAGAAATTCACATAGACAAAGACATTCAGTTACTATGTACCAATGAGATAGAAGCAGTTTTCACAGTTAGTGGGAAAATTCCTTTTTTTAAAGAAGTATTTTAAAAACAGATATGGGGAAATATTTTCACTATTACATAGTATTGCTTAAAATGATTTGCCACACTTAAATTTGGAAACAATTGAAAAATTCATTTTAAAATCTTCCAACTTGAGTTTCCATGTGTTTGGATATTTGTGACCAGTTTGCAACTATTGTTGGACATTAGAGAAGGTAGACATTTTTTTAAAAAAAATTTTAATTTTTATTTATTTATGAGAGAGATGGAGAGACAGAGTGTGAGCAGAGGAAAGGCAGAGAGAGAGAGGGAGACACAGAATCTGAAGCCAGCTTCAGGCTTTGAGCTGTCAGCACAGAGCCTGAAGTGGGGCTCAAACTCACAAACCATGAGATCATGGCCTGAGCTGAAGTCAGGCACTTAACCAACAGAGCCAGTCAGGGGCCCCAAAGGTAGAAATTTACTAGCTAAGTTTCACCAAAAACCTTCATATAATTTTTGGGTGGTATTGAAAAATGAGCATCACAAATTAGTAAGTGCAGCCAAATGACACATTTCTTTCATTTGAGATCTTCATATCTTATGAGAAATCTTTTTCACTTATAAAATCCATGTCTCAAAAGAATCTGAACTTAGAAGCAGACTTTGAAATCCTGTTGCAAGGTATTAAACCAAAATTTGTGAAACTATTGAAACATATTATTATACTATGAATGTAATTAATATTATGTTTTTAGTGAGAATCATATTTTTTAAAAATACTGTTGACCAATAAAATATTTTAAAATATTGTATACTTCAATATCCTATTCTGTAAATTTTGCTATTTTTGTGTTTTAGATGTACATAGTATGGCAGTATATAATTTAAAAGTAAATTTATGACTGTTTGCAGTTCATCCTTGAACATTTTTTTAATGTTTATTTATTTTGAGAGAGAGAGAGAGACCGCATACATGGGCAGGAAAGCAGGGGAAGGAGAGAGAGAGAGGAAGAGAGATAGAAAATCCCAAGCAGGCTTCATGCTGCCAGCACAGAGCCTGATGTGGGGCTCTATACCATGAACTGTGAGATCATGACCTGAGCCAAAATTAAGAGTAAGTTGTTTAACCGACTGAGCCACCCAGGTGCCCCTGAACATCTTCTATTGATGGACTGTGGTACCCAAAAATAGTTTTGAAAATGACATTCCAAAATATCAAGGATATTCTGTAATATCTCTCTTGCATGTTATTGAATAGGAAATAACATTTATCTTATTGTCCACTGATAAAAAGTCTACAGAGGAGGAATATAATTTTCGGCCTTCATAGATAAGAGAATGGGGTCCTGGCTTAGATTTATCACCTAGTAGATCACTTTCATGTGATACTTTTGGAGTCTATTTTAAAATAACATAGATTTGCATGTATGGCACCTGATGAGAATTCTATTTACTGTACATTGCAAAGGATAACACACTTCTGGAAAGGTCAGATACTTGTATAGTCTAGAATTGATGTTTAGTTCTCTATCTTGAAAATAGACTATGGGACAATGAATACCTGACAAAACTGAATCTATTTTATTCTACTTTTCTCTACCCCCCACTTTAAAAACAATTTTTTCCATTTTAGTCATTTTAGAGAAAGAGAGACAATGAGCAGGGGAGAGGGGCAGAGGGAGAGGTAGAGAGAATCTTAAGCAGGCTCTATGCTTAGCCCAGTGTGAGGCTGGATCCCACGACCCTGGGATCATGACCTGAGCAGAAACCATGAGTCAGAGGCTCATCAGACTGAGCCACTCATGGGCTCTACCTCTTTTTTTTTGAGCCTGATGCTGGGGGAGGCATTACTGGCGAGAAGCTAAAGTTCATCCAGCAGAGTTTCCTGGTCATTTTAGCCTTCAGGAAGGGAACCCACTTTTGTTTCTCATTTTTGCTTTCTGGGAAAGCAGACAGGGAGCATTTCGATATAAGCACTTTTCACCCTTGCAACGTGTGATAAGTGCATCACTTAACAGTGGTACATGCTTGTAGGTAAAAGTGTACTTCGAAAAGTAGAATGAAACCGTGCTGAATTGTGCTGAAGCAATTTAGGCCTTTTATTCCACTTCACTATTGGAGAATTTCACTATAAGCAACTTCACAAAGGGGATACCATAGAAAAACACCCTCTGTGGTAAGCGCTCTAGAAGGCTTATGTGGTCTCAGAATGCAAGCCTGCTTTCTTTTAATTTATCAGGAATTGTCTCTTAATATTATAAATGGTATAAAATTGAAAACCACCAATGCTAAACTAATATGGTGGAGATACACGTTATCTTCATAGTAGATGATGTAATGCAAATAAAAAGAAATACCTCTAGAAAATATTTCTCACTCACATTTTATGACCTTTGCGTTTTTCTATGATATTTTTAAATAGGTGTTACAGTTCATCCTATATATATTTTAAATTATTTAAATAATTTTTTAATGTTTATTTATTTTTGAGGGAGAGAGGCAGAGCACAAGCAGGTGAGGGGGCAGAGAAAGAGGGAGCCACAGAATCCAAAGCAGGCTTCAGGCTCTGAGTTGTCAACACAGAGCCCGACGCGGGGCTCAAACTCACAAATATGAAATCATGTGCTGGGCTGAAGTTGGATGCTTAATCGACTGAGCCACTCAGGCACCCCTAAATTAATTTTTAATGTCATCACCCACATTATCCTATTACCAACTAGATGTGTTAAGTTAGTATTAATAATTTATACCCTCCACTTATCTCAGGCCTTTTTAGGCCAAGGAGAATAGAACATCCCAGGAACATATGCATTATTTGCTTTGTGGAGGGGCTGATAGGTGAAGATGTAAATTGGAGAAATTTCCTTAAATAAGAAAGGGACAGAGATATTAAAGGGGAGATCAGAGTATGAGGAGAAAATGGAAGAAGATTCAGGTGCCAGGAAGAGGGAGGAGAGTCTGAGGGATTTCAAAAAAAGAGAAAAGGGATCAGGAATGGGAGAGAAAGAATTTTAAAGATCTGTGTATCACCTATTATGTATTTCCTCTCTCAGCCACCCCACAAAACCTCAAGTAAAATTCAGTTGTTGATCGGTGCTTTTGCAGTGTGTCTCTTTGTTTATGATTCTGGATGTATGTGTGAGGCTGGCTTTAAAGTGTCAACGGATATGAAAGAATGGAAACCAGAGTTTTGATGAAAGTAAGCAGCGGTGTACTAAGGTGGAGTGTGGTTGGGTGGCTCTTTCAGGTAGGAAGGAATATTTATCATGCACATCATTTAGGATTTTCTGTGCACGGTGATAAAAGCAGACTAGTTTTTACTAAATTTTATTATGTTGTTAAATTTGCTATGAATGTGCCCCCTGATTGCAGACACCCAGGCAGAATGCTCCTCCCACCCTCTTACCTTGGTCTGTCATTAGAAATAAGCAAACGGGTTTAATTTAAAGTCAGGCAAATGTTGTAGGAATTGCCATCAGAGGCTTATCACTCTTTTTTTTCCAGATGTTGTATACTAACTTAGAAGACACTGAAGGTACCTAAGTGGCCAATGCACTTCAGAATCCCTGGTCGCTTTGGTTCTCATTTGTAGCCATTTGACTGTACTTTCAGACTGAGACAATTATCGAAATGGGGAGTATAGGGACTAATATTCCTGCTTTCCTTCTGATAGCTGAAATTCCTTTGTACTATTTCTGATCATGTATAAAGAGATCAGAATAGGTTTTTGGCTTTGTTTTGTTTTAGTTTTTGTCTTTTCTTTCTCATCTCCCTCCTCTTTTTCTTTTCTCTCATTTTCTGTCTACCTGTTGTCTCTTGCTGGCTCTCATTCCCATTCCCCAAAATGTGGATTGTCAGAGACCAGGGAATGTGTGAAGGGACATAGAGCACCCACTGGTAAATATTCTGGTTTCTTCTTCATCGCTGGTCAAACTCAAGTGTAATGAGTTTCAATTCATCAGTTTTGTTCCGTTGGGACAACCAAAAGTAAGAGTCGGGAAAAAAGAGAACGTAGGGGGAATGAGTGAGCAAAGACAGTAGCATGGAAATAATGAGAGTAAGGCCATAGGAGCTACATTAGTCCTTTGTTTCCAATCCTCTCTCACCCTATCTACACTTGCAGAATATTTATTTTTATTTACTCACTTTTTAAAAGTTTATTTTTGAGATTGCACAAACAGGGGAGGGGCAGAGAGAGGGGAGGACAGAGGCCCTACCCTGACAGCAGGGAGCCTGAAGCGGGGCTGGAACTAATAATGAACCTCAAGATCATGACCGGAGCCCAAGTCCGATGCTCAACCAACTGAGCCATCCAGGCGCCCCACTTGCAGAATATTTAAAATGAGATTAGAATCTTAGTCGCTTGTTTGTTTTGACGTAAGCTTGGATTTCCTCATGCAGGAGCTAACTGTTGAATTGCTACAGTTGGAGTTCTGCTAATAAATAATTGCTCAGCTGCAATAACCATCAGGCAGCAAAAAGAGCCAGGGACAGCACACAGTTTCTTCTCTTGGACTTTTAGGTCACTTGTGCCGTGTTACCACTTTTTCATTCACTCCTGAGGGTTCTGGTCATCGGTAGTGCTCTCTGACTTTTCTGATAGGATCTCACTGAACTCATAGATGGACGGCCTCATGTGGGGGTGGATGGTGGCTTGAAGCCCATGCCTGGGCTGCCCAGATGTGGAACACCCACTTTCCTTCTTAATGCCAAATATCAGCTATGCTATTTTTGATCACATGTAAACATCGAAGAACTAGAGCTGGAACAGGGGTCATCAAACTTTTTTGAAGGTCCGGATAATAAATGTTTTTGTTTTTTGCTGGCAAGAGAGTCTCTGTTATAAGTATTCAACTTTGCCACTGAAGGCAAAAAGCAGGTCTGGGTGATATATAAACAAATAGGTGTGGCTGTGTTCCAATAAAATTTATTTATGGACACTGAAATTTGAGTTTCATATAACTTGCATATCTCATAAAATATTCTTTTGATTTTTTTTTCATCCACTTACAAATGTAAAAACCACTCTTAGTTTGTAGGTTGTATAAAAACAGAGGGTGGGCTGGATTTGACCTGAAGTCTCTAATTTGCTGGATGTACTAGAACATTATTCTTTGCTATGCTACGATGCACCACACGTTTAGTGGTTTAAAACAACTATTTATGTATTCACTTAGCTTACCATTTTTTTAAAAATTTCTTTTCTTTTAGAGAAAGAGAGCATGAGGGGAAGAGGGAGAGAGAGAATCTCAAGCAGACTCTGCTCAGCACAGAGCCCAACACAGGGCTTGATACCATGGCCCTGAGATCATGACTTGAGCCAAAATCAAGAGTTGGCGCTCAACTGACTGAGCCACCCAGGCCCCCAGTTTACCATTTGTTGGTTGGCAATTTGGGATCGGCTCAACTGGCTGCTTCTATGTTTTTGTTTTGTTTTTTTTTTTTTTTTTTTTTTTTTTTAGCTTAAGTTTATTTTACTACCACATATGAAGAGCCAGTCATCAGTTTTGTTGTTGCTGTTTTTTTTTTTAATGTTATTTCTTTTTAAAATTTCAATTCCAGTGCAGTTAACATACAGTGTTATATTTGTTACAGGTGTACAAATAGTGTGTCGACAATTCCATATATCAACTGGGTGGTTATTAACTATTCTGATGCATGTATTTGTGGTCAGCTATTGGTCATCTAGTTAGTTCTGCTTGTAGGGATTACTCGCTGTTGGCTGGGGTAATCAATCTTACTGGGCGTCAGCCAGCAGGCTAGTCTGTGCTCTTTCACCTGGTGGTTATAAGAGCAGCAAAAGCATGCAAGTTCAAATGTATGAGTACTTTTCAAGGTTCTGCTGATTCCATTTTGCTATTGTCTCAAACAAGTCACATGGCTAAGTCCAGTGTGGGAGAGGACTAAGGTATGGATACAGACAACTGTGAATAATTAGAGTTGGTTACTGCCACAACCTACTGCAGAAGGCCTCTGCTGTCATGATTTATATCTCTCGCACATGCCAAATATACTCTCTCCCTCCCAAGACCCCCTAAATTTCATCTAGTCACAACATTGGGTTCCAAGTCTAAGATTTCTTGATAGACAATCATGTCTGGAAGTGACTTTTTGGATGCAGCTTCTCTTGATTCAGTTGCACTGGAAAGATAAGTTACAACATACAGTGATAAGAATATGATAAGTGTAGTAGAGACAACCATTTGAAAGGGAAAGAATGGGGGACACTTAGCAGTCACCTGTCCATATAAATTCTGAAATCTAGCCAGGCATCTGTGGCCAGATTCCCATACTCCAGGGTCATACACCTTGGTTAGGCTGGGAGCATTTGTCCAATATATTGTTTTCTACAGCTCTCTGGGAATGGTACCCTAGTCCATTGTTCTTGTTTTGGTTTGGCCTTCTGAGGTGTCATCCTGATTTATTAGATAAGGCTTTTGTGTGCAGCCAAATAGCTTCCTCAGCCTTCTTCTTCATTCCTGTAGAAAGTTGGGGGCCCAGAGTCCTCTTTTTGTTTTGAGCTGACATGGTCTCTTTCAATCCAAGATGGCGGTGTTTTTATCAGTATAGTTAAGTCCAACATGTTGAGAGCTTTCTGTGAATCTGATTCCAATCCGGAAACTATATCCACAATTCTAATTGAGACAAGCTTCTTTTTACTTGAGTGTGTCAGGCTGCTGGGGGAAAATACCCTTCAGAATTTTAAATGCCATGTTTTCTTTGAGAGTGTCTATTATGCATGTTCTTAAATTTTTTAGAGTTCTTAACAAAGGGACTTACAGCTACACTTTGATTTGATCTTTACCCTGAAGCCATTTATTACTTTGACAATTTTTTGCTGGGGAGACTGGAGATAAGGAACAGTTTACTTCCCAGCCTGTCCTGGTCCCTCTGTATTCCCCCTAAGTGCTGCTTACAAACAGAATTTTTTGAGCTCATCTTTCCTTTCCACTACCTTATCATAGGCAGCCAAAAGAAGTCGATGGACAAGTTTAATTTTCTGTGAGGCAGTCTCCCTAGCCAAGTTCAGACGTTTATTAGTTACTGGCACCATTTTTACTGCTTATTTCAGACTACCTAACTCAGGTAGGTAGCCTGCCATAATAGTTTCCTCATCACTTTTGTAGCATCTACTAACAGTACCCTCAAGTTTTTCCAGTCTTCATAGTTTCTTTTCAGCTTTTTCAGCCTCTACCAGCCATCTCTTCCAAAGCCAATGCCTCGTATTTTTGGGTTTTGTTACAGAAACATCCCACTTGTAAGTACCAGTTTCTTTATCAGTAATTGTTGCTGCAAAACAAAGCATCGCAAAACTTAGCGGCTTAAAACAATCGTTTGTGTCACTTAAGACTCGTGACACGTGTGTTGGGAAATTTGAGCTGAGCTCAGGGCAGAGATTGACTGGTCTTGGCTGGGCTCACTTATGCATCTGTGGTCTTTGACAATTAGAGAAGAGGCTTGACTCCAGAGGTTGGCTGGCTACTGAGAGGCCAACCAGGACACAGGGCCACATGTCTCTCATTATCAAGCTGGCTGGCCTGGGCCTGTTCACATGGCAGTGATGGCAGGGTCTCCAAGATCGGCCAGAGAGGGCAAACCCCAATGTGCACACCCTTTTAAAGTCTCTCTCATGTCACATTTACTGTTGTCACATAATTTAAAGCAAATAATATGACCAAGGCCAGACCAGTGTGAGTGTGGGAGGGAATTATCCAAAAGTGAGCTTTTGGGAGGGAGGTGATGAATTCAGAACTAAGAATTCAGAAAGGTGTGGACAAATTTGGGGCTATTATTTCAACAATCTGCTAATCTTATGCTAAATAGAGTAGAATAGAATCTGACACACAGAAAGCCTGCCAAGGTGCTAGAGGAGTCATACTAGCAAAAGACCTGCCAGCTTGCTAAAAAAAAAAAAAAAGGTCACTTAGTTTGGTCAAACTGCGAGTTTTGAGTGGTTATGTAGCTAACTGGGTACAAACATGGAAAATCCAAGTTATGGCTCTAAATTGGGTAAATGGAACTTGCCAAATATCAGGACTACATAGATTTCTACAAGGTGCTTTTGAGCCTGAGCATCAAAAATGCAAGTGATAAGGGGGCACCTGGGTGGATCAGTAGGTTAGGTGTCTGACTCTTGGTTTTGGCTCAGATCATGACCTCACAGTTGTGCAACTGAGCCCTACGTCAGGCTCCATGCTATTGGCATGGAGCCTACTTAGGATTCTCACTCTGCTCTTCCCATGTGCATGCATACTCTCCTTCTCAAATAATAAATAAATTTAAAAAAATTTTAAAAATGCAAGTAATGGAAAGAAAAGTCCTTTGAGGGTAGGCAGACACAGGAAAAAAAATAAAATTAGATATCTAACATTTGCAGGGTGTTGTTTATGTCAGACACTATGCTAGTAGCTTTTCATGGATTATGCCATTATCTCTTTTAAAAACAGAAAAATTAACATTAAGAGAATCTACAATTTTTTATTTTAGATCTGGTGAGCTTGGCCTGCTCTATATAATGCAAAATTTTACATTATAGTGTTGCCAAAGATGAGGGGATCTCTTTTCAAACATTGCTGGTTAGAGGTTGGAGTTTACAGAATAATGTAGACTTCGGAGTCAACTCATCATTTGTCCAGTTTCCTAATTTCATGAATATTACTGTTTGGGATAGTTTCATAGTTTCCATCTTTGTAATAAGTGCAAGTCAAACTGAGGTCTTTTCCCATTGCCTTTACAAGTAGAACATCCTAGTGTAATAATTGGCTCTCAGGAAGAGAGAGCATATTTTGATCCTCTTTGCATATTTCTCATCTGTTCTTTATTGACCCTAAAATTCTAAAGAAGGAAAAAACAGAGATTTTCCTAGAATAAAATATTTTCTTTTCATAATTAAGGCAATTTATAGGTATTCACAGGCAAGTTAGTAAAGCAATGACAGTAGTTAGACTTGAGGACAAGAGTCAAGAAGTAAAATTATTAAAGGTATCTTTCTTTTGAATCTTAGGTCAAAGTGAAGATTTAAAGTGGAAGAATGAGGAAGACCAGGAATGTGTCATTGGCTTCCTTCTAAATGTATAGAAAGAGTAATAATGTTAAAACTCTCTGAAACACACACACACACACACACACACACACACACACACACACACACACAATTGGGATGGTGAAAGAAGAGTCTGTAAAGACATACAATTAATAACCAAACTTTATTTTTATGCTTAAACTCATTATTTTGAAAGCAGTACTTTCCTCTGTGACATCAAAAGGATTTTTTTTTAAGTTTAAACTAAATTATAAGTGAGAATAGAAAATTTGAAATGTGTTTCAGATATTCAAGTTTGTAACTCTGAAATTCAATCTATTACTGGCTAATTATGGCAAAAGTGAATGAAAAACTTCAGCAATTAAAATAGTACCTTAATTTAGACAAGTAGGCATATATACCAGACTGGACAAATGGAAAATTCTTAAAGCCTTACAGAAAAGCTAACACATTAAAAATATTCAGTATGAATAATATAGTTCAATGTTGAAGGATGGGTAACAAGTCCATTCAACTCTAGAACACTTACTTTTTTTAACCTTGATTTTTTCCTCTTCTTTAAGAATATTTATGCATTTGTCGCTGTGATATCATTTATAGAAATTTTTCTCAGTTATATGTTTTAAGTTTGAAAAACTTCAGACTTTCAGAAAACTTATAGAAAACTTTACAGAATTTTAGAATACCTATATACACTTCATCTAGATTCTCCATTTATCAATATTTTCTCACATTTGTTTTATTTCTTTATGAATATATATGCCTTATCATTATCTAACATGCTGAATTTTTAGAGACTAAGTTGCAGACATCATGATTCTTCACCCCTAAATACTTAAAGCATATATCCTCACAGTCTCCTATATTAATTTAATACAGATTAATTATCAATTAATTAACTAAATTTCACAGTTATAATTTGATTTAATATAGTCTTTTTTTTTTAATTTTTTTAACGTTTATTTATTTTTGAGACAGAGAGAGACAGAGCATGAACAGGGGAGGGGCAGAGAGAGAGGGAGACACAGAATCTGAAACAGGCTCCAGGTTCTGAGCTGTCAGCACAGAGCCCGACGAGGGGCTCGAACTCACGGACCGTGAGATCATGACCTGAGCCGAGGTCAGATGCTTAACCGACCAAGCCACCCAGGCGCCCCGTGATTTAATATAGTCTAATCATCAAATTTAGGAGCTTTAACATTAATACAACACAAATTACCTAATATACAGTCCATATTCATATTTTTTCCAGTTGTCCTAGTAATGTCATTTAGAAGAAAACAAACAAAACCTTTTTTTCCTACCCAGCCATCAATCCAGAATTACACATTGTGTTTAGTTATTGTGTCTCTTTAGTCTCCTTAATCTGGGCTAGCCCGTCAAGATTTTGTTTCTTCATGATATTTTGAAAAGAACAGGTCAGTTATTTTGTATAACATCCCTAAATTTGTGTTTGATTGTTTCCTCATGATTAGATTCAGGTTATGCATTTTTGTCAGGAGTCCTAGCTACTCTGCGTTATGTCCTTCCTGCATTATGTCAACGCAGTGTCAGTGTGTGATCACACCATGTCACACAGTGTCAGTGTATCCCATTATCAGTGATGCTAACTTTACTGCTTTCTTCAGGAAGTGTCTGCTACTGTCTCTATTTAAAGGTATCATTCCCTTGGGGCGCCTGGATGGCTCAGTTGGTTAAGCATCCCACTTTGTTCAGGTCATGATCTTGCGGTTCATAAGTTCGAGCCCCTTGTTGTGCTTTGTGCTGACAGCTGGGAGCCTGGAGCGTGCTTCTGATTCTTTGTCTCCCTCCTTCTCTGCCTCTCTCCCCTTGTGATCTCTGTCTCTCTCAAAAATAAATAAAAAAGATCTCATTCCCTTTGGTAATTAATAGGTAAACCAAGATAAGATACTTAGATCCTGTTCCACAGCTGGTTTTTGCCCAGAGGTTGTAATGTTTACCAAAAAAATTTGCCTAAATTAATTATTACTATATTAGCTACCAAATATTTTTTTATAAATCTGGTCAAGCAGAAATTTTTACCAGCAATTTTCTTTTATTGTAAAAGAGGGGATTGTCCTGGGGTTTAATATATCTGTAGACAACCAGAAGAATGCAATATTATTTCAGATAATTAATCTGGAAAGACAAAAGTAAAGAATAGCCCCATTGAAGAACAAAGATATTGCAACAAATACTCTGCATTTTTCATCAAGCAGCAGGATGGTAATAAGCTAGGTATATGAAGTAAAATGCGTGCATCAACCATTTCTCCCTGCATAATCTTAAACTGCTTTGCATTTATACACAATCATGCACAGTAATAATCAGGAAAATGTTTGGACGGCATGGAAAAAAAAGAGTTTGGCACCAAGTGTAATAGAAGAGAAATATGAAAACAAGGGAACTGGCTAAGGCGTTTAAGATTAGAAAATGTTTATGTAAAATTTTGAAAGCAACTGATAAATTATACTACTTATATTACGAGTTTTTTCTTTCTCCATATCTGGCTAATTTTATTAATATACTATAGCTTTGGATTATTCTCAGTTGCATCTAGTGAATTTAAAAAAAAGAACAACCGTGCCATAAAGTATCTATCATGTCTTGCTGAATAAAATGTGTATTTTGTGCAACCTGAGATTGAAGGCTTTCTAAGCTCCTTGGAGTTTTAAATCAGACAACCCCCCACTTTCTGCAGACACGGTTGCTTACTTGTCAGTTTGAGTTTGATTTATCTCAAGCAGCAGCTAAAACTGTATTAAAATCTTCTGTTAAGCATGTAAAACTCCACATATATATAGTCAGTAAGTTAAACATCTCTAATAAAAGACAGCTGCGTTCTCATTGGAAGCAAAAATAGGATAGAGAGAGATTTGTTTCGGTCAAGGATGATAGGAAAGGTATGAGAACCCGGGAGTCTTCTCTTCACTCTACAAAATGGCGCTGATATATAAGGCAATAAAAATATTTTTAATGATTTTTTTAAAGTGCACATAAAGTAACCAGTGAATCTGTGTATTCAGCTATTGATCAATTTAGTGATGGGCTGAAAAATCTTTGAATTAACCAGTGCCCTCTGCTTTATTCATTGTTTCACCATGTTGTATTTTTTCCTTTTTGTTTGTATCTGTGTGAGAATAACCCAGAATATAAAGTTATATATAACATTGATGGATCTATCATAATTGTTTCCATATAATTTCTGAAATTATTTTCAGCCTCTTGGCATTTTTGGAATTTAAAAAATTTTATTAGATAATTTTGAAATGAGTATGGATTTTTAGCCTTAACAATATGCAAAAAAAAAAAATGCAACCAAAGAGAATGGCCAATTTACACTAGAGTCAATATAAGATGTCTAATTAAGTATCTTGTAAATTTTTCTTCATATTTATACCATCATGTACATGAAAGGAAACAAAGGTAATAATTGATGACTTCTTGTCAAGAAACTTAAGCTGAAATTAGGGCAGCATCATGTGATTACAGCTTAGTCTTTGGAATCCTGATTATGGTGGTGCACTGAAATTCCAGAATGGATTCATTCATTCATTCATTCATTCATTCATTCATTCATCTACTTTTATTTAGTGCTGGCACACAGAGATATTTCAATAAACAGTCATAATGTTTTTAATGGCTTTTATATATCCACATATGTCTAAGTATACATATCGCTAACATGGACTCGTCATAGATTGAGATTTAAATTTTGTTTTTATAATATATGCAGTCTGGTTTCATTTCATGTCATGTATTTAGTAAATATTTGAGGGCCCTCCATGAGCCAGGCACTGTACCAGCCTCCAGAAATATATCTGTGGATAAGATAGGTGAAGTCTCAGCCTTCAGGGAGCTTCTATTTTTGTGGGAGAGATGGAAAAGAAGTAAACAACATAATTAGATATTTTGATGAGTGCCATGAAGGAAAAATGCCCAGAATCATTGTTCTTGGCAACTAAGTGTTATGTGCATATGCCCCTGTTTGTGTGTACATATGTGTGTTTTGAGTGCGTGTGTGTGTGTGTGTGTGTGTGTGTGTGTTTAGGTATGTGGTACTGTAGATTGGGTCATCAGAGAGGGCATGATATAGACCTGAAGAATGAGAAGAAATCAACCACATAAAAAAGCCATGGACTGTTGTTCCAGAAACAATCTTCAGAGTTTAATATAATTTTTATGACAATTTTAAATTTGAGATTAACAAATAGCTCATCTAGTCCACCTGAGGCCCCCAAATCTCAAGTTACTTGGCTGAAGTTGCATTAGCCAAGCCCAGAACACAGGGATGGCGACCACTCCTTAAAACAGAGTCAATTAAATACGTAGAGACATAAAAGCAGAAAATGATCATGTGGGGCATTAAGGGAATGGAGTTGGAAGCTTAGAAAAACAGATCTCTTTCATCTTCACATTTTCCATTTCATCTAAACTCAGTGAAGAGTTTAAAATTGAATATAGGTAAGTTGGCTAAAAAACTGTAATTCTGAGTCATCAACAGCGTATCTGAAAGGAGCAACACAGCCCAGCCTGGCAGCTCCTATTTTTCAGATTAGAAATTAACTGCTATGTTGTCAGGATGAAATGGTATGTTTTATTATTGAAAAGGCAGCTCTATTAGCTTCTTTGGGCCACAAGGGCCCATTTATTTAATTACTTCTTCCAGGACACTAAGTGGATCCCTAGTGACCAGGCCAAATTATTGCACCTTAAAAGGTGAGCGACGTTCACTTTGATGGAGAGTGCGTTTTCTTTCCTTTCCTTTATTTATTTTTTGACTAAGTATACAAAGAATTAGAAGAATTCATTTTCCTTTCACCTCTTCTGAAGATAGTTTTAGGACCAGAAGCATTTTTTATTCACTATTGTTAATTTATAATTTTTGTTGTTATTTTTTTAAGTCAGCTCAACACCCAACGTGGGGTTTAAACTCATGATCCCTGAGATCAAGAGTTGCATGCTTTACCAACTGAGGCAGCCAGGTGCCCCTTTTTAATTCACATTCAATAAAATAATACAAAAGTGAGATAATTCCTCTGAACAAAGAACATAGGACTGGTTTTAGATTCCTTTAAAGTTTTTTTTTTAAAAAAGATTTATTTTATAGAGCAGTTTTTTGTCCACAGCAAACTTGAGGGAAAGATACAGAGAGTTCCTAAATACTCTGCCCCCTTCTTCGCAGCCTCCCCCACTATCGACATCTCCTGCCAGAATGACCTGTTTGTTACCATCAGTGAACTTACATTGACATATGATTATCAGTTAAGGTCCATAGTTTACATTAAGGTTCACTTTTGTTACTGTACACGCTATGGGTTTTGACAAACGTATAATGACATGTACCCACCATTAGAATATACCTAATAGTTTCACTGCCCTAAAATTCCTCTGTGCTCTGCCTAATCATCTCTCCCTCCCCAATAACTTCTGGCATCCACTGACATTTTACTGGCTCCATGATTTTGCCTTTCCTACAATGTCATATATTTGTAATCATACAGTATTAGCCTTTTCAGATTGGCTTCTTTCCCTTAGCACCATACATTTAAGGTATCTGCATGTTTTTTCATAGCTTGATAGATCATTTCTTTTTGGCACGCACTTGTATTCCATTGCCTGGGTCTAAGGTTTCTTTTTTAGAGCTCAAAACTTAATAGAGGTTTTAAATAAAAAGATTTAAAACCAGAGAGGAAAAATAAGTTAAAATTATTATTTTTAAGTTAGTTTTTACAGTAAAGCATAAAAGAATAGTCATAGTCTTATAATTAAGTATGCAAGCATACGAATATAGAATGCTCTTCTTTTGTTAACAGAGTTAAGAAAATGCTAAAATCTCAATAGAGTCAACTGTAGGAAGGACAAATAAAAGTTAAGACATCTTATAATGTAAATATAGGTCATGGGTAAATATCATAGTAGGAAAAAATCTATATCTTGAGGATATTTAATTGTAGCAGTGGACAGCTTTTCAAGCAGATTTTTTTTTTCAGATTTTTTATGGATGTGGTTGATATTTAAGCTTTGCTAGCCCAGCATCAAGCACCTCTTACTGATGGATTATAACTTTTATCCTTTGATTTTTAATTCTTAATTTAACATACTATAACACAGTGATGGTTCTAATCCTTTAAAAGGAATTTTCATTGGTATTCACTTTGATTGTTTGGGATAAAAAAAGTTTTTCATTGCATCTTTCTTAAGAGCTATGAAAGCTTTTTGGATTTCACTAATTTTGAGAACTTTCCTATAAGGTAAGTTGGAGGTATTTATCACAATTCCTACTGGGTGAATGAAAAAACATATGCACAGACTAAAAGCCAAACTCTTTGAGGTTAATTTATAAATCAGTAGGAATAAGTGAGAACAGAAATTCTGTGTTTTGACTCTTGGGATATGGTGTTTTGCCTTATAAACTTTCCCTTGTTGATTTTTAGTTATGTAGCAAATTGGCGTGATTTGTGCTTCGTTAAATCATAATGTAGGACAACTTAGGTAGCCCTCTAAATTCGATTTGATTTTCTTTCCTCTAACCCTACCTCACAATGGTGTGATGGAGGTGATTTGGTACAATGCTTTTATGATTAACAGGCTTGGTTTTGGAGGGGCATCTACGTGGCTCAGTCGGTTAAGCATCTGACTCTCTGATTTCAGCTCAGGTCATGACCTCAGTTCGTGAGATTGAGCCCCGAGTTGAGCTATGTGCTGACAGAGCAGAGTCTGCTTGTGATTCTCTCTCTCTCTCTCTCTCTCTCTCTCTCTCTGCCCCTCCCCAGCTCTCAGCTCATTCTCTCTCTCTCATGAAAGAAAGAAAGAAAGAAAGAAAGAAAGAAAGAAAGAAAGATAAGAGAACTGGTTTTGGGGACACAGATACAGGCTGGAATCTTGACTCTGAAATTTACTAAGGGTGTGATTTTGGGAAAATGACTTAAATCTGTCTAAATCTGTAAAAATAAAAGAAAGAGAAAGATCTATATTATATGATACCTACATAATAAGAGTTTTTATGGAGATAAGACCAAATATTAACTAAAGTAGAAAGTTGTTGTTTTAGAGATTATACATTCCTTCAACAATAAGGATTTAAACTTTAGCTTAAATTATTTAATTATGTATTTTACTGTTATTTTTGGATTTAAGTTGAAAATTTCTTTCTCTTTTTCTCTTTACACAGATTCTTGAGATTTCATCTTTGTGAGGAAAAACAAACTTTTGTGCTTCTTTTACTATATTCAAGCAATCTAAGTTTTTGCATTGGAAAAAGGGTCTTTGTTTTCTCATTATCATGGAATAATTAACATTTTAACTGAGTATTTGTGGAAATAGCCACATTTTAGAACATATATATTATGACTTGTATAACTTGCTGCTTGATTGGTCTCAACTAAAAATCAAAATTATGATTCAAGTAAAATGGGCCACAAGTTTTATTAAGTATTTTAAACATTGGGGTCACAGAAAGCCCTGGCCTAAGTGACAAAAATTGATATGTTAATTTTAACACCATATTGATGAGATTTGTTGTTGTTGTTGTTGGGAACAAATACACTTGTGTACCACAAAATATATTAATGTTCTACTTATCATAATATATGAGCCTAAAGGCAGGACTAATTCACACCTTCCACTATCATTGACTACAAACTCCATGAATATTTCTTGAGTTGGTTTCATATCATTTCTTTGTAAATGAATAACCTTATTTTAGGGATACTAAAGTTTCTTGAAAATACATCTTATTTGTTTGGTGACATAATTCAGATTTCATTGGTTTGGAGATAGGAGGAGTCTGTCAGGAAGAGACCTCTTTGGGGACATGACAATTGAAACTGAGGTGTGAAAGCTGAGAAGTCTAAGAAGGAGGAAAAGAATTGGGTGCTTGGGTGGCTTAGTCGCTTGAGTATCTGACTCTTGGTTTTGGCTCAGGTCAGGATCTCTCGGTTTGTGAGATTGAGCCCTGTGTTGGGCTCTGCACTGACAGTGTGGAGCCTGCTTGGGATTCTCTCTCTCTCTCTCTCTCTCTCTCTCTCTCACATTGTGCCTCCCCCACTTGTGCGTGCTCTCTCTAAATAAATAAATAAATAAATAAATAAATAAATAAACTTAAAAAAGAAAAGAGCAGGGGCTACTGGGTGGCTCAGTCAGTTAAGAGTCCCATTTCACTTCGGCTCAGGTCATGATCTTGCAGTTGGTGAGTTTAAGTCCCACGTTGGGCTCTTGGCTGTTAGTGCAGAGCCCACTTCGGATCCTCTGTCTCCCTCTCCCTCTGCCTCTCCCCTGCTTTCTCTCTCTCTTACAAAAATAAATATGTTTTAAAAATCTGTAGAAACAAAAAACAAAAATGATTCAGGCAGAGAGAATAGCATGTGCAATGACCCTGAGGCAGAAAAAGATGGGTATATTCAAGGATATGGATGAAAGCCAGATACTGGACTCTGGGAGCAGGCCAAGTCATGAACCTGAGTGGCTTATGGTAGACTATTTGCCTGTGCCCTGAAAATCCATGATTTGTCTTATATGAGATCTAGATGGGCAGAGGAAGAGTTGTGTGCCTAGACGACAATTTACATACACCCTGTTCCATCGCATTTGATTCAGGGATTTCTACTCTGAAGGGATTTCTGATTAGAATCTGACTGGCATATGTGCTGTTCACATTAAAACAGAATGACTTTGTATCCTAATAAAAACTTCCTGGGTTCCACCAGTGATGCGTTTTCTCTTTAGTAGGTCAGGAATTTGAGGCACAGAATGAAAAGTTAGTGAAAGTACTGTGAAGACGCCATCGATCCAACTCTAGGTTTTCTTCCTTTTGCATAAATAATGACAAAAAAAATCTCTCTCTGGAATAGCAGTTGAACTTTAGACGAAAGTTGTATTCAGTTCTTTGTAGTCTTCTGAATATTGCCAACCAACCAGACACAGCTTTAAACAGAGGCACAAATGATCTAGGTTCTGAGCAGACGTGTGAAATCAAACACCGAACAATGGAAGTCATGTTGCTCTTGGGGAGAAAGTTCGGACTCTATTATAGGGCTTTCGTCTCTTTCACAATAAGGAAATGTACCTCTCAACTCAAACCCAAATACTTTCACAGGAATTAGTCATGGATCATAGACTATAAATCCCAGGAAAAAGCTCAAAGATGGCAAAATCCTAATCCCCTCATTCTAGACACATGGGGTCCCAGAGAGGTGAAGTGACTATCTATGTATAGACATGAAATGACTTGCCAAAAGTCACACAGATGTGAGCTAAGTCTAGAACCAAGTGACCTAATTTCTAATCTGATGGTTTTCCCTCTAGGCCTTACTAACCCCCAAATAACCAAATTCTTGTATTAACATGAAAAAAGGAAAAACAAATTACTGAAAATAAAACAAAATGATTCATAAGATTATATCTAATCTCAGGTACTTATTAAAAAGTTATCATTTTGAACACCTTGTAGCCATTGAGGCCAATTTCCAAATTTTGAAAATACTGGCTATATCACACTGATTGCCATGAATATTTTCTCAAAAAATAGAGGATTGCATATGTTCTGTGACCAAATCTGTAACCTTCCTATGCCCCTCTCCAGCCCTACCCTGCTCATCATACTCTATGTGCCTTTGTCTCATTAATTTTCTCCTTTCAGAGGAAAAGAAATATTGTCATTGGTTATCCTTTGATGCATTTTGGACTCTTAATCCAACCTTTCACTGATGTTAGAGTTGTGACGAACTCTTAAAACAAAACCCACATCTGAAAACTCCACATAATCTAATTTCAAGAGAATTGGCTGTGGAGAAATGTCTTAGCATTATGGATCATCATGTGTAAAGAAAATGGCCTAATCATATTTTTCATCCAGCTGTTGTTTTTAAAATTTAGGAAATGGACCAGCCATCAGATATGTTTAGCAAACAAATACATTTAAGGTCAAGGAAGGAAATTGAAACTGGATGATTTTGTTATATTTAGCAATCCATCTTTAGTCAGATTTAGTCATATTATGTAGCCATTACATGTGCAGTTTTAATGAAGGGAAGACATCACTCACTTCCCAATTGGACCTAACGGGAAGATCTGCCCATTTGTTCCCAAGTACCTGCAGGGTGTATCTTAGGTACATGCACTAGGTATTTCGGGGGGGGCGGGGGGTTGCTTCAAAGTTACTTTGACTCTGAATTTCTTCCTTCTGCTGCTTCTGTCCAGGGCAGGGGTTATTTGGAAGGAGTCAAACAAACACATCAGTAAACATGCTCATGGATATGGTATTAATTAATATTTTCTAACTTAGTGTGGCAAATCCTGACTTCAGATAAATGCAAATCTCTACACATCTCAGTGTCTTCAGCATATTTTATGCAAATAGTTGTTAAGAATAAAAATTCTAATTTCAAATGAAGAAAATTCATGACATGCATCTTGGGTTGCGGTTTAATCACTGTATACCCAGGAAGGTATCGACAGTTGTCCCGTGGAAGCTATTAAAGTTGCTGTCCAAGGTTAAATGAAATTGCAGTTTATCAGAGCAGCATTGAGAAAATAAGGGAATCTGTTCATGGCTCTTGATTAATGCCAAGCGTGATCAACACAAGGGGGTTCATTAAGCTATACATCATGTGGGTAATTTAACATGTCATTGTGCCTGCTGTCTGCTTTGAGTGTACACAGCCCTGAGTTTCAAAGTTGTATCTCTGATGCCACTGAGTTCTGCACAGAAGCATCCCTCTCCTTTTGCTGTACACTTTCCATTATGCATACTTATTTTTTTAGACATGTTAAGCATTTCATAAATATTACCTAATATGTTTGGGGACAAAAATATGCCTTGGCTTTTTAATTGGTTCCCCTTACACTATATATATAATACAACTTATTAGGAAACTCTTTTCCTTTTGGATTTTTCCTTTCCCCAATCCTATGTATGTCTTAAAATCTGATATGTCATGGAAAAAGCTCTTGAAATCATTAACTCAATCCATGTTAATTTTTAATATTCTTATTTACTTATGTGTTGTAGTTAAAATATCACTTACACATTTCAGAGATTTATTTTTCAGTGATCTTAGTTTTTCTAGATGTGATGAAGCCTTTATCTAAAAGTATGAGAACTCTGATTTTGGCTTCTAGTTTTACTTAATTTTTCCCTTTAATTTACTTTACAGAATTAAAGTTGACACTGTTATTAACATTGAATGGAACTTGACAGCTTATTAAAGAAAAAATATTTTTATGTAAAAGACTAAAAACTTATGATTTATCATTCCACATAATTTATTTATTTATTTGTTATCTAATACATGGAATTCAATATAATCATGCTTTATCACTCTCACTTAAGGTTGACTCTCCCAGTCACCAAAGATTTATGAGATGCAATGAACTAGAGGCCAAGATCTCAGCCATAACATCAATGGTTGTTGCAAGGAAGGACATGGCAAGGGAAATGTGACCACACTGAATGCAATCTTAATATTAACATTTCTGAGCAGTAATTTAGAGAGTAGGTTCCATGCTGTGTGTCTTTTAGAATCCTGTGAGCACATAGGCCAGTTGGTAATATGGATGGGGTCCTAAAACTTCCTAAAATATCCCAGTATGACAACTGTATACAGATGGCCTTGTCTTGGAATTTGGCTAATGTCTCATTAAATTAGAATCTTTAAGGGTTTGTTTAAAAATGGGACTCCCATATGATAGTGTGATGATTTTTAAGGCCAAAAAAATGCCACATAAATAATTGATAGGACCTAAATACACATATGAAAGAAACTTCCATGACTGATTTGCAAGATATTGAGCTATTTTGTTGGGGGTGATAGCCTTGTTGGCATCTACCATTCTTGAGAGATTAAAATGATGTTTAAGAGCTGAAGAAATCAGGTGCTAGCTTTTAAAGGCATACCTAAATAATGGAATGTTATTTTCATATCTGTATTGTGTGTGTGTGTGTGTGTGTGTGTGTGTGTGTTTTTGGTGGGTTGTGAATTCAATATCTATAATATCCTCAAAATGAACTGTTTGATTATTTAAATTGGATGTTTGAAAATGTATTTTAATTAGGTTCAAGATCAAATTAGAATGGTGTCTAGTGAATACCAAACATTTTCAAAAGCAACACAACATAAAGTGTTTTCCTTCCTGGTATGTAAAGTAGAAAGGATGTGTTTTCACTTGTCAGCTTTCATACACAACTCCCAGTAACTATAAGATGGGTCTCCCTTAAAAAAATAATGCAAAGGTCATTTGTATAGTCAAGGTCCTCTCCTTGAATACTTTTTTAAAAAAAGTACTGATTGTTTTCTGCTTCCATTAATTGGCAAGAGTTTATTTACAAGACAATAATTAATTACACCTCTGGGAAGCCCAAGAGTCAACATGAATCAAAGCAGTCTTGGTAAGGAACATGGAAGTCTCACATAATTAAGCAGGGCGCTGGAGACCAATTGTTTATAGAATGATTTTGCTGGAGCTAATTGACACTAATTATTTAATCTGATTTTCTTCTTCCTAGTTATTCTTCTACAGACTCGCTGCTTTCTGCTAATGATGTGCAGGGAACTATCAAGGTGCTCTATGCCTCCATTCAGTGTAGCCAGACTTCTTTATAGGTAAATGATATTGCTTAGATCCTTTCCTAGCAGGCTACAGAGTGTTATACAAACAAACCAGTTAAGAAATCAACAAACGATCACTAGTAAAATCTTTATCAAGCAATCATTTGTATTGATGGCTGTTATCTTTTTCTCATGTAAGAATAGTCCAGTTTTCAGTCAGATTTAAGTTAAATTCATTTAAAATAAAAAGAAAATGTGTATGCAATGCACTGACAGTTTCCACACAATATTTTTATGCATGAGATGAGGTGAAGACTGGAGTATGATTGAAAAGAAAAGCAGAACGTTTATGCAGCTGCCTAAATAAAAAGAAATATTCCAATTGAGCATATAGTGAAACATAGGGTACCAATTACATGGAAAAATGCTACTTTCTATACAGGACCTATGCTGATGGGTAAATGAACTTGGGAAATATGCTAGCTAATTAAGAAGCATGCAATATGAATTGCATTTTCTACTACCAAGTGTCTCTGTGGTTTCTGCTCATCGGCTGCTCCCTCCTCTGAATATCACTGTTCCCTGACAGATTTCGTAGTTAAGATAATCAAAGATGGGCATTAATTTACTGGCTGTATGTTTTGATTCATTAGCTTCTTGATTTTCCACCATATTTAGGATATTGTATTTTGTGCAAGATTCAGATTCTAGCTAATCTTCTGGCTAAGAAGTTAGGAAAAATGGAATCTCTGCCTCCTTTGTAGTACTGTGAAGAGTAATAGACTGATGAATGGATAAAGAAATTGTGGTTTATATACACAATGGAATACTACGTGGCAATGAGAAAGAATGAAATATGGCCTTTTGTAGCAACGTGGATGGAACTGGAGAGTGTGATGCTAAGTGAAATAAGCCATACAGAGAAAGACAGATACCATATGGTTTCACTCTTATGTGGATCCTGAGAAACTTAACAGAAACCCATGGGGGAGGGGAAGGAAACAAAAAAAAAAAAAAAAAAGAGGTTAGAGTGGGAGAGAGCCAAAGCATAGGAGACTGTTAAAAACTGAGAACAAACTGAGGGTTGATGGGGGGTGAGAGGGAGGGGAGGGTGGGTGATGGGTATTGAGGAGGGCACCTTTTGGGATGAGTACTGGGTGTTGTATGGAAACCAACTTGACAATAAATTTCATATATTGGGAAAAAAAAAGAATAATAGGTGTATTTTTGGATCTCTGTTACCCACCTCACCCTCTCTGTGTACACCCCCACCCACCTTTCTGGTGATGTCCTAGTCTAGTCTGTACTAATCCCTTTCCTAACTCATTCTCTCCTCCCACTTTATTTTCTTTTTCTGCCATAACACGTCCTATAATTTATCCCTCAATCTCTCCATTCTGTTTTCCAGTGTGACAGGGTAGCTAAGGAGTCCATGGTTAATTTTAAATTGCTCATTTCCCCACATTATTTCCTGTTTTGGATGTGATCAATATTTTCCTTGCTGTAGAGTGCCCTCAAGAACTTGGTATAGTGGGAGGATTTAGACACGAAAAGAAACATTTTGGGGTGTTGTGAGATGTGTAAATGGCAGATTGCAGAATCCAGACTGCAAGGGCATTCAGCCAATGTGAGACCTCAAAGGCAGTTCTCCCTTAGAAAATACTGTGAGGTATAATAATTGCCATTATTTTATGCCAGGCACTGTTGTAAATGCTTTACATGCTTAAATCAGTGAATCTTCTCAAAAATCACAGGGGGGAAATGTTTTAATGTATTTATTCATTTATCCCCATTCTACAGATGAGGAGGCTGAGGCATAAGGTTATATAACTTGCCCAAGATCAGATGACTGCTGAGTAGTGAAGATGAGATTCAGCTGAAGGGGTCTGACCCCAAAGCTGAGCTCTTAACCGTAGTATCTGAAGGAGACGGGCTGGAACTTTTATTTCTAGTTCTTTGGTCAGTGTGGTTCTCAATTCTGGCTTCTCATTACAATCACATGACAGGTATTTCAAAAGAAAACTTAATCTCTGGCGGGTAGGGCCCAGCCTTGAGTGCCCCCTGTGATTCTAATGTGCAGCTAACCTTTTAAGTCCGGTTGCAGGCTCTAAAGTGGGAGCTGTTTAACACCCATCTCCTGTGTATGCGCATTGCGCACCATTTGTAAAGGTTGTAAAATCATGTCAACAATCCTTTGTCAGGAAGCAGTTCCCAAGGTACCAATTCTCAGTGTCAAAGAGTCAAACTCAATAGATCCCAGGTCTCTATATTTGTAAATAGATCTAATTGTGACTGTTTGTTCAGACACACCCAGACGGAGGGCTTCCTAAATGCCTAGTCTGTTTTACCACTGGTGTTATTTTAATGTTTCTCTTATAGAATTATCTACATTTTAGATTTGGCTGATTGTGTTTTGTTGTTTGGCACACATTCTTTTCCTTGTATTTCCTGTAAATGGTTTTTAAGATCTAGACCCTTGATTACATATCGACTCTGATTATTTGTGAGCATACTTCATAGATACGTATATTGCCTAATGCAACACAGCAGGAGGCATGTAACATCTGGTTGTCCTACTTTTAATGGATGGTAAGATTGATCAGTGAAGTCACATCTTGCCAATCTGAAACCTCCATTATAACGTCCCCCCTCAATCTTTTATCTAATGGCTTTTAGCCATTGAAGATTGTTGCGAGATGGGTTATTTCATCAGAAGTTGCAAAATGGTGATATTCTAATTCAACCATTCCTTTTGCATTTGTTAACCACATTTCTTCTATAAAGGAGAACTTTTGCTCATCAACTATTTAATTAATCTGAAATCAATTTGTATGGAAAATGCAGTTAAATGCTTGATTTTTTGCCTATTAATTTTCATAGTAATGAATTTGATGTTCTGGTAATCTTTAAAGGAAACTCACGTTATTTTTGGTTAGCACTATAAGCTTACAGCTTTCAATGCATTGTAGTCATGATTCTTCTTGATACCTACATTGTCCCATTTTCAACTGGAAGAATGATTTCAAATTGATTGCTGTGTTCATTTGATATGACTCTGGTAGACATTGATAGCAATCATATATCCTAGGCACATTCTGTGTAATTTCTGCTCCAGCCCTGGAATCAGCCCTGGTTCCTGTTTAGTGGGAAATGGTATTTAAATGTCATGATATGGGGTGCTCAAGGCTACTGGGTTGTCACTGGCTCTAAATCTTTTTATTTGGCAGGTATGATATGCTTTTTAAGAAAGAGAAATAAATTATGAACATGCATTGACATTTCCAATCCAAATATAAAAGTACCCCTTTTTTACTTAATGCTTTTGACTTTATATTTGTATGTCTTTTCTCTTAACTGAAAATCTGACTTCCCAATAGCATGAACATAATCCGTAATCAATTGTTTGCTTTATTCTCCTCTCTTTCTCTCCATTTGTATATGAATATGCATGTTTATATGTGTGTGCATGTGTGTGTGTGTGTGTGTGTATGATATTTTTACCAATAGCTCTTCATAAGAGACTCTTAAACTGAATGCAATTTAATATTTCATCGTGGTTCCTTTTCTCTTTTTGATCTATACTGCTAGAATAGTCAAATTCTTTGTTTCAAAGTCTTTGAAATATTAATATTATTAATATTAATACATGGCCATATTCATTTTAAGTATGTTTTCAATTTTATTTATTTTTTAAATGTTTATTTATTTTTGAGAGAGAGAGAGCACGTGCACATGAGCAGGGGAGGGGCAGAGAGAGGGAGACAGAACTTCCGAAGCGGGCTCTGCACTGACAGGAGAGAGCTTGATGTGGGGCTTGAGCCCATGAACCAAGAAATCATGACCTGAGCAGAAGTTGACCACTTAACCAACTGAGCCACCCAGGCACCCCTGTTTTCAATTTTAAAGGATTCCCTCTTTAAAAATTTTATTTTAAATTATGTAAAACAGCTGCATAGTTCCTGAGTCAAAACCATAAAACAACTCAGAGAGATCTAACTTTTGTCTTAGTTCTTTTGTCTCTTTTTCTTTCTTATCCCAAGTAGGTAACTCTTTTCCTTTTTTGTTTTTTTTTTGGGGGGGGGCGGGTGGAGTGATCCTTCCATAGTTTCTTCTGTAAACACACACACACACACACACACACACACACACACACACAACATAGAATGCCTCTCTCTTCTTACACAAAGGTAGCCTGTAAACACACGTATTCTTCTGTCTCTTGCTTCTTTACCTAATGATAGATCCTGGGCTCATTTGCTCCACTACAGAGTTTAGAGGTCTTCCTTGTCACTTGTCATACTTGAATGGTATGGGTGGCTACATCAGGCTGCTGAGTCTCCTAGTTCCTTTTTTTTTTTTAAGTTCGAGGTCTTTTTCTTCTCATATAGGCCATGTCTTGCAAGTCTATGTTTGGGTTCATTTTCTTTGCATAATCCAAGGAATCCTAAATTATGCCAAAGCTGGCTGTCTTGCCACCACCAAAATGGGTTCTGAATTCAAATACAAAGATGACATCTGGTGTGGTCTTGTACATTTTGGCTAGTTTTCCCAAATTTTTGTCTTAGGTACTGTTGCCTTTCTAGGATGAAGAATATCAATGACTATTTGTTTTTGCTGAAGTAGTCAGTTGGTCATGAACTTCCTGGTCCAGATAGTTAGTGTGTTGTTCATGATGGTGGCCAAGCTTCAAACAGCCAGGGAGGAAAAGAGCTCTCCTACTTCTTCTTAATTCCAACATGATCTCTCACATTCAGCTCTCTTAGCCTTTGAAGAAGTCCAATCTTTTTGGTCCACCTCCCCACTTCTTGTCCATATTGCTTTCCATCACACACACAAAACTTGAGCATTTGGTCTTGTTTGGAATACACATTCAGTAAGTGCTGGGTGACTAGAACATATGCAACAATGAGGTTTCCTTCATTTTACTCACAGAGAATCCCTGAAGTTAAGACTCAGCTTTTCTTTCTTGAGTTGCCTCTTGTTTCTCAGCCTGGATGACTTTACAATAATCTTATCTTTTCCTGCTCTAAATCTGTCTCTTTCTGACTCCAGCTTCTTTTTGATCTCCCCTCCTCATAGGGTTAACCTATCTGATCCAGTCTCTCCACAGTCTTGGATGGTAATAGTGTTGAGGATATGGAGATTTTTCTATCTTAAAAGTTCTCCCACTTCTCCAGAATCATCCCTCTCAGGAACTCATCCATTCTCAGTTACAAAATGAGGATATCATAAAAAAAAAAAATTCTTTTTGTTATTTACTTATACTCCACTTCATTCCAGAGAGGATTCTAGGCGTTTAACAGGGACTATGTTATATTTATTTAGTAACTGATCAGAATATTGGAGAAGGGTTTTAAATTATGGACATAAAAACTCCTACATATACGCCAGACAAACCTATCAGAAGCATTTTGGTGGTGAAATAATTACTAAAATACTGTGTGTGTTATTACTAAATTAAAAAGTCATGTTCAGTAGTGTAGATAATCATAGCATGTGGCTTCTAAAATTTTACATGCCTCTTTATAGGACTGTAACTCCTAAGGTTAATCAGAAGCTCCTGCAGGCTGTCTTTATCTTATCATAGTTACAAATCCATCTGAGTTTGGGAATGTGAATTATCTCAAAAGCTAAACTTTAACTAAATTCTTCAGCGGACTTAGAAAAGACATTCTTGAGAGCAATTGAAATTTTACTTTTTCTAAGGAAGTTGGTTTTTTTTGGTGGACATAGAGACATGAAACTTGAAAATACATTTGCTTTATTTCCCTGTGTGTAAGGGAACTTAAGAAATCACCAACGTTAAGAATATTTGCTCACATTTTCTCCCTCCTAAGTTTTTTATTCTGATACAAATATAATACGTGCTCAGATTATAAAACATAGATCAGACATACATGCAGTAAAAAGAAAAGAATAAAATCTTTCTCTCCCTAAACAACTGTGATAAACACATTAATATTTTGATATATTTCTTTATAGGATTTTTCTAAATATAATTTAAAATAGAAATTTATATAATCTAAAATATAGTTGAAATTGTATCACATGTAGTCTTTTATATCCTCCTTTTTTCTTTGCTTGTCATTATGCTTATTAAGCATGTTTAAGACAAATCATTAAAAATTCTTTGTAATATAATTTTAATATTTTCATGGTATTCCATCATACAGAAATTGCAAAATGTATGCAGTCATTCCTCTATTGTCACACAATTAAGCTCTTTATAGGGTTTTTTTTTTTTTTTTTAAGTATAAACCACTGTTTACATTTTAGGTAACTTGCTCAGGCTCTATTCCAGGAGTGAAATTACTAACAACTAATTGGCTCAGTGTTTGGTCTGTCACCCCTACTCTTAATCAAGATGATCAAGTCTGTCAGGAAGTGTAGGAGATAGAACTTTTGTCCCAATTTCAGTCATGGTACATAGAATGCCTGTGAACAACAGTCATCATTAGTTAATGAGAGCATCCTTCAGCATGGGTAGATCTGAGTCCTGGCAGGTAAGGACCCTGAGGGGAAGACAGGATTGCTGGGTTCTAGTCTCAGCTTTTCCACAATCCACTTGTAAGACCTCAGCCGCATTAACGTCTCTGTGCCTTAGTTTCCTAGTCTACAGGAGGAGGGAATTGTACTATATTTACTAAAGTTTCTTGTTGTTCCCAGATTGCCCGATTTTGTTTGGAAGTTTAAGGTGACCTACTTAGGTCCAAGGCTGCTGTCTAAAGATGTGGCTGGTTGGATTCCTGTTGTGTCAGCATCCCATCAAATCCATGCTTTATTAGCAAATGAAGAGAGCACAGCTTTGCTTATTCATTGGCTCAGTCCTGGTTGTCCTAGTTCATGAACTTACTCGAAGTCCCAAGTTACCTGACAGTCTTGTTTGAGTCTGCCTCTCACCCTCTGGCAAACTCTTTTAGTTCTTCATGTCACAGTCTTCAAGAATTGTTCTAGAGACAATTATCTGGAAGTTTCTTCTCACTAATAACTCAGGCCGTTCATCTGCTTATGTAAGGAGACCTTCAAATCAGGAGTGTCAACTCTCCCCAAAGGCTCACCACTTGTCGTCCATCCTCTGGCAAATGATACCTAGTAGAAAAAGACAAATTTGCTTCAAGAAGTTCAAAGTGTGCCGTGAAGCCTGAGACAGAGGAATGTAGTATTAATTTGCCGTTGACCTTCAGCCTAAAGTCAAGGTTTACACAGTGGCGATTGTAGCCAACTTACCATGTGGCTACGGCATCGAGGAACTGCCAACAATATCTCTTTTAAGAACAAGAACAGTACCTACCAAACCATCCACACTCACCCTCAAATGGAAAGGGATGGTCACTGACAGAAAGATCTCAGTGCAAAGTTTATTATACTGCAGTGGTTCTCAGATTTGAGCATGCATCAGAGCCATGTGTCAAAACATAGATTGCTGGACCCTATCCCCAGTGCTTCTGGTTCACTGGGTCTAAGATGGGGCACAAGAATTTGCATTTCTATCAAATTCCAGATATGCTGCTGCTGCTCCCAAGACCACACTTTGAGAATCAGTGGCCTACTGGATTTGAAGCACTCTTCACTGTAATTACACTGGTGTCTTCCGTTTAAATGAAAGGTGAGGTTGCAATAAGATGTTAAGTAGCGTTTATAAGGTGAAGGGTAGTGGCTGCAGGTAGGGTTGGCAATAGATAGTCTATAGAGACTAACCCAAGGAGAGTCAAAGTAGTACCATAGAGAATATGGAAGTTAAAGCATAATTACTGAAGGTGTTCCTGGTGGAATTTGGCTGTCAGAGATGAGTAGCTAAGCCTAGAGAAGAAGCCACTAGGGTAAGGAGCTTAACTGGCAGCAAAATTGCCTCTTTACAGAGTAACCATCTGTAGGTCAGTTACACATTGAACTTAGTCAATTATCAGCTCCTATCAATTTACACTTTTCTCAATTAGTAATGCTACATCTAGTTTTTCTCTGAAAATATGAATAATAGTGATAGATTACTAATAGAGTAGTCTATTATGGAATATTGGCTTGCAGGAAACTTGTTCTTTTCTTGCATTTTTTTCCACATAAGAATTTTTCACATTTAAATGATCTGCATCTTCCAGTGCTTGCCCCTTCCAAAGGGAGTTCAATATACCACAGCTCCCAGGAATATGGACAGGAGGAACTCTACTTTATAGTTATTGTCTCCTAGAGGCACTCCCTCTTGTCCAAGTTTCAGCCAGAGAATCAATGGGGAGCAAACCAGGATCAATTTTAATTGATTGTTCAGGTTTTTTCTTTTTTTATAATTGGCATTCTTCCCTGATGCTTGACAGAATAACAAGTAGACTGTGATGCCCTGTAATTTTAACTCCCATTCTAAATGCATATCACTGTATAGCTACTATTGTACCTACAGCAGGACACTGCCCCCATGCAATGTCAGAGGAAATAGGGGAGCAGAAGGTAGGAGAAATGTGACAAAATTGTGCTTATATGTGTTTGCCTACACACACACACACAAACACATGGGCTCTAGTTGTCATGGTTTTGGCCAAGATGCCCATTTCTGATAACAAAGTAGTGTACAGGGAATAAACTTTTGCAAATATTAAATTGATATGGTTTCATCTCCTCCTTAGTACACATTTGTAAACTTCTCCAAGATTATATCAGGAGATTAATTTTTCCAAAGTAGGAGAGAATAGGATTAGGAAGACTCTTGAAAACCAAATTTGGATACTAGAGGACATTGGAAATCTAGCAAATGTGGGAGACAATGTGGGTTGCCTCCTTAGCATCTATTCCCCTCTTGTAATCTTGCTAACAGAATCCAGACTTTGGGGTGACACTTGTACCCAGCCGCAAGGGATGAAACTTGAAGGTTTAAGTAAATCATAGTAATCTAAAATAACTGAAAAGTACCCAAAAGAAACTGTATAAATCAACAGTTGTCCAACTTGGTGACATAGTATATTCAACTGAGGAGCTGAAGAAATACTGAGGCTTGGCATGAATACTGATTTAATTGGTCTAGAGTGAGACAGAACGTTAATATTTCTAAAACTCAACAGCAGCTATGGATGAGAATCATTGGTTTAAAATTTTAAAATCACTATTTTCTAAAACAAATTTGACCATATTTAGTTTCCCTTCATACTTGCTGTTATAAGAATATTTAAAGACAAAATAATGAAGCCATGTTCCCCCTGTACTTCTGAGTTATAGTATTAGAAAGCATGGGGATCTACCTAAATATTCATTTTTGAGTCCTGTCCTAGGTATTTTCCATACACTTTCATTAAATTCTTATAACACTACAGAGAAGTACAATTAATATCCTCATTTCGTAGATGAGAATATTGAGGTGAGGCAGAGAGGTAGTGAGGGAGTCAAACCCAGATGTTTTGGGCTCCAAACTTCATCATCTTTCTACTGCTTTTCAAAAGCTTTCTCTTTTCATCCATTTCCCAGTAGCTGGTTCCTACCCCTTGTTTACCTGGTTCAAATCCAAGACAGTAACTTGACATTTCTGACTCTCCACTCTAATCTTCCAGCTCCTCCATTTAAGATTCACTCCAGTCATGACCCAAACTTATTAGACTCCTTTTGGGGATCAAAATTGTGTCTGTCAGTCCAAGGTCTGAAGCCCAAATACTTGCACTCGAGGAGCATTCCAGTGCCTCCAATCCTAGAGAAACAAAAGAGATTCCCTTGAGCTTCCTGATGCGCACTTCTAGAAGCTGCTTTCTTCTCGTGCAAACATTTGCTGTGAATCATCAGGAATTAAATTCATCTGTACATTGTGCTTCAGTTGACTCTGGGATGTTAATGATCAGGATTTGCTATCTACACTAAGCAGTCTGACTGGATAAAAATCAGATGTCAATTTTAGTGTAACATTTCTCGTAATGAACTCTAACTCTCAATGCATCTTGTAAGAGAGCTTAAGGTCTGAATTCCTTCTTTCACCACCAGTGGCCAAAAAACCCTAAGTCATTTGTTTTTAGCAGTATTTTGGTTGGCTGTCAACCAAATATTCTTTACTCATGATCAGTGGATATTTCTTTCGAAAAAAAATTCTCAAGCCAATATTAACTGACTTGATTTATTTTGTTTCTGATATTTCTCTTACTTTACTCACGTTTCAGTCCATTACATCGAAGCTGCTGAATTCTATTAAAAAGGCCCATTTTCCAAATGACCAAAGTAGTTGTGAAAAATATCATTGTTAACTTTGTGAATAATTTAGTACCTCAGTTCATGTTGGTTTGCACTCACTGAACATGCCATTTTTTTACTGTGTAAATATGACAGAAGTATATTGATCTTGTGTCTTAAGTGCTTAATCAAACTCTATTAATACTGCTGGTCATAAACTATCTATCAGAAAGACATGGCTTTGAAATGTTTGCATCTATGAATCAAACTTAAATGAAATAATATATCATAAGACTATTTTTCTGGGCCTAAGGGAAGTTGATCCTAAATTTCTCATGTTGTGTTCTTAACCTGTGTGTTGGCTTTGTCTAATTCTATGTAAAGTATGCTGATTTATTAGAATGCTCACTCTACAGTAAACTGTAATTGGATGCTCTTGAAAGAATGAGTTTCATTGATCTAGGCAATGACCACAGATATTACTGAAGTAAACCTCTTAACAGTGTTGGGGCGTATTTTGGCCATGATCAATGTTTCTGAATCTTCCTTTGGAATTTTTTTTGTTTTGTTTTGTTTTATTTAGGGCTATCTGCATTGATTTAAATCTGCAGCAAATGGTAAGTGCTAAATTTATCTTGACACAAATTTCATTACTTTTCTGGAGATGCAAACTTTTCTTTGTTTATTATAGATTAAAAATCTTCCCTGATAGCTTTTGAAAATAATCTATTTGTACTTATGTCAATGTGCATCAACAGTTGACAATAAGTAAAGTGAAAAATTAAAGACATTGCATTTAAATAGTTAAATTGAATTCTTTCCTTCCTTCCTTCCTTCCTTCCTTCCTTCCTTCCTTCCTTCCTTCCTTCCTTCTTTCCTTCCTTCCTTGCAAAGGTTTTCAAGTATCTACCTTGGTGGTTTCTAAAGAAATTCTGAATTTTCTAAAAACTAAAGGTCAAGTTCAACAGGTTTGACTCTTCTTTATGCCTGTGACTAGAAATTGACAAGTAATATGCTAGAGGATGAATAATGAGTCTGATTTTGATACAGTCCTAGCCCCTAAGCTTTTATCTTGACAAGTGCGGGCTTTGCAAGTAACTTTCCGCCCTACTTAACAACATTATGCCTAAGGGAAAAAAATCAGGAACGGGTTCTAAACTACACGTGAGCTATTTACCAGTCTTCTGAATTAGAAATCATGGAAAATGTAGAAAATACAGTTTAGTAACATTTTATTAGAATTACAAGACAAAGAAGGGGAAAACCCCCAAGAGCAGGTATATGCATGGTACAATTTGGGGTTAGAGTAGAAATTACTTGAGGATGTTAGATTTTTATGTCCTTCATTTTAATGTCTACAATAAAGTTAAAATTTTCCCTGGTGTAAAGAAAATACGGGGCACTATGTTTATTTGGCTTTCTTTCAAAAAGTAGTATACACAAAGCTATACATGCACATATTATAAGGTTCAAAAAGTAGCAAAGGGATTTGGGGTAAAAAGTAAGCGATCCTTCTACTATCCAGTAGTTAGCTACCTAATCATCTCCCTGCAAGCAACCAGTTACCTGTTTTTTGTATATACTTCTAGAGAAACATTCAGTGCACTTAACAACTATGTGTGTATGTATATATGTGTGCATGTATACACAAATGGTAGCACATTGCAGTGTTCTCCATCTCGATTTTTTTCATTTAACAATGCTTTTAAAAGAGTTTTCCATATCATTACACACTCTTGTCTCATACTTTTTTTTTTTTTTTTTTAACGTTTATTTACTTTTGAGACAGGGAGAGACAGAGCATGAATGGGGTGGGGGGTCAGAGAGAGAGAGGGAGACACAGAATCTGAAACAGGCACCAGGCTCTTAGCTGTCAGCACAGAGCCCGACGCAGGGCTCGAACTCACGGATGGCGAGATCATGACCTGAGCAGAAGCTGGACGCTTAACCGACTGAGCCACCCAGGCGCCCCCCCTTTTTTTTCTTGTCTCATACTTTTAAAAAAGCTGTGCAATAATCTATTCATTAGATGTATCATAATTTATTTAACCAGACCTCCACTGATGGAATTTAGGTTTTTCCAATTCCTTGCTATACATAGATTATTTGTTACATGTGCAAGCATATCTACAGGTTATATTCGTGGGTGGAATTGCTGGGTCAAAGGGCACATTTAACTAAAATTTTGGCAAGTATTGCCAGAGTGATGTTTTAATCTTTAACAATTGGTACAGCACAGGCTCTCATCCCTCAGAATGGATGCCAGCTGTCAGGCAACTGGTCAAGGCTAGGTATCAGATGAGAGAGAGCACTGTCAAATTGCCCTCTAAACATGTAACTGCTTGGTTTCCTTTAAATGATATTTATGGGACCATACTCCTCCATAATTATTTCCATTTATAGAATTTGCTAAATCTCAGTGGTTTTTGTATGAACATTATTGCCCACAAAATGTTACTTGGAAACCACTGGTAGATTGCCTAGTAGTAAATTGCTATATTCGAACTATGTATTCAATGTAGTAAGCTATTCATGACAAAGACAAATTCAGCATTGCCTGTCAACATTAATACCATGCAGGGTTCCCTGCCCATGTGACTGAGTAGGTGACTAGAGCAAAGAGTCTATCTGCCTCTTTCTCTAGAAGGTAAGCCTCATGGGGCCAGGAAGTTGTTTTTATTTCCTATGACATTATCTTCACCACTTAGAAAAATGCCTGGTAGTAGTCAGAGTGCCCAAAATGTATTTCGCTACTTATTAATAAATGGGTATTGAACTGAGAATCAAGAAGATAATCTTCCCTACAAATATGGTGAAAAGTTGTGAATATTCACAGAGTAACACTTTTCTGGTTATATGTTTTCAGTTTCCTAACATTTGGAGATGAGTCACTTAGTAAAGATATATCCTGATGTCAGAATTGTCAAAGTAAAGCCTAGATTTCACCATTAGGTCTTTTAATTCAGCTCCTTGAGGAAGAGTATCTATGTTTAAATATTCTTAGACCATGGTTATTGCTAAAATTTGCACATTTTATAATATGGTAATTGTATCTAGCTAGCTGATGTCTTTTGTTTTGGAGGGCTGGGGTGTAGATACTTTCGAATGTAGAATTTAACACCTGAAGTAGTAATTATGTGTACTTAGAAATTATAGGGTAGAAATTGGAAATTGGAATGGAAAAGGCAGGTTATAGAAAATAATATGCAATATATAGATTTATGTGTTGAGTACTGTGGGGACACATAGCAAAAATTGCTTGTGATACCTTAAAACAAAGTTGCTAAGTTTCTTAATTCTCTCCGCCTCCCTTCCACCTCCAATTCATGAGAAACAATGAAGCAAAGTCATGTAACAAGATGATGGTTCCAAAACACTGCAGTAGTAACATGGAATTCAGTGCTGTCTCATAAATTCAGATCATCTGGGAAAAGCATGTTCTAGAATTATTGTTTGACATATAATACAATGTCTTCCCAACAAACTGAATTATTTGGACTCCTTCAGCCTTTTCCCCACATAAGTAGATACTGTATTTAAAACACGGGGAGTTGAGATGATTAAAAAAAACATCCCAGAATTTCAGGCAAATGAAAACTAGGTAAATGTAGTAGGGAATCTATACAAACTTTAAAAGACCATGAATGCTAGCCAGTTTTCTTGAAGGCTCTCACTGTAAACTCCATGAGGAATGGGTTTATTTGGTTCACCCTCATATTTTAGGACCTGGCACACAGTAGGACTCAATAAATATTTGTGGAATGAGTAGAAAGAATGTTCTGCTTTTGTGAGGCTAATGAGGTTATCAGCAAAAGCAACAAGTGGTCAGTATTTGTTAAAATGTTGAACTTTGTAAAGCAAAGAGTTTGAGTGTTGAGTTATTAAATAATGCTCATGATATCAAGCCTGGATCCCATTAAGTCCCAGGGTAAGGGGTGAACAGTTAATTTCATAGCCGTACTAAATAGTTATATTGCATATCAGTCAAGGTGATATATCCCTCTAAATCTCTTGGAAAGCACCCAAGGGCAGAGGCCAGAAATCATTATAAACTTGGCTTGGAAAACTGCTAATAAAATGGGTCATGGAACTTTTTTTTCCAGTGCAAAGAAAATAATGTAGTGATGGGATTGTGTCTTTTCCCCTTTTCTTTTGAAAATGCTTTTAGTGTTAGGATCTATTCAATAGATGATTTAGGGATATTCTAATAATAAATGTTTCTGTGTTTTATATTCAGCACTTATGAAAGCGGATACTTGCTGAGTTGTAATATCAGATTAAAATCTCTATCAATCAAAGGGGGAGAAGAGAGGAGTTTATTGGATTTGTAAAGATCATTTTATTAGGAAAACTGAGAATTACTAAAGTTTTATTTGAGGGTGGTAAATGGGAAGATTTTCTGTGTAAGAACTGAATGTAGTTAAATAATAATGGAAGAATGTTTAATAGATAAGGCTTTAAGAGATAAGGCTTTAGAATTTTACAAAGAGCTTTCAGTTATAATATGCAATTAAGCATATTGGAAAAGCTATTGAAAATAAAGCATAGTTCTACATTGTTAAAGAAATGAGGACTGGAAGCAATATTCACAATTAACATCAGGTTAGTTCATCATCCCTTGATTTACAGTGATTTAACAATGTAGCATGCCACACATTTTTCAAAATCCAATTGCTAATCTATTTCAGGTCAGAATGAATTGGAACACTATTAGAACTTCATCTTGGTGGTCTGACCTAAAATGGAAATGCGTGTACCCGTGCTAAGTTTGCATTACTTCTGGGGACTGCATCATGCTTCCAGGATTATTTTTCATCATGACTGTGCCTCATTGCCTCTGTATTCCTGGAAAACATGGAGTTCCCGATGAACTAAAAGTTAGTTCTGCACATGAGGTAAATGTGAATTTCACTGCAGATGTGGCACAATCAGGAGGGATTGGGATAAATGTAAATTGCTATTCCCATCCCTTTTGTCTTCCTGCTCTTCTACCCAAAATGTCCTGCTGAAGCCCTCGTCTCCCCTCCACTCTTTTGCCCACTCTACCCCCCAAAGAAATAAAGCTGTTAGGTAAATCAGATTTCCCCTTGTTAGTGAGGAGATAATTTCATAGTTTTCAAGGACTTTTGTAGAATGTATTGAGAAAAGTATTGAATTCCCCACATACAGTTTCCTTTGGCACCATGTGGTCAAGGTGCTGCCTTGTTAATTGGTGAACTCTGCTGATAGACTGAAGTCTCCCTGGAACACTGCATCCAAACTTGACTTGTCTCCCCAGCTGAAGATTACTGCCTTGTGTGATGCTACAATGTGAAAAGCAAAGGAATAAACACTTAATAACTGGCCTGCACATGACTTCTTAGATATTTTTTCTAAGTTTATTTACTTATTTTGAGAGACAGAGCAAGAGAAAGAGAGTTCAGGAGGGCCAGAGAGCATGAGAGAGAGTCTCAAGCAGCCTCTGTGTTGTCAGTGTAGAGCCTGACGTGGGGCTCGAACTCACGAACCATCAGATCCTGACCTGAGCCGAAATCAAAAGTCAGACTCTTAACTGACTGGGCCACCCAGGTGCCCCAGATTTTTTGTTTTTTAATGGCATCCATGCTTGCTCCTTTAATAAACTGAATGAACTGTACAGGCCCATCATAGCAATGTCTCCTCACAGCTGCTGCTTTAAGGAAACCCAATTCATGAAAATGCAAATTTAACCTGAACTTTACAATACAATGATCCTTCAAGACACTATGAGGAGCTAGTAATCTGAAGAACCTATACCTTTGCTGAGTGCTGAAGGCTTTTCTGTATTTTCTGTAAGGGGGGAAGGGCGTGTGCTTCAGTTTGTTCAAGCAGAGTGTGGCTAAAAGTGGGTGTGTGGATTTTCCACACACCAATGGGAATCCATCACTTCTGGTAGGAGGTTATTTGTAATTCTGTGGGGGAAATGGCAGTTGTGAAGATTTGAGAATGAACTAGAGACAACTTCCCTGGGCTGGGCCTTGGGCCAGAAGGGATTCCACAGACTTTTTCTGCTATATAACAAGACAAGTGGTACAATTTCCTTGATGGGACAAAGTAGCTCTTAAGAGCCCTGGACACTGGAAAGGTGACTTCCCTGAGGGGTCTGTGCTAAGAAAGACCCCGAAGCTTATGATAGGATTTAGAATACAATGTATGAATTACCCCTCCCTATGTAAAGCAAAACACACATCACTCCTGAGTAATAATAATAATATCCTGAGCTCTCACTCTGTGCCAAGCACTGTGTGAAAACCTTACTGAATTAATTTCCTGTGGCTGCTCTAAACAAATACCATAAACTGGGAGGCTTAAAACAACAACAAAAAATCTTTTTCTACAATTCTAAAGGCTAGAAGCTCAAAATCCAGGTGTTGGTAGGGCCACATTTCCCCCAATGCCTCTTCTGGCTCCTGTAGCTGCACACAATTTAGCTCACGACAGCTCAACACCCCTCTCTGCCTCTGTCTTCCTGTGGATTTCTTCCCTCCGAGTGTCTCCTCCTCTTAGAAGGACACCAGTCACATTGGCTAAAGACCCACCCTAATTCAGTAGGACATCATCTTAATTTGGTCATGTTTGCAAAGACACTCTTTTTCCAAATTAGCTCACATTTTCAGGTACTGGGAGTGAGGGCTTCAACATATTTTGAGGGGGAACAGAGGTCAACTCCTAGCACTTCCAGATGACTCCTTTAATCCTTGTAACAATCCCGGGAGGAAGTTCTTGTTATTGTCCCCATTTTGCAGTTAAAGAAACAGACTCAGAGAAATGGTATTATTTGCCTGAGGTCACCGAGCTGGATCAACACTAGGATTCCATAATTGCAGCTGAGACCTGATGATTCCTAAACCCGCACGTTTAATTCTGATGGAAGTGAGTTAATCTATTTCATCTGTCTGTAGCTATAATTATAGCTAGAGCTTTCTTTAGTTGGAATCAAGATAAGGGACTTCCATCACCCATTTCTTAATTCTCCTTCAAGATGTGCTTGAACTGCTTTAAGAATATCATCTCTTAAACCTTATTTGGCGGTGGGTGACAAAGGGGTCATTCTGAAGTGTTTGATGGTAGATTCATGTGGTTCTAATAGTCTCATTAATCTCCTATTTGAAGCTACAAAAATTCTCCTGGTTCAGATTTCCTATATGCAAAGATTGTGTGTGAGTAGTTGGCATCAGAGCAACACGGCTAGAATTTTTTAGAAGTTCAGTGGCCATGTGGTGCTACCATGTATTTTTGGAAATAGAGAAATAATTGCTTCCCCCCTGCCACTCATGATTTACACATGTTATGAAAAATAAAGATATCTTGATGAGTTCAAAGACAATCAAAATATTACAGTCAGAAATTTTCCAACTTCTTGGAAAAATCATACACCTTTATTTCCTGGGCAATAAAAAGAACTCCTTGCCAGAGAAAGGCTTGAGTAAATGGTGAAAGGGAGAATTGCATTCCCAACATTAACACAAGTTATTTAACCCCTCCAGGCCCCAGTTTCTAATTCATAAAATGTGGAAACGAGTAAAGATTATTAAGATACTTTCTGTGTCAAATTACTGCTCTGAAAAGCTTTCGCACAGGTTGATATTTAAAAAAAAATGTTAGCCATGAAAGCAAATAAACAATTTAGAATAAACACCTACCATTATTCTCTTTAGCTAATTGTTGTATCGGTGATAGAAATTTTTGGTTAATAATAAATAATGCATTTTAAAATAATGTATTTAATACCATTGATGAATGGATATGTGGAGTTTCTGTGGCTGTGCATCCTTTTTCTCTTTGAAACACATAGCACAGATTGTTGACGTATCTCAGATCTGGAAACGTTAATGCAATTGGGGTGGGTTCCCTGATCAGCTGGCCTCATCTGGCACCTGGGGTATGTGCTTTCGCCTTCACACTATCCTGCCTCACACTCTCCTGTAGGATGCTTGCTACCTGTACACAGGCAGTCAACATTGGAGCCTAGCAAAGTCTCAGGGTAGGCGTGTAAGCCTTTCTACTGGACAATGCCCGATGTAGGTGGGTAGCTGGGAAAACGGGTCCTTACCCCACAGTGGTGAGAACTTCCGATGAGCACAGTGACCACTCCCCAAGGATGGCCAGAAGAATTGCCTACAGCAAGGCACTGAGAGTGCTTATCAGTGTTGTTGGTGATAGCGTGTAGTCTGGTGTAGCTGTCCCAGGTAGGCCCTCTCTGAGCAACATCCCTTCTCCTCCAGTCCTCCAAAATCATGCCTTAGCTTCCAGTTCCTGCCAAGGTCAGGCTGGGAGAAGATGACCTTTTAATAACAAACATACCAATGAAGCCACATAATAGAAGCCCATTGAGCTAGCGCTGTGGGCTAAATATTTGCTCTCCCGCCATCCCAAATTCATATCACAAAACTCTAATCCCTAATGTGATGGTATTTGTAGATGGGCCTTTGGAAAGTAATTAGATTATATGAACAAAGCCCTCATGATGGAATTAGTGCCCTTATAAAAAGGGACATGAGAGAGCTTTTTCTGTTCTCTGCCATGGAAGGATGCACTGGGAAGATGGCATTTCAGGAATAGGGTCCTTACCAGTACCTTGATTTTGGACTTCCCAGCCTCCAGAACTATGAGAAATTGATATATGTTGTTTATGCTACTCAGTCTATGGTATTTTGTTATAGAAGTTCTAACTGACCAAGATAGGTAGGTATTCTCATGTCCCTTGTGTTAGTCAATGAACAGACAAACTCTGTCTCTTAACTTCTGTAAACTGGCATCAGTAAATTATACTTTCACTGACTATTTTTTTTGCTGCATAGGGCCCTAAGAAGCATTGAATTGAGATATAAAAGATCGTGTTACTTTATGTATGTATGTATGTATGTATGTATGTATGTATGTATTATTTATTTTCTTTCATAATTGAGATTTTATTGTTTATTTTGAGGATCAATACATAGATATTTCAATTTATACACAATTCTCAACATTCATGCTGATGATCTCAAAAGTCCTACAGTTGTGACTCTTTTCTAAGCAGTTATTCTGGTGACTTTCCAGCTCAAAATTCACAGGCAGATCTTCTTTAAGAGGATGTCAGTTACTAATATCTTCAAATATTGATTGGCTGTTACATTATAGGTCCCACTAATTCACAATATAATATATATGCTACATACCCCAAATTTCAGACTTTCCCGGCACGTTAACAAAGTTATTAGAAAAGTTGGGCTACCACGACCCCTGAATGATGTGGCAGAGGACATACAATTCTGACAGGGAAGAGCCAGGATAAAGAAGTGGTTTTCTTTTGGGAATGATTTTACTAAAAACATGGGAATAAAATTGACTTAAAATGTTCAAGACCTATTAAATGCACAACCTTGACTCAAAATTGCCATTCAGCATGTTTTGTGTTATAGGTGTAGAAACTAGCATTCCCCCAATCTATGGAATGTTAAGCCAATACCCAAGACACTCAAAGCCTGGAATAATTCAATATTTCACTATTTACTGGTTGTACGAAAACATAAACAATGAGCAAATGATTTTGCCCCTTCAAAAAAAGCACTTACATGTAAAAAATAGGAAAGGGGGATACCCTCCCTATTAAAAGTGTTTTCACCAAAAAATGCCTGTTTACAAAATAATTGGTAAAAATATTCCTCTGGATTGTTCAGGAAGGGAGACAGGGACCATTAATAAGACATGTAGGTGGTGTGAATCAGATTTGGTTTCTTCCTCTGCTGCTTCTTCGGAGGCTAGACTCTCCTCTTGTTTAGTTTCTCCATTTTCTGTAGCTTAATCTTGAGTTTCTTGGATAGACACTTAACCTGTTTTCCCTTTGCTCTCCTCTCCCCTTTTGTTTCATCCTTTTGTCCAAAGATTTAACCTCCCCTGCTGCCATTTTTTATTTCCGTTTCCACTCTTGCAGACCAGTTTTGGCTGATAACCTTGCCGATCTCTAGAGTTCTCTAGAGGAACTGAGGATCTGAGCTGACCTTCCTGTTGGGCATGTGGGCAGTGAGGAGGGCACGTGTCAGATGCCTGGTGCCCAGAGCCTTTGTGAAGAAGTTGGGATGCCTGGAGCTGCTCTTCTTCCTGCTCCCATCTCCACCTCCCCGCACCCCCCCCCCCCCCCCCACTCTCCGCCGTTTATTTAATAATGCCTATTCATTCATTTATTTGTCCAGTCAACACATATTTACTGAGTGATCATTTGATGGGAATCACAATTCTAGGTGTACAATGGTGGTAAGCAAACCAAACAGACATATCTCTTGCCCTCATGGAGCTTCCATTATATACATAACTGAAAGTTGAATTGTGGCTTACATTTTCCACTATTCATTTTTATTTGAACCTTTAACATTCACTAGATTTAACAGGTATGTCATATTTGTTTATTCCTCTATTTCATGTTTTATATGTGTGACTTGTTGGTATTTACTTTATATTATTGGATCCTTGAGAACAGGGATTTTTTTTTTGTCTCTCTTTGATAGAAGACTTATTATAACAAATGTACCTTAATCAACATTTGTTAATGATTTTTTTTTCCATTTAGATTCACACAATTTTAGCCTTGGAAGAAGTCTTAACAATCATATAATTTAATTCTCCAGTTGTATAAGTGAGACTATGGAGGCTTTAGGTGATAGTATGTATTTATTTATTTTTTTAATTTTTTTTTAACGTTTATTTTATTTTTGAGACAGAGAGAGACAGAGCATGAATGGGGGAGGGGCAGAGAGAGAGGGAGACACAGAATCTGAAACAGGCTCCAGGCTCCGAGCTGTCAGCACAGAGCCCGATGCGGGGCTCGAACTCACAGACCGTGAGATCATGACCTGAGCCGAAGTCGGACGCTTAACCAACTGAGCCACCCAGGCGCCCCTGTATTTATTTTTTTTAAGTAAAATACTAGAAAGAGTTGTGGTCAGTACTACTGTTGCCAGGTTCACATAACTAGTTTGGTCAAAATGGGCTGGAATTTAGTTTTTCTGAATTACTTAATTAAGTGTATGATTCTTAAGTCTTTATTAAAAAATTGGTGTTTAAAGAGCTTTAATTTCAGACAAATGTCTTGAACTTAAGGTCTGTTGTTTCCTAGTTCCACAATCTTTGCTAATTTCTTAATTTCTCTGAGCCTTGAATCCAAATATGCATTCTTCTGTGGGTTTTCATTAGGATTAAATAAAATATGATATGTAAAGTACTTGGCATATAATAACTCATTCTGATAATATGGATGGCCTATTTTCAACATGCCTGCCAAATCCTGGAGACAGAACAAGCAGAGGTGAACCAAGACCTGAGGTCAGTTTAGCATATTCTCCAGCTTTGTCTTAGAGATGACTAGAAAAATTACTTTCACCTTCAAACTAAGAAATCTGATGTTTGCATGTCACAGGAGGGAGGCAATTGTAACCCAGATACTATAAGAACTCAAGTAACTAACTTGAATATTAAAAATAAATATTTGACTTTTTATGTTGTTTCTCAGGAAGGTGGGTTGGGTCATACTGCTTACAGCCTGCCGTTGTTGGTTCATTCAAGCACCTTTTACCACATGACAGAGATCATATATCTGCCCTCTAGTAGAGCAAAAAGTAAATGTAAGAAGCATTACATGAAACTATGAAAAGATAATATTATTAATTCTTTCTTTTCACTGGAAAGTTTTATTATATATATATTTTTTAGTTTATTTATTTTGAGAGAGAGAGAAGGAGAGAGCAAGCATGAGCAGTAGAGTCGCAGAGAATCCCAAGCAGGCTCTGCACTGTCAGCACAGAGCCCGATGAGAGGCTCAAACTCCTGGACCACGAGATCATGACCTGAGCCAAAACCAAGAGTCAGACACTTAACTGACTGAGCCACCCAGGCACCCCAGGAAAAATATATTTTAAAAATGGGTGGGAGAGATGCTCATCAACTTCAGTATGGTGGTTTCCATGGGTGGTGAAGGGATTGTCTTGAAAAATGGGACAAAGAGCCTTCAGTATACTTTTTTTGCATTTAAAAAATGTGATAAAAAGTACCTTAAAATATGATTAGAAGAAATGGCCTTAGAATAAAAAAAAAAAACCCACAAAAAAACTGAAGGTGTTCATACCAGACCACATATTGGTCATTGTTTCTGTTGTTTAGACTAACACCGTCCCACAGAACTTCCTTCGATGAAGGAAATGTTCTATCTCTGTGATGTCCAACCAGGTAGGCACTAGCCACATATGGCTGCTAAGCACTTGAGATATAGCTAGTGTGACTGAGAAATGGAATTTTTAATTTTATATAATTATAATTAATCTAAGTTTTAAATTAATTTAAATTTTAATGTGGTCAATGGTACCATATTGGACAGCACAGACCACAAAGAGCATTATAAACTTTACACTTGATTTCATTTTGGGAAAACCCAATCTCATTTTTCTTTATGGTGAATATGAGTGTGTATATTTGAAGAAAAAAAACAATAATCTCTTGCTAATGTCAAGTATGGCAAAGGACAACTGAAAGTTATTGGGGTATTGGGGGAGGGTAGGAATAAAAAAACCGTCCTGACTATTTATATTTGTCAAGTGGAATGAGTAGAAAGGTCACTATACAGTTCCGTTGGGTGTCTATAGAAAAGAAAGAATCAAAAGCCTTCCAAGTACTCATGGGGGGTACTTCGGATTTGGTAACAGATTTGATAACTGAAGACTTAATTTCCCCAGTGACTCAACTGATACAGGAGGTTTTATCTTTTTCAGAAAATTAAGAGTAAATTGGCTAGCTCAATAGACTTACTGAATCTAGTTAGATAAGTATTTGCTGTGTTTATTAAGTTGTTTATGTAGTGCAATAATACAAGTGATTTAATAAAGATAAGACTTCAGATAAATGTCAACACACTTCCCACTCTGCAGCTGGTCCATTTCAAGCAGTTAAAATAAATTAAAAGATAAAATACTGCTCACAAAAAAATTGATCATTGTCCAAGGAAAACGTTTAAAATTGAAAGAAATCTTCCACTTTCAGTGCACAAAGACATATGTGCATATATGCGTAGGAAATGACCCTCTCTGTAATCTAGAGATTCTTTACCTAGAAGCAAAGGGACAGGAAGCTGTGTTTTGTAGGTATTTGCTATAATGAGATAAAATTAAAAAGTACTTACAGTATTAATGACCAGCGTTATTTATAGTGCAAATATTGGAGATGTTTAAATTAGATAAAATAAATACTATTAATTATGTTATTTATCTATCTTTACATTCATCAAGGCATAGCTAGTGAAAGCTTACTAGGTTGTGTCATTTAGATGCTGTCACTGGAATTTAAATAATATAAAGTAGATCTGAATTTTAACCAAACTTCTCTGTTTACATGGCTTTAAAAATTTTTTTTATGCTTTTCTTGTAGATTCTGTAGGATATAATCTGACATTTGTAAAACACAGTGCAGGGCTGCCTGGGTGGCTCCATTGGTTGGGCATCCAACTGTTGGTTTCCACTTGGGTCGTGATCTCAAGTTTGTGAGATCAAGCCCCATGTTGGGCTCCACGCTGGGGGTGGAACGTGCTTGGAATTCTCTGTCTCCTTCTCTCTCTGCCCCTCCCCTGCTCATGCTCATGCTCTCTCTTTCTCTCAAAATAAATAAATAAACATTTTAAAAAAGAAAATACAGTACAAAAGGTGATAACAGAGATGTATCTTTATGGTAGTCAAATCATTATTTCAGCTGTCTTCCAGTTTAAGGTGGATGAGATTCCTTTCCCCTATTCTCTCAAATCACTTGGAGTGAATCTCTACCATTTCAGTATGCCCTTACCTATTTTTTCTATCCAAAGCCTATCTTATATAGGCCTATCTCATATCTCTTGGCATATAGTATTGTTCAAAAGAAGATTTAAAACACTATTTAGTTTAGAAATGGTGACCCAGTTGGCCTATCGTGAGCTGAATTCTGAGCCACTGTATTGTCTTGTAAGACACAAAATAAGAAATATTGGATTGAAGCATGGGAGTGCCCGGGTGGCTTGGTCAGTTAAGCATCCAACTCTTGATTTTGGCTCAAGTCATGAACTCGCATTTTGTGGTTCAAGCCCCGCATTGGGCTCTGCACAGCCCAGTGCAGAGCCCACTTGGGATTCTCTTTCTCTCTCTCTCTCTCTCTGCCCCTCCTCTGCTCATGCTCTCTCTCAAGATAAATAAACATTTGAAGCATAAAGCATGAGGCTTACGACATCAAGTTCTTGGCTTGACTGGGAGAAAATTATTTACCATAGTTTTAGATTACTCTACTTGAAAATTGTGTGGGATGTTTAATATTTATAATATTGGACAACATGTTTTTCAAATGCTTGACACATATCATATGTGCTATAGTCCATATCTGTATGTGCCACAGTCCAGTGTCCAGGATAGATGTCCACCTGCCCTATGAACTGGGAAATTGGCCTTTCTAACCAGGTGTGGTAGATTATTTGATGACCACAGATTCCTCCAACCTCTGTACCAGTCCCCTTCGCAATATGACTTTAGTGTTCCTTCCATCCACAAGTGGAGTCTTTTTCTCTACACCTTGAATCTGGGCTGATCTTATAATTTGTTTGACCAGCAGAAAATGTGCCAGAAGTGACACTGTGAATTCTCTTCAGAGAATTTGTGGTTTCTATCTTTGCATTCTGGAAAGGCCACCCTGAGACCTCCACATGAAGAGACTCACTTATTGAAGGATGGGAAGCCATTTGGCGAACTGAGGCTTCCCAGGTCACAACCAGAACCAAGTATCAGACTTGTGAGTAAAGTCAGCTTAGATCTTCCAGTCTCTCATCTTCCAGCTGATTCAGCCACATGAATCGCAAAATCAGCACAGCAATTGTTTTATTAAAGCAATCCACTAGTTTTCTGACAATTTGTTGTGTAGCAAAGGGTAATTGGGGAAACAGCTTCTCAAGAGACGTTGTTGAGATAGCATGTAGAAAGATAAAGAACAGGGATGCGTTATTTTCCCAGACCCTTTTGGGTTTGGGAAGGATCTGTATTCCCTGATACAGAGTGACATGAGTAACTTGGAAGTGAATGACACACATTTTAATCAGTGCAGTGTTTAAATGTAAAATTGCAAGATTAATGTCCATACATCATTCCTAACTTGTCCATTCTGTTCATGCAAATGTATTTTGTACAACATATTTTTTTTAGTGGTAGAAATTAAAATTATTTTCTTTGCAAATTATGAGAATGAAATCTCTTGATGAATGACAATAATAGTGATTGGGATTTCCAGGGATTTTGTAAATAGGATGACCCATCTCTGTTTCCTGACTTACACATATATTGTTCACTTGTATGTTTGTTAACCATGGGACAATAAGTGTGCTTGGAATGCTTGATATACATTCATATCTACCCACATTTCTTGTCATTTTTCTGTGTTTTTTGTTTGTTTGCTTTTTGGTTTTTTTTTTTTTTTTTGTGCTTCTGGTCATATTTCAGATTGCTAAGGGCCTCTAAGCATAAAGTTTAGTTTTTTCCCAAGTGAAAACATTTAGAAAAGATTTAAAAATAAAGGTAGAGGAAAGGTGAGGCAGTAGTAGCAAAAATCACTCCTTAGTGCATCTTTCGAGGAGACTGCAGCCTAAAGAAAGGTTAAAAGTTGACTGGTGAACTAGAAGCAGTTTGAAAATATGCTCATATTAATCAATATTTCTCCAAATACCGTAACAGTGCAGAAATTCAACAACAAGAGTAAGTATCTTTTCACCAAGTTGTAGGCAACCAAAAATGCTTCTCGATAAAACATTTTCCAATCTCAGCTCAGAGAAATAATAATCTTATAAAAATATAGTGTTTAGAAGGTTGGAAGAAAGAGCAGAAGATTGCAAAACTAGGCACAAGAAGTCTACCAGCTGTTAGAAAGTTCAAAAAGTCAATAAACGAAGCTAAATACTAGTCTTCTAAAATCATTTTTCAGGTAAGATAAATAGGGTCCTTTTCACCTTAAATTCTCATTTGACAGCATCCCAGCACATGTCTTGGCTATTAATATACTTGGGTAGCCTCAGGGAGGCTTTCAAAAAGTGGTTCTTAAGATACTGATATTCTTGTCTGTAGACTCATGAGTCATTTGGACACAAGCATTGAATTTAAGAGGTACTCACTCCTCATCGTTGAGGAGCTGGTAGAAAAAACATAATTATTATATTGAAGATTCAATAAACATTCTTTCATTTTCAAAGTAGATTCTCACAACACTATTCTAAAATATTTCATGGCTAGGTCTTCTGTGAGGAAGAAATAACATGTCTTAAATTTGTCCCTAGACCTGTGGTTCTGGTCATCGCTGTATACCCCTCAACAAATAAACAGGCAGGGAAGGAGAATATAGAGTAGCCAGTGGCGCTCAGTTTTAGGAGGAGATAAGAAATCCCATTCACCAGAACACGGAATCTGTTCCTCTTTTTTTTCGCATTAAGCATTAAAATTTCAGTGGCATTGGGACTATTTTAATGACTGACGTGGGACTGAGATGTTCCTCAGTCTTGGTTTGTTTAGGGAAGGTTAGCTGAAACTGAGGCAGGGAGTATGTTTTTAAATATCTGGATCTAATCAGGGCACCTGGGTGGCTCAGTAGGTTAAGCGTCTGACTTCGGCTCAGGTCACTTCAGCTTAGGTCACGATTTCATGGTTCATGAGTTTGAGCCCACCGTAGGGCTCTGTGTTGGCAGATCAGAGCCGGGAGCCTACTTCTGATTCTGTGTCTCCCTCTCTCTGCCCCTCTCCCACTCATACTCAGTCTCTCGCCCTCTCAAAAATAAACATTAAAAGAATGTAATTGTATTTCCTCTTCCAAAGGGGCATACGTGTGTGAGTGTGCATGCATGTGTGTGCACACTCATGTGCATGCACATGGTGAGCTTTCGAGAATGGGTCCTTCTGTACTAAACATTCCATCATTTGTTAAGATTATATACATTGCGTGCCTGGTGTGTGTAAGGCACTCTGCTGATGGTGGCCAAGAAAGAATCTTAGCCCTTATGGATCTTACAGTGTACTGGATTTATATTGTCTGTTCTTATTTTTTACATTATTTGTACCCCAAGAATAGTGTTCCTTATTTGGAGGTACATATAGTTTTGAACAGTAACTAACTACAGAAGTAACTTGGTAACTTGGAAATGCCATGTCTGTGACCAGTTCATAGGCTGTTTGTGCCTAGCTTCCTTTGACACAAAGGAATAAGTTAGCGTACAAACCAATGTTTAATGAATGAACAAAGAGAACAGAATATCTTATTAAACCAGTATATAATTTATGCATGTTTCTCACAAATGATTTTTTTTTTTTATGCCAGAATAGGTAAGAGGGAACTTGTGTTTTTAAATCTTTTGAAACAAATAAGAGAAAACTATGTTAGATCTCTAATAGTGCCATTAGGAAAACAAATTTTGGCATACAACCATGGCATTTTAATTAGTTTTTTATTTCCTATTCTAATGACTCCTGTTTTGCATCCATGGATTTTGTGCTGGCTGGTTAAAGGACTCAAGAAACAGTTTTGTGATAGTATAATAGTTTTGTTTAAACTATAATATACATAATGTGCTAGGCAATGTCCAATTTAATGAAATATACTTTATGGGTGAAAGAATCCATGTAATATCCTAGGGTACCTTAGTCAAATTTATGATAGTCAATTGATGGGCAGGCACAATATTACCCAATTAGCAACCTTGGCTTTATGAATCAATTGCATTATGTATTTTTAGATTTCAGCATCCCTTGTGGTCAATCATCTTTCAACATTGAGCACTCAAATGCAATTTCAAAATGAAGGAGCCAGAATCATTGAACAGCATAGGTACTTGGCCAGTTGTTTTATGATGCTGGTTGAGAAAGTTAATATGTCTCTGTTGATGGCAATCATATATTTCTAACAATGCTATCATCAAAATAAATACTATAGAAGTTAGCTAATTTGTTTGAAATATTATTAGGCAGTAATTGCTGGATACATAAGCCAAAGGAAAATATTCCAATCCAACTGTTTTATTAATTATCTTCTTGTGGGGTTTCTCAAGTAGCTATTGTATTTGGTGAAGAAAATGACACTTGTTATTCAGTAGAAAGCTGAGCCACACCCACATGTCATTCAACCCAGCTTAATTGTACAAATTAAAAAAAAAACTGAGATAAAAGTTAATATAGAAAGAGATGTAACAGAGATCTCTGTGCAGTACAGCTCTGTGTTAATTCACCAAAAACCATATTATCTAAAACAAGTTTATCTTATGATTTATTTGTCTGTTGAACAGTTTATTTAGAACTCAATCCCTTGTTGAGTGGCTCTGTAATTTTTTTTAAAAAATTTTATTTATTTATTTTTTGAGAGAGAGACAGAGCATGAGCGGGGGAGGGACAGAGAGAGAGAGGGAGTCACAGAATCCAAAGCAGGCTCCAGGCTCTGAGCTGGCACCAGAGCCCAATGTGGGGCTCGAATTCGTGAAATGTGAGATCATGACCTGAGCCAAAGTTGGATGCCTAACTGACTGAGTCACCCAGGCGCCCCGAGTGGCTCTGTAATTGTTTGAGTGTTTTCTCTCTCTCTCACTCTCACTCTCGCTCCCGCTCTTGCTCTAGCTCTTCCTCTCTCTTCATTTCTATGGTTTTCTTAGAATTAAAAACAGAGAAACATAACCTAATTCACTTAGGTAATTCTGTTTAACTTTATGACTTTAATAATAAAATTGTTTTGTACAATTATGGGTATCTTATTTTTAAAAATATCTACTATACTTTTCAACATGTTATGAGCCTTTTAAAGTCCAAAGACCCATTCTTCAAAGTTTAACTTTAAGGAGGGTCTTTTTAAGGTGGACTAAATATTTGGAGAAATTTTCCCAATATAGACCTTTCAAGAATGGTAGATTAATGTAAATGCATGACTGAATCGAATGGAATGTAAGGGAAATTCTTAGAGGCCAGAAACAAGGAGAAGGTGAAAATGTGGAGTTTAGCAAGCATTGAAACCCTAGAATGTGAGTTCTATCTGTAGGGAGACGGGAAGCAAAGTCCAAGGCCAGAATAGTGTGGGAGTTTGTTTGGAGATTGGTGAAGAAGGGACATCAAAAAGATGCTCAGAGAGTGACCTCGAACTGCCCCCCTCCCCGCCCTCCACCAAAGGGAGACAGTATACAGATACCTGTCCATTTTGACCTTAGCTCTGGATAAAGAGCTTTTTAAAGTCTCCTTTGCGGACTGATCCTTAAAGCCAGTTCATCCTTAATTTTGGGTCCAGAATTCATGCTACTGTACTAGTATATGGAAAAACAACTCAGACTGATAATATAGTTTAAAAGTATCCAGGCTAGATAGTCTGTGGTTCCTAGAAAAGGCAAACACAAGTACATTTGGAGCCACACAATTTAAATGAAGAGGCTGAAGTGGTAAGTTTGAAGATGGAAGAAGTGTTCATAGATCAAGGAATGCAGGCAGCCAATAGCTGGAAAAGACGAGGAAATGAACTTTGCCTCAGAGCCTCCAGAAAGAAAGCAGCCCTGCTGATACCCTGAGTTGAGCCCCAGAACGCTCGCTGCAGGCTTTTGACTTCTACAGCTGTAAGATAATAAATTTGTACTGTTTGAAGCCACTAAGATTTTGGTAATTTGTCACAGCATCGATAGGAAACTAATACATAGTGATTAGACAAATTGACTAATGCAGCAATGGTTTTAAGTAGGGATCTAATATTAGTCAGAACCACCGGAAGACAGGGAAAGGGATTTGTACTTGGATTGAGACTTTGAAATATCTGTTTAGAACTTAAAATTTCTATTTAGAATGTTGTTTTACGAAGTACTACTGATTCTTCTAACTCATTTGGAGTCCACATTTTTCCATTTTGTGCATACAGAATGCAAAGCTTGAATTTTAGGACTATGCCAACGTGTCTCAAAATGTACTAAATTGTGACCAGAACTTTGATCTTACATACTTCGGTATTGAAAAGAGTTTTCCAAGGCAGCTATAGCAAAGGCCAATTAGGGCAACTGAGCCTAAAAAACATGATTTTGTGCCTGATTTTTTAAGTACATACCAATGACACAGAGTGAGAAAAAAAAGTAAAAATAAATAAAAGCATTGAGATGTAAGAACTCACATTTTAGTCACTGACACAAGATACTGTAGCTCAGTTATTTTTAGTGTCTGTCCCCTTAATCAGCCACTTTGTCATAAGATGTAAGACCACAGACATGCCAAGACACCTCTCTCGCAATTTTTAGACAATGATGCCAAAACATATTAAGCTGCCTTTGCTACCTGTTTTTCAGGTGGAAATCATGATACATGAGCCTCACTGCTGGCTACAGACATCCTGCATTAAGGTTCTCAATGGTGAAGGTTGGTGAGTAAAAATAAATCTCTCTTCCAATCAATACAATTGCACAGCATGATTCTGCATAAAAAAATATTTCCACCTAGGGGCACTTGGGTGGCTCAGTGGGTTAAGTGTCTGACTCTTGATTTTGGCTCAGTTTCTCACAGTTCATCGGTTCAAGCCTCACATCGGCTTTGCACTGACAGTGCTGAGCCTGCTTGGGATTTTTCCTCTCTCTCTGTGCCTCCCCTGCTTGCGCTCCCTCTGTCTCTCAAACAAACAGACAAACAACAACAACAAAAAAACCTGGAGAAAATAAAAACTAAAAAAAAAATATTTCCACCTATCAGAAGATCATGTACTATCATTTCCTCATAGTGTTTAGTGTTTTTAAAATACTTATTGTTTATGTAGATCTTGAACTTGGAATATATGAAAGTCTCCGTGTTAAGAGAATTAAAACTATCTCAAGATTTAAATATTCTATAGAAAATTTTGTTGAAAAATGCTAATTCCAAAAATCAATATTGCAAATCCCAAGAATTTAGGTTTTCCACGTAGAATCTTGCTTCTGATTTATCTTTATATCCCCAGAGAGTATCTGATGCAATGTCTGCACCTTGATAAGCATTCAGTGTGTGCTCCAAATATGCAGTCACTATGCCCACAGTCGCTGGTTTTAATTCTGAGTCCTCTTTGAGATTCCTGACTAGCTGACTTAAGGGAGTTCCCAGGATGTTTCCATAGGAAGTCCCAGGAAGATAAGAGCAGGACATTTCTCAGTCCTTGCCTCTTCACACTCAATCATTGTCTATCATGCTGGGGGGTGGATTAGGAGGGATGGTTATGTGGGCCATCTGATGAAGACGAGTGAGATCATTGCAAGAACAGGGCTTGTGTGACAAAATAGCTGAACAGGTATGTGCTGAAATATTAATGCAGTTACAGTTTAAGAAATGTGGACAATTATTTCATTCAACACTAGGAACAATTCTTAAACACAAAAGAACTTTTAACGCGAGGTAGTATGTTGATGCTCAAACTTCTTAGCAAGCTGTAATGTGCATAATTAGCATCATAACCTTCTGTATAAAAGTAACCTTCCTTCTCCTAAAAATATAATCCAGACCACAGAGCCTGACTCTTCCTTCTATAGGTATCTTAATGATCAGATGAGCATAATAGCAATGTGAAAAGTAAGGCAATTTCAGGAAAGAGTGAAAAGTTAAATTAAGGGTGAAAGTGCTATTATCTTTTTAAGATTAAGAAAATTCCTTATAGGAGCACTTGGCTGGCTCAGTTGGTGGAGCATATGACTCCTGATCTTGGGGTTGTGAGTTTGTGTGTAGAGGTTACTTAAAAATTGAAAAAAAAAAATCTTTAAAAAAATCTTAAAAAAAAATTCCTTACAAGGGTCTATTGAAGAGAAAAACCATAGCCACATCGTAACAGACCACGTCCTTATTCCCCAATTCAGTGTGGTCTTTATATCCATCAGACTATAAAACTACACGCTAAAAAAAGTAATTAGCCGGAAAATTAGTCAAATTAATGAGTTTAATTTTTCTATTATCCAATAACAAAAATGTACATGCCTCACATCAATATTTAAACCATATGATCTCCTCAGTCAGTAAATTTGAAACAATCCAGAATGATCTAGAAGGTAGTTAGATTCTGTCTAGCTCTTAGGCAATTATTGTATGGCTGTGTGCCTGAGTCAGAGACCGAAATGGGGAATCTGTATAGGTAGGTGTTCCTTAGAGAGGAGCATGGTCTGCTTTCATATTAGTGATGTGTGTTGATTGAGAAGTAGCTGGATAGTATATTACCACTTTTCCCAGCTGGCCTTGTTGCACTGGATCCAGTGCAATTTTATTTTTATATAAATTTTATAATTTTTTATATTTCATAATAAATTTTATAATAAAATGTTCATTTAGGATGTAGATATATAAGTCTTATGGTCTCTGTATAAATTAGGATATAGGTGAACATGACTATTCCCCTAATCTTCATGTGGATTGATCAACTCATAAAGATTGCATTAAATATTGTTTTAAAAATTAAGGGATAAACCTTCAGAATCTTTATCTCAGGACAACACCTCCTTTTTTGTTTTATTGTCCTGCTGGGTAGGCAAGAGTTTCCTTAAGTCTAGCAGAAATGTCCATAAGGTTCATTTTAGAATGATATTTTTTCTTATTTGAACCTCCATTGTTAGAGTCACCAGCCAGAATTATCCTGAAAATCTACAGATACTTAGAAACAGCTTTCCTGTCACCCTAGAGCCACTTTTTGAAAGCGTTTTCACTTCTTCTGTTCAGACTCCCTTCCCATCCCTTTACCTAGTTGGCTTTCTCTTTTTGAATACCGTTGGCTTTCTCACAGATTTTTGAGTGTGCTGTCCAAAACAGGATACTCTCCTCCCTCTGACTAATGGGGAGGAGAGAAGAAGAATTATGTTTCAGCCTTGCCGACTCTACTCCTATTGATTTGTGCTGGTATCATATTGACTTTTATCACAATAGCACTGAATTGCTGATTCATATTCAGCTTGTGGCTGTCCCCTAGCTCTCTTTCTGCTTTATTTGTTCATACTTGTTTTTCGCCATTATATATTTGTAATGCCTGGTAATTTTTCCAGGGTATATTACTCTGTACTTGCCCTACTAAATAGTTTTTAGCTGCTCCTAATAATCTAATCAAGTATTATTTTCTTTTTACAGCAAGATATGGGTATGTTTTATAAAGCACTATTATCTCTTTGGGTTGTTAGACTGATCTGAACACATAGCTGATATTGCATTGCTGTTTTTCAAAACCACATAATGTCCAATTGCACATATATGTAAAATCTCACCATTCATTGCATGCTATATATATATATATGTATATATAGTGCTTGGATAGTAGATGCTGAATAAATATTTACTAATAGTTAATGACCACAGTGTGTTGTACCCAGAATCCATCCCAAGAGCTTGCAGGAAACACTGATTTTTTTAAAAAGCATGGTTTGGCCTGTCTTTCTTTCCTGTTTACATTTAAACAATAAGGATGAAAAACTACAAGCCAGAGGGCTTCTGTTGTTCTCAGTGAATAACAGAGATGGTGTTTGGGTAGCATGCTCGCAAGGTTTGTGGAAATTAACTTCACACCAGGAACTCCGTATTGAAATAGATTGTTTAAGAATAATTCTTCTCTTTGAGAAGGGTGAGGGATTAATCTGCAGAAATGTTCATGCTAGCGCTGTGCATGTGTTGAAATTTGTCAGGGGGAAGATAAATGGGCCCTCCTTGAAAAGTAAATCGCACCATGGCTAATCCCTTGGGAAAGCTGGAGAATTGTTATGGTAGAAAAGCAACCTCAAAAAAGGAGGCACTGTCACTGTTTACTTAGGAAGGGGAAAGATGGGAGAAGACATGATTGGAAATTGAGATGAAAGTACACTTGACTTTAAAAATGTGTTTATTCAAATATATACACAGGATGTAATTATATCTGTGTTTGGATTCTTTGGAGGAATCATCTGGGTGCTTTAAAATGAGAGTCATTATTAGGGCTGATATTAAAACTATTTAATGGCAGTGTGTCCAGGCACTGACCAGTGAGAACAGATGTCACAGTGAAGGTACCTGAGCCAGGTCTAGGAGACCCCAGCCAAGGGCTGGATGTTAACCCTTTAGTTGCTGATTCAAAAGAGGGTGGAAGGAGGTTGGAAAGTCACTTAGGAGGCTCAGAGTAGTGCATATTTTCTAACATCTATGGAAGATATTGATATTTTGGCAAACAATGTGACTGTTTTGGGTATACCATTGAACTGTCAGCACTCATTCTAATAGAAAATTATCAAGTAATTGTATCGAAAATATTTAAATTTCTTCAAAGAGATGATAGATATATTACAAGGTAAGTCATGAAATGTCCGTGAAATTTAAATATCATATAAACAACAAATACTTTTTAAAGTGTAAGTATGTCCCAAATATTTCCTGGGAAAAAAGGAATGGAATCATTTCCCAAGAAATATTTGGGACATACTTCACTGAAGTATAAGTGTTGAATATCAGATAAACAACAAACACTTTTTTAAGTGTCAGTATGTCCCAAATATTTCCCAGGAAATATTAGGAAATACTTATACTAAAACTTTATTAATTGTCCATCTGATATTCAGATTTACCTGGAGCCCTGTATTCTGTATGGTAACCCTAAATAGAATATATTTAGCAGGAAATGTATCAGTATCATATTGAAGATGTTAAATGAAAGAGAAGGGAAATGTATGCTTACAGGGAGCCCAGCACACTGAGATCGCTTGAGCATACTTGACAGAGAGCTGCTCTGGAATTTCAGATATATGGGAAGAACTGTTAGCTGCAGAGCTCTAGAACTATAGGATACAAAGGTTGCACATAATAAAGTGATTTTGAAGTTATACTAAGAGGAAAAAAGGTGGCACTGCATTTAAAAAGTTGCATTTTGGGGCACCTGGTTGGTTAAGCATCTGACTTTGGCTCAGGTCATGATCTCATGGTTCATGGGTTTGAGCCCTGCATCGGGCTCTGCACCGACAGCTTGGAGCCTGGTGCCTGCTTCAGATTCTGTGTCTCCCTCTCTCTCTCTGTCCCTCCGCTGCTTGTGCTTTCTGTCTCTCTCTCTCAAAAGTAAATAAACTTAAAAAAAATTTTTTTTAAGTTGCATTTCCCAGCTAGGAAAGGCTAATTCAGTCATCATCAAATAGCATTCATCAAGTGCCTTCTACATGGGACACTGTGTCAAGTGTTTTCACAGAGTGAGAAAACAAATATGGCAGATGGCCTTGGTTAGCCTGTAATGTAGATATCTATACTGCAATGGAATCATAAAGGAAATAACTTGAAAAAATGTTGACCAAGGATCCATCATCTCCTTCATTTACATGTGGAGGAGAAAAATTAGTCTGATTTATAGGAAAGCGTTTTGTAAATCGTTCTAAAATACAGGTTTATTGCATAAAAACCTTGATATATACAACTATATGATAGGTTCAGAAATATATGCCACTGAGCAGGGTTTCTCAACCTTGACATCATATACAGGGTAATTCTTTCCTGTGAGGAGTTTCCTGTGCACTGTGGGGTGTTTAGTGGCATCCCTGGCTTCTTCCAGTCACTAGATGTCAATTACACACCCTTTTTCAGTGTTATAAATCAAAACTGTCTCCAGACATTCTTAAATCTTCCCTGGGGGACAAAATTGCCCTGAGTTGAGAACTACCATTCTAGATAGTTATAGGAGGGAGATACCTAGCAATGTGGGTGAGTGGGTGGGATAAGGTCTCCCTAAACTCACAAATGTGTCCATGAAAGAGTTAGTTTTAAACATCTGCTCTGTACAGAAAGCCCTCATATTCACTCACCAGCAACAGTATTAAAAATACTGATATGTGGCCCCACCGGAGAGATTCTGGTTTATTTGGTCTGGAGGAGGGTCTGGACAGCCTGATATTTAAAAAAATGCCTCAAGGGATTCTGTGTTGAGATTTACTCTATGGAGTAGTGGTCCTCAAACCTTTGTGAGCATCACAATTACAGGAAAGCCTGTCAACGCAGATTGTTAGGCCCAAGTATGCCTGATCAAGCCAGTCAGGTATGGGGCCTCAGAATTTGCATTTCTCACAGGTTCCCATATGCTGCTGATGTTGCTGGTCTTTGGACCACACTTGGAAAACTGCTAGTTTAGAGGACACACTCCTGGCCACTCTTGGCCCATTCACTTCCACCTCTCAAGGGAAGGAAGCGTGGCTAACTAGGACACGCAGGAATGGTGAGCGATAGAGGAAGAGAAGACCTGTGTGGTTCCATTCCTGTTAAGCCCTTTTTTGAATTCTCCCTTCTGTATGCTGGGTGCATTCAGCTGTTCTCTGTAGTACAGCAAAGTAGTCAGCTCATATGCCAGAACCTGATGGTGAGTCTAGCTAAATTCTAGACTGTTTATAAGAATCCAACAGTCCTCACATACGTAAGCATTGTTTTCCAGAACTTAATCAGGCATGAAACTGATTATTTGCTCTTCACCTGCCAGACTGCCACGTCTATCTTTTTATTGGTTCTGACTTTGGATGGGAAAGGGGAATAATTCATTAGACCCCTTTCCTTACTGAGCATGCCCTGATTCAATCCCTTGGACTTCTGTCTTATTCTTTAGCATTGGAGAGGGAATGTAGGACCAAAGGGTCCATGTATAACCTCTTCCTGGTGTCTTCATGCAAAACATGTAATTGTGGGAAACATAATAAAAGTACATACAATGTTAGGAAGCACAAATCTTAGTTTTTGGGGGTTGTGGCAAGGTTGAGTTTGTAAATGTCCATTCACATAGAAAATGAAAACAAAGAAGTCCTGAGAACTTCCTGGAATGGCCGATCAATATCAAGGCTGAGTTCACTGTATGCCTCCCTTCTTGACTCTCCTCTCCACTGAGCTAGGTCTGCAAACATCACTTGGTTACGGCAGTTGGGATTCTGGCTCATACTTGCTTCTCTAACTCACTGTCTTGTTAATCTCTCTTATATTTTGCTTCCCTACTATTGCTTGCCAGGTGATATTATAATTCCAATTAATCAGGTTAAAAGTTAGCCTGGAAGAGGGTCACAAGAACCCACTGAAATTTGTTCACAGAACACTGCAGTAGTCTTTAAGGGAATTGCCTGCTAAAGTGTTATACATATTAGAGCTACACATAAATATTCATATATTCATTGATGATGGATTGCATGAATAGAATAATGGACAAAGGTGGTTAGGAGAGCTAGTCTATTAGAAAAATTTAAAATACAACCCTACTGTCCTACAAGTAGAACTTGAAAATTGCTATGCCAAGGGTATTTCTTATCCTCAGCCTTGTCATTCTATGCAAATTAAAGACCCAAGGGGAATGCTAACCCTGCCTCTCCACAAGGGAAACAAATTCAGTATAAGTTCTCTTCCTCCATGAGAGATCCGTAGAAGTGAAGCATAAGACACAAACAGTAAAAGATACTATTTTCAAAAATAGTAGAGCTGGGAATTTATGTGGTTTGGGCAATGCATATAATCATTTCTAAATATGCACGGCCAGTAATAACAATTTGTCTGAGTCCTAGATTGTTATTTATATGAGTCTTTCCTTCTTTTAGCTTATATTAAATTCCACCTAGGTCTAATTTCTAGAAGTTCCTCTGGACTTATGAATAGTCAGATAAACCCATCTTGGTGTAAAAAGGAAATTTATGGAGTGATTCAGCCCAAATTCCACCTCCAGGCAAGATCTCCCCAGGTTTCAAGAAAAATGGCTATTCATCCTCTTCTCCAAGTTCTGTCAGAACTGGCTTCTACATCCATCCTCGTTATTTGGTTGTAGTCCTGAATCACCCTCACTGTCAGGTCTCTCCTTTCTGGCCAGCCTGTGGCATTTATACTCATTTTCTCTGCCACATGGCACTTACCTGCTCCCTATGTGTGCCCCTCCCTCTTCTGTGTCCTACAGGCAAGTCCACCTGTCTGTTTCCTGGGGATGTGTTTTCTACCAGTTTTCACAAATAACTATGTTAGTCTGAGTTCTCCAGGGAAACAGAACTTTTAGAGAGAGAGAGAGAGAGAGAGAACGGCTTACTGTAAGAAATTAGGTTGTGCGATTATGGAGGCTGAAAGGTGCCAAGATCTGCAGTCAGTAAGCTCGATGGTGTAATTCTAGTCCACGTCCGAGTCTAAAGGCAGAAGGCTAATGTCCTAACTCAAAGACAGTCAAGTTAAAGAAAGAATTCTTTCTTATTCAGTCTTTTATTCAGTCCTCCAAAGGATCGATTGAAGCCCACTTGCACTAGGGAAGGCAATATGCTGTACTGAGTCTATGATTCAAGTGTTAACGTTCTTCCAGAAACACCATCAGAGACACATACAGAAATAATGTTTGACCAAATATCTGGCCCCATCAAGTTGATACATAAAATTAACCATCACAATGGCAAGTTCCAACCCTTGAACTAGCATGGGAGAATGCTGTGTGAAGACAGAGAATTGGAATGATATGTCTAACAAACCAGGGATGCCAAAGATCACCAGCAAACCCCCAGAAGCCAGGAGGAGGCAAGGGAGATGCCTCTATAGGATTGAGAGGAGCATAGCCCTGCTGACACCTTGATTTCCGTCTTCGAGTCTCAAGAATGCTGAGGCAATAAATCTCTGTTGTTTTAAGTCACCCAGTTTGTGGTACTTCATTATGGCAGTGCCAGGCACTAATATACTAGGCTAGGAGATAGATATTACTAAGGAAAATATAATGATATGTGTGCCTGGATAAAGGTATACACAAAGGAATAGAGAGATGCCCATAAAGGCCTGTTGGAAAGCTCTGATGACTGAGGAGAGAAAAGGACTTAAAAGGGAGATAAAACATAAGTTTGATCATTTAGTGTCCTTTGTGTTAAGGCTATGAGGATGAATACTGATCTTCATCTCTGATTTAGAGTCCCCCAAATACTCTCTGGCCAGGAATAGTGTTGGTGATATGCACAATGATTATCAGAAGTGATACCTGAGTTATTTAAAAATACTTAAAGCATAAATACATAAAAAAAGACATTTCTACTTGTCTTACACATTTTAAAGGTTTTCATTTATTGGATACTCTCTGTTTATCAAGCCCTGAAGTTGGTCTAAGTTTGGTTGGAATATTTGAATATCCTCATTTCGTGGTATTTGTGCACAAGGTTACAAAAAAAGATCCATATTGAAGTCTCTGTGCTCCTGTGCCTACTCAAAGATCAATCTGGAAAGGTCAAGGGTGGCTTTCTCAGCAGGCTTTGGTAGCCTTGATTTCTGAGTTTTCACTGACAGGACAAGACCACATTCTAAACAATTTAGAGCTTATATACCATAAGCTCTCACATCTTGCTTTTTTGTAAGATTCAGTTTCAGTATCCACATTCATACACACACAGCATCACAAACTGATGTTGCACAAAAAGTCAGGGGCATAGGATTCAGGGTAAGTGAACTTTCTAACAAAAATGATTATATGTACAGAAAGTTATCCTTGTGAGAAGTGATTAACTGGTTTAAAATTGATTTGGTTAACTATTACATATGACAAGAATTCTACACAACATTGCAAAAATGAAGTTACTTTGGGGTGGAAATATTTGTCTCAGCGTATATTTTTTAGAGAGATTATGGACTTTATTTTTAAACACATTCTGCCATTTTCTCACATGTTTTTCTTTGAGTCCATAGAAGAAAGTTAGCTATACAAATTCAAGTTATTTTTATTGACTCTTATGTTACAGTGGAACAAGATGAATAGAGTTTCAAGTCAAGGGTTGCTAGGTATATCCAGACCACTTGGAACTTCAACAGGTAAGCATTTTTTCTCAAAGAGAACTGTGTTGTATTGATCTTACTCTGCTCCAGTGTTTGGCAATTATATGAAATTTTAAGCATCTCTTTAGAATTCCCAGCTTTTTGAGGGCCAATTTCTACTCAAGGTTTTTATAGCTGATCTCTTATGACATCTATCATTCCGAGCATTTGAACATCCATATTAACACTCATATGTTTCTCTGCCAATCATTTTTTTCATTTGTTTGTCCAAGCTTATTCAGATTGTACATTTTTTAAGGTCAATGACAGAGGGAGAGAGAATGAGAGAGAGAGAGACATTTTCTTTGTCTCACTGGGCTTTGTCCACATTGCATGCTCAACTCACGTTGCTGTGGTGAAAATAAAGCCCAGAAACAACCCTACAGCTCTCTCTGCCAAAGAGAGAACTTTCTCCTTCTTTCTCCTTCTTCTTGCCCCAAAATGATACAAAAATTCTAGATGTCTGTTCTCATGAAATCTATGAAATTCTTTCTGTTTCATCCTCTTTTCTTTCCAAAGGAATATGTGGGTTTTTGTTTTGTTTTGCCATTTTTATCCTATGCCTCATCACAGAAGCAGAGAAGTGCTTGACTCTTTGTGAAGTTACCTCCAGTCCATCTGGCCAAGTCCTCTTACCACATTAGCATGTGAGCAGGAGAGGAGGGAAGGAAAGGGTGACTAGGGGGAGAAGTTGGAGGGATATTCTGCCTAGTATCCTAAGTTCAAATATTATCTCCCAATGAAACAGACCATGAGACAGAACAGAGTTCTAATGTAGATAGGCCATTGTGTCACTGGTGACCCTGAGTTGGTTGCCTAATATCTTGGAGCTTTAGTTTCCTAATCTGTAAAATGGAAATAATAATATACCTTCCTTACCTTGTGGATGTATTCATACAAATGGAAGGTGGAATGATTTAGAGGCCAGTATGGTGATCATGAAATAATCTTTAAGACAGTCACAAATTTTTGTATGTTCAGATCATTTTTTCTTATTGACTTCCACATACTTGGGCCCAGGATGGGTGTCCTTTACCAGTCATTGATGCTTCTGGGACTGGGAGGGGGCCAATTCTTCATGGAAGAAGAAAGGCCATGAAGGATTTAACAGACATCTGCTCTTTAGAGCAGAACATGTGCTTATCAAGTCTTCACTTCATGAAATGATTTGGTAGAATATGTTGAAATTAAATAAATATCATATAATGGAGTTTTACCAATGTTAGGAAATAGTTTTGGGGAGGGGGGAGCATCTCTATAGCATTTCCGTGAGGAGATCTATCTTGCAGAACTTCATATGAGGAAAGAGACTATATGCAGCAACTATTAGTTTGAACTATATGAAATTGCAATATTTCACCATTTTTGACCCACAAAATGACAATGTCATATGGCTTAACCTAATTCATCTTTTTTTTTTAAAAAAAACAACATTTATTCACTTTCGAGAGGCAGAGAGACAGAGCACAAGCAAGGGAGGGGCAGAGAGAGAGGGAGACACAGAATCACAATCAGGCTCTAGGCTCTGAGCTATCAGCACAGAGCCCCACGTGGGGCTAGAATTCATGGACTGCAAGATCATGACCTGAGCTGAAGTTGAACGCTTAACTGACTGAGCCACCCAGCTGCCCCGTCATCTTCTTTTTTAAAAGAAACAAACAACAAAAAAAAGTTTTAAAATTTATTTTTGTAAGTTTATTTATTTTGAGAGACAGACAGCGTGAGTGGGGGAGGGGCAGAGAGCGAGGGAGAGAGAGAATCCCAAGCAGGTTCCCCACTGTTAGTACAGAGCTCAATGTGGGGCTTGAACTTATAAAAACTCGAGATCATGACCTGAGCCAAAACCAAGAGTTGAGTGCTTAACCGACTGAGCCACCCAGGGGCCCCGACCTAATTCATCTTCTTAAAGCACCACATTCTATGTGGATTATGGAGTCATACCCTGGTCCCAGGGCTCTGTAACCATGATGGGACTGCTGAGTCTGCTGATGAGAACATCTAGCTGTTACCAAAAAATTGTTTCCTCCTATTTTGCAAATCGTCCATATGTCTTTCCTTAATTTAAAAACAAAGACATCAAGTGTAACTGCTATGTGTCTGGCAGAAATCTGTTTACATCTGGAATTAGTAAATATCAAGATGCCTCTTTACGCTGACTGGCAAAAGCTGCACAAGTAAAATATGTAACCAAAAGAGAACTGGGTGGCTAGGTGGGTGCATACTCCAAAGAGTATTAATTTGCATAATAAATAGTTCAATAGTCAGGAGATCATAAAATAGCAATTATTGCTGAGTTGCTATATTAAGGTTTGCTAATAAAAAAAAAAAAGACACTTAAAATGCAATGGTTTGCTTTTACAAAGAAGTTCTCCCAAAATCTTTATTCTGAAATACGATTGTATTTATTTTTTAAAGAGCTTTTAAATGCTTGGCACATTTCTTTGAAAGAGAAGCAGCACTATCCTAGTTCAAAAAAATAACAATAGTGAAAAATAGTCTATGGTTAAAAAAGGAAAATGAGCCATTAATATTATTTTATCTGTTAAAAATAAAAAGTACCTGCTGGAGAGTGTGTTTCCCTGTGTGAGGAGAGTATGCGAGACCAGTGGGGAAGTGTAGTCAGACTGCTCAGTAGTAGGCGGTATAGTCAGGCAGGGGGTAGAAACAGAAGTCACATTACGTTTGAAAAAACCCACAGCCTACCTATGCTAATAGAAAGGTACACTCTTTCTAAAATGCCATCTTTGTTTTTTTAAAATGATTCAAATGTTCCAGGTATTGTGTATCCAAGTGCACTCTCCATTTTCTTGACATACTATAAGCATTTACTATCAGAAGAGAAACATCTTTTTAAGTTAGTGTATTTTTGCAATAAATGTCACAGTTTAAATGCCCTTACATAGAACGTCTTCATTTTTCAATAACATTGGATTTAGAGATTTATATGTGTATATCGCATTCAGCCATTTGATTAAATGTGCATCTACACGGAGAAAACTGTTTTAAAAATCTTTGTTTCCTGCTGTGAGGAAAATGTGGTGACATCAAGGAAAGGTTCTGTTTATACCTATTGATCTGAGACGATCCCTATTAAAATGAAGCTCTTGGTGTTGGGATGGCTTTATTTGTTAGGCTAGTGGTCGCCCCAGCAAGGTCGAAAACTGGATAGATGGGAAATGAGACCGTGAAAATTAACCTTCATTGCACACCGATTAGCTGCCAGGAATTGTGCTGAACAATGGAAGGCTGAGTTAAATAGTGTTGAGCTTACATTATGCCCCAAAGTTAGAGACCTCATTATAATGTTCCCCAGGGTTGAAAAACTCCCAGATGCAGGGATGTCTGGGTGGCTCAGCTGGTTAAGCAAACGACTCTTGATTTTGGCTCAGGTCATGATCTCACATTTCTGAGATTGAGCCCTGTGCTGGGCTCTGTGCTGACAGTGCAGAGCCTGCTTGGGATTCCCTCTCTCCCTTTCTCTCTGTCCCTCCCCTGCTCGCCCACTTCTTTTGTGCTTTCTCTCTCTCTCTCTCTCTCTCTCTCAAAAATAAAGAAATAAACCTTAGAGAAACCCTCCCAGAGTGCCGCACAAAGGGACAATTTATTTGTGTGTGGAAGAAGCCTCCTGTAATTAAGATTGTGGAATCATTCCTCCATCTTATAAGGAGATGGTTTCTAATAAAATTTCATTTTTATATTCAATAATATTTATAAATATTTTTGACATATTTATATTGTTTTGTTAAATTGAGTATTACCAATACTTAAAAAAAAACTTTATCCTGAAGAATGGTTTTTCATACTTAGTACCATATGATAACAGCATATTTTTTAAGTTAAAAACTTCAATTTATATGCTTTTTGTTGTTGCAGAGAAGTATAACATAATCAATAGAGTGCTTTCAAATATTAAACACTTACTATAGGAAGATAAAATTGTGTGAGAAAAAAGGAATACGAACAATTTCAGTGAGACAAAAGAATCATGTAAAATTTGCAACTATTTGAGAAGACTTGGTTGAATCTATTTTTCAATGGATGGTGGTGGGTGTAAAATCACTATGGCATTTATATCCCATTGAATTCATTGAAAAGAGTGATATAAAGTTGTATTTTAAAATGTCAATATTACATCCTTTACAACTATTTTCACTGATGATTAATTTAAGATGTCAACTCAAAATGTATGAGGGGCACATAGTTTTTCAAATTTGTAGGCATTTTCTCCCGCCTGCTTATATGTGTAAGTCTCAACGAAGACGCCCCTTGAAGTCTGACACTTAGAAGTTTAGAATTCAGTTTATCTTCTTTTGACTATTACAAAAAACTCCCCAAACTTCAATTTTCAGTGCATTGTAAGGCAGATTAAAGATATACATGATTTCATTACCCACTGTCACCACAAACGCCTGTACTTACTCTGTATTTGCTTATTGGCTTCCCATGGCACCTGAATCAAAGACAGCGTCCAGCACAATGGTGGCACTTTCAGAGTGTTTAATAACTATTTGAAAATTTGAGGGGTGCCTGATGATTCAGTCTGCTCAGCGTCCAACTCCTCATCTCAGCTCAGGATCTCACAGTTCATGGGGTGGAGTGGTGTCAGCACAGAGCCTGCTTGGGATTCTCTCTCCTTGTCTCTCTGACCCTCCTCCTCTCACTCTCTCTTCCTCTATCTCTCTCAAAATAAATAAACTTATTTTTTTTTAAAAAGGAAAATTTGAATCCAATATTCATCTCTTCGTGGCCTGAAAAACCGGTTTTTTTTTCTATGTCAGCTTACCTGCTTAGAAGTTCGGCTCATGTTATTTAATATTTCTTCTAGATATTTCTGAGTGACATTCCAGTCTTGTGCATTGTACAGACTGAGTGTCATGTTCTTCCACCACCACGCATCCTGGCTTTTTCTTGATGATTAGGCATCTCTTTTACTTTACCAGGATGGGCATTTCCTCCACTGTCACATGTGGGGGAAAAAATCTGGAGAAGTCAGTGCTTTTATGACAGCTTCTCTGTCTTTCAGGTGTTTTAAGATCTTAGTTACTGTCAGCAGAATCACTTTTAAAAAAAAATTGTTTAAGGTTTATTAACTTTTGAGAGAGAGAGAACAAGGAAGGGAGGGGCAGAGAGAAAGGGATTGGGATTCAGAGTGGGCTCCGTGTTGTCAGCACAGAGCCTGATACAGGGCTTGAACTCACTCAGAGCCATGAGATCATGACCTAAGCTGAAGTCAGATGCTTAACTGACTGAGCCATCCAGGTATCCCTCCCTTTTTTTAGTAGAATCATCTTAAAGTGATCACATTTACCCTATATTAGAAGGTAACTGGGGTGCTTGGGTGGCTCAGTCAGTTAAACGCTTGACTTTAGCTCAGGTCATGATCTCACGGTTTGGGGGTTCGAGCCCTGCATGGGGCTCTGTGCTGACAGCTCAGAGCCTGGAGCCTGCTTCAGATTCTGTGTCTCCCTCTCTCTCTGTTCCTCCCCTGCTCATGTTCTGTCTCTCTCTTTCTCTCAAAAATAAATAAACATTAAAAAATATGAAAAAAGAAAAGAAGGTAACTAACATTTGGTCTTTGTGTCCCTTTGAAGTCTTAATACTTCCAAATCTTCATTCTAAATCCCATTTGCTAATGTTTCACATTTTGTTATTTAAAATTACTCTACTTACTAAACAGATAAAAATTAACTATAACTGCAAAGCCATCAACTCTCTAAACGTTGCTAGGTCTGGTCTAACCTGTTCAAAATTACAGTTCTGCTTTCTTGCCAAAAGGGAAGTCTAGAATGCCATCGTAAAAATCGTCTGAGCTCCTCAAATCAGGAAATCAGGCATCATCATTATCTAGTGAAATAAACTTCATTAATTCCCTTAGTGAGTTGAGCACATCTCCTATCTCACTCAGAAACTCCTGGGTTATAAGTATGAGGATGATCTCGTAACATAATGGCAAAGGACATGAAATACAAAAGGGCCATCACATATCGAAGACAAGTTTCAGTTGGCCCCGTTAACAAGCTCCTGTTCCCCTGCTTTACGCCACACAATTCTGTGTGAATAGGCCTGGCAGTATACTGAAGCAGGGTTAAAGAAGAGCACAATGAGCTTGGTGGCCTCTAGGAGATGCTCAAATATTGAAATAATTTTGGACCCGTCGGCTAACAACCACTGACCCAGCCCTAAGTGCTACCATCCCAACTCTTTGCCTGAGCTGCCTCGACTTCTCTCTGGAGCCCCAGATCCACCCAGGATCTGGGAATCAATGTTGTCCCTGGCAGAGCAGCAAGCCTCTCCTCCAGCACCTTGACCAGTGTGTATTCTGATCAGTCAGTACCTAGACCATCTCATTGCTAAGTATTTAAAATGTTATCCTGGTGAAAAGTATCGTTTTAGATGCTTGAGCTTAATGTTTGGCCCTTTTCCTTTTCCTTTCTTCACAGACGTATTGGGCCAATTTTCCACAGTTTCAGAAGAGGGATAAACCCAGGGTTGGTGGCATATATTTGATTTATGCACATTTTAGTGCATTTGCTACTTGTTCCTTGGTTCTGTTTTATGATGGTGGTGTCACTGTTTTCCTACACCATAATTTCCTGGTGCACTTCACTGCTCCTTCATCGCACAAGAAACTGTAAGGGTCAGTGATCTTCGGCGCCACCACTTCCATTTCCTCATTACAAAAATTGACCTTCTTTCTGTTGTTTGAAAGGGCTCAGGCCACTGTCATTCAGATTTCAGGACTGTTGAACAGTAATAACAGTATAGGAGGAACAGGCAACTACCGCAGCAGCTGGGCATTGTACTCTCTTCCTGGAATCCATTTTGGATTTCTTAGTCTAGCCAGCAGGGGCTGTTTGCTGCTTTTCTCCAGCATTATATTTTACAGTAATTCCCTACTTGTCATTAAATCATTTAGTTGTATTTAAGCATCGTGCTCTACTCTGTGAATATTTGCCAAGGTTCTTGTGCTTTGTAGGCAGTCCCACGTTCGTTGTTCAACTCAGTGTGTACAACTGGCATCACAGAAAAATAAGCTAGTTCTTCCTTTTAAACTACCGATTGCCTTCTCGTTGTCTACGAATTTGTGTGTGGAAGAGGGATTCACATGAAACATGTGCAGGCAAAATAAAAGCACTGGCAAAAATTAAAACTGGACCTCTCGTCTTTTCATATAGGGTGCTCCATCTAGTCCTTTTTTCATTTCATAGCTTCTGTAATCCCTCTGAGTACCGTGTTCTGTCTCTAGTTGCTCTTCGAAGAGGACTTTTATAAACTGGAAGTGGGATATTGGAATTCAAAATGATCATTATTAACTTAAAAACAAAAGCTTTTGGGGCGCCTGGGTGGCTCAGTCGGTTAAGCGACCGACTTCGGCTCAGGTCATGATCTCCCGCTCTGTGAGTTCCAGCCCCACGTCCGGCTCTGTGCTGCCAGCTCAGAGCCTGGAGCCTGCTTCAGATCCTGTGTCTCCCTCTCTCTGGCCCTCCCCCGTTCATGCTGTCTCTCTGTCTCAAAATAAATAAACGTTAAAAAAAATAAAAAAAAACAAAAACAAAAAACAAAAGCTTTTGTTAGGTAAGCATTTATCTTACTAGTGCAGGTAAGTTTTATGATAAAATGCAGCATCATCACTTAGATATACCATTCCATTCAATCAGAAGAAGGCAACTCTATTTGTGTTGTAAGAAGAAGTCACGTCATTTCTCCCATTCAGGCAAATGAAAGTCATAAGCATATAGTTTAATGCTGTTGTTTTAAAACTATGAATTCTTTAGATTTTAGAATCATGGGCTCAGGAGCTATTATGTTCTTTGTTTCCATTTTTTTAAAAAAAACATTTATTGAATATCTGCTGCCTGCCATGCAGTGCATAGAAGATAACACAGTAGGAGACCACTTCTTAAAGGATTCATAGAAGATGTTTGTGCAGTAATCTTCTTCTTAAGTGTTAACTTTAAAATTTATTAAAAAAAAATTTTTTTAACGTTTATTTTTGAGACAGAGAGAGACAGCACAGAGCCCGATGCGGGGCTCGAACTCACGGACCGTGAGATCATGACCTGAGCCGAAGTCGGATGCTTAACCGACCAAGCCACCCAGGCGCCCCTTAAAATTTATTTTATTTTATTTATTGTATTTTTATTTTTATTTTTTAATTGTTTTTTACATTTATTTATTTTTGAGAGACAGAGAGAGACAGTGTGAACAGGGGAGAGGCAGAGAGAGAGGGAGACACACAATCTGAAGCAGGCTCCAAGCTCTGAGCTGTCAGCACAGAGCCCATGCAGGGCTCGAACCCATGAACCATGAGATCATGACCTGAGCTGAAGTCGGACGCTTAACCAACTGAGCCACCCAGGTGCCCCTTAAAATTTATTTTAAATGGAACACAATAGCTTTGGGATTTAATTAGATCACAAATAATAAGTCTCCATTATGGAATGTTGTGCATTTAAAAGCCACTGGACGTGTCTTCCGGCTTGTGGAACAGCAAAGCTGTGATCCTAAGTGAGATATAATTCAACCAAAAATTAGTGTGGAAAGAATTCTAACTTTTTGTAACTTTCTGAGTCTTTAGCTGAAGGCTTAGAAAAATGGCTTAGGGATGATCAATTGCAACTTGTATTTGTAGGTAATTAATTTCATTTCAGGTTCTCTTCATAAAAAATCTTAAAGTTCTATGAGGAAACAAAATGGAAACTTTTGATGTCTGATGTCATAAAAATACGTGAGGTTTAAACCATAACATTTAAGTTTCTAACCATGTTGTATTAATATATTAGTTCCTTTTTTATTTAAAAATATTTAATAATGATAGAGTTTATTTGAATAGCACCCAGTATAATGATTTGGTGATAATTATCCAAATATCACCTCTAGCAAAGAAACCCCTTTTATATATGCATTTTATACTGCTTGTGTTAAAGTGCATGAGAGCTCAGCTTAGGCAATTCTGAGCGCCATTAGCATCTCTTATTTGAAATGGGGTTTTAAAATACAAAAATATAATAATTTTCCTGAATAAAAAAAAGAATTAATTATGCAACCTGAGGAGAGAAATAAGGAGCAAGCAGGTGTAACACAGGCTCAGGAGGAGACAGGCACATGTGCAAATGTAACCCAAGCCTCTATGTTATTAAGGAAGAAAAACAAGTCATACATTTCATACTTCTAGGAGAGCAGTTCCATTTATCATGAAAAGGAAATCCAGTATATCTGTGCATCCAGATTTTGTGCTTGGCCTAACCGTAGCCCCAGATAACTTATAGGAGGGGAACGTGGCATTGCCTGAACAATGGTGGAGAATACTTTGGTTCCTCAAAATGGAGGAATTCACTACATTACTAAAGGTACTTTAAAAATGGAAAGGCAGATTAATTTTTTCCTGGCATGCATGCCCAGAAATTTAAAGTGATAGGAAGAAATACCTTGGGTTACATTATCAATTCTCTTGACATAGCAACTTTTGTTTAGAGCTAGAAATAAAATGTAAGAAATATCTTCTATTTTCTACTTCCACTGGATGGAAAGAGAACCCCACCCCCAACCACAGAGGAAAGGAAGTTGTCTTATTTTTACGTCCATTATAAAAAGAATGGTCCCCATCCTGCCCTTGTTTTAGGACTGCTAATACCCTCCTTCCCCAAAGAGGACATTGTCCAGGGGAAAGAATTCAGTCAGTTTGCTTTCTTACCTAATCAGACAAACTCGAATACTGGGTTCTTCATTTTTGCTAGCTCTGACCGAGAGTATGTATTTATTGCCATAAAACAGTGATTCACAAGTCTTTGTTAATCTGTAAATTGAATACGACAAAAGACCTTATGCCACCCTGTCCTTTACCACCATTAAAATGTCTCTCTAGGAAGGAAAAGAATAGTACTGCCTCTGATGGCCCCTGCTCATAAATGAGGTGATCCCCATTTTTGTCACTAATGATGGCAAAGTTAGTAGCACAATGACTATCATAAAAGACTGCCTAGAGTCAAATCATACTCGAACCACCACTGTTCCAAAATAGATGTTTCCCATTTATGGATTCAACCCCTGGGTCCCTGGTATTCTGCATGACTTTTGTAGGGAAGCAATGCCACTTTAAATAAAGACATCCCCCTGCAAAAACAAACCAAAAATCAGAAATGCTGCCTTCAGATGGCTTCATCCAAGGGTAAATACAATTGGGGTAAACACAGATAATTTGAATATTCAGAGAAGGGAAAATGAGCAGATGAAGGGAACATTCACTAGTGATTTGGGGCCGGGGGGTACACGTGTACCATGCTGTCTTATTTAATCACCCACAAACTTATCAAGTTTCAGACGAGACACCAAATGTTGGAGCTATTCAGAATGTTGCCCAATGAAGTGGCACTTGAACCCATTTCCTTTTGAACATAATTAACCACCCCCTTTCATTCTTGTCCAGTACCTCTAGGCTAGGGGAAACTGCGAATAAGCAGAAAATGCAAGAGTGCCATATAAAGGTACTTAGAAAATGACAAAACGTGGAAAACTAAAAATTTTTCTCCCTTTCTCACCTTAAGAAAAGGGCAAGGATCCCATGTTTATCCTCTGAGAAATGATGAACAGTCTATTCAGTAACTCGCACATTTGTGAATTTGCTTCCCTCATCAGGTAAAAACAAACATTTCTAGCCCTCTCATGGTGTGGCTGTTAAATCGTTTCCTGCCTTTAAGTGTTCATGGTCGGTCTGATGAGGGTGACAAGCACAGGCAGAAGGAATCCCATCATAATGACTGTGAAGCTTATCAAATTCGCAGGGCCACATGCTTTGGGTGAATGCCGAGAGCACAGCAACAGGCAGTCTGACAACTCAGTGAGCCCCCGCTGCCCCACTTGATTCAGCTTCCCTGAGTAACTTGGGCCCCATCAACTGTCTCCATATCTCGTTTTTATTTCAACTTTATTCTTCCTCGTTCATTCATCAGTCATAGGAATATTGCACAAATTGCGGAGATATCTGTGAGTGCTTTGGGCCTCTTAGAAGGAATAGATAAATACAAAAAGTGGCATCTTGAGACAGAAGCCTACTTTGGGAAGGTATGGGAAAGAAGGAAGGATGCTCTGCGATTATGACTGTGAGGTCCTAGGAAGTCCATGCTTTCCTGTTATGTGTGGATAGTAATGAAAACAACCTCTTTATTTAAGGGAATGCAGCAAAACGCATTTGTGGTTTGATTCTGATTTTTGTGAGAAATGCAATGGGAAATCCATTATATAAACAGGTCAAAAACAAGCAATTGTTTTTCTCCTGGTAAACCAGAGTTTAGGATATATCCCTTTTAATTGTTTTGTCCTGAGCGAACTTGGAGCTGACCCAGACCTGAAGCACCACTGTTCCAGAATAAAAATTTCTCATTAATAGATTCAACACTTACTCTATAGACTTGCTCTCATAGGCCACTGGGAAGCTGTCCAGTTGATATCTGGAGAAGTCTGAGCTGTTGAGCATATTAATGACATTGCTTTCTACTCTGAGATTTGAGAGCAGAAATATGGGCGTCAGGTTCAGGATCAGCTTTACTACTGACAAAACCGGATTGGAGAATGTGGTTTACACTCAAAGGCAAAATAGGCTTCTTCATCCTCTCCTTTCATTACTACCCAGACAGGCCCACCAAGAAATCAATAGACAAATAAAAACATGGGGAAATGTAGGACTTTGGTTCACCAAATTCAAATTTCCATCTTGTCAGAATATATTATCCTTGTTTCTCTGCCCTGCCTTCATGTTCACCCCACCGTAAAGGAGACACGGCTTACTTGGTTGGGAAAATTGGAAAGAGGCTCGGTTGTACACAGGTGGCCTCATCCCCTTTGACTCTTTTGCCCAGAACTTGCCTGGCGGCAGCTATGCCCATCCTCTCCTTTGTTTCTTAAGCCCACTGGGGCAGGTGTGTGCCGCCCGAGTTCTCCAGACTCACTCTAATGCCGCTAAAGCTGACGTTTTCATCCCTGACTGCTTTGTCTTCCCAATGGTTCACAGCTTGAAGAGACCAAAAGAAGAAACCATTACTCTATGGGCACTTCTTTCAACAACTCCAGCAGCCTCCAGAGACACTGAGTACACTTTCCATTGGGCAGGAGGGTTGCCTGATGTATCAGGAGTGAGAAAATGTCACCGAGTTAGCCTCACATAATTCTTATGCCCTAAGACCAGTCATAACTAGTATTTGTCCTGTATGTGGCTTCCCTCTTGAAAACGCTCCCCTCTCATACCCCACAAGAACTGTAGTGAATGCCCAGCCCCTCAACCCTGTGGCTTTCAACCCCCAAAGAAAAGCAGATCTGTTTTGATAAGGGCCAAGTTCCCACTGCCTCACAAAATCTATTTCACTGTATCTTTTACTTCCCTAGCCTTTATCTTTCTTCTCCCCAAATACCATTATTTGCATGTTTTATTTTGAATGTGGTAACCAGATACATTTAGAGAAATCTAGAACAACTCTTGGTCTGGAAGCCATGACAGGACACATCCTAAGAACGGTTGGCAGCCCAGAGCTCCCGACTTGCCACAAAGAACGAACATATGAACTCTTTGTGCCTGACACTTTACACAATATGCTCCCTGGCTTTAAGAAAACATTATTTCATGTTCTTGCTCTAATCAGTCTTGTCTGCCAGCCTCAAAAACTGAGAGGTTCATTGTTATATGCAGCTGTCATTTGTTCCATCTCCTGGCTCTCTCTGCCTTCAATATCTTTGTGGTATTTAGTGAAAGTAATTTTCAGTTGGAAATCTTCTGCCCTTTCAGTAAGTGCAAGTATAGCACTTCATCAATGGCCAAAGAATTCCGAGCTATCTGGGATGTATCAGGACAGTTGATAAAACCTCACGGAGCACCCTATGATAGTACATCCCATCATAAATTAAAAAAAAAAAAAAGGCAGAAAGGGCCTTTGTCAGTGTTTATCTGAAGCGCTTTTATTCTTTGCCCTTGATTTCCTCTTCAGAAAATTGATGCGCCCTTAAATTGAAGCAAGAGGCTTGACAGGTGATGGTTAGTGTGATAACTGCTCAGATTTCATCAGCCAGTGTTTTTCTGGTGGTGCAATTGTCGGAACTTTCAGCTAGATTACCTGTCATCCACTACATCAGATAAAAGAGGCAGAGTTGAAAGATGCAGTTTTGCCACTGTACCTTATAGGAAATGAAAAGTGCAGGTGTGGTAACAGTAGCGGGGGAGAAGTACAATTATTTTCCAATCAGGCTATTTCTTCGAGAAGAGTTGGTGCCCAAATCGGCAACTGTTGGGCAAAACCATTGCTAAATTTGCATTGTTAAATTTATGAGGAAGGAAATGAAAGGAGTAGTCAGTCACACTGTAGGTAGTGCTACGAGCTCTCTCTTCCCGATCCATTTTATTTGTCCCACAAATTGAAATAGTCACAGGTTATTTTTAGATACAAGAAAAATGTTCCTATTTTGGATACATTCTCGATATGCTGATGTTAAGCCTGTATTTTGGTCTGCTGTTAAGCTGTTTGAAACCATGAAGGGAGACATTATTCTACACAAAGTTTTACGGAGAAACTTTTTCAATTAAAAAGACTGGAAAAAGCCCATTTTGGAGGAGTTGTGCCATACAGTCAGAATAATTTTGTAACAAAAATTTTCCCCAGATTCTAAAAGCAACAGAGGTGATAAAATAGGAAGGACTCTGGATAAAGATGTGTTTCTATTCGTGAGATTATATTGTGCCCTATTTCCTCAACATCAGATTATATAGAATTAACTAATTCTGTCCCTTTTAATCTGCCACTTCTTCAGAAGAAAAATAGGTATTTCAATACAGTTGTCCCGTGAAACATGGAAATTAGTTTTCCCTGAAAAGTAAAAAAGGTGCCTTTCTTCTTGATAGGATGAAAGAGAGTTGTACCCGGGGATCTTACCACATTAGACAAGGCCCCCTTGAATCCCCACTAGAAAAGACTTATTTTCAGAGTTTCTTATAATTATCTATGATCATTTATTTTCCAGAGTGAAATTTAGCATCCAAATCTGGCTCTCATACAAGGAATAATTGTTTGCTATTGGGACAAAGTAATGATTCTCCATAGCACAGTCACATACACAGTTAGACCTTCCCATTTCAGTTTAATTACACATATTCGTCAGAGTAAATCTTACCAGAAAATGTTTATCCCTACATGGACCCTCCTGTTCTGGTGACTTTAGTACACTTTGTTTGATATCAATTTAATAAGAGCAGCTAATGCTTATTTACCATGTCATTTCTAAAATTTCCCTTCTCATTTTTTTTCATTTGGAGGTAGTTTTCGATCCTAGAAATAAGACTAAATTAGGGAGGCCACAAACACAATGGTCAAGTGTTTGGGCATTGTTTAGAGAAGAGTCTAAGATCTTAGGTACCACACTGGAAACTTTCTTTATCCCAAGGAGAATGGCTGGGGAGAGAAGGGAGGCAGATTATTAACTTTTTCTTTATACATTTCTATATTGTTGGACTTCAATTACCTTTGTGACTAAAAATAATAAAATAGAAGTGTTGAAAAAATGCAGTCTCAGAGATTGATAGCTCTATTTATGTATTTATTATATCTATTGAACTATAGTTGGTACACGATATTACATTAGTTTCAGGTATACAACATAGTGATTTAATAACTCATTTCCTTATGCTCTGCTTACCGCAAGTATAGATACCATCTATCACCATACAATGCTATTCCAATACCATTGACTCTATTTCCTACACTGTACCTTTTATGCCTGTGACTTATTCATTCCATTACTGGAAGCCTGTATCTCCCACTCCCATTCACCACTTTTGATCATCTCCTCACTTCTGGCAACCACCAATTTGTTCTCTGTATCTATGGGTCTGTTTCTGCTTTTTGTTTGTTTTGTTTTATATATTCCACATATAAGTGGACTCATAGTGTTTGCCTTTCTCTGTTTGACTTACTTCACTTAGCATAATACCCTATAGGTCCATAATATGTTGTCACAAAATGCAAGATCTCATTATTTTTTATGACTGAGTAATATTCCATCGTACATATATACCACATATTCCTTATCCATTCATCTATCAGTGGACACTTGGGTTGTTTCCATATCTTGGTTATTGTAAATAATATTGCAGTAACATAGGGGTTCATATAGCTTTTCGACTTAGTGTTTTCATTTTCTTTGGGTAAATACCTAGTAATGGAAGTACTAGATCATATGATATTTCCATTTTTTTAAGGAACCTCCATGCTGTTTTCCATAGTGACGGCACCAATTTGTATTCCTACCAGTGGTACATAAGGGTTCCCTTTTGTCCACATCTTCACCAACCCTTGTTATTTTTTGTCTTTTTGATTCTAGCCATTCTGATAGTTTAGCTTTAAATCCTGGCTCCTCTATTCTCTAGCAATTTGGGGCTAGTAATTATTTTTGAACCTTAGTTTTCTCATATGCAAAATGGTGTTAATAATAATACCCAAATTATAGAATTATTATGAGGGTTAAATATATCATCCATATGAAGTGCTCTGCATATGAAAAGTACCCAATAAACACCAACTTTTTGGAATAAGGAGGCTTGACTATCTATCATTAATTACATATGAAAGGTATTTCTTGAGTGGAAAATGTGAACTTCTGTGAGTCTGCTTTTTTCCTTTTTTCCCCTTATAAAGTGGGTAGATTAGAAGTGGTTGTATCTGAGGCCCCTTTACTTCTAACATTTTATTATTCCATTTAAATGTAGTTAGAAGAACACATGAATGTTGATTCCATGCAATAAACCTCAAGTTGAGATCTCAGTCTACCATGTATATTTTTATCACAACCATTTGGTTGAGTCTATGTATAGAAAAACACACCTTCAGACAGTCACGGTCTAGATGTGACCTAACAGTTGATTCCGAGCTAGGAGACATCTTTATTTTATTAAAAAAATTTTTTTAATGTTTATTTTTGAGACAGAGAAAGAGCATGAGCAGGGGAGGGGCAGAGAGAGAGGGAGACACGGCATCCCCAACAGGCTCTAGGCTGTGAGCTGTCAGCAAAGAACCCAACACAGGGCTTGAACCCACTAACCGTGAGGTCATGACCTGAGCCGAAGGTGGATGCTTAACTGACTGAGCCACCCAGGCATCCCTGGGAGGCATCTTTAGATGATACTTCCCTCCACCCTCCCATCCAAAAAAATCTCTGCTTCAACCAGATAGCTTGCTATCTTTCCTTGGCCAACAATCCCTATCTTCATGTGTTTAAAGCACAAAGCCACTAACCATTTAAGAAACCTAAAATGCCATCTCTACTCTGTGAAATCTTGCCTAACCTCTCCAGCCTATAAGAAAACCTTCTTCCAGTAAATTCAAAGTTTCTAATCCTGGCTATAGACTTGTGAGGTCATGTGGGTTGACCTCTCATTATAGCTCATGCAATTTTATCAACAGGGAATTCACTGTATTTTGAGGTACATTATTCCATGTGCATATTTGGAGCCACATTGTAACTTACAATTAATTAGCATAAATTATTAGAAAGGTTTTCCTCATGTTGAGCTGAAATCAAGATTCAACTTCCACCCTCTTGTCCTAGCTCGTTCTCCCCAAATCTGTGCATAACACACCTCTCCTTCTTTTGTGAGATGGCCTGCCGAACATTTCAAATTTGCTTCATTTCTTCTTTAGGCTTCCTATTTTCTAGGCTCATTATCCACTGTCTCACTATCCACTGAAAGTGAAATAAGCAGTACCTAGTCCTTTAGCATTCCCCAAAGTCAGGACTGCAGACCTCTTATCATTTGGCCCTTCTTCACACACACGCCTGCATGTGCTCTTAAAATGGATAACTGACAGGCAAAGCTCTACTCCAGAAATGCTCTGACAAATATCAAATATATTGGAACAATGCTCTCTCTCTCTCTCTCTCTCTCACTGAATATTGTATTTTCATCTAGGGCTATGTGTGTTAAGTCTGTTTTATTTTGCCACCATCCTCCAAATTGCCACTCATAGAAATTGTATTTAAGTTTAAAAGAGAAAAGAAGTTAGTTTGGCCTACCTTGGTTTTAATGAACCTGTTTTCTTCCTTGTTAATCATCATTTTCTTTTTTATGTGTGGACACTGATCTAATGATTTCTTTTAAAATATTTTCTTGTTGGGGTGCCTGGGTTGTTCGGTCAGTTGGACGATTGACTGCAGCTCAGGTCATGATCTCATTGTCTGTGGGTTGAAGCCCTGCGTTGGGCTCTGTGATGACAGCTCAGAGTCTGGAGCCTGCTTCAGATTCTGTGTCTCCCTCTCTCTCTTCTCCTCCCCCTTTTTATGTTCTATCAAAAATAAATAAACATTAAAAAAATTTTTTTAATAAACAAAATATTTTCTTGTTGAAGCAATTAGACATCCATAGGCCAAAGAGAAAAAAGAAGCTTGATCTCATTCTCACAACATATACAAAAATCGACTCAAAATGGATCATAGACTTAAATGTAAAATACAAAACTATAAAACTTTTAGGAAACAGCAACAACAAAATCATAGGAAAAGATCTTTGGGTCTTAGGGCTGGGGAAAGTGTTCTTAGACTTGACACCAAAAGTATGATCCAAAAAAGAAAAAAATTAGTAAGTTGGACCTTATTAAAAGTAAAAATGTTTGCTCTTTGGAAGTCTGTGTGATGTGGGTGAACAGGCAAGCTGCAGACTGAGAGAAACCATTTGCAAACCAGACAATTGACATATGGCTGTGTCTAAGACATATTAAGAATTCTCAAAAGTCAACAATAAAAAATGAATTAAGACAATTAGAAAATGGGCATAAGACATGAAGTGACATTCATTTCACTGAAAAAGTATATAGATGGAAACTAAGCACATGGAAACTGTTCAACACCATTAGCCATTTGGGAAATGAAAATTAAAACCACAGTGTAATGTCACTATGCATCTATCTGAGTGGCTGAAATAGAAAATAATGATAGCCTTAAAAGCTGGTGAAGGATGTGAAGAAACTGGGTCACTTACACATTTCTGATGGCAATGTAAAATGGTATAGCTACTCTAGAAAAAGCATGACAGTTCCTTAAAAAACTGAGCAAGTGCTTATGTGTGAGCCAGCAAGTGCACTCTTGGAAATTTATCACAGAGAAATGAAAATTTGTGTTTATACTAAAACCAATAGGTGAATATTAATAGTAGTTTTATTTGTAATAGAATCTAGAAGAAACTCAAATATCCTTCAATGAATGAATGGGTAAACACTCTATGGTATGTCTGTATGTGAAATACTACTCAGCAATAAAAAGGAACTATTGATACAGTTTCCCTTGGAAATGTGATGTGGCCATGGCACAGAGTTTTAGCTAATGGAATAACAGCATATATATCCATAAAAGGCAGAAATATGCCTTTTAACCTTCCTGCTAGCTGGAATCTTAATGTGATGGCTGGAGCTCAAGCTCACATCTTGGATAATTTAGTTTAAGCCATGTGTAGAGGATAACAGAGCTACAAGATAGAGGAAGCCTAGGACCCTAATGATTACAGAACTGCCATACCAACCCTGGACTACTTGTGAATCTCTTTTACTTGAGAGCATAATAACCAATAAGTCATCTTTATGTTGGGTTTTCTGTCTCTTATAGATAAATCCAAACATAGCAGATGCAAGATGCATAGACAATGAATAGGAAGAAGAGCAGTATGACTGGAATATTGTAAAAGGAGAGAGTTGTCAAAGATGAAGTCAGGGAGGTGACTGAGCTATGTAAAGGGTAGAGTTCTATTTAAAGTGTGATGGAAGCCATTTTGGAAAGCCATGTTTTGAGTAGGAGAGCACATGATCTGATTTACATTTTAAATATTTACTTTCCTGCCATGTGGCAAGTGTGAAGCCTGGAGTCTACTTATAAGGCTGTTGACATATTCTAGACAAGAGACACTGAGGGAAGTCCATAGATTTGGGATATCCTTTAAGTTAATCAGACTCACTTCAGGGTTAGATTAGAGGGTTAAGGAACAGAAGGAATAAAAATTACCCTAGATTTGGACAAGTGAATGGATAGTGGGGAAAGAATTCTGTTTGGGATGTATGAAGCTTGAGTGGGGCCTATTTGACCTACATGCAGAGTTGTCAGATTGGCAGTCAGACACCTGAAAGAGAGGTCAGGTAGAGATTAGGAGCCATTGACACATAGCTGGATAAACTCATGGTGGGACCATGTATAGTGAGAAAAAAGAGGGAATCTCAAAGCACAGCCTTGAGACGTAAGAGTGAAATGGAGTCTCCCAAGAGCTAGATGTGGGGGTACAAGGGGAAGTGATTATGGAAGCTTTCCTCAGAACGGCCTGTGGTGTGGCCTGAAGGGTGAATGGGGATAAGTCAGGCAAATGGGTAGAGGGTAATAATGAAAGTGTTCCAGGCACAGAGAATAACATGTGCAACAGCACAAAAACATTCAAGGAATTGAGTGTAAGATGTTCATAAGTGATAGAGCAAGGGGTAAGGGTGAGGAATGTATGGGTGGGAAGGGGGTGAGGGTGGCTCTTGAAGTTGAAGATAGAGATGGAGAGATAAACAAGATTCAGATTTTGGTGGGAGTAGTAAGGAATTTGAGCATCATCTAAGAGTAATGGATTTTTTTTTTTAAGATTTTATTTTTGAGTAATCTCTACACCCAACCTGAGGCTTGAACTCACAATACTGAGATCATGGGTCATATGCTCTAACAACTGAGCCAGTCAGGTGCCTTGGGAGACATTAAAGTGTTTAAGCAAGGGTGTAACTTAATACAAAGAAACTAAGTAAGATAGTGATAAAGAGCATGGGGTCTGGAGCCAGCCTGCTTGGTTTTAAATTTCAGATCCACTACTTTGTAGCTACAGGACTTTGAGAAATTACACAGACACTTTGTGCCTCTGTTTTTTATTTCTAAAATGGGAATAATAATAGAACCTATTGTATAGGATTCCTGTGGGGTTTCAATGGATGTTAAGTGCTTTGAGTGCCCAATAAATTTAACTACTTTTATCAGATTTGAATAACTAGGTGGCAAAGTAAGGCAATAGTTACACCATTCAAATGGAAGATAGTAGTGGCCTAAAAGGGGATGGTGGAAATGGGGACTGGAGAAAGTGAATGGTTCAAAAAAATACTGAGAAATTTACATTGGTAGTCCTTTGTGGTTGATTGGGTAAGTTTGGTTGAGAAAGAAGTCAAGAGTGACATCCATATTGATGATTGGGGCATCTGGCAAGGCTATCATGTTGTTCTCACAGAAAGGAAACTGGAGGAGTAGATTTAGAGGAATAGAAGATGAATTCAATAGTGACATGTTGAATTTGAGGTACCTGCAAATCATGGGAGTGGAAAGATCCAGAGGTATCCAGATACCTTCAGGAGACAGCTCTGGGCTAGAGTTCCTCTCAGGTATCATTTGAAAATAGACTTCGTATTATGGATGAAAACTGAATTCAGGGCAGTACATAAGACTATAAAGTAAGAATGTGAGAAAAAAAGAGAATCACAGTCCAAACCCACTAGATCTCAGGACACGTTATGTGGTGGTAGATGTGGGGGATGGGCAGCAGGTTGCAAAATATAAGGCAAGTCTACCCTTGCTTCTTACCAGGTCATTTTTACTTGACAGAACTTAAGATGCTTTTGTTCCATAATTCTGTGACTATTTTCTTGATACCTAATTTGTGCCAGGCACGCCCTTCCTTCATGAATTTATATTATAGGAGGGATAGACAAAATAACTTGGTACTTTATGTAGTATATTAAAAGCTGTTATGTACTATGAAGAAAAACAAAGCAAGGAAAGTAGACGGGTAATGCCAAGGGCTCAAGGGCAGCTTACGATTTTAAATGAGGGCAGGAAAGTGCTGTCTGTGGCTTGAAGGAGGTAAGGGAGTCATAGAGCTGCCCATGGAGGCAATATTCCAGGCAGAAAAAACAGATGCAAAGCCTCTACAATAGGAGTGTATGTAGAGTGTTTGAGGAACAGCCAGGAGGACGATGTGGGAGGGGAAAAATTATTTAGGGGAATAATAGTAAAAGAGGAGATCAGAGAAGTGATGAGAAGCTCGATTATGTGGGGCCACACTGACCATTGTAATGTCAATTTATACTGTGTAAAAATTGAATGCCATTGACAAGGGGCCGGGGCTGGAGGTTTGTGCAGAGGACAGACATGATCTGACATACTTTTATTTATTTATTTTTATTTTTGTTTTTTAAAGTTTATTTATTTATTTTGAGAGAAAACAAGCAGGGGAGAGGCAGAGAGAAGGAGAAACAGAATCCTAAGCACCCTCTGCATGCTCAGCACAGAGCCTGACAAGGGGCTCGAATTCATGGAACTGTGAGATCATGACCTGAGTCACAGTCAAGAGTCGGATTCTTAACAACTGAGCCACCCAGGTGCCCCCTGACATACTGTTAAACAAGATTACTCCAGCTTCCATATGCAGACTAGAAATATTGGGAATGGATTGTGAGAGAAAGAGAAATCCTTGAATGGTTCCACTTCCGTTCATGACACACTCTCATCTTTGGTCCATGTAAAGTCACCTATTTACTTTGTTTATTTATGCTATTTCCTTTCTCATTCCCCTCTTTCCAATAGATATCTTTTGTAATATAATGTCCCTCAATATCTTCCTTCCTCCTTCCCCTTCATCTTTTCTTTCTTCTCCTAACATTATGCGCTTACTAAAAGGCAGCAGTTGGTGTTCAAAGTCTAAACTCTAAACATGGACAACAAGCCAACAGTTCACTGGAGTGACAGGCAAATGATAACACCAAAATGTACAATATGCTTCCATTTTGAAGTTTGTATGATGTGCTGTATGAACAGAGCTGACGGAGCCTTTAATTGTTGTAGAGAATAGAGTAACGGTGAGGGGTGCTTCACAGGGGAGATGATATATTATTGACATAAAAAATTCTCTCATAGTCTTTTATTTATTACATTGTTACACTGTTAATTTCACTGGACAGCCAAGATAAATTGTCTACATGCCATTCCTTGAACTGTATGTTTAAAAACTTAATACATTGATGTGGTAAAAATTCAAATAGTAGAGAAGAAACACAGCAAAAGGTCTATCTCCTTTCCATCCTAATTTGACAGTTTCTCTTCCCAGAGGCAACTACTCTCGTGACTTCTTATTTACATAGGTACATAATATCCTCGCCTCAAACTTGTAATTATAGTGGTGTTTTTTGCTCCTTATTTCTTTGGAACTGTGATGGTTTATCTGGGTCTTAGCAGACAAAGCAAAGTTTGCTAGATAGAGAGGGGCAAGGCGGGCATTGCACACAGGGTGAACAGCACAGGCAAAGGCATGATGGTAACCGGGATGCTCCGTTGTGGAAGACCTTAGAATGGAAAAGTGAATATTTCAGAGCATGGATGATTAGAGAAAAAGCAAGAAAGTTCTCTCTAATTAAATCCAAAGTGAGTATATAGACCAATAAAACAGAAAGTTGTATGAATAAGGAACTTATCCTTTGCTAATGATAGAATCTCAAATCGGTGGGAGAAAAGATGCATTATTTCAATAAGCAAAGCTGCAGAAATGGTAAAGCCATCCATAAAAGTTAAGCTTAATTCCTTCTTTTTATCCTACTGCAGGATTATCTCCAAAAGTTTCAGACTTAAGAAATGAAGCCATAATAGTAGAGAGGATGACATGAGAGAATCCCTTTATAACTTTGGAGTGACAAAGGTCTTCTGAATTATGACAAAAGTCTAAAGACTATAAGAAAACATTTAGTTACATTTATAGAAAAATAAATTTTAAACTTCTGAATGGAAACAAAACAAAAAGAATAAGCAAATCCAGAGAAAAACAACAAAACAGGAAAATGATTGCATGCCAATTAAATAGCTAATTGCCTTAATATGTAAAAAAGATTCCTACAAATGATTAAAAATCCAATAAAAAATAAGCAAAGGATTTGAACAGCATTTTATTTTTATTTATTTATTTATTTATTTATTTATTTATTTATTTATCTTTGTATAATTTATTGTGAAATTGGTTTCCATACAACCCCCAGTGCTCATCCCAACAGGTGCCCTCCTCAATACCCATCACCCACCCTCCCCTCCCTCCCACCCCCCATCAACCCTCAGTTTGTTCTCAGTTTCTAAGAGTCTCTAGTGTTTTGGCTCCCTCCCTCTCTAACCTTTTTTTTTTTTTTCTTTTCTTTTCTTTCCTTCCCCTCCCCCATGGTCTTCTGTTAAGTTTCTCAGGATCCACATATGAGTGAAAACATATGGTATCTGTCTTTCTCTGCCTGACTTATTTCACTTAACATAATACCCTCCAGTTCCATCTACATTGCTGCAAATGGCAGGATTTCATTCTTTCTCATTGCCAAGTAGTATTCCATTGTATATATAAACCACATCTCTTTATCCATTCATCAGTTGATGGACATTTAGGCTCTTTCCGTAATTTGGCTGTTGTTGAAAGTACTGCTATAAACACTGGGGTACAAGTGCCCCTATGCATCAGCACTCCTATATCCCTTGCGTAAATTCCTAGCAGTGTTATTGCTGGGTCATAGGATAGATCTATTTTTAATATTTTGAGGAACCTACACACTGTTTTCCATAGAGGCTGCACAAGTTTGCATTCCCACCAACAGTACAAGAAGTTTCCCATTTCTCCACATCCTTTCCAGCATCTATAGTCTCCTGATTTGTTCATTTTAACTACTCTGACTGGCGTGAGGTGGTATCTCAGTGTGGTTTTGATTTGTATTTCCCTGATGAGGAGCGATGTTGAGCATCTTTTCATGTGCCTGTTGGTCATCTGGATGTCTTCTTTTTTTTTTGTTTTTTAAATGTTTGTTTGCTTTGGATGTCTTCTTTAGAAAAGTGTCTATTCATGTCTTCTGCCCTTTTCTTCACTGGATTATTTGTTTTTCGGGTGTGGAGTTTGGTGAGTTCTTTATAGATTTTGGATACTAGCCCTTTATCCAATATGTCATTTGCAAGTATCTCTTCCCATTCCGTCGTTTGCCTTTTAGTTTTGTTGATTGTTTCCTTTGCAGTGCAGAAGCTTTTTATTTTGATGAGGTCCCAATAGTTCACTTTTGCTTTTAATTCCCTTGCCTTTGGAGATGTATCCAGCAAGAAATTGCTGCGGCTGATTTCAAAGAGGTTGTTGCCTGCTTTCTCCTCCAGGGTTTTGATGGTTTCCTGTCTTACATTCAGGTCCTTCATCCATTTTGAGTTTATTTTTGTGAATGGTGTAAGAAAGTGGTCTAGTTTCATTCTTCTGCATGTTGCTGTCTACCTCTCCCAGCACCATTTGCTAAAGAGAATGTCTTTTTTCCATTGGATATTCTTTCCTGCTTCGTCAAAGATTAGTTGGCGATACATTTGTGGGTAGAGGGGATGGGGAGACAAATTAATCTTGTAAAGGAAAGTAAAGTGATAACAGCAAGTAATGGGCCTGCAGATGAAATAAACAAACATAAAATATCATTTGTGCTGCAAGTGGACCCAGAAAATCCTGTTCTAAGAAGTGAAGGTCAAAAGTTTCACGGCTCTACTCGCTTCTCATTGCAAGACTTTTATGTAAAATGGTGGCAAACCATTTTTTTAAAATCATCATCTCTTATTGTCTATAAACCATAAAGTAAAGAGTTTTCCCCCCAGGGTCTTTATTTTTATTTCATTTTTATTTCATTTTCATTCCAGTGTTGTTAACATACAGTGTCATAGAGCCTCAGAGTCTTTAGGTCTTTAATATATTATGTATACTCTACTGTAGGTGTCTTAACAACAACAACAACAACAAAAAACTCTTCTAGAATATTCCTCAATATGTGCTTTTCTCTTTTTTTTTCAATATATGAAATTTATTGTCAAATTGGTTTCCATACAACAGCCAGTGCTCATCCCAAAAGGTGCCCTCCTCAATACCCATCACCCACCCTCCCCTCCCTCCCACCCCCCATCAGCCCTCAGTTTGTTCTCAGTTTTTAAGAGTCTCTTATGCTTTGGTTCTCTCCCACTCTAACCTCTTTTTTTTTTTTTTTCCCTTCCCCTCCCCCATGGGTTTATGTTAAGGATCCACATAAGAGTGAAAACATATGGTATCTGTCAATATGTTCTTTTCAAGGCAGAGTTCTTCCCCGAAATTTCTGTTTAATCAGTTTATTCTTCATATGTATTTTTCTCTATGGTGGGCTAGGAAGTGTTTGATATTTTACTCCAGAAATAGGAGAACACCACATGAGCATAAACTCTTTCCCCCTGACAGTTAGTGCAAAAATATGTTCTCTATCCCAGGACCCACATCACAAAGGTTTACATTAAAGATATTCCAAACCTTAATGTGTGACTTAACAGTAAAATTGATTCCCTAATGATACTGACCAATTCTAAACAGTTGTAATGTCGAGCATTCTGCTTATTTTGGGCTTAAGTCTCAGAAAAAGCAAGCAAACAAAAACCAAGATGCACTCACCATAGAAGAACAGGAATTCTCACGTGTGATTCAAGAAAACATGTAGCATTCTATACTTTTGTTCAAGACTAAATAACTTCCAAATTCTTTCTTGGGAAAGAATCCAGGGTATTTAGGAGTGATCACTTTTAGAGTTTTAAGGCAGAATTCACTTCTGCTCCTTTCCTCAAAGATCATGCTTTAAAGTAACAGGGAAATTATAAAGAAAGAAACAAAAGACACCCCCTCCCTTGGAAATGTAGAAAATCAGCTAAATACACTACTAATGAAAATTCTTGTTTTATACTCATGTTCTGATTTAAAATTTAATCCTTCTCAAGTTTGTACCATTCCCCTTGTGATTGTTGTTGTTTATAGGCTTAAAAGGAAAATTGATTCTGATAACTTCAGACTGATCCTCTATAAACCCTCTCCCTATGGGAAACTGTAAGAAGGGTGATGGACTTTCATTGTCTCTGATGACATTATAAAATTGCCCTTTTTTTTTAATCAACAGAGAAACACATATAACTAGGACCTCCTCCCAGTTGGTGTCTTAGGATCCATCTTTTGTGTTTCCTAAGCTTAAGGGTAGCTACCTGACTCTCTAAAGTAAGTCATGTAGTGGATACTGTATATAATTATTGAGCCCCAGAAATCTTTCATACTTTCAGAGATTTAAAAAAAATGAAACCATTAGAGTCCATGTCAAGAGCTGTCTGGTAAGTAGCTGTTTCTGTTTAGCATGTTTTCTTTTGCCCACAGTCTTCATCCATGGCCCTGATACTTTTTAACCCCATCCCAAGACCTATGCTGATGACAAGCCTTCTAAGAGTTCATGACAGTATTTATGGGCACAGCGTTCTAAAATTTCTGAGTCAAAGAACAATGCCAGCGAAGGAGTGATACAAGAAGGACCCAGATTTCCAAAGTACTAATTACCGTCATGCCATTAATTCAAGGAAATTTATAATTTACTGTAAGCCTACAATAAACCAAGCATCTAATCTCAGAATAACCCTGTTAAGTTGGTACTCTTTTTCCATTTTACATATGAGTGAAACAACGTTCAGGGAGACTAGATAAATTCTCCAAAACAACAACAGCAAAACACACCAAAAATTCAAATAGTAAACATCAGAGTTAGGATTTGAGGTGGCATTTACCAGAGTACAAACTCCTGCTCTTTCTACTCTTACCATAGCTGTGATCTAAAGCCTAAGGCTTTTTTGATTCTAAAGGAATCTTTATGGTCCTTGGTCCTATATAATAATTATATAACTATGTACAGTAACCACTAAATCATTTAATTTAGAGAGCTCAGGTCATGGAAGTTACTTTCAAAAGTACTTTCAGAAAAGATGAAATCATATTAGATATACTTTAGGGTCAATATACTTTATTTCATCCTATTAAAATAATATTAGGAATAGAAGATTGAATAGAAACCATAGTATTACATTAGATGGAATATCATACTTCTCAATGATTATGTGTAAATGTAAGTTCACCCATCCATCCACCTATCCATCCATCCATCCATTTAATTGGGAACTATTGTAGATCGATTGCTACTCTGGGCACTGGTCAGAGCTTTGTCTTGCTCTCAAAGACTATATTCTAGATTAGCACTGTCTAATAGAACTTTCTATGAGATGAAAATGTTCTCTATCACTGCTACTGAGACCAAATGAGGAAGGGAATTTGCAATTTCATTTAATTTTAATTAATTTAAATAGCCCTATGTGGCTAGTGGTTACAGTAATGGACCTCACAGTTCTAGAGGGTTTGAGGATGTGGGGAAACAGAAGATAAACAAATAAGAAAATTAATTTTTTATTTTAATGGGTGCTATGGAAAAGTAAGCAGGGTGATGTGGTGGTTGAATGAATGGCAATATTTTTAAAAAATTTTTAATGTTTATTTCTGAGAGAGAGAGAGAGAGACGGAGAGTGTGAGCAGAGGAGGGGCAGAGAGAGAGGGAGACAGAATCTGAAGCAGGCTCCAGGCTCTGAGCTGTCAGCACAGAGCCTGACGCGGGGCTTGAACCCATGAACCGCGAGATCATGACCTCCTGAGATCATGACCTGAGCCGAAGTTGGGCACTTAACTGACTGAGCCACCCAGGTGTCCCTGGATGAGTGGCAATATTAATTAGGATTCTCATGGAAATTTTCATTGGATAGGTTCCATTTAAATTGATTCCTGAGTGAAGATAAGGAGTCAGAGATGCCAAGCAGAGGAAGGACATTCTAGACTGAAAGAAGCAAGTAAACCTAAGGAGAGAAAGACTTTGGTGTATTCAAGTATCAGAAAGTAAATCAGTGTTGGTTAGATGATGGTGAGCAAGGAGTAGTGACACGCAATGTTGTTGGGTGGTAGGAGAGACCAGGTAATGTGAAGTTTTGTGCGTTGTGATAAAGGGTATGGATTTTATTCTAAGAGAAATCTAAATCTATAGATAATCTTTAAAAAATTTAATTATCCTCTAAAATACTTATGTGCAAAATTAAATTATTTCCAGATGAAGTCGGTGATAACCCGGAGCTTTCTCATTTTTCAAAAGCTTTATCTACAATGTAGTTCAAAATGTGCCCCCTGTTAAATAACTGCTGGTGGTTGTGAAATTGTCTTAAAGATTCAAAGATTCATGTCCTCAAGGTACCGGGATTGAAGACAGCAAAAAACCTACTTACATAGGATATCCACAGGGAGAGTGATAGAATCAAGGCATTTTATTTTTAACCTTTTATGAAGTTAATTTTTAATACTTCTCAGGGCTAATTTGATTTGGAACACAGATATGAAAACTCTCTCCTCTAGGTGTGGTATCATTTGTCATCATCTGGAAATGTGACTCTTTAAAACAGTTGGTCTATAGCCAGTTTCCATTGGATAAGTCATCACATCAGAAAAAAAAAAAAAAAAAAAAACACATATCCTAAAAATAGGACACTCAAGTCCTAGCAGAGAATACTAGGCTCCTTTATAAGTACTGAAAATAGTTCTTTAATTCAGACTGGATTTTAAAGATACTATCCTTGAATTTGCCAGAAGATCTGAGCTCCAGGTGCTATTAATTCAACATAGTACCTTTTAGGAGTCACAAATCTACTTGGGCCAGCACATGAAAATGAGAGTCAGTAGTAACCTAGTCACCATAGAGACTACATTACCTTTCATTGCTCTCTTGCCAGATAAAGCATAATTGATAATGCTGTTAACATTATTGGTTGAAAATAATGTACACAAGTTTTGAATCATAATGTGGTGGGGGAAACTGCTAAAAATGTTACAAAAATGAGCAAATTGCTAAATTATGCATAAAGTACAGGTTACTAAAGCCCTACAACTTGTCTTTATTGTAGAATTTGAAGTCACCAGCTTATATTTAACATCTACTTCAAATACACACTTCTAAGACCATCCATAAATGATGTGAACTTTTCAATATTCTTAGAGTATTAAAGGTTTTGCTTTACCATTTATTTATTTAAAGTTTACTTATTTATTTCGAGAGAGAGAGAAAGCACGAGTGGGTGAGGGGCAGAAAGAGAAAGGGAGAAAAATCCCATTCAGGCTCCGCCCTGACAGCGTGGAGCCCCACACAGGGCTTGATCCCATGAACCATGAGATTGTGACCTGAGCCTAAATGAAGACTCAGACGCTTAAATGACTGAGCCACCCAGGCACCCCTGCTTTACCATTTAAAAAATACAAACAACAAATTATAAACCTAAACTGTCAAAAGAAAGAAAATAAAGTTGCAAGTTTCTATTTAGGAGTCCTTTCTTATAAGAGGTCAGTGCAGAAGGTGCAAAGAGGATGCAAAAGAGAAAAATCCCATTTCTTTGTTAACCAAATTAGTTTGTGCTTATGAAGATGTCAAACCTTCATTTTATCCAATAAAACATTGCTGGTGTGGTAATGATGTTCCCCCTAGTGTATCTCCATAAAACTAAAACGATGAAAAAAAAAAACAGCTTTGTAAACAAACGGACCTATGATTGTTTTAAACCTTTAAACCAAAAGCAAGGCACAGGCGTGATTTTGTCCTAAATTTAAAATAAATCGAAAGAATACATTGATGTTCTTTGTTTCAAATACATTTTGGAACCCAGCAGACCACATTCAACCTAGTTAAATTATCTGAATGGATTTGGGGGGAAGAGAAAGGACTCTGTTCAATTTAATATACCTTCAGAAATATTTTACTTCTGATGATGACAGCAGCTCTTGCTGACAACTATTAATACATTATAAACACCCCATCAGAGTTATATAAAAACATGTCAGTTTTAAAGAGAACATCTTTGACAGCAAATTTTCTGATTGTGAAACAGCTGTGCCTTCAGTACAATGCATTAAGTAGTTTATTCCTTTTAGATAGTTAAATTGTGCATGAAATGTTGCTGGCGCAAGGGCTCCAAATCTGGCCTGATTAGCGAACATCTGTTACATTGGAAAAATTCATGTCTACCCTAATTAGCTGTCAGGCTGATGTACATCAGGCCTGATGGTGAGGGATCCTGTGCTGTTTAAGTCAGACCAGGTTCCTCTCCTCTCCCGTCACCTGCCCTTTCAAATCTCTTCCTCTCGTGTGGTGCTGTAATTAGAGATGGTTGGACATACAATAGAGCAGGCTACGGTCAGTTATAGCCCCATCTGTGCCATATTTTTATTCCCACCAAACTTGGGAGCTGAGAGAGAAAGTCGTTCAACAGCAGTGAGGCTGTTAGACCTGTTAGCTCTATGACATTTGATGATCCGGGTCCCAAGTTCCTCATCAAAAAGACTCTTAGCATCCATCTGTGGCAACTGAAGTGTAATCTATAGGTTCTGAAGAGTTGATCTTTGTTTTGTTTGTTTTAAGTTGGGGTAGCTCTCTGCTGATCTGGAAACATGCCAGTGTAGTGTAGAAGGGATGTGATACTGCAGGACTGGGTATTAAAAAGGAGTCAAAGAAAAAGGAACTGAGTGTTTTGAAAGTGGAATTTTCATAACTGAATATCCTGTGGTTATAGACGGTGACAGGAGACATTTGAAACCAAAAGCTCTGATTTTATTGGGTTTATTAGCCCAGTGTACACAGGGTTTTCCAATGTCAATAAAAACTTACATTGACCTGTGGATGGGCACAAATCATAACTTCCTGTTCAAACTAGCAATAAACTAGAAAGTGCAGTTTGTTCCTGAGCTGGTGAAATTCTCATTTGCTCTGTCACGGCCTTTTATATAAGAGCTGGATTGCCTGGGGCCAAGTTCAGATTCAACCTGAAAGATTAAGAATATATATGATTACAACATCAGATTTTATTAGAGTGTGATTTGACCCAGGAAGAATGAAAAATCAGCCTTTTTCTGACTTGGTATCATCCTTTCAAGATAATTCAAGTACAGGATTATTATTCCCAAGCATACGTGAAGTATAATTACAATGTACACTGAAATTCTGTAATTGAGGACATGCTTTATGAAATGCTTGATGTGTAAGTTATAAATGGGAAACTCATTTACCTGGAGCATTCAGGATTTTTCAGGTGAACTCAAACAAGATCACACGTAGAATTCTGAATGCTCTTGCTATGGCATTCTAGCTAAAGTAGACTTGAATTTTCTGGCCTAAATGGGGTCCCTCCCTTCCTCTCTTCCTCCCTCCCTTCCTTCTTTCCTTCCTTCTTCCTTCCTTCCTCCCTCCCTTCCCTTCCGTTCCCTTCCCTTCCCTTCCCTTCCTTTCCTTCCTTCCTTTCTTTCCTCCCTTCCTTCCTTCCTTCCTTCCTTCCTTCCTTCCTTCCTTCCTTCCTACACCCTTTCTTTTACCTTAGAATAGTTTCCCTATCCATCCAAAGCTTGCCTAGTAAAGCATTTAAGTATGATCTCAAGCACCAACTTTTCTACAGAACTGTCAATGTAGTTTAAAGGTAAGGGCAAAATTTAGTGAGATTTTGCTAAATCTTTACTTGCATCACCTCCCTCTTCTCAACAGCTGGCATTTTGCATTTCTTTTATGGTACCTGCCATTTCTATCTTCTATTTAAATATTTATATGCCATAAAATACCTCTTACTTCTTCTACTAGACTGTAAGCTCCTTGGAGACAGAGGCAATAACTTATTTCTGTATTCCATAAAGGATAGTTCATAATAAGAGCTCAGGAAATGTTTGTTGAGTGCATATTATTTGGCTCAGATCAGAAGTATTCAAAGTAGTGAAAGTGTCCACTAGAACTCACAGGCTCCATGAAGCAGCTGAGGATCCACTGGTATCTCCAGCCGCCTCGAGGCAGCCATCACAGGCCAGGTGGGAGTCCAGAGTGGCTGGTTTCAGAGATTTAAGGTGTTTTTTTTTTTTTTAAATGTTTAATTACTTTTGAGAGAGAGAGAGAGAGAGAGAGAGAGAGAGAGAGAGACCACGCACATGAGCCGAGGAGGGGCAGAGAGAGAGTGAGACAGAGGACCCAAAGCGGCCTCTGTGCTAAGAGAGGTCCCAATGTGGGGATCGAACTCAAAAACCTTGAGATCATGACCTGGGCCGATGCTGGATGCTTATCTGACTGAGTCACCCAGGCTCCCTGATTTAAGATGTCTTATAGGTACGGGCTGGTGTCGGAAACATCTACCAGTATTCCACTACAGCTAAGGATGGCCAGACTTCTCTGAACAGAGATCATCAGAGTTCCCAATGTGCTCAGAATTGCCTGATTGCCCCAAAGCAGGGATACTCGGTGCACACCTCGGGTCCTGCTTATCTAGGCCTGTTCCCAGCTTGTTCGGAACGGCTCAGAGATGCATGGAGGGCACTGGGCTTTGTGTTTCACTTCTTCCCCTCTCCCCAGGATGTTTCCAGTGAGATTCTACAGAGTCTTCTGCACTGGGTTCTCCGTTTATCAAGAACCAAGAGGGTAGGAAATACTGGAAGAACACAAACTTTCTGCTTGATTTTGTGGATTTTAGGGAAATTAAACAATTTACATTTTTCAAACGTATGCCAAGCTTTTGGAATTTTGTTTGTTCTATCTCGGAAATTACTTTGTAGCAATTCACCAAAAGACACGGAATTGAAATGTGATTTTGCTCTGACTTGAAAAATACCTTTTGAGAAAGTTTTTTTTTTTCTTTTTGAAAAAGAAATAGTACAATGTTACTTGAGTTTTATTGCACATTTAAACATTTTTAATATAGGTTACCTCATTTGAATGTAGCAGCTATTTTCATTTTTATCCCTGGATACACTGTCTGCATTTGAACTGCACAGAAAAAAAAAAAAAAAAAACAACAACACTAAAATAGAAGCTCTTAAATGCTTACCAGGTAGATTCCCAACCCGTAGCAGCATCATTCACAACAAAAACAACAACCACGACCATAATGGCAGAAGATCTTTATTTAAATATCTAGTATAGGCCATATCTCATGCAACACTCTTACTGCTCACAGACTCTGTAAGATTTATTTTCTCCATTTTACAGATGACAAAATTTGGGCTCAGAGAGATTACGAGATTTGCCGAAGGCTACCCAGCTAATAAATAGAAGAGTCAAAATTCAATCCGTATCTGGCCTTAAAGTGATTGTATAACTGCCATTTGAGGCGATCTTTTTTCATATTTTAAATACTTTTTTATTTAGAAGTACTTTTCATTTCATTGTCTTCTAAAATACTTTGAGGGCTAAAAATGTTTATTTGGATAAGAGGCAGTGTTCCCCAAAAGGGGCTGTGGTTTTTATGTATTTTGCTTGCTTAATGGTAGCAAGTCCCACTGAGTAGTTTTATAAGAATTTACATGATATATTGGGCAAGTCTAACCAATGTATATATTTACTTCAACCCAAACTAGCAAAGATTTTGAATCTCTTCTTTGACAAATTTTATCTTTCAGATTCAAGTCTCTGAGGACTAGATTGTATTAAATTCTGATCCTTCTCTGAGATAGACCATGGGGATTATAATAGTGATTTTGAAATAGTTTTGACAATTCTGATACTATCTGCTTTATGGTCATATGGTTGCTGTGTGTGATTTTTGACTAACTTGATAAATAAAATCCAAATGCCTTTTCTGCAGTTAATAAAGAGTGATACAACAAAAATATTTACTGTGCACTATGCCAGCAACTAAATTAACCAGTAATAATTGTTTTCATGGCACCAATCAACAGCTGAGAAAAAAAACCCACAGGTCATTATATTTATCAAAATTAACTATAGTTTCTCCTCACCCTCCTGTATACCACTCTCTTGATCGTGCTGCATTACACACACACACACACACACACACACACACACACACACTTATACACACGTACACGGAGGGGGGCGGTACAGGGAGGAAAGCTAATTCTTCTCACTGTTTGTTTCTCTGGAAGCAATCTTACAAACTTTTAAGTATTTTGTATTGGTGAGATAGCAAATGTCTTACTGCTGTCCCCAGCCTGTAATTTACTCTTGAGACTACTGATGTCATCCTTCCATAGAATCATCCCTGTCATGTTGTAGATGGCAACAGAAGGTCACTCCCTTCCTGTGGTGACTTACTCTCTGAATCTGTCAGAGAATAGGTATCAAATGCACACATACTTTCAGAAAATGTTTGCAAACAGCCCACCTAAAGCTGGGGAAGAAACCATTACCTAATTCTGCCAGCTTCCCTTCATAGAAAATGTAAACCCTTCTCAGAGGATAGTGCAGCTCTCATAGAGGCTAAGCCCTCAACTTTCAGCCAAGCAATGAACAACTTCCTGAAGAGCTGGCATTGCCAACATTGAGCCCCAGCCCTCTGGACAATGCCCTCAGTGTTTAGGGATGGCCTTCATTGGGCAGCATGGATGGCAGAGACCCTGTCCACAGAGTACTGCTTACTGATGCTCATTAAGATGATCAGAGTAAAAGGCAGCTGATTAAACCTTTCCCTGGAGTTGACGCTGTTGCTTAGTACAGAGTGTCAGGAGTAAGGTATTTGGGGGAAAGTAACTCTTGACAGAATGAGAGGACTCACTAGTGATGACCTGAAGGGTCATCTAGGGAGGGCTCCCAGAGATATGTGTCACCACCATACATTAGATCCCATAGCTTTGGACCAACCTGGGTTCCACAGGCCAACTCTGAGTTCTCTTTTATTTAAGAAATGATTTTTGATAGACCTAGAAGGAGTGAAAGATGAGCCCTGTTGTGCAGTGAAAGTAAATAGGGGTGGAGTAGCTGTTACTACAATGGATCTTGTCACTAAGCTCATCGTAGAATTGTTTACTCTTAATTGCACACATGTCACACGCATGCATGTGTGACACTCTTCCTTCTTTTCTGGCATGGAAACCATAGTGCTCAAACTCAAGCAAGGGGGAGATGTTCATGAGGGAGAAAATCCAACTTTCTTCCTAAGCTGAAATAATCAGTTAAGTCCCTCAAAATGGAAGATGGGCCCTCTGTAGACACAGCCCTAAAATAACTCCCACAGTCAGCCAATATAGAGTTGAAAATTAAACTTAGATTTTCTGACACTCCACTCTTGTTCTCTCCCCACTGGATCCCTCCCAGTTCACTGAGAAATCATTAGGTTTACACTATAAGCCAATTCTCCTCGAAGCCTGACAAATTTATAGCTTCCCAAAACATGGACGCCAAAGCAGAAGTTATCAATTATTTTTGAGGTGTCTAACTTTTAGCTGGGAATACATTGATATAGATATGTGATGGCATCTGTAATTCCAGCCAGTCCTCATGGGAATAGCCACAGACGCTTTTTTGGAGCCCTCTCTGAGATAATAAAACAGGCTCTGGTCAGACACACTGTACCTCACACGGTATAACAGCTTTCGACATAAATCTGGAACATGATTTACATTTGAAAGCACCAGATCAATATTTGAGGAGGGATTATTTTTTATCAACTTGGCTCTAATTCTCTGAAATATAAAGCTATTTTTTAAATGTCAAGACCAACTACACCCACACTGGCACAAAATGGCTTTGTCAAAAAAGTTGAAAAAAATTAAACGTAAATTTTGTGTTGACATAATCCAGGTTAAGTCTAAGAAAGAAAAATACTTACTTTTGTAAAATGAGAGGCTATTTTATCACTCAGAGAATGTCACATCAATTGTAAAGCCATCAGCCCCAAGGTTTGGTGGTGATTGCTTCATATTTACTGTTAGTCCGGCAATGGGGATGGTACTTTTACAGTCTTTGGACAGACTAGTGAGTGTGACATTTAAAGTGTTGATTTTTGCAGCACTTATGTTAATTGTTGTAATTTTCCTGATGAACCACCATTCTGGTTTCCTGATGCAGCCAAGATAGTTTTACATTTTCTATGCAGGGCCTCTTTGCCATTTGGTCTGTGTAGTGTCAGCTTCGAGTGCTACTGAAAGCAGACAAAATTGCAAGCAAATTGCATCAGATTGCCAACATTGTGAAAAGGTAAATTGCTTGCAAATCTATTTAAACCACTGCCCTATTTTCATCAGCTTCAGTACTTGGTATTCATGATTGCTTAATTGGCGACCTTTCCTATTGTGTAGTGCTTTATGGTGTAATGGAAAGCGATCTTTACCAAACCAATTACCCTTTTTTTCTCAGCACTACATTATTGCTGTGATTGCAACTGCCAGTCCTTTGTAAATGAACTTTCTGATTTCAATGATGTTTTTAAAATGTAAGATAGAAAAAAGTGGCATTCATATTGTGCGATGTTCTATTTTGAAGCCTCTTTGTAGCCACTATTGTCTGGGAAAATGGACTGAAGGGTTACACAGTACCTACAAATATCCATGTAACTATTATTAATATTATTATAATGTCCTCCTTTGTACTGCGGCTCAATTAGGAAAGGATAGGAGAAATATTTTGTCACCCTGTCAAGTGCACAGGAAGTGCATTTGAGGCTTCTTTTTTGACACATACATTATCTCTAGTAGTAAGACAAGATTCTTTTTAAGGAGTGGTGATGAAGATACAAAAATCAATTAAAATAAAACTCACATTACTGATTTTATGGTCACTCAACATTTCAAAAGGAGCCTTAAATGACTCAAATATTAAGACTGGGAATGAAAGCTTAATTTTATAAGAGAAAGTTGTGAGCGAGCTGAGAAATAGTGAATTTTTAAGATCTCAGGTTCTGCATACAGTTGCCAAAACACAGAAAAACATGACCATTCTGCACATTCAAAGCTTAAAACATGTACAATACAGACATGTAGGCTGAACTAAGATAGTTCACGCAACAGAACTAAGATAGCCTCTTTTTAAAATTCTCTTAAGAAACAGTCTATAAAATTAGCACCCATCTGAATTCTCATAAAGATGGGGCACAGAATTGTACTGAATCCTGTTTATGTATTTTTATGTGATTTAGAAAATTGTATCATTACTCACAAGGGTACGTGCAGAAAGGGAGCTACACGTAATTTAGTTGTTCCCTAATACAGTAAATGGAAATGGATGCATCGTTCTACCCCCTACAGTTAGAAACTCTATTATATGAGGGACATTTTGCAAAGATTTCTTTTACTCTCTTCTCTCATTTAATTAGGAAAAAAATGGAGTTCAGACAAGGCCTGCCAATGATGATCAGGTGATTGTTGATTTTAGTACCTTTGATGTGATGTAATGATTTATTTACAGCACAGCATCTCATTCTTTGAAAGCAACGAAATGTGTTTATTATCTGCTGCTTCTGAAAGTGTTCATAACAACCAATTTCACTGGGATATTGAGGTCTAATACAGTTCTTATTTTATATGAGCAGCGTATATTCTTTCAGAATAATTAGTACCCAATTCAATTTCCTAACTTTAAATGTGGTCATATATTTATAGATGAGAGAGTGACGTTTGCGTGGGTGTTTAATTGGTTAAACCACAGGATTTGAAAATAAGTGCCCCACTAATTGGGATCAGGACCCAGAAAAACTCTCACTTTGTGGAGGGACTTTGTTAAGTAACTTTTGTGGAAGACTTAGGACAATTTTATCTTTGCTGGATGGGGGCAGTGGATATTTATGAAAGGGGAAAACTCATGGGTTAGCACGGACTGCAGTCATTACTGTCAATATTACCATCAGAGGTTGGTCGTGAACTGTCATTCACATCATTCACCTTTCTAGACAAGTACTGAGTCCCGTGATGGGGAAATGGGTAAGAATTGCAACAGCTAAGGTAGTCCGGGCTTATGAGGTGCCAGGTACTATGCTAATCACTTTAACTGGCTCATTTAATTTATTCCTCTGAACAGTCCTATTGGGAAGGTACTGTTATTATGCCCATTTTATAGATGAGGTAACAGAAGCTGAGGAGATTTAGAGGCTGACACAAGGACATGTGGTGAATGAATGATGTATCTGGGATACAGATCTGGGTGATGCCTCTGGGACTCATCCCAGTCAGAACCTGGGCATTCTGGCTCTGGAGACTGCATTCTGTTACCGAAGAGCTTCATTTCTCAGCTTCTACTTTTTCTTTCTTGAACTTTGGAAGGAAAGCTGGTTGGCTGGCAGGTGCTTTATATAGAATCTAAATATTTGATTTTCCAGAATATTTTAAGTAGTTATTGAGGAAATAGATGGAGTGTGCCCAATAGTCCCTGACTCTTTCACTCTTTCTCTCTTTATATGTGATTTGGATCTGGCATTGATATTCATGTTTTACATACAAGACTCTAAGAAACTCAGATGTTCAGATTCAACTTCTCCTTGCAGAGGGAAGAATTCTTGTAAATGCCAGTGCTTACACAGGGTCCTGCAAATATTTCTCCTTCTCTCTCTCTCTTTTTTTTCTCCTTCCTTTGGGAAGACTCCTGCACACTGTAAGTACAGTAAATATTCATTTAGTCCATCTCATCTCTCTGTTCAATAACATACTCTAGGATTTGTTGTTGAAGTTTGTTTGTTGATGGTTAGAACCGTGTCATTCTAGTCCAAAGCTCTTTCAAAGTAACTGCAGAAAGAATAATTAACGTATTTCTTCCTGTAATGAGTAGGGCTGGGGGGTGGGGGGGTGAGGGCGTGGCTGGAATAAGGTTGGGGAAATAGGAGTTGTTGGTTCCACTTCAAATGATCTGTAAGTAAATTACTGCACCAATGAAATGTTCTTGGAGATTGTACATGAGATGTTTGACACTGATTTAAGCAAACCTAGGTGTTTTCTTGCTTGATATCCCAATCCTTGCTCCGCTATGGTCAGTTGTTGGACACTTGTGCATATTCCCTAGTCTTTTAAATGGCAGTTAACCACATGTTCTGTCCCTGAGGGTTTATATATAAGGCCCAGTACCCAAAATATGGGGAAGACTTGGGAAAAAACAAGAAGATGGAGAACACCTTCTAGTTCCCTTTATACAGACTCATATACCAATTTCTGGATTTGCTGCAAAGATTAATATAGGGTTTGAGATGTTGGGGGATATCAGCTTAGAAAAGGATCATTTATTTCAGAATTTATGGTATCTTTATTTAATAAATATCTTGAGTAGATTTAATAGGTTCGTTCATTTATGAACAAAAAATAGTGTATTTAAAGTTTTCAGGCTGCCCACAGTTTTAGGAAACTACCTCTTGTTACGTGTCCTCTTGTGGCTGCTGCCATTCCTTGCACTCCTGCAGGGTGTGAACACTTGAGAATCATTCATTCTCTCTCATCACATACTACTTATAACTAACAGCATCCGTTTACCGCAAACAGGAATAAGGAATAAACTAGATTGGCCATATAGGTACTAACTGACCCCTCATAGATAGTGAGTTTGTTTGTTTGTTTGTTTGTTTGTTTTAATAACTTGTGTGAAGCAGTTTGCTTTCACCCACCACTGATAATATTGCTGCTAAGGAAGCAGAAATTCTCTGAGCTCACTTGGCCTTCATTCCTTCTTTACAAGAAGATAAACTGTTAAACATCACCGTAAAAAAATAGCTCACATCTCTTATTTCCAATTATCGAATGACTTTTTCACCATGGTTCACCTTGGAATGGTTGTATAATTTAAGAACAGATGGAAATAGTATGCCATAGAGAAGTCTTAACAAAATGTGTAGAACAGGATCAACAATCTGAGATGGGGGAGCCTGGGTAGCTCAGTCGGTTAAGCTTCCGACTCCTGATGATCTCACGGTTTGTGAGATCGCTTACAGCGTTGGGCTCTGCCCTGACACCATGGAGCCTGCTTGGGATTCTTTCTCTCTCTTTCTCTCTTTGCCCTTCCCTTGCTCGCTTGCGTGTGATGTGCGCACAAACGTGCTCACGCTCTCTCTCTCTCAAAATAAATAAACTTTAAAAAACCCAGTTCTGAGATAAACAGTTCATTGGTTCATCTGTTTGTTTTAGGGAGAATGTGACTATTTGATATACTAGTAATGATAATAAACAATGTTTAATATTTAGTTAGTTAGGCTTTATTATGAGCCAGGTACTGCCCTAAGTATTTGGCATTATTAATCCATTTAATAGTCCCAATAACCGTATGAGGTAGATACTGTTATCAACCCCATTTAATGAATGAGGAATCTGAGGCTCAGAGAGATTAAGTAAAAATTTTAAATCAGATGGTTTATAAGTGGTGGATCTGGGATTCTAACTCGTATAGTCTGAAAGTTATTACTGTCTTCCCATTGAACAAGGAAGAGGATGAGGAAGAGGGATGAAGGTAGACAGGGAGGGAGAGAAGGGAAGAAAAGAAAAAAGAAGGGAAGGGAACGCCCAAGTGCCTGATCGTGCACAACAGGGTTTAGAATTCTCCATAGGTTTCTTTCTTTTTTCTTTTTAAAAAAATTTTTTTAAATTGTTTAAATTGTTTCTTTTTTAAAAATTGCCTGGTGGCTCAGTTGGTTAAGTGTCTGACTTTGGCTCAGGTCATGATCTTGTGGTCTGTGAGTTTGAGCCCCATGTTGGGCTCTGTGCTGACAGCTCAGAGCCTGGAGCCTGCTTCGGTTTCTGTGTCTTCTTCTCTCTTTGCCCCTCCCCTGCTCATATTCTCTCTCTCTCTCTCTCTCTCTCTCTCTCTCTCTCTCTCTCTCAAAAATAAATTAACATTAATTTTTTTTAAATTATTTATTTTTTTAAAGCAATCTGTATGCCCGACATGGGCTCAAACTCATGACTCAGATCAAGAGTTGCATGTTTTTCTAACTCAGCCAGCCAGGCGGTCCAGAATTCCTCATAGGTTTCTGTGAGATCACTTCTTACACAAGTATATCCCTGCCTGATAATCAGTATAATTTCTTCTCTCATTTTTTTTTTTCAGTTTACTCTTCAACAATGGTGGGTTCCTTACATTTCAACTTCTGGGTGGAAAACATTATTGCCAATCACATAATGGAATGATAGATGGCACTGGTATCTCGATGTAAGCAAATTTCCACCCAATAAGACACTACTATGGAGACCTGTACATTGTAATACCTCCTTTCTCTCTCTTAAGGCAGATTTCTCAAGGGCTCATCCTAAATTAGCTGAGCAGCAGAGAAAGAAAAGACTAGACTCAGGACAGAGAATGGTGTTAAAATCTAGGGAGATGGACCCTAAAAAATTTAACCTACTACTTCTGCATAAGTCCTGAATGATGCAGACACCCATTCTATTTAACATGTACCGTACGAGAGGATCTTGAAGGAGAGAAATGTTTGATGTGGCTTCCACTCATGTTAAGCTATTTGGGAAGCCATTCCAAAACCAAAATGCAGAATTACTTTTCCTACACCAAAAAATGTCTGTGAGCCAGAGTGATGATTTCTCAGCAAGGAGACTCTCTAAATCCTGGAGGCCTGGCTGGAGGAATCCAGTCAGTCATTCAGTGAACATTTGCTGATAACTTTCTGTGAGTCCAACCCTGTGGGGACACATAGTGAGAACCACAGTTCCTCTCTAAGAGCCTCATAGTCTGGTGGCATGCATTGAGGTCAGCTACAACAGAGACTTCTTTTAGAATGCAGCATTAAAATTATTTTCTTTTAATTAAGTAAGTTCATGTGAGAACAAACCATGTTTAAATAGAAGTGAGAAAAAGCAGAAAATTGCAGACCCCAGAACAGAATTTTGCATTAAATGCAGACTTGCTCTACCTAAAATAGTCCATTATAAAAAGTGTGCCAATACATTTAGTATGTTAAATTTTATGCCAATACTTATTTTTACTTGCTTTACTAGATGTAAGGGAAATTTCATAATAATGACTTGTAAAAGAATATAGTTAATTTGGCTTTGGTCCCTAAGCTGCATTTTGATATTCAGTGAATACTTACCCTGAAATTTCAACTGGCCTGTGTTTAATACATTTGCAATTTAGAATAATATTTCTAAAATAAAAGATGGAGACTTCTTACTCATGAGATCCTTCTAAGATAAATACCTGATTGTTTTCATCATTTTAGAATAAAATGATCTTATTTTGGTTTGTTTATTAAAATGAAATAGACTTTTCATAGCGCTCTTTCTAAGTAATATCATAATTAATCTTCACGAAGTATGGGGTTTTCACAGATTTGCTGGGATTTTTTACAAAACATCTATTTTAGGGATATCTTACCAACTTAGGGCATTTTAATGAGCAACTCACTATTTGAACAGAGCATTTTTGAGATAAACTTCATAGCCAGGCATGATGCCATGTCTGGAACCCTGAACGCCACATAACTCATGGGTCTGGCTACCATGAGATTGAGCATGAAATTTCACATCAAAGACCTCCATGCCTGAGGAGCAGAGATGCAAGGGGGTGGTGTGGCCAGGACAAACGAGGGTGCACAAAGCAGGCTGAGTTCTTACCCATGGGCTAGGAGACTAGCTGGAGTTTCTGTAGGCAAGGGACTTTTGTAGTCACTACTCACCCTGGAAATAACAAACTCCTGTGGTCAGAGCTGGGATAATAGAGGAGTGGTTCTTGAATGACCAGCGGCAGAAACCCACAGCACCTTGTGAGAGGCAGCCTGTATGTCGAGGCAGGGCCAGCTTCATGGGCATCCTACCTGTGTAGTCACACAGGGCTCAGTGCCCATATGGACTCCATGCTTGGCTTAATGTTCTGCACTCCTATTCTGAAAGTCAATAATTTTTGAACAGGAAGCTCCTTATTTTCATTATTTAGCTGATTCTAACAGGAGGTTTATTTTACATTAAGGACACCTCATTCTAAGAAAGCCATTGACAACATCCAGGATGGAGAAAGGTCTGGAAATTATCGCAGGGCAACCTACTGAAGAAATGAGGAATGGTTAACAGGCAAAAATAAAAATAAAAATAAAAATAAAAAGTAATAATAATAACATGATCAAAGGATGATGTTTTATGTCTATCTTGATCTAGTAGAACTAGAAGCAATTGCCTGGGGGAGGAATAAGAGCTCCGTGGCTCTGTTATTGGAGTCTTCATCTTAGAGGAATGGTAAAGGGGTTCCTATGTATCACTGGTATTGGAACCTTTTTGACCATGACCCACAGCAGGAAACACATTTATTCATGACTTTATATGTACAAATATATAGATAGATAGATAGATAGATAGATAGATATTTATATACATACACACCCACATGTACTTATACATATATATATGTCCGTGTATGCATTTTAATATATGTGTGTATGTATATATATGTCTTTTACACATTTATGTACAGGTTTTATAAAATAACTCTTAGTCTTATCCCACACAGTATGCATTCCAATATTTACTGTTCTATTCTCTTTCACCTTAAAAGACAGATACGCTGGTTGCCGCCCACTAAATCAATTTCTTGACCAACTAATGATCACAGTCCACAGGTTGAAAAACTCTGTTACATAGCATGGGGGTTGTATTAGATAATTCGACATTTTTCTAGCTCTAAGATTATAATTTTCAAAAGCTAAAAATTGCAAGTTACTCCACAGGCAGCTGAGTACATGCCTAAGCAACTGAAGAGCAAAGTACAAAAAGGCCTACATTAATTCTTCAGGGGCCTGGGTTCCAACCCTTGGTGTGCTATTATTTCAACACCTTCAACAAGTCTATTTATTACTCTCTTTCTCAATAGCCCTATCTGAATGATAAAAGATTTTTTTTTCTAGAGAGTTTCTTCTTTTTTCTAACGAACAGCAAAGTGCAGTCATCCCCTAAGTAAAGTTAAAAGTGAAATTGCAGGGGCGCCTGGGCGGCTCCGTCACTTAAGCGTCACACTCTTGATTTCAGCTCGGGTCATGATCTCATGGTTCCTAACTTCCAGCCTGGCCTCGGGCTCTGCACTGACAGTGCACAGCCTACTTGGGATTCTCTCTCTCTCTGCCTGTCTCTCTGCCCCTCCCTAACTTGTGCTGCATGGACTCCCTCTTTCTCTCTCTCAAGATAAATAAATAAACTTAAAAAAAAGTAGAATTGTGATGTTGGTATCTGAGGTGGATGGTCAGGTTCTCGGATACCCTGCTCATTACTCTCCACTCCTCCCACATATCTCACCCACAGGGAGGTAGGACCTCAGCCAACAGAGCTGGCAAAGCACTCAACTCAATAACCAAATCTTACTTTGATCTGGAGACTACTGGTGAGCAATGGGGATCAGAAATGAAACCAGACACTCCATGTGTTTCTCAGCTTTTCTCTCAGTTCAGTGTTTTGGTCTCAGTTTTCCTTGTCAGAATGAGCCTACGTCTGCCCAGCTCCCTGCTTTGGCTTCAACTCAGCACAGTGCCTGATACACAATGGGAGCTCAATACCTATTTTTTGAATGAATGAGTCCCTTTAAAAATTTTTATCAAAGGAAGAAGTGTGTGTGGAGAGATTTATGAAAATTCTCAAATTATTAGTAGGTATAGGTTTTAAGGCTCAGGGTTCATGCCTCTTCAGGTTGATTTTGGTAATATGTATTTTTTGTAGTGAAATTGGACATTGCTATCTTCATTTATAGATAAGAATACCAGGACTCTATGAAATCCTTGGAAGTGACTTAGCTTTTTGCAGGCAAGAATTGTGATCCATAGTTATTGGATTTCTGATCTGTTTATTGGTGAGCTCTAAAAAGAATCTCCATGAGGACACCCTCGTGTTCAGTAAATGAGGTCCATCTTAGTTCATGACTCTGTAGGACCCTTTCAAACATTGGTATTTTGTTGAGTGGTGTAATTGATAAAAAGAAACTTGCACTGTGCCAATCACTTGCCTCTCTGGGCTTACCCATTTCATTCCTGAATATGACAGTCTCATGGTTAATAGCAATTTGTTTTATAATATGGTGGTATGATTGAAAGCAGACAGGAAATAAATAAGGTCATATGGATTTTTTCCCCCTTAATGGAATTAATACTTGGAAAAAATGGTGGTTTGGTTGGGTAAGTCTTTATCATACCAAGTGAGCTCTTCAAAATGTTATGTCCTATTTGTATCACTAACTATACTTTTAAGATGACAAGAGATGAATGAAATATAAAGCTTATGGTTATACAGGGTACTCATCTTCATGCACAACTTCAACATTAATGTAACCTTTAAAATGTAACCTTTAAAAAGGGCGGTAGTTATGAGCTGCATGACCCATGTCAAAATGGAACTGCCTGTCAAGCCTTGCTCATTTGATGCATGAAAGTTCTATATTTTCTTTCACAGGAATACGTTGCAGTATCTTTATGTTGGCCCGCAGAGCATGCCAATGTAGAATCTTCATAATTGTAAATTCTGGGCCAATGGTATAACTGCTGGTGTGTTTCTTTTTAGAGGACTCGGAACACCCAATACTACTTTGAAATACTTTCTTCCTTAAAATGAAATCAGAACATCCTCTCAACTAACATGTACATCTTCAAACTAAGTTTGAGCATTCTTATTATTCTCCTTCAATATAACTTATGATCATGCAGAACGTACAGAGAACCTATGTACATTCGGGGGGTGTATTTGACTTGATTTAGTGCATCTACTGTACAAAATCAGTTAACTACTTTTGGCATGATAAACAATGTTTTCTATCACAAGCCCCCAAATAAAAGTTTCTGAGGATACCCGAACACACAAGGGTAGCAAAACACCCTAAATGAGGTGGGCTAGAGAAAAAGTCATTTGTACTATTACATAAAGTGTCTTAGCTTTGAGCATTGTAAAGTTGCCAATTTCCAGTGAATTTTGGCCTAGAAAAATGGCAATTTTACATAGTTCAATCTGTTTATCTAAGCACCTATTACTTGTTCTGCCATTGTGATCTCTTTGTGATCAAGAAAGTTAGGGCCGCCCTGCATGGGAAGAAAACAGGGAGTCAAAAAGTTCTCAGGTTTTGCTCTCCCTTCAGAGGAAGAGAAAATACTCCAAAAGATACTTAGCGGATCAGTTTTTCATTGCTTTAGCTATTCTTGAAGAAAAGGTGGAGAGAGTCCCCTGAGAAAATAACCAATATTTTTCTTTTATCAAATATTTTCACTTTCTAGAAAAGTGCACTTGAGAAATAAGGAATATTATGGGCAAAACTTACTCTACAATGTTAATAGTTTATCATACCAAAGACTTGAATATAACCTACAAGACCAACAACAGGAGTTTGGCTCAATAAAGTGTAGCCCTTCCATAATAAAAAAAAAGAATGTGTTTATCAAATAGGAAAGATGTTAATGTGAAAGTATTTACTTTTAAAAAAGGATGCAGAGCACCTGGTTAGATGGGAAGTTTTATGTTTTTGTTTTTGTTTCTTTGTTTGTTTGTTTTTTACCATTACCATTAACTCAGTGGGTTAAGCGTCCAACTCTTGATTTCAGCTCATGTCACAATCTTATAGTTCCTGAGATGGAGCCTCCCTGTCGGGCTCTAGGCTGAGAGTGTGGAGCCTGCTTGGGATTCTCTCTCCCCTCTCTTTCTGCCCTCCCTGGCTTATTTATTAAAGTTTATTAAATAAATACACTTAAAAAATATTTTTAAGTTTTAAAAAGGATACAGAGTAGCTTTACATGATTATTTCATTAAGAACAGAAATACAGATCTATTTAAACATACATAAACATAATAATAAAAAGACCAGAATTATATACCCTCTTGTCAGTGATTATTTCTGGGTAAAATGTTAAAATTGTAGAGGATTTAGATCCTTAGTTTCTTCTTCTATATTTTCTACAATGAATATATATTGATAGTATGATAGGAGAAAAATAGCATAATAAAGTAAGTTAGAGTTTATCACTTCACTCATTTTTTTAAAAAATATCTGATTCATAAATTAAGGCAATTCTCGAGTATGGGCCATCATTAGCACAAATAAAATCAAATGGGACATTACTCATATGGGAGTTTCCCTGGAATTCCAGGAGAGTCTGAACCACCAAGAGAACAAGTGGCAAGAGGTGCAGAGAGATGGAAAGCAAACTTCTGGGAAGGAACTTGCAGCAAATTAGTGAATTTAAATAATTTTCTACATCTCCTTTGCTTTTTAAAAGTTTTTTTTAAATGTTTTTTAAATTTATTTTTGAGACAGAGACAGAGCATGAGCAGGGGAGGGGCAGAAAGAGGGGGAGACACAGAATCTGAAGCAGGCTTCAGGCTCTGAACGCTCAGCACAGTGCCCAATACAGGGCTCGAACTCACGGGGCTCGAACTCATGCAGTGTAAGATCATGACCTGAGCTGGAGTCAGATGCTCAACCAACTGAGCCACCCAGGTGCCCTGACTCTCTTCTGCTTTTTAAATCCATCCATTTTGGGTTGTTTACCTTAAATCAATTAAGTTGCTAAGGAAGGAAAACAAACTTAATTGGTAAACAGGAAGCATTTTACACAAAAGAAAATTGAGTGGGGCTAGTTGAACTTAATATAGGAGATATTTCAGAAGCATTATTTTTTTTCTGTTCTCTCTTGCCACAGAAAGAATGCTTTAAAGAGTCAAGGGGAGACTAAAATAGTAGAACGTCATTCTGAAGAGAAAATACATAGATCAAATTGATAAAATAATGATTTAATAAGACAAATGAGCATAATAGGACAAATGAATGGAAATAGAATTTTATGGGAAGGGTAATGACCAAATGGAAATATTTCTTAGGATGAGAATAAAAACAGGCTCCAGCAGCTGACTCAAATTGAGAACACATGTGGTTATCAATATATATTGGTTAAATTTTTAAAAAGAATGAATGAATTAATATAACTTTATCTCATCACCTAATGGACAAGATCCTTACAATTATACGCAGTAGCACTGAGTTAAATTAAACTAGGAATGATTACATGGTGCACAGCAAAACATTATTAAATGTTGTGATTGGGAGACAAGTTATGTTTACTTTAGCACTGCCAATTTCTCTGTTCCATAGTTTTTTCTCCTATGCAACTCCATAATATTTAACCCCGAAGTTAAAAAATGAAACTTGGTGTATATAGAGTTTATAAGTATGGAAGATAAAGCCAAAATCTGTAAAGTTAGAATGAAGAAGAAACCATCAAACATCCATTTATTCACCACAAACTATGCAGTTTTCATTAATGCAGTGTTAATTGATTCTAACAATGGAAATGCTCCTTAATATTTCTTACGAGACTAGGTGAGGAAAAAAGAGTCACTCCTTTACCAGTTAGGTGGGAAAATGAAAATATCTGTGTATTCCTTTTACACAAATGCAAAGTTGAAAGGTCACATAAGTACTTGCCTTCCTTTGCCTATTTGTGCCTTCTCCAATGTCACTATTTCAGGAGCATACAATTCATATGGCATCCACAGCAACCTCACCTATGGGTGAAGGCAGCCATGGTAGCAAAAATCAGTTCTCATCCTCAAGGTGTGTCCATGTCATAGCATGTATCAGAATTTCATTCTTTTTAAAGGCTGAATAATATTTCATTTTACTCTTGTACCACATTGTGCTTGTCCAGTCATGAATTGGTGGATACTGGAATTGCTTTCATTTTTTAGCTACTGTAAATAATGCTGCTATGAGCACAGATATATAAATATCTCTTTGAGTCTCCCCGCTCTCAGTTCTTTACAGTATATGCCCAGAAGTGCAATTGCTATATCGCTATATGGTAATTCAATTTTTAATTTTTTGAGGAGACGCCATACTGTTTTCTACAGCGGATGTACCATTTTACATTCCACCCACAGTGTGCAAGTGTTTCAGTTTCTCTGCATCCTTGTCAACACTTGTGATTTTCTGGTTTTTGAGAGTAGCCATCATAATGGGTATGGAGTAGAATCTCCCTACGCTAGGTGAAAATAAGCCTGGCACTCACACACAAAACCAAATACTGTATGACTCCACTTAGATGAGGTACTTAGAATCGCGAAAATCATAGAAACAGAAAGTGGAATGGTAGTTGCCAGAAGCTGGCGAGTCGGGCAAATGGGCAGTTATTGTTTACTGGGTATAAAGCTTCAGTTTTGAAAGATTAATAGAGTTTCTTTTTAAAAATGGTTATTTATTTTTGAGAGAGAGAGAGAGTGAGAGGGGGAGGGTGAGAGAGAGAGGGGGACAGAGGATCTGTAGCAGGCTCCATGCTGACAGAAGTGAGCTTATGTGGGACTCGAACTCACAAACAGTGAGATCGTGACCTGAGTCAAAGTGGGATGCTCAACTGACTGAGCCACCCAGGCTCCCCAAAAAGAGTTTTGTGGATGGATGGTGGTGATGGTAGTACAGCAATGTGAATATACCTAACAGTCCTGAACTGCATACTTAAAGATGGTTAGATGGGAAGTTTTATGCTTTTTACCACAACTATAATATGAACGGATGAAGGTAAGGACACCACCAAGGTAAAATGTATACCAGGAAGGATATAAATATGCTCCTATATAAGAAGAGACTGAACCAAAATTGATGAGTTACATGCCTAAGAGTTACATCATAGCAAAAGTACCAGTTACCTAGCCATCACTTTGGAATGATAATATAAATTAACATTTGGGTTTTTGAAACTGAACACTTCTAGAAGGAAGACTGGGTCTTTGCACCTCACAAATCTAGAGGTATAGATACTCATATTGCTGTACCGTCCATTTTATTAATATTAGTTTTATTCCAAATGATAGTAGACATCGAGCTATTTAGTTTTACATTTGGTATGTGTTCAATTATACTATTGGAGACCTTTTACTTTAATTAAAAAGTAAAATAACTAAACATTCATAATGGAATTGCTATTTTAGAAATCAGAAACATTCATTCAATAAATGTTTATTGAATCCATACCACGTATTAAGTGTGGACAGTTATTATTTCTTAGTTTCACTTTTAAATCAAACTTCAAAATGTGAAATCCACTAATTCAGCTCGTTTTCAAAATAAGAATGAATTTGAAAAGCAAGTCTCTTGATTTCAACTTAACTTTCCTCACAGGCGTCATGTGACTTGCACTTGCTTTTCTATAGTTTGAAAGTTTTTAAATCACTTTTACTGCATGATGTACTCCATCACCTATAGATGACAGAGGTTGAAGTTCTCAAATTACCTGGGAACTAAATCCAAGTTCACTTACATCCGGGGGGAATCATTGTAATATTCTAGAGAACAAGAGAAGTGAGTAACTCTGCTACAGTCAAAAAAATTCCTCTTCCAGGCTTTGCTTTCATAGACCCTTATTGACACTAAGTGAATGCTGTTGCCCTTTTTTTGGCCTAGAGAAGGGGCTGGGGACAGGAGTAGGTAATATAATAAAGACAGTCTGCATGCAGAGTTGGAAACACAGCACTAGACTAGGGTACAGAGAGTGGAGATGAAAAAATCTGGTACACTTTTCAGAATTCCTGGTCAGATGAAAAATGTAAAATAGCGCACCTGAGTAAATCCAAAAAAGAAAAAGATAAAAACTTAGAAGTACAAAAGGTTGGTAGGGCTATTTCTTAACACTCTCCTGTAGGGAAACCTTTTAGCGTTACTACTACAGGGTCCCTGGTCCCTCATCTTATTGTTAAAGTCCCATGTTTAAATGCCACATTCACATGTTTGCACTGATGATGAAACCAGATGTCTTTCTCGCCTTTCAGAAGTAATCCACTTTGACTCTGTCAATGTCTTGTTTTCTGGAATATGTCCTCTATAGGGAATCTCCAGTTCTCTGTAGCAGTATCTTTGCTGGGTTTTCCGACATTGGGGGGAGGCAAATAACAGCGTTGTGGGTGCCCTGACATTTTTTAATTACCCCATTCATTTTCTTTTGTTTTTTAAGTTTATTTATTTATTTTGAGAGAGAGAGAGTGAGCACAAGTGGAGGAGGGGCAGAGAAAGAAGGAGAGAAGAATCTCAAGCAGGCTCAGCACCATCAGCGCAGAGCCTGATGCGTGGCTCGAGCCCATGAACCTGAGTAGGAGCCAAGAGTCAGGCCCCTAACCAACTGAGCCATCCAGATGCCTTTCATTTTCTTTGGGTCTCACTTGTCATGACTCAGCATCCTCACTTTTTTGACCAATGGTACTTTATAACACCTCTGATACATATGAAAATGAGTCTGAATAATCATGTAGAGTAATATTTATAGCAAGATATTTAGATATACCTGGAAGGATGCCAGCTAGGTATCAGAATATTCATCTTAAGAAAGAACATGATTTGAAACAGTTTAAGAGACCTCCCTGAAATCACAGGTCAACGTATTTGACCATATTACAATATTCAGGTCTAGATCATTTTTCTGTTATGCCAGTTTTGAAATCCCTTTCCTCATTTGACAACAGGGATCTGGCAATTGGGATGCCCTTTTAAGCACTTAATGCATTGACTAACTTGATCCTCACAATAAGCCTAAAGTGTAGGTGCTTGTATTATTGCCATTTTATATGGGATGTCACCCTGGCATAGCAAAGCTCAGTAACTTGTCCAAAGTCAAACCATGAATGAGAAGCAGAGCCAAGCACTGAATCATTAGGCATTCAACCCCTGCACTCCATCACTGCTCCCAGGGATTATGGACCTGTTACCTAGAACTAGCACAACACAATTAGTCACAGCAACAAAATGGGTATTTATAAAATTTTGAGCAGGAGAAATTAATGTGACCTGATAGAGAAAAAACATTTGGGGGACATATAAATGTAGCAACCATCCTGCAGGTGAAAGCTGGGTCATCGCTTGCCTGAACTATCGCAGCTTTGCCTAAAGGACCCATCCAGCTTCGACACTTTTGCGTTCTGGGAAACAGTCATCCTAAGTTAACGCTAGACAAGCTCGTGTGTGTGTGTGTGTGTGTGTGTGTGTGTGTGTGTGTGTGTGTGTGTATGTGTGTGTGTGTGTGTGTGTGTGTGTGTATGAGAGTGTGTCTGTCTGTGCTTGTGCCCTATTTTCCCTCTTTCTGTAGGTCTCCCTAAGTACTTACCATTGCAGGACCTTGGCACACATTCTCACACCTCCGTACCTCTCTTTGCTCATGCTGTTCACACCAACAAGGACACCTTTCCTCTGCATTCCTCCGGGTCACCTTGGAGAGTTTCTGCTAATCCTTCCAGGTACAAATGAAATGGTATTTTCTCTTGGTTCTTTTTCTTGAAAACGTCTTTCTTCCTGAGGCAGCTTTGATCCCTCTCAACTGTGTTTCTATAGCACTGCACACTTTTATGGAACACTTATCACAATGAATTAAGATAATTGTTGACCTGTCCCTTTTTCCTACTACATTCAGCCTAGGAAAGTGGTCATAACTTTTTCATTTGTATCCTCAGGGTCTATCAGAGCCTGGCACCGAGGCATTTTTCAGTAAGTAGTTTTAAATTACATTGCTGCTTTTGAATATTTATTATCTCCAGGCAAAATAAAATTTCATAGTCCAAATGTGGGTGGTTTATAGCAAAAAAACAAAACAAAACAAAAACACTATCCTTGAAATATCTGGAGTCTTAATACAATGGTATTTTCTTTTATAGGAAGAGAAGTCTTTTGTAGAATTACCTTCTTAACAATTTAAATATTTCTAAGATTGACGTGTTTGAGTGGGTAGGTTTTTTTTTTTTAAAGATAACTTTAAGAATCAAATTCTAAAAGTTATGACATTGCTTCCTATAAGAGAGAATAAGTATGTTACTCTCCATGTATGTTTTAGTTTTCTTTTTTCATTTTTTAATGTTTATTTATTTTTGAGAGAGAGAGAGACAGAGCATGATCTGGGAAGGGGCAGAGAGAGAGAGAGAGGGAGACACAGAATCTGAAGCAGGCTCCAGGCTCTGAGCTGTCTGCACAGAGCCCCATGCGGGGCTTGAACCCATTCACCGCGAGATCATGACCTGAGCCAAAGTCAGACGGTCAACGGACTGAACCACCCCGGTGCCCCTAAAGTTAGTTTTAATTGTTTTGTAATATGGTCAAATACCTCCATTGGTGATTTGACAGAAGTCTCCCAAACTGCTCCAAATCACTTTCTTTGCTAAAATGGATATTCTAATATCTAAATGGTTTCATTTCCTTCCAGATAGCAACATAGGGGAACCTTGTCTTAATATATGGCAACTAGTTGTAAGGGAAGTGTGTCACTGGACTTTTCCACTGGTTTGTTCGATGTCTGCCTCTGCAGGAGACCTTGGAGACCTTGGAGAACCTTGCATGGAGGCAGGTCTCACATCCATCCAGCCAGCGCTTTCCCTGGAGCTGAGCTGTTGGCACACACAACCCCATTCCAGTCAGATCCACACACAGAATGCATTTCCCCCGAGCAACTGTTTTCATGCTTTTCCTCTGTCCCTGTTGAACAAATGCCTCCCAGAATAATTCTCCCCACTGGCACACTGTAAGCCAGAGCCTCTGGTGGGCTTGGGAGGAGAAGCTCCCTAGACATTCCCTCCAGTGTGTCAAGTCAGTGTGCAGCCCCAGTTACAAGATAAATGGTGGTGTGGAAACAAGTCAGCTTAGCCAACAACTGCCTGAGCGCCACAGTCAGTGTCTTTTCTGTAATTATTGCGTTTAATACAGCTAGTTACGTGCACAAAAGAGCTTCCGGATACAGCAATTTCCACTGGGGGCTGTTTAGGAATGTACAGGCCCATCATTTAGCCCTGATATTGTTGGGTTGTCAGAATTGATCATAGCTCTTGACGGAACACCTCTAGCTTTTTTTTTTATGGAGTGCCTCAGAGTGACATTTCACATTGTTTAAGTAGGAGTGATCTGTTAGTTTATATTTTATCTAAAACTGCAGATCAGATGACCTCCCTCAGGGCCTAAATGCATGAATCCTTTTCGCATGTGATAATTAATAGTGGAGCTGGGAGAGAAATTCATAACAAGGGGCCGAAGAGCTGGGCAGAGCAACTTGTCAAAAAGAAGGAAATTCCACTACAGATTAGCTTATTTTTAAGCATGTCAAGCTCTACATACAAACATGATCTATTGCTTCCTTGTAATGTCTGTTTGGGCCCACATGCTCGGGGCGGTGTCAGAGACTGCTGTAAATTTTGTCTGAGTCAGGGCAATTCTGATTGATCTCTGAGTGTAAAATCGATAAGAAGACACTGTCATTTTCTTAAAGGATGAGCTAGAAAAGGAAAATAAATTAAGACTCCACTGAATGTCTATCTCCAGTGCTCATTAATTCAGTGTGGTCTGTACTTTGTTAATGTTATGGCCACAGCTTTAATCTTCCAGGTGCTCTTCCTGTGGCTACTTGCCCACGGCCCTTTCTTATGTTATGTATATTTCATCTGAATGGGGATGTGGTGGGGGGGTAATAAAATGGCTACCCTCTTTTTTAGCTCCTGCTTAATCCATTTTATTATTTTGGAGAAATACATCACCATGGATACTGATTAACTTTAAAATGGACAGAGCCATTCTCTCTTCCTCTCCCTCTCCCTCTCTCTGTCTCTCTGTCTCTCTCTCTCTCTCTGTGTCTCTCTCTCTCCCTTCCCTCTGTTTCATCAGGAGATAGACTCATTTGTCTTGAAGAGTTTGGGCAAATAATAACTACCAAGCATTTTGCCTTACATAATAAACTCTGAAGATTAAATCTCTTAGTTCTGTCCCTTTTTTTCTCTCTCATTCCTCCTCCCCCTCCCTCTCCCCTTGCTTTCTCCCCCTCTTTTCTCTCTCTCCCTCCCCACTCCCTCTCTCTCTCTCTTTTTCTTCCTTAAGGCTTTTTTGTGGACATTTTAAAATTGTCTTTGTAGACTTCCTCAGTTTTAAAACTTCTTGCACGTCAGGAGTTTTCCCACAATGTTTTGAGAAATCATAGGTCTTCTAAATATCCTAATGAACACATACACACACAAAACTGAAGAGTTAGAGGTTTCATGGTGTTGCGTTTGCCATCATAGACTCCCATCTTGCAGGTTTTGCATTTTGCTCCTCATGAAGAGACCAAGAGGAGGACAAGGCAGGTGGGACATCTCCTCACCCTTATTTGTATTCTGCATTAAGTATCAACATATTTACACTTTATGTTTCCTTCTGCTGTAGAAGCAGAACATCTCATTTTGTCTCTGTCTTTGGCTTCTATGAATGGGGGTGGTAAATCCAGTGTTTTTGGACATTGCTCATTTCTGACACATTGTGAATACCTTGCACATGAGTTATAATACACTGCGGTCACACGTCCAATAATTGTTCAGGGAAACCCATGAATAGAAGACGACTTCCAGAAGCTTTTTGTTTGTGAAAACCTATGTGACTATATAGAATTTTATTAGGTTTCTCAAAATATGCGGAGTCCAAAAAGAAGGGAGAGGTAGTTAAAAAAAATCTCACTCTATTTGCTTCAAAAGGCATTAAATTCATATTCATGAAGGGTGTTTGCTTTCTTTAACAAAGCACAGCACATGCCAATTAATTATTTCTCAGGGAAAGGTCACTTAGGGGACTAACTCTGTATCTCTCGTCTTCCCAATCGAGCATACTAAATGAATAGATTTGCAAATTTAATCTACAAGTGACACATATTTGGCCTTGAAATTATTTGTCTTATTCTTCTTCTTTTAAACATTAGTCTTTATTTATTACGGAGACCATGATACCGGGAGATAAGATTTTGAAATTTGTAAATAATATGTAATTATTTTAGGATTAAATTTGAGAGAAAACTACACTAAGATACTATATTTCCTGTGTACATCCCCCTCCCACCATCAGTATGACACTGTTATAGTTCTTGACAAGGGCTGATGGACACAGGATAATGACGGACAGTGATCACTTGTATTTTTTTCCTTTTGTTTCTTAGGCCTGTACACTCAAGAGATTTTTCTTGAAAGAGATAAGAAGTTTGATGAGACAATTAAATGGCTGTTTTGTATCTCTATGGAAGCCCATGGTTTGCTGAGGGCCACTGCTACTCATGTATTTATTCACTCAGGCGTACTGTGTGCCCGGCACTGTCTTAGGTGTTTAAAACCAGAGTAGGGAGTGGGAAATGCTTTAAGTCTGTTTTCCCCCACATGTTGGAGATCACAACTACCTCGCAGGGTTACTATGAGGATTACATGGAAACGAAAAGTATGTAAAACAACTAGAACATAGTGGGGTTTTTAATGATGAGAGTTCCTTCTCCCTTCACTGGTTGGGTGGTGGCCTTGCACAAATCATTTATTGAAGAAGCCCTCGTCTCTCATCTCTAAAAATGAGATAATTCTTACCGTGCAGAGTCGCTGTGAAGATGAGTGGTAATGCATTTTTGTGGCAGCACCTGATGCATCAGCACACACTCAAGTAGTGTTGTAGGCATAACTTGCTTCATTGCGCTTCACTTTATCGTACTTTGCACACATTGTGTTTTGATAAATTGAAAGTCTGTGGCAACCCTGTGTCAGGCAATTCTCTTGGCACCATTTTTCCAACAGCATTTTCTCACTTCGTGTCTCTTTGTCACGTTTTGGTGATTCTTGCTATATTTCACACTTTTTATTATTCTTTATTATGTTGATCTGTGATCAGTGATATTTGATGTTACTATTGTAATTGTTTGGGGGGGCGCCATGACCTGCACTCTCATAAGACGATGAATTTAATTAATAAATGTTGCATGTCTTCTGACCACTCCATTCATCAACCATTCCAGGTCTCTCTCCCTCTTCTCTGGCTTCCCTGTTACCTGAGACACAGCAATATTGAAATTAGGCCACTTAATAGCCCTACAATGTCCTTTAAGTGTTCAACTGAAAAGAAGAATCACACATGTCTCACTTTAAATCAAAAGCTAGAAATGATCAAACATAGCAAAGAAGCCATGTTGAAAGCAGAGACAGGCCAAAAGATAGGCCTCTTGGGCCAAACACCTAAGAATGCCAAGGTGTCAATGCAAAGAAAATGTTCTTAAAGGAAATTAAAAGTGCTGTTCCACTGAAGACACAAATGATAAGATAGTGAAACAGATTTATTGCTGAATGCGGAAAGTTTAGTGGTTGGAACAACAGATCAAATCAGCCACCACTTTCTCTGAAACCAAAGCCTAATCCAGAGCCAAGCCCTACCTAACTCTCTTCAATTCTTTAGAGACTGAGAGAGGCGAGGACGCTGCGAGAAAGTTTGAAGTTAGTGAAGGTTGGTTCATGAGGTTTAAGGAAAGAGGCTGTCTCCATGACCTACAAGTGCAAGACGAAGCAGCAAGTGCTGATGGAGAAGCTGTAGCAAGATGTCCAAATACCTAGCTAAGATCATTAATGACGGTGGCTCCTCTAAACAACAGAATTTCAGTGTAGGCTAAATAGCCTTCTATTGGGAAAAGATGCCAGCTAGCTGGAGAGAGAGAGTCAATGCCTGGCTTCCTAAGTCGATTCTCCTGTTAGGGGGCTAATGCAGCTGGTGACTTGCAGTTGAAGCTAATGCTCATTTACCATTCCAAAAATCCTAGAGCCCTTAAGAATACTACTCATCCTCTGCCTGTGCTCTAAAAATGGAACAACAAAGCCGGCTTTACTGTTTACAACAGTACTGTTTACAACAGAGTTGGTTTACTGAATATTTTAAGCTTACTTTTGAGACCCACTGCTCAGTTAAAAAAAAAAAAAACAAACAACATTCTTTCCAAGATATGACTGTTCATTGACAATGTACCTGGTCACCCTCGAGCTCTGATAGAAATGTACAATGAGATGGATGTTGTTTTCCTGGCTGTTAACACATCCATTCTGTACCCATGGATCAAGGAGTAATTTTGACTTTCAAGTTTTATTACCTAAGAAATACATTTCGTTAAGCTATAGCTGTCATAGTTAGTGATTCTCTGATGGATCTGGGCAAAGTAAATGGAAAATCTTCTGGAGATCACCATCCTAGATGCCATTTAGAACATTCATGATTCATGGACGTCAAGATATCAATATGAATAGGAGTTTGGAAGAAGTTGATCTAACCCTCATGGATGATTGGAGGGGTTCAAGACTTCAGTGAAGGAAGTAACTGCAGATGTGGTGGAAACAGCAAGAGAACTAGAACTAGATGTGGAACCTAAAGATGTGTCTGCATTGCTGCAACCTCATGATAAAACTTGAATGGATAAGTTCTTTCTTATGGATGAGCAAAGAAAGTGGTTTCGTGAGATGGAAACTTGCCCCGGTGAGGATGCTGGGAAGATTGTTGAAATGGCTATGAAAGATTTAGAATATTACAGAAACTTAGCTGATAAAGTAGCAGCAGGGTTTTAAAGGATTGACTCCAACTTTGAAAGGAGTTTTACTGTGGGCAAAATGCTGACAAACAGCCTCCTGTGCTGCAGAGAAATCATTCATAAAAGGAAAAGTCCATCTATGTGACAAACTTCATTGTTGTCTTGTTTGAAGAAATTGCCACAGCCACCCCAACTGTTAGCAAGCACTGCCTTGGTCAGCAACCATCAACATCCAGGTAGGACATCCCTCCAGAAAAAAGATTATGACTCATCGAAAGCTCAGATGATGGTTAGTACTTTTTAGAAATAAAATATTTTTTAATTAAGGTATGTACATTGTTTTTTTAGACATAATGCTATTGCACACTTAATAGATTTTTTAATAGCTTTTATATGCACTGCTAAAACAAAGAATTCATTTGGCCTGCTTTAGTGTGATATTCACTTTATTGCAGTGATCTGGAATTTAACCCACAACATCTCTGTGGTGTGCCTGTATTTATTGTCATTCCCATTTTTGATTGGTTCCAAAGAGTCTATAGAACATCCAAGGGGAGATATCTGGTAAGGTGTTGAAAATGAAAGATTACACAATTTTAAGGCTTTAAATCACATAAAACAAATATTTAGAACATATTGTTATGGACTGAAAGTTTGTGTCCCCCCATTCATGTGTTGAACCCCTAATGTGATGGTGTTGGGAGGTAGGGCCTTTGGAGTTAATTACATCATGGAGGTGTGGCCCCCTTGATGAGATCAGTGTCCTTACAAGAGGAAAAGAGCTAGCCCTTTTTCTGTCATGTGGGGATACAACAAGAAGATGGACTTCTGTAAATTACACCGTATCTGACAGTGTCTTCATCTTGGACCCACCAAACACTGGATCTACTGACATCTTGATCTTGAACTTCCCACCTTCCAGAAACTCATAAGAAAGAAGCATTTGTTGTTTAAGCCACCTAGTCTCTGGCATCTTGTTCTAACAGTCCAAACTGACTAAGACACATATTTACAAGCAATTATGAGGAGGGACAATTTAGAAGAGGCTAAGCCATCTCCTGTGAGGCAATTTTCAGATTGCTAATGATATTTCTGCATTTACACCTGCATTAACTTGATTTTGATAATTCAGTAAGCCCTTAGGAAATCAGGACTTTTGAATATCAGCATATGCACTGTGGAGAGAAATTTACTTGCAGTGTAAATGGTTGTTGATTTCATGCCACAGCCAACATCAGAGACTTTATACTGCCTAGGAAACTCAAAGAGGTGAGGTGTGTGCAAAACCTGTCAACCTCAGTAGCTGCACCAGATTAAATTTTCTTTTTTTAAAAAAATGTTTATTTATTTTTGAGAGAGAGAGAGTGCACACTCATGCAAGTGGGGGGAGGAGCAGAGAGAGGGGGACAGAGGATCTGAAGCAAGCTCTGTGCTGATAGCAGGGAGCCTGATACAGAGCTCAAACACATGAACCATGAGATCATGGCCTGAGCTGAAGTCGGTTGCTTAACCGATTGAGCTACCCAGACACCCTCAGATTAAATTTTCTTAAGGCCATTTGACTGGCTTATGAAATTATTGTGTTTCTCAATATCAATCTAAAATTTAAATGTGTATTCATTTTGACTCAACAATAATTCTCTTAGGAATTTAATGAGAAAAGATAATCCAACAAGTGTGCCTGGATGTCCAAACATGGTTATTCACTACCATCTTGCTTATAGGAAAAGATCTAATTTTTTATAGGCAATTAAAAATAAATTATGACTTGTCAATCTTGTGCATATATTCAAAATATTTATCTTGCTCTATAGTTGTTGATATCAGAGCATATTGTTGAGTTCATCTGGAAGGATGACCACTAAAATGCAAACAGTAGATGTCTGTCACAAATGAAATTTGGAGCAATAACCTCTGTGATTCTCCATTGAATTTTCACAATGATAGCATACAGTTTTTATAATCAGAAAAAATAATTTTATTATTTTTGGGATAAAAAGATGTAACTCTGTCTTGTTGAGTAGATAGTTTTAATCTAGGTCAGTGGAAATGTGAAGAGGATTTTCTTTGGGATAAAAGGACAGACATTACACCCCGGGATTCCTCTCTTTCAGATTCTAACCCAGCAATTTATCCTGTTCTTGTTTTTCCTGTACTTTAAGCCAACTCAATATTCTCTAAGGGAAAACAAAGCTAGGAAACTCCAGCATTCTTCAAGTCCTGGACTCTTTTCTATTTTCTCACCCCTTGCTTTTTCTTTCCTGGCTCTCCTGACTCCTGGCCTGAGGATTTCATTTCACACTTAAGCTGTCACCTTCATCGTCTTGACATGGTTGTGTTACTTACAGTGTAGATGAGCATTAGATATATGTCTTAAAAAATAGAATAGTACTATGTGGTATAAAACAATTATTACTTTAGATTTTCAAATGCTAGAGACTTTCCAGAGAAGGTAGGCTTGATCTGGGTCTTAAAGTGTAATGCTAATGGGTTTAGCTAGTATTCATTGAAAGAACATGAAGAATAAATCAGATCAGTGTTTCTCAAGACATGCATCAGAATCACCTAGAGGGCTTGTTAAAATGCAATTTACTGGAACTACCCTCTAGGTTTAGGATTCAGCAAGTCTAGGATGGGCCTCAAGAATTCGCATTTCTAACAAATTCCCGGGCAATGCTTATACTGCTGGTCCTGGGACAACACTTTGAGAATCTCCAAGGTAAAGCATTATAAAAGAGCACATTGGTTACAAAGGAAAGCACATAGTTTGTTTCAAAGACTGTTTAAAGCAGTCTGGCAAGAATGAAGGAAGAAGTGAGACATTTAATTGCAAATATAAGTTGAAACCAGATGATGAATAATTTTGAATACGTGATTAAGAGATGTAATTTTTTTTAGTTAATAGAATATCATGGAAAGTTTTAGAGTAGAAGAATATCATGATTGAAAGATTAATCCTAAAGTGATATGTAAGGTCATTAGACATAAGGCATCACGGAAACAAAAATCTTTTGGGAGGACTTGGCATCAACCCATGAATTAGAGGCTGAAGCTCTCAATTCTTTATCAACTCTTATTCACCTCCATCATAAACTGACCTCGGTCAAAACAGCTGCTCAAAACCCAGATTCTTTTGGTAAAAATTGGTAGTTACTGGTGTCTCTCCCATACCATTGTTACCAGGTACATAGCGCAATACAAGCAGATCTTAGTCCAATGCCAACTATATATCCATTGTTGATTATTATCAAGAAGACACAGAAACAGTTTTTAAAATTTGTTATTACAGGATGATGATATCTCTACTTTCTATCCTCAAACATTCTTAACAAATATGTTGCATGGAAGATTCACTCTAAGATGACTCAAGAATATTCTCTGGAGGATTTGCTGGACTTTTATAACCTGTTTTGGCCCCTGCATATCTTGAACACCACTCATTTCACTGCATTCTAGCAACAAAAATTATTGCTAGCATTTCTTTTTCTAATAAACCTCTGGTGCAGATGTCTATAACACCTAAAGTACAAGTTATAACGATTTCTAGAGTGTGTATTCATGATTAGATTACTTCAAATGGTAATTAATTGCCCCTAGGGTGTGGATTAAAGGTATTTCACATATAGAGCCAACTTACATTGATATACCTCAAAGTAAGTAACTATGCAGAAAGTGTAACCACTCCCATTTTATAGTTCTCAAATTTTGTCTCTAATCAGTGGTGTGCTGGTAGACTACTTTTTGAAGAGGGGGGTGGGGGGGGGAAACCAAAACCTGATTTGTAGCCTTTGCCAACTTCTCTGGTATAAATACTCCCACTTGAAACCAGGTGGTTTAACAATCAGCACACAAAATTCCTGAATATTTAACAGTCAAATCTAGTAAGCTTGGAACAGCCTCTACCGTATCAGTCTCTAACTTCAGTTCTTTTCTGTATCATACCTGAACTTGCAAAACCTTTCAGTGACATTAACTAAAATGCAGAGTATGTTTACTATCCCGAAAATCCTCTGCATTCTTCTATGCATCCCTCTTTCCCCTGACCCTTGGCAATCAGTGATCCCTTGATCTTTTTACTCTCTCCTTAAGTTTGCCTTTTCCAGAATAGTCGAAATGATATAATAATATGCCTTTTTTTTTAAGGTAGCCTTTTTAGATTGGCTTCATTCACCTAATAATATGCATTTAGAAACTGCAGTTAAGATGGCAGAGTAGTAAGGGGACCCTTGGCTTGTCTCATCCCTTGAACACAGCTAGGTCAACATCAACCTGTTTTTGAACACCTAGAAAATCAGTCTGAAAATTAATAGAACAATCTGCCTAATTTGAGGGAGAGAATACAGCAGCTTCTCTTAACAAGCAGACCAAAACACACCTAGGATCCAGCTTCCTTTATTTGACTTAAATTGTTGTTAACTTTTATTTTACTCTATTAGTATTATTGTTGTTCTTTTTTCTTCCTCCAAAATGACAAGATGGAGGAATTCACCTCAAAAGAAAGAACAAGAAGAAATGATGGCAAGGGATTCAATCAGTGCAGATATAAGGAAAATGTCAGAACTAGAATTTAAAACAATTATTATAAGGATACTACCTGGGATTTAAAAAAGCACAGAAGACATCAGAGAATCCTTTTCTGCTGAGATAAAAGAACTACAATGTTAGGTCAAAATAAAAATACTATAACCGAGATGCAAACCCAAATGGAGGCTATAAAAACGAGGATGGATGGGGCCCCTGGGCGGCTCAGTTGGTTAAGCATCCTACTTCAGCTCAGGTCCTAATCTCACAGTTTGTGGGTTCAATCCCCATGTCAGGCTCTCTGCTGACAGCTCAGAGCCTGAAGCCTGCTTTGGATTCTGTGTGTCCCTCTCTGTCCCTTCCCTGCTAGTGCTCTGTTTCTGTCTCTCAAAAATAAACATTAAAAAGAATTTAAAAATTAGGATGGATAAGGCAGAGGAGTGAATTAGCAATACAGAAGATAAAATTATGGAAAATGATGAAGTGGAAAAGAAGAGGGAAACAAAGGTCACAGATCATGGAAGCAGACTTAGAGAACTCAGCTATTTATTAAAACTTAATAACATTCCTATCATAAGAGTCCCAGAAGACAAAGAGAGAGAAAAGGGGGCAGAAGATTTATGTAAGCAAATTATACCTGAAAACCTCCCTAATCTAGGGAAGGACACAGACATCAAAATCCAAGAAGCACAAATAACTCTTATTAAATTCAACAAAAACCAGCCATTACCAAGACCTATTATAGTCAAATTCACAAAATACACAGATAAGGAAAGAATCCTGAAAGCAGTAAGGGAAAAAAAAGGTCTTTAACCTACAAGGGAAGACAGATCAAGTTCACAGCAGATCTATCCAGAGTAACTTGGCAGGCCAGAAAGGAGAGGCAAGATATAGTCACTCAATGGGGAAAATATGCAGCCAAGAACACTCTATCCAGCAAGTCTGTCATTCAGAATAGGAGAGATGAAGAGTTTCCCAGACAAACAGAAACTAAAGGAGTTTGTGACCACTAAAGCAGCCCTACAAGAAATTTTAAGGAGAACTCTTTATGTGGAGAAAAAAAAAAAAAAAAAAAGACCAAAAGCAGCAAAGACTAGAAAGAACCAGAGAGCATCACCAGAAACACCAACTCTACAGGTAACACAATTATACTACATTCATACCTTTCAGTAATCACTCTGGATGGAAATGAGCTAAATGCTTCAACCAAAAGACATAGGGTATCAGAATGGATAAAAAAATAAGAGCCATCTATATGCTGCCTACAAGAAATTCATTTTAGACCTAAGGACACCTGCAGATTAAAATTGAGGGGATGAAGAGCCATCTATCAGGCTGATGGATGTCAAAAGCCAGAGTAACCATACTTATATCAGACAAACTAGATTTTAAAACAAAGACTGTAACAAGAGATGAAGAAGGACATTATACCATAATTAAGGGGCCTATTCATCAAGAAGATCTAACAATTCTAAATATTTATGCCCCAAACTGGCAGAAACCCAAATATATAAATCAATTAATCACAAACATAAACTCATTGATAATAACACAATAATAGTAGAGGACTTTACCACCCCACTTACAGCAACGTATAGATCATCTGAGTAGAAAATCAACAAGGAAACAGTGGCTTTGAATAACACACTGGACCAGACGGAGTTAAAGAATATATTCAGAACATTTCATCCTAAAGCAGCAAAATACACATTCTTCTTGAGTGCACATGGAACATTCTCCAGAACAGATCACATACTGGGTCACAAATCAGCCCTCAACAAGTACAAAAAGATCAAGATCATACCATGCATATTTTCAGATCACAATGCTATGAAACTTGCAATCAATCACAAGAAAAAATTTGGAAAGCCCTCACATATGTGAAGGTTGAAGAACACTCTACTAAAGAATGAATGGGCTAACCAGGACATTAAAGAAGAAATAAAAAAAAAATAGATGGAAGCCAATGAAAATGAAAACACAACAGTGCAAAACCTTTGGGATGCAGCAAAGGCAGTCCTAAGAGGGAAGTACACTGCAATTCAGGCCTATCTTAAGAAGCAAGAAAGGTCCCAAATATACAACCTAACCTTACACCTAAAGGATCTAGAAAAGGAACAGCAAATAAAGTCTAAAACTAAGAGAAGAATTGAAATAATAAATATTACAGTAGGAATAAATGATATAGAAACAAAAAAAAATTAGTAGAACAGATCAAAGAAACTAAGAGCTGGTTCTTAACAAGTAAACCCCTAGCCATACTTATCAAAAAGAAAAGAGAAAGGACCCGAATAGATAAAAATGGAAAAGGAGAGATCACAACCAATACCACAGAAATACAAACTATTATAAGAGAATACTACGAAAAATTATATGCCAACAAACTGTGCAATCTGGAAGAAACGGACAAATTCCTAGAAACTCGCAAACTACCAAAACTGAAACAGGAAGAAATAGAAAATTTGAACAGACACATAAGCAGCAAAGAAATTGAATTAGTAATCAAAAATCTCCCAACAAAGAAGAGTCCTGGACCAGATGGCTTCCATGAAATTCTACCAGACATTTAAAGAAGAGTTAATATCTATTCTTCTCAAACTGTTCCAAAAAATAGAAATAGAAGGAAAATTTCCAAACTCATTCTATGAAGCCAGCATTACCTTGACTCCAAAACCAAAGACCCCACTAAAAAGGAAAATTATAGGCCAATGTCCCTGATGAACATGGATGCAAAAATTCTCAACAAGATACTAGCAAAATGAATCCAACACTACATTAAAAGAATTATTTACCATGATCAATTGGGATTTATTCCTGGGCTGCAGGGCTGGTTCAATACCTGCAAATCAATCAAAGTGATATACCACAATAATAAAAGAAAGGATACAAACCATATGATCCTGTCAATAGATGTAGAAAAAGCATTTGACAAAATACAGCATCCATTCTTGATAAAAATTCTCAACAAAGTGGGGATAGATGGAACATACCTCAACATCATAAAGGCCATATACGAAAGACCCACAGCTAAAATTATCCTCAATGGGGAAAAACTGAAAGCCTTTCCTCTAGGGTTAGGAACAAGACAAGGATGTCCACTCTCACCATTACTGTTTAAGATAGTACTCGAAGTGTTAGCCTAAGCAATCAGATAACAAAATGAAATAAAAGGCATCTCAGTCGGCAAGGAAGAATTCAAATTTTCACTACTTGCAGCCGACATGATACTCTATGTAGAAAACGCATAAGACTCCACAAAAAAATTACTAGAACTAATACATGAATTCAGCAATATCACAAGATATGAAATCAAGGTGCAGATATCTGTTGCATTTCTATATACCAATAGTGAAGCAGCAGAGAAAGAAATCAAGGAGTTGATCCCATTTGCAATTGCACCAAAAACAAGCTACCTAGGAATAAGTCTAACTAAGGAGATGAAAGATCTATACTCTGAAAACTATAGAAAACTTATGAAAGAAATTGAAGAGGACACAAAGAAATGGAAAAGTATCCCATGCTCAGGGACTGAAAGAACAAATATTGTTAAAATGTCTATACTACCCAAAGCAATCTACACATTTAATACAATCCCTATCAAAATACCACCACTATTTTTGCAGAGCTAGAACAAATAATCCTAAAATTTGTATGGAACCACAAAAGACCCCAAATAGCCACAGCAATGCTGAAAAAGAAAAACAAACCTGGAGGCATCACGATTCTGGATTTCAAGCCATATTACAAAGCTGTAGTCATCAAGACAGTATGGTTCTGGCACAAAAACAGACACACAGATCTTATTTCTCCTTCAGTTTGGAAAGATGGAAGGATAATTTCACAGTATAAAGAGTTCTTCATCAATGGTTGTTTTTTTTCTTTCTCAACACTTAAAATATTCCACTACTTCCTTTTTGTATGCATGGTTTCTGAGAAGTTGGACATAATTCTTATCTTTGCTTCTCTATGGCTAAGGTGTTTTTTCCCTCTGGCATTTTCTCACTTTCTTTATCTTTGATATATTTCTGACTTTCTTTATCTTTGATTTTCTGCAGTTTGAATATGATAGACCCAGATGTCTTTGTTGTTGTTGTTGTTTTTCTTTTCACATTTATCCCGCTTAGTGTTTGTTCTCTGAGCTTCTTGGACCTGTGGATTGATATCTGAAATTAATTTAGGGGTATTCTCAGTAAATATTGTTTAAAACCTCTCTTTCTTCCTTTCTTTCTTTCTTTCTTTCTTTCTTTCTTTCTTTCTTTCTTTTTCTTTCTCCCTCTCATGTCCTTCCTCCCTCCCTCCCTCTCTCATGTCCTTCCTTTCTCCCTCCTCTTTCTTTCTTTCTTTCTTTCTTTCTTTCTTTCTTTCTTTCTTTCCTTCCTTCCTTCCTTCCTTCCTTCCTTCCTCCCTCTTTCCCTTCCTTCCTTCCTTCCTCCTTCCTCCTCCTTCCCTCGCTCCCTCCCTCCCTTGCTCTCTCACTTATTTCCCCTTCCTTCCTTCCTTCTCCTCTTGGCATTCCCATTATGCAAATGTTATACCTTTTGTGGTTGTGCCATAATTCTTGGATATTCAGTTCCTTTTTTTTTTCCAGTCTTTTTTCTCTTTGTTTTTCAGTTTGGGAAGTTTCCATTGATTATCCTCAAACTCAGAGATCCATTCCTCAGCCATGTCCAGACTACTAATGAGCCCATGACAGAGACATTTTTCATTTTTGTTACAGTGGTTTTAATCTCTAGCATTTCTTTTTGATTCTTCAATATCAAAATTGTCATCTCTTTGCTTACATTATCCATCTGTTCTTGCATACTGTCTACTTTATCCATTAAATCCGTAGTTGTTTTACATTCCCAGTCTGATAATTCCAACATCCTTGCCATATCTGAATCTAGATCTAATGGTTATTCTATCTCTATAAACTGTGTTTTTGCCTTTTGTTATACCTTTTAATTTTTTGTTAAAAGGAAAGAACAATATACTACACAAAAAATAATTTTAAAAAATTAACAGATTTTTAGTGATGTGGTGGTGAAGTATGGCAGGGAGGGGAACAGTCTATATATAGTCCTATGATTAGAGATTAGTCTTGTTGTGAGCCTGCCTCTGGGCTGTGGACTCCACAAATGCTTCTCAGTTTTTCTCCCCCATTTAATAGGGACAGGATAGCTAGAGGGGGCTGGAGGTGGGTTTTTCCCTTCTCTCGGGTTGGTTAGGCTCTGATAAAAACCCTGACAGATTATGCTCTGGCAAAATAGTTTCTCTTGAGGGTAGTATTTTTGAGAAGAGTATTTACTTTTCCCCTCCCACTGTGAGAAGCAAGAAGAGATTTTTTTCTCTAATATTTACTGTGACAACATGGTAGAACTCCTAGAAGTAAAAGCCACAAAAGTGTGGGGGCTGCCCTCTGACTGGACCCCCTTGGAGATTTTAACTGTCAGACTTGTCCATGACAAGCTTCCAGCCATTAGTCAAGTATAGTTCAGATTTTACCCTCACACTGATTTTTATAAGTGGTTTCTGCTTGTGGGTTTCTACTCAATGAAGCTGTGATTCTAGTATCCTCTTGTTTGTGTCTCTAATATTTGGGGCAGTCGTTTGCCCTGTGGCCTCATTTCTATGGCAAATCAAAGAAGAGTTGTTTGTTTTCCAGTCTGTTCAACTTTTTTTTAATTTTTTAAAATTTTTTTTATTTTTTTTAACGTTTTTTATTTATTTTTGAGACAGAGAGAGACAGAGCATGAACGGGGGAGGGTCAGAGAGAGGGAGACACAGAATCCGAAACAGGCTCCAGGCTCTGAGCTGTCAGCACAGAGCCCGATGCGGGGCTCGAACTCACGGACCATGAGATCATGACCTGAGCCGAAGTCGGCCGCTTAACTGACTGAGCCACCCAGGCGCCCCTGTTCAACTTTTTTTAATTACACATTTTTATCAGGAAATTTTAGTGTATGTAAGTACCATACCAAAACCAAAACATTATTTAAAAAAAAAAGAAAAGAAAAAAGAAATTCTCCATGGGTAAAAATCTGTAAGTATATTTTTTTTTCTTAAAAATTTTCTTTCAGAGACAAATGGTTGTGTCCATATCAGTAATTTCCACTTAATACACAATATATTTAGGCCATAGATATATTCTTAGTTTTTAGAGTGATAGATGTATTAGTCAGCTCAGGCTGCCATAACAGAATACCACAGACTGGGGGGAGGTGGGGAGGGGTTAAACAACAGAAATTTATTTCTTTTTCACAGTTCTGGAGGTTGGAAGTCAAAGATCAAGGTGCCAGCAAGGTTAGTTTCTGGAAAGACTCCCTCTTGGCTTGCAGATGGAGCCCTTGAAAAGGTTTTTCCTCTGTGTGGGGGCAGTATCTACCTCTTGTTATAAGGATGTCAGTCCTATTAGATTAGGGCCCACCCTTATGACCTCATTTAACATTAATTATGTCTTCAAAGCCTAAATCTCCAGTATGGTTATGTTCAGAGTTAAGTCCTCAACATATCAGTTTGAAGGGGATGGGAACACAACTCAGTCCACAATAGTGGATCTTATTGCCATCTGTCAAGAAAGAATGCTAGAGTGGTTTTCAGTACTTGGGAATCATGGTTCTAGTTCCCAATGTTAGAAACATAGGAATGTGTGTATATATGTGATATTATCTTCCAAGTCTTTAAATCATGTTTTGTGATTCAGTTATATCTTATTGGATTTTTTTTTTTAATTGACTGGAAAATGGCTTGTAGACTTCTTTCTCAAAATAGACTTTGTAGATCATGTGCTTCAGAATCAATTAGTGGCCTTATAGAATATGTGAATTCCTGAGTCTCACCTTGGAATTATTAACTCAGAATAACTAAACAATCTGGCCTGGGTTCATGTTCTTGAGATTCTTGAGGCCAGGGATATATTTCTCAGCCACCAAAGGGAAGAGCCATGGGATATGAACTTACGTGCCATGACACTTCCTATGTGTAGTACCATTCAACATCCCCCAACAGCAATGCCTGGGAAGTATTGTTATTTCCTCTTCAGAGCCAATAATACGTATAAATTCTGTCACAGAGAATTATGCGTTGGCTCCAAATACTCATATTCTTAAAATTTTTCTTTTGTTTTTGCATTCACCAAGTTATCTATCATTTCTGAATTTCCTATAGCATTATTATCTTCTCACTTTTGTGTTCTTATCTTCAAGTCTACTATTGATAATTTACCTCAACCTTGGATTTTAGGTAGTAAACAAATATTTAAAGAGTGTGTTGAAAGTAGAGTTTATCAGGCAAAAAGTTAGTTTTGGTTTTTTGTACCAACTCAAGGAAGCAAGAAAGAGTTTGGTGTAATTGGGGACCATTAGTGGTTAGACATGACTAGGAACTGAAATCTTCATGGCATTCTGGAATTATGGGCAGCAATCTTTAAGGGATGAAAAGACTTAAGGTAACACTAAACAACCCAGCAATAACCATAACCCAGTTGGCACTACACTGCAAGAATATATCCCAACATGTATAAAGTACCCATAGTTATCACACTACTCAAGCAGGCACCCTTCAGCAATGTGATTGTGTTTGAGTAGTTTACTCCCCTGCTCATGTATGTTCCTAAGGTATAATTGTCACATATTTCTGTAAAGCTTACTTTAGAATAAATTTGCCTCAACTTCTTACTGGATACCCCACGTCCTCTTAGCTGAACACTCCATTGGCAAGCAGTGACAAAACCCAATACACATTCAATTGTACAAACAACAAAATTTGAATGTTTTTTAAAACTTGGTGTCATACCTTGCATATGGTTGGCGGGATGCCTGTTAAGAATTACTGGGCTTGAGGAAAGGGATTATGTGATGGAATAGAGTAAATGTGGTGAAAAGGCAACAACAATAATAATGAAGACATCCACCATTTATTGAGAGAATAATATGATAAATCTTCTTTCTCCTCATTTCTACTCCTCACAACTATGTGCAAGTTGTTGTTATTAATCTCTTTCATAGGTGAGAAAACTGAGGCTTACAAAGGTTAAGGCTCCAAACTCAAATTTATCTGATTCCAGAGCCCAGGATTTTTGTCATCATGTTTCTAAAATTACATGGAGCCAGATCACAAAGTTCCTCATATGATATCACACTGGAAAGTTGAAATACTATGGCCAGCATTTCCTAAAGTACATCGTGTGGAATAGTAATTCTCCAGGATGGGAAAAGTTCTTACTCTAAATGAAGGGCACTGGTGCCCAGATAGGCTTATGAAATGCTGGATTTCACCAACCACATATACTCTGCAGACACCCATTTCTTGAGTAATGGTGCATAAGTATGAAGCCACTCTTTGGAGTTGGGGGATATTCTGGGGCCATGGGATAGAGCTTTTGCATGTGTGGTGCTAAACTCATTCATTCAGGGATTGAACTCACAGACTTAATCTCATTAGCAACACCATTCTAGATCGGTGTTATACCTTCCCAATCAGTCACAGTGAGACATCTTTACTTTGATGACATGTAGCAAATTCTTTGTGAAGTGTTTTTATTTTGTCTTTCTGTTTAAAAAATCTCATTAGTTTAGCCAAATTATTCTAGACTGTTTAAAAATTGCTTAGTCTACAGAATTTTAGCTACATATTTAAATGTATAGTTAAATGTGTGTGTATATACACAGACACACACAGAGTAAGCTTCCAATTTTGTTACTTTTAATTTGTGTGTTTATACATGCATATGAACAGACAAGGAAAGGTTTAGAAGGAAATATAGCAAATGGTGAGAATTGATTATGGCTTTTGTGGCAGCATTACAGGGGTTTTAATTTCCTTGTTTATATTTCTGCATATTTTATGAATTTTCGAAAAATATATTTTATTTTTATAAGGAGAAAAATACATGCTCTCATATGTATCCTCATTATCTAATTTAAAATTTTGTTGTATTGCTTTTGTTTTCCCATCTACTTGGGTATGTGTTGTTTTGAATATTGTATTTATGGACCAAAATCCCTGTCTGACTGTCACAATGAAATCAGCTTCTTAATGCTGGGAAGAAATACTAAAAATTGCCCTGAGACTGAATGAGTGATCTTGAGAATGGTGGAAACTCTTTGAAATATTTGTCTGTGTGTCTGTATGTGTGCTTGTGGGTCTGTGTATATCTGTGTGTGTTTGTGGTGTGTGTTTTGACTACATGATGGGATTTGAATGAGCAACAGGGCAAAATAAGAGTTAGCTCAAGCACTGATAGAAGGGAAAATATACAAAGGAGAGGGTGAAGAAAGAAGCCAGAAATGAGTAAAACACAGACAAAGGTTAGAAAAGAGATGGAGACAAATGGCCAAAGTGAGTGTAAGGCTTACACGTTCAGAACATGCTATAGGAATCCCAAATTACTGGACGTTAATTACAGTATATCTTTAATAGAAATTGGTACTATCCTTTCTAGTCTGTATTATTTATTGTTGTCTTTGTTGCTAGTATCCATGATCCTTTTTACATAGAGTTTCAGTCTCTGTTGCTGTTAATATGAACTATAGGTTACTGCTTTAGACAATTACAGTCCTACACATAAGTTAATAATAAGTTTGGATTAACATTATTTTCAAAGAAGTCATTTTCAAGATACCCTGGTTGACTTTAGCTCACAAACATTAAAAGGAAAAGAAATGAAGTAGTCATATTTCCAGAACTGTGGGAAACTCATTAGCTATGGTTTACATAGATTTGTATTACCTCTTTTTATTTTGTTGGTGGTGATCCTTTTCTCCATTTGGGGAAACTTATGCATCCACAGTCTTGAGCCCATATGAACCTGAAACTTGGCCTGCGGTGCCTTGAAATTACCTAGACTTCCATGGCTTTCACTTGAAATAAACTTCCTTTGTTTCCCACTAACCTACCTGAGATGTCTAGACTTAGCACTATCCTGATTGCCCATTATTTGGTTTGCATGCATAAGTGCTTCTTTTTTTGTGTATGAAGAAGGTAGGCTCTTCAGACTGAAGAATGATGGTTTCTGTTCTTATTAGTTATTACCATAAAGGGAAAGCCTTTGTAGTATATTTCTTTCTGGGAATTTCCGGAGGCGGGGCGAGGGGGGGAAGCTTTTTATCTTTCTGGAAACAAATTGTTGTCTTGGTCTCAGACAACAAATAGGTCTTCCAAAGAAGGGGGAAAACAGCTAGAGTATTTAATGTTGTTCAGATTCTATGTGAAGGCAGAAGTATGACAATACAAAATTGTTTCAGGTGTTCACCAATTTAGCTCAACAAACATCCCACTAAGGCCTTGGCAATGTCCCTGTCACTGACTGTTTTAAAAAGTTGAACAAGACCAGGTCTTCTAGGAGCCAAGTCTTGTAAAGGCAGATGAATACACATGTAACTGAAATACAAAGTTATCTGAGCTCATTTGGGCTGTAACATGGATGAGGGAGCACCTGAGTCTTCTGAGAAGGGTTTTGCATGCAACATCATGCTGTTTACTTTCCTTCTGTCTCACAGAACTTTTCATGGTATGTTTATTCCAAAAAGTCAAGTGAATTAAAAATATTTTGAAAATATCTTTGAGGGTGCATATATGTGTGTGTGTGTGTGTGTGTGTGTGTGTGTGTGTGTGTGTGTGTGTGTATGTGTGTAAAACCTTGGTTTGTGAACATAATTCATTCTGGAAACATGCTTGTAATCCTAAGCGCTTGTATATCAAAGCCAATGTCCAGAACCATTAGCTCAGTTGTGATAGTGTGATGTTTGGCATCATGTGCTACTCATATTGCAAGACATCATTTGGTTATCAAAATTAGAAATGTTTGGGGGCACCTGGGTGACTCAGTCAGTGGCTCAGTCAGTTGAACGTCCGACTTCGGCTCAGGTCATGATCTCACAGTTTGTGGGTTCCAGCCCGGCATTGGGTTCTGTGCTGACAGCTCATACCCTGGAGCCTGCTTGGGATCCTGTGTCTCCCTCTCTCTCTATCCCTCCCCTGCTCGTGCTCTCTGTCTCTCTCTCTCTCTCAAATAAATGTAATAAATTAAAAAAAAAAAAAAAAAAGAAATGTTTGCTCATCTTGCAAAACACTCGCGGAAGTTACAATCCAAGGTTTTACTATATATATATATACGTATATACGTATACGTATATATATACGTATATATATACTTTTTTTTCTTTTAAGTAGTCTTCATGCCCAGTGAGGAACCCAATGTGGGGCTTGAACTCACGACCCTGAGATCAAGACCTGAGCTGAGATCAAAAGTCAGATGCTTAACTGAGTCACCCAGGCGTCCCAGGGTATACACTTTTAAAGTTTTCTTTGTAAACCCCTTGGAGCAGTTTTTTTCCATTTTTTTTTTCCCCGACCAAATCCGTTTCTGTAAGAGCTTTTATATGAAAAGTCATAAAGGTAGAGCTACGTCAGCGGGCATCTCCCTCCTTCTCATGCCTCCCCTGGCATAACTGAAACGCAGGGCTCAGCAGAGGCATTTTGACACCCACTGCCCCAGACCACAAATATTTGTATTACATATATTTGATTTATGTGTTTTTCCTTTGTAACTATGTACTGATTTCATATTGATTCTAATTTTAACATTTTATGTGTTTTGTATATGTGTTTATATAGTTATGTGCATATTTATTACTTGCTACTTATTACATATTACAGAATAACATCCTGAGGCATAAGAGCACAGAGATTCAGTATAACTTGTTTTGAACAGCAGTCCACTTGGCATAATTAAAGGAGCCATTCAGTGTTTTGATTTTGATAGAGATCTTGAAAAGTAAATAGGATTCTCTAATATATTTTTGGAATAATTTACAAGAAAACTGTCATAGCTACTCTTTTCATCAGAATGGTGATGTTACTAGTATTTAGAAGTCTGTTATTCCAAGATGGTTTGTAGTCTGTGAATGACTGTGGTCCCTTTATATGTATCCCTTCCCCTGGTAGTTGTTCGGTAATACCACACCCAGTGTTATTTCTACAGTTACTGAGATCTATTCTTGTATGGAGAAAAGGTTTACTCATATGGAAGAGGCACCACCTGTAAGCCCCCCAAAGTACTCCCTCAAATGAAAACTTTCCACTCTAAGCCCACTCATGCCTAGATTCCATCACTAGAGATTTATTCTTTGTGATCTGCCATGTTTTATTGCTTATGAAAATATTGCCACTTTTAAGAGAAAATGCTCATGAAATGGTAAGCCATTTTGTGTTGGGACTGTTGTTTTTTAGAAATTTTCTCGAGTAAGATTTTACTCATTGATGAATACAGACATCACAAAGAACACTATACCTAATCAGATTTAGGATGTCAGAGAAGATTGAAGCCGCAGAGGCAAACTTGATCTGTGGCCCAAAGTATGCTTATACTCTGTAAAGTTTATTCACATGTGGCTCTCCCTTTAATCACATTGATTAAATATCACCCAGCTGGTTTCAGAATGTTCTGCTCTAGTCTGGTATTTCTCAGTCTTGGCACTATTGCTGGACTTTGGGTCGAACAGTTCTTTGTTGTGAGCACTTGTCACGTGTGCAGCATCCCTGGCCATCCCACAAGATGCCAGTAGTACACACTCCACTGCCCCAGTTGCAACAACCAAAAATGTCACCAGACTACCCAATGTCTCCTGGGGTACAAATCACCCCTAATTGAAAGCCACTGGTCTAAGTTAATCCGTGTTTTTCCTTTTTCTCCCTCTGGCTGAGATCTAATCAGCATTCCTTCAAGTTTATATTTAGCAGCTATATGTTTACTTTAAACTACTCTTTCCTCATCTCTAGTGTATTCTTCAGCTCTCAGTACAATGACTCCTTTGTTCGCAAAAGCTTGTAATTAACCATCCCACTTAACCATTTTTACTAAGCATGATGTAGAGATAATCATTTTTTTTCATTTGAAGTATAGTTGACATACAATATTATATTCGTTTCAGGAGTACAGCATAGTGATTCAACATTTATAGACATTACAAAGTGATCACCACGACAAATCTAGCTACCATCTGTCACCACACAAAGTTGTTGTATATTATTAACTCTATTTTCTATGCTGTACATTGTTATCCTCGTGTCTTATTTATTTTATAATTGAAAGTTTGACCTTTTAATCCCCTTTCCCTGTTTTGCACATCCTCAAGACCCTCTCCCCTAGAAACCAGCAGATTGTTCTCTGTATCCTTGAGTCTGTTTCCATTTTGTTTTGTTTGTTCATTTGTTTTGGTTTTTTAGGTTTTACATGTAAGTGAAATCATATGGAATTTGTCTTTCTCTCTCTAACTTTTTTCACTTACCATAATACCCTTTAGATATATCCATGTTGTCACAAATTATAAAACATATTTGTTTTTTATGGCTAAGCAATATTCCATTGTCTATATAAACCACATCTTCTTTATCCATTCATCTGCTGACAGACACTTATGTTGTTTCCATATCTTAGCTATTGTAAATAATTCTGCAGTGAACATAGGGGTGCATATACCTTTTCAAGTTTTTGTTTTCTTCAGTTAAATACCCAGAAGTGGAATTACTACATTGTAGTATAGTTCTGTTTTTAATTTCTAAATGTTTTCCACAGTGGCTGCATCATTTTGCATTCCCACCAACAATGCCTGAGGGTTCTCTTTCTTCTACATCTTCACCAATGCCTGTAACTTCTTGTCCTTTTGCTAATAGCCATTCTGACAGGCGTGAAGTGATGTTTCATTGTGGTTTTGATTTTCATTTCCCTGATATTAAGTGATGTTCAGCATCTTTTCAAGGGCCTGTTGGCCACACGTCTGTCTTCTTTCAAGAAATGTCTATTCAGGTTCTTTGCCCATTTTTAAATTGGATTGTTTGTTTTTTTGATAAGGAGTTGTGAATTCTTGATATATTTTGGATATTAACCCCTTATCAGTTATATTATTTGTGAATATCTTCTTGCATTCAGTAGGCTGCTTTTTCATTTTGTTGATGGTTTCCTCTGTTGTGCAATATCTTTTTAGTTTGATGTAGACTTATTTAGTTTTTTTTCTTTTGTGCTCTTGCCTGAGGAAACAGATCCAATATATATTGCTCACTTCAATGTCCAAGAGCTTATTGCCTAAGTTTTCTTCTAAGAGTTTTATGGTTCCCAGTCTCAGATTTAAGTTGTTAATCTATTTTGAGTATATTCTTGCATATGGTGTAAGAAAGTGGTCCAGTTTTATTCTTTTGCATGTAGTTGCCAAGTTTTTCCAAAATTATTTATTGAAGATACTATCTTCTCCCTATTGTATGTTCCTGCCTCCTTTGTCAAAGATTAATTGACCATATAGATCTGGCTTTATTTTTGGACTCTGTGTTGTGTTCTCTTGATCTATGTGTCTGTTTTTGTGCCAGTACCATACTGCTTTGATCACTATAGTTTTGTAGTATAGTTCAAAATCAGGGAGCATGATAAATCCAGCTTTGTTCTTCTATCTCAGGATTGCTTTGGCTATTTAGTATCTTTTGTGATTCCATATGTATTTTAGGATTCTTTTCTCTAGTTCTATGAAAAATGCCATTAATATTTTGATAGGGACTGCATTGAACCTATAGATTGCTTTGGGTAGTATGGATATTTTAACAATGTTAACTATCCAATCCATGAGCATGGTATATCTTTCCATTTATTTATGTTATCTTCAATTTCTTTTATCAATGCCAAGCATGATGTAGATATAATCTTTATAAAATCGCTAATGGCAATTTGGATAGGAAATCTCTCATATACTCAGTTCTTTGGCCATACTGATCCCTTATTTTTAACTAGTCTCCCAGATGACATAATAGCCATTAAAATGAAGTTTTCTAGGGTGCCTGGGTGGCTCAGTCAGTTAAGTGTCTGGCTCTTGATTTTGGCTCAGGTCATGATCGCACAGTTTGTGGGATCAAGCCCTGTGTCAGGCTCCATGCTTGGCATGGAATTCTCTCCCTCTCTTCCCTCTCTGCCCCTCCCCACTCACATTCTAAATAAATAAGTAAATAAATAAATAAACATTAAAAAAGGAAACGAAATCAAGTTTTCCACTTATTCGTCACGTGTGTGTGATGAAAGAATAACCTAATGATAAAAGATGGCTTATTTTCCTTTGACGATTTTTGGACAGTTAGTGTCTGATTTATAATAAGGTGCTTAGTTTATGCTGTTGAGTTCAGGATAACTTTGGCCTACTATCATCATCCTAATTATATATAGCACACCTAGGTTCTGCTCAGAGGAAAACATAAACCTAGCAGTAGTGCTACACTTATGGAATGTGTTTGAGAGACTAAATCAAAGTGTTTGAGAGACTGAAATGGGCCATGCTAAACATCTTCACGCAAAGAGACTGAAGGCTGTCTTGTCAGGGGAAAGCCTAAGTCATGAGAGGAAAGCAAAAGAAGTTTTAAGCGGGAGAAGCAGTGTTGCAGAGCAAGCATGAGAGCCAAGGTGAGGGAATAAATAGAACGAAGTCACAAAGTCAGAAGCCAGGAAGAATAAGACTACATAGAGAAGTGTAATAAAGACAGAGTAAGGCAAATGGTTGTTCATTAGTATAGGGAACAATGCAAGGGTTATAGAATCCCACTACTATTTTTGCTGGCTGCATGATGTGCAGAAACACTCAGGGGTTAAAGTGCACAGTAGAACAGGACTGTTCTTTAAAACCTGAATTATTAACTCATGTACTCTACATAAAATTCCTAGACTATTCACTAAAATTCCTAGACTATTAGAATGTATTCTAATGTTTGTTTCTTGGTCTCTTACTACGTACTAAATGATGATGCTACAAAAAAGCACAAGATGGACATAACATAGATAATCAAATCTTTGTTACATTTTTGGCCTTTAGAGAATAGCCTTGATAGGGTGACTTCATCTCTAAATCACCTATGAATATGAATTCGCCATATGAATATTAGGAAGTTTTCAGAACACCCTATTTTTGGAAAAAAATATCCAAATATTAGTCAAAGTTATTGGCAAACACAATATGTGCCCATATTGTGCATTGCATAATAATTTGAAAAGAATTAGCTAATTCTGAAATATATTACTTAAAAAATTTTAAGGTAAATGCTTTTAATGTAAGAAAAATTCGAGGAGTATTTTTGGTTAATTGTACATCATAGTAGTTTGTTATGTTAACAAAGTAAGTACTGAAAGGGGCACCCGGCTGTCTCAGTTGGTAGAGCATGCAACTCTTGATCTTGGGGTTCAAAGTCTGAGCCCCACATTGAGTGTAGAGATTGCTTTAAAAAAATCTTTAAAAAACCAGTGACTACTTGTGTATCAATTTTCACAGAGGATACTATCACATCTTTCATGCCTGCTAGCTATGCAGAAGAAAAATAACAAAAATTAGGTTGAATCAATTAGACGAGATAATGCATGTGAAAATGGTTAGTACAGGACTTGGAATAAGAGATACTCAATGATATTTTTCTTGGGGAAACTAAGACAAAGAATGCCTATCTCAAGTTATCCAGGGAAAGAATTTAGAATTCTTATGGAATATGTTGCCTTTTGTTTGCTGTGTTGGACCTAGAAAAAGAGGCTTGCCTGACTATAATTTTTCTCTTTGTTGTATTGGTTAATGTAATGGTTACAAAATGGCACATATACTATGTCCACATTTTTTGCTGTTAAATGATAGTCATACCTTAATAACAATAAAGCTTTGTCTATTTTGAGCTTCAGTCAACACACTTAACATCTCTGAGTCCCAGCTTTCTTACCAGTGTGATGGGTTTACTACTCCCTGCCTCATGAGACTGTTCTCAGAGTTGAGTGAAAGACATACTGTGGCTAATACAGGGCCTGACCAAGAGTATCTACTCCATAGAGGAAATTATATGTAATTTATTTTAAGAGAATCTAAATATTTTTGGCAATATTTTAGTCCATTCATTAGGAAGTCTCTTCCAGAGGTGTCTATGATATATTCAGACTCTAGAATTTGGTTCGCCTTTTTAGCTTTTCTGATTAGACGCTTTTAATGGCTCCATCCTTGAAAAATATATTAAAAGGATTTTTACTCTATTTGCTATAAGCTTTCTTGTTATTTGGCAGAGAACACTATTTTACAGTATCCCTTAAAGGATCCAAATGAGAGTTGAAATGGCTTCTGAAAGTCTTGGGTATTTTTAATCTTCTAAGTCTTCAACCAATTGTCATTTCATTAAGGTGCCCTGCCGAGATGTTCTTTCACATACCATCATTAAGATGAATTGTAGCTCTGCTCTATAATACACATATTCGAAGCTCAGTTCACATGTGCTGAAATTGTAACTACAGACACGATTCCAGTTCCTGGAGAGGAGCACAGAATCACAGCTGCTGTTTCAGGGAGCTTTGCTGTCAGTTTCGAGTTCAAAAACTACCTTCCTAATGATGACAACAGAAGTCCAAAATAAGAATAAAAGTGTTAGCTTTTTGGCAAAAAACCCCCACGAGGATTGAAGTGATATCAAAGATCATTTTTAATTACTTTTATTTGGTAAAATATACATAAAATATAGCATACATTTATCATTTTAACCATTTGTAAGTATACATTCAGTGGCATGAAATACTTTCACAGCGTTGCGTGATTGTCGCCACTATATATATCCTATGCTTTTTCATCATCCGTGACATAAATGCTGTATCCATTAACCAATAACTTTTCCTTCTCCCTTACCCCCAGATCCTGATAACCTTTATTCTGCTTTCTCTCTCTATGAATTTGCCTATTCTAGGTGTCACGCCTAAGTGGAATCATATGATATTCCTTACGTGTTTGGCTTATTTCATTAATCACAATGTTTTGAAGTTCCATAGTGTTGTGGCATATATTAAAATTTCATTCATTTATATGGCTGGGTAGTATTCCATTGTATGTGTACCACCTTTAGTTTATCCATTCATCAGCAAACACTTGGGTTGCTTCTATCTTTTGGCTGTGGTGAATAATGCTGATATGAATGCTGATGTACAGATACCTGTTCAAGTTACTGCTTTCAATCCTTTTGGACATAGACATAGAAGCGGAATTACTACTGGGTGATATTGTAATTCTGTGTTTACCTTTTTGAGGAAACAACAAACCATTTTTCATAATGCTAGCACCATTTGATATTCTCACCAGCAGTGCACGTGGGCTCTAATTTCTCCACATTGTCACCAGCACTTGTTATTTGCTGGTTTATTATTTTGATGATCATTATTATTATAGCCATCTTAGTAGATGTGAGGTGGTATCTCACTGTGGTTTTGATTTGCATTCTTCTAATGATTAATGATGTTGAGTCTCTTTTTATGTGCTCATTGGTCATTTGTATATATTCTCTGGGAAGACATCTATTCAAATTCTTTGCCTATTTTTAAATTGGATTGTATATGTTTTGTTGTTGAGTTGTAGGAGTTCTTTATATACCGTGGATATTTATCTCTTGTCAGATGTATGATTTGCAAATATTTTCTTCCATTCTGTAGGGTATCTTTTCACTTTCTTGATAGTCTCTGCTAAGACACAAACAATTTTAATTTTGATGAAGTTCAATATATCTATATTTTGTTGCCTGTGTTTCTGAGGTCATAGCAAAAGTTGTTTTTTAAAGTTTCAAATAGAACTTTAACATTGACTTTCAGTGTTTATTTTTACAACTTGCTTCTTGTCTTTTTATCTGTTACTATTAAAAATGTTTTTTTAAATTTTTATTTAATTTATTTTTTAAATTTACATCGAAGTTGTTAGCATATAGTGCAACAATGATTTCAGGAGTAGATTCCTTAGTTCCCCTTACCCATTTATCGCATCCTCCTTCCCACAATCCCTCCAGTAACTCTCAGTTCTGCACATTTAAGAGTCTCTTATTTTTGTCTCCTTCCCTGTTTTTATATTAGTTTTGCTTCCCTTCCCTTGTGTTCATCTGTTTTGTCTCTTAAAATCCTCATATGAGTGAAGTCATATGATATTTGTCTTTCTCTAATTTCGCTTAGCATAACACTCTCTAGTTCCATCCATGTAGTTACGAATGGCAAGATTTCATTCTTTTTGATTGCCAAGTAGTAAGTACTCCATTGTGTGTGTGCATGTATATATATACATATATATACATATATACATATATACATATATACATATATACATATATACATACATATATACATATATATACATATATCCATATATCTATATATATGTATATATATACATGCACACACGATGGAGTATATATATATGTATAATGATATATATATATGTATAATGGTATGCATATATATATATATACATACACACACACACACACACACATACATACATACACCACATCTTCTTTATCCATTCATCCATCAATGTACATTTGGGCTCTTTCCATACTTTGGCTCTTGTCAAAAGTGCTGCTATAAACATCGGGGTGCATATGCCCCTTCAAAACAGCATACCTGTATCCCATGGATAAATACCTTTTAGTGTAATTGCTGGGTTGTATTTTTAATTTTTTGAGGAACCTCCAACTGTTTTCCAGAGTGGCTGCTCCAGTTTGCATTCCCACCAGCAGTGCAAAAGAGATCCTCTTTCTCCGCATCTTCACCAACATCTGTTGTTGCGTGAATTGTTAATGTTAGCCATTCTGACAGGTGTAAGGTGGTATCTCATTGTGGTTTTGATTTGTATTTCCCTGATGATGAGTGATGTTGAGCATTTTTTCATGTGTCAGTTGGCCATCTGGATGTCTTCTTTGGAGAAGTGTCTTCATGTCTTTTGCCCATTTCTTCCCTGGATTATTTGTTTTTTGGGTTTGATAAATTTGGGTTTGAGTTTGATAGGTTCTTTATAGATTTTGGATACTAACCGTTTATCTGATATGTCATTTGCAAATATCTTCTCCCATTCTGTCAGTTGCCTTTTAGTTTTGTTGATTGTTTCCTTCGCTGTGCAGAAGATTTTTTATTTTGATGAGGTACCAATAGTTCATTTTTGCTTTTGTTTCCCCTGCCTCCAGAGACATGTTGAGTAAGAAGTTGCTGCGGCCACGGTCAAAGAGGTTTTTGCCTGCTTTCTCCTGGAGGATTTTGATGGCTTCCTGTCTTACATTTAGGTCTTTCATCCATTTTGAGTATTTTTGTGTATAGTGTAAGAAAGTGGTCCAGGTTCATTCTTCTGTGTGTCGCTGTCCAGTTTTCCCAGCACCACTTGTTGAAGAGACTGTCTTTATTCCATTGGATATTCTTTCCTGCTTTGTCAAAGAGGAGTTGGCCTTATGTTTGTAGGTCCATTTCTGGGTTCTCTCTTCTGTTCCATTGATCTGAGTGTCTGTTCTTGTGCCAGTACCATACTGTCTTGATGATTACAGTTTTGTAACATATCTTGAAGTCTGGGATTGTGATGGCTCCTGCTTTGGTTTTCTTTTTCAAGACTGCTTTGGCTATTCGGGGTCTTTTTTAGTCCCATACAAATTTTAGGATTGTTTGTTCTAGCTCTGTGAAAAAAAAAATGTTTTCTTGGTTTACAGGGTGCCATGACTGGTGACTAATCCCTTTTGTAGTCATGAGAGGGGACAAGACAAGGTAAACTCTGTCCATGATATTCAATATCCAGGCTCACAGGTAGGACTGGATCTGTTGTTGGGACACACTCACATATTAAGAACTCTGTGCCTGAAGAACATGTGCTCCACTTTGCCTTTATTCCTTCTTTGTCAAAATCAACTCTATTTACTGCTTAGCTCGCAGCCAACTGAAGATATGGCCCAAAAGTCATGTATACTCTCCCAGTGTACCAAATACTTGTAAAGTCTTCACTAAACCAAAGCTGATCTCAAAATATAGAAGTGCCCAAATTGTTTCCAAATTCTCATCTTATTCTCTCATGTTTTTGGTGCAACGGGGGGAATAATGGGAAGGAATGAACAGGAAGAAAAAAAGTGAGCAAAGTGCCAAGCTAAGAGGTACATGAAGACCTAGAATACCAGAAAAGTCAGTGCCAGCCTCAGAAACAGTATAGTCCCACTGCCATTTGTGGCTCAGGAAGACCAGGCCCAATAACCAGTTTATCCTTTCCTTGTGGGTTTTTATCAAACTCTGTCCCTAAGAAGTTTCTGAATATCAAATGTCTTAAAACTTAGACTGAGGCTTCATCCAAAGTTGACAGATCAGAAAAGTAAAACACCATGCGAACATGAGTAAGTCAAAACCACCACACCCTTTGCTTATTCACTGACTGTAAAGACTAGTAAACATCTCTAAGGTGTGTCATAACTATGCTTTTAATCCTTTTCTCTAGCACAAATAAAACAGCCCAGACACAAGCAATATATACAGTTAAAAGTACACATTAGTGTGACTATCTCAGCAATTGTACAATGGCTTGAAGATCCGAACTTCAAGAGGAGACAAAGAAATATCACTCGGTAAGCCATATTAAAGGTAGACTTTTTTTCTGGGAAAAGTATAGTTAAGACCTAAGAAATCATCTAACTGAGAAATCAAATGGACATATTAAGCACTAGTAAACTTACCTTTTTCTGTCAGGTGTATTAGGAATCTTAGCATCAGGATCTTTCTTGATAGTGGTCTGGGATGGTTCAGGGATTACCCATTTTGCTTACCTCCTACTGTCAGGCTTTCATGTGTGTGTCCTATTCTCAGTAGTATGGGTTGGCAAACTTTTACAGAACTGTGTGGTAAATATTTTGGACTCTGGGATCCAAGAGGCAAAATCCAAGATATTATTTAGGGAATTATAGAACTATTTTACACACATAAGTATTTAAAAACATAAAGACCATTCTTATCCAGATTTGGCCCATGAGCCACAGTTGCTGAGCACTGGTGGGAGGACTGCTCAGTATATTAGGCTCCACTATGTGAAAGAGCACAGTAGGAAGCCATTAGCAACTGGAGTGAATTTGTGCATTTGGGGGTTCTCCACTGACAGAATGCAGAGCATTGTGTCCTTAGAAGGAGGTGCCAAAACCATGAAAAGCTTCTTTTCCACCAAGTACATGTAGTGCTTTGTGTCTCATTACTGATGTCTAAAGTGGCATAATTAACACTATTCAGAAATAGCTGAAAGTTTCCACCAGAGTCTGGGAAGTATAAAGGTTCCCCTTGCCATTCTGGCTTTATGAGTGTATAGAGAAGTGGAACATGACCAAGCTGTTACTATGACCATGCTAGTGACCGACAAGCAGCACAGAGAGATTATGAGAATGAATGAGATAATGTCTGTGAGGTGCTCTGAGCCCTTCAGAAGAAATTTTCTTTGTAATTAGAAAGTAATGCTCCATTATTACAGTTATTATGATTATCACCATTATTAAAGGTAGAGCCAGAAGACATGGCCCTTCCAATGAGAAAAGTTATGAATAAAGCCGAGCAACTCATAAAGGAAGTGGTTCATGCACCAATTATGAGTTTCCAGTTTGTAATTACGGTGTACTGGGTGGTTTTGCATGCACCAGTTTGTTATTCATCCAGAAGTACAACGCTTTGCATGTGTAACCGCTCCTGAAAAGTGCCCAATATATGCCAAACACAAAAGGAACAGACGAAAAGCTCTGTGTGACACTGAGTTGCAACTTTCATATTCACTTACTTATTAAGGATCATCTTTAAATTTATACAGAAACCTGGTAAAATTTGTCAGTGAAGACCTTTTGTTAAAACAAAGAAAAAAATGCAAGCAGGAGTCTTACGTATGTGGACAAAAGGCTAACAAAAGGAACCATATGTAATCACTTCATTCTCCCATCATTAAACATTGATACAACCTTTATTTAAGTACCGCTGATGCCAAAAAGTTAAAAGTTCAATATTACCCTCTTTCTTTGGTTCCAAAATGCTCATTTTATTCTGCCACGTCTTTGATCCCACAGATGGTAGAATGGGAAGGAATGAAAATGAAGGATAAGGAGTAAGCAAAAAGTCAAACTGAGGAGTTCATAGAGTCCTTGCTTGGCTAGTCTCAGTCCCTGATCCAAACCCAAATGGCTATTGGGATTCTAGAAGAACATGTCCGGCCACCACCTTCCACCCTTCTCCATTTGTGTTCTTCCAACTCTGCTCTGAGGGCATTCTGAATGTGGAATTTAAGCTGTGGCTTAACTCTAGAACTCAGAGATCTGAAGTGGGAGACAGAACACATGACTGAGAACATCAGAATCTTTTCTCTCCCTGCTTCTTGGACAGGGTGTTCTATACCTTCTTTGTATGGCAAGTGTTGGTTATTTACCTCTTTCACACTCTGAGTTCCTATATCTTACCTTGTAGAGAGCACACAGCCTTTTACATTCCCTTTCCAGGTTATTTGGTCCAAATCCACAGTTGGGTAACTCTGTTCTCTTACACGTCATCACCGATGGAGAAATAGACATTGGGTAAGGTTGGTGAAGGGTGGCAAAATATACCACTTTGGCATAAGGATTATTTTGAGCTAAAGACACTTGAGAAAACAGCAGATGCAAAATGGGTGCTCTCATGAGAAGGAGATAAAACCCCTATATGAAGATGTCCATTCTCTTCCAGGAGGAAAGTAACATTCTCATCGCCGAAGATGGGAAGTTGAAGCAGAGGAAGATCTGTACTCACAAGCCTTATGACACTAGCCCTTATCTTCCTAGTTACCTGTGACACTAACTGCCCCAGCCCAACCCCTTTGATGTGTCATGTTCTCATAATGTAAACTCTTTGTCCAGTTCATTATTTAAACATTCAACTCTAACTGGGTCTTTGGGTCTTCATTTCCTTATGAGGGCTCCCATGTAATGCAAAACTTACATTTAATAAATGTGTATGTTTTTCTCACATTAAACTGTCTTTTAAGTGTCTCCCCCAGACAAGAACTAAGAAGGGTGGAAGGAAAGGTTAGTTTTCCTCCCCTACACTGTGGTGAGCAAACATTTTCACCAAGGCTGATGCAGAAAAATAAAAATTAATGGGTTGTATTCTTTTCCATTCAAAATAAATGTAGTTTTATTAAGTCCTAGAAGAAAAAAAGTTTGTATATATATTCTACAAATTATGTTCCTGACCTTATTAAATAAATGAAAGTCAATGAGAAAATTGCCAGAGCCTTTTAGACAATAAAATGTTAAAAAGCCAAACATGTCTGAGGAGGAATCAGAAATTACATTTTAATCTTTCAACCCCTATATTTATAAGGTGCCTTAGAGTTCACAAATGATGGCCACATGTCCACTGCCATTTAATATTTGCAACACATGAGGTACATATTATTATCATTTCTGTTTTTCAACTAAAGGAACCAAGGATCAGGGAGGCAACCTGATCTATGTAAGATCATATATCCATTTAGTGGCAAAGCTGTAGAGAGAATGAGTTTGTTCTACTATCAAGTTGTTACGTTGAGAACTACATTAGGATATGAGTTTGGCTTCTCCAATAAAGACCCAAATAAGGCGCCTGGGTGGCTCAGTCGGTTAAGCGGCCGACTTCGGCTCAGGTCATGATCTCAGGGTCCGCGAGTTCGAGCCCCGCGTCGGGCTCTGTGCTGACAGCTCAGAGCCTGGAGCCCGATTCAGATTCTGTGTCTCCCTCTCTCTCTGCCCCTCCCCTGTTCATGCTCTGTGTCTCTCTGTCTCAAAAATAAATAAACATTAAAAAAAAAATTAAAAATAAATAAATAAATAAAGACCCAAGTAAGAAAGAGGTTTATTGCTCCATAATTCAATTGTCTGAAATAATCTGAACACAGTGCCAAGCTGATAGGATAGTTCCACTCTGTCAGCGACCCAGGTTCCATTTGTCTTGTTGGTGCTAGCTCATGGCTTCCAGCTCACGGTCTTTTCCAGTGGCTTCATTTCCCATTATCACATCATAATTCCAGTCACCAGGAAGGAGAAGGACTCACTGTTTTACTTTAGAGCCTCATTCTGGAAGTTGTAAACATCTCTTCTATAGAACTTGAAAATACCTGAAAGCAAGTAACCTTGTGCTCAACTAAACCAAGGCATTCTACCAACAAAGGACAAAGTGTGACATGCATATTGGGGGACAACTAGCAATCTGCCTCATTTTGAGTACCTGTTGTATGTCAAGAGCTAGAAGAAGAAAATGTGTCTACTTCCTGTCAGTTTAAGCCAGTCTGAACTTTCTTTTCCTCTGTTTGGTAGGTTCCCTCTCATCCTCAGCTAGGCAGGACAGCTTGAACTAGGCACCCAATAATGGGAATAATGATACCCAAAGACGTCCACCTCCTAATCTCAAGAATCTGGGAATTTTACTTTATATGGCAAAAGGGACTTCACAGATGTGATTAAGGATCTTGAGATGGGGAGATTATCCCACATTCTCCAGGTGGGTCCAATGTAATCACAGGATCTTTATAAGAGAGAGGCAGAAGGTGAAAGTGAGTAATAGGTGAAGGCAATTGTGACGACAGAAGCAGAGACTGAAGTGATGTGACACAAGCCAAGAAATGCTAGTAGGCTTCAGAAGCTGGAAGAGCCACGGAGTTGACTCTCCCTGGATCCTGTGTAAGGAATCAGTCTTGCCAACGTCTTGATTTTAGCCCTTTTAGACTCATTTTTAACTTCTGAACTTCAGAATGGTTAGAGAATAAATTTGTGTTCTCTTAAGACTCAGTATGTGGTAATTTGTTAAAACGGCACTAGGAAACTAATACACCAGGTGAATGGTAAGCCCAGATGTCCTAACTTCTCATAAGACTGAGATGCTGTGACTCAGCCCTGTATATGAGTAAATAGCCCTGGGATTCTCTGGCTGAAAGGCCCATGTCTAGCTTTCTTATAAATGATGTGGAGACCCTAGGAGCCTTTTCCCTCTTGAATCCTTTTGCTTTGACATTAGCCATGAGTCTTATAAAGCTGGGTAGGCCATATCTGGCCTGGTAATAACTATTCACCTATCCTTGGTTTAAACCCTCTTTGGAGGCTCTGTTCTTTGCATTTCATTCATTTTGTACTAGAAAGGACAAGGTTCAGTATAAAGCTGCACTGTCCACGTGTACCTTGCTTTCAGAGATAAGTAGCCCTGTGATTCATTTTTTTGAAAAGTAGTAACTCATATGTTCTTAAATATATATATGTTATATATATATTATATGTATATATATATTATATATACATATAATGTATATAAAGTAAAAGGTAAAAAAAATAGGGGCGCCCGGGTGGCTCAGTTGGTCAAGCGTCCGACTTCAGCTCAGGTCATGATCTCGCAGTCTGTGAGTTCAAGCCCCGCATCGGGCTCTGTGCTGACAGCTCAGAGCCTGGAGCCTGGTTCAGATTCTGAGTCTCCCTCTCTCTCTGCCCCTCCCCTGCTCATTCTCTCTCTCTCTCTCTCTCTCTCTCTCTCTCTGTCAAAAATAAATAAACATTAAAAAAAATTTTAAGTAAAAAAATGTATATTTCATGTATATTTCATACACACACACACACACACACACACACACACACACACACACACATATGTAAATATGAAACTTAGAGGAAGATAGCTGACCAGAAAAGTGGGACCCATGCTAGGACTATTTATTATTGAGTCCATTGCCGTGGTCTTTGGCCACTGTCACAAGGAACATTCCTGCTGCAATCCTCCTCCCTCTGACTTGGACAATGAATGATGAGTCAGGAATAGCCACAGGCTCCATCGGAAGCAGAAGTGAATGAGCAGAGGTGTGGCTCAAATATTTCTAACATGAACTGCCTAGGGCTGAATGGAATCATGCCCTGAATTTGTATATAGTGCGTTGGATAAACACATCACCCAAACCAAGAAATTAAGAATTGATTTGTCCTTACAGAGAGAAGCCAGAGTCAGATGCTTCATCTAAAGATGCTGGTCAACTTTTCTTGGTTGGCACTTCATTGGGCAAGAAGGGATATAAAGGATTGTGGCTGGTGTTTCAGAACATGGTCATTCCGTGTTGGGGCTAGACTTGATTCAGAATGAATAAATTCCATTGACAAATATTTGCATTATGTTTTGGAACTAACAAAGCATTTTTGTAGGTCTTGATCTCTTACCATCACTGCAATTATTCTGGGATCTTGGTGTCATCCTTCTGGTTATGTATCTTAAAGATGGTTAGGTTGAAGAAGGTTACGTAGATGAAGAACATAGCTTGTCTAAGTTTACTCAATTCTGACAGGTGGAGCTCAGGCCTACATTCATGTCTTCATGCTCTGAATCTGAGCTCTTTCTACTAAAACATAAAGACTGTAGTGACATTCAGTGTGGTTGCATTGGCAAAGGCATTTGAATGCACTTTTAGAGGGGCGCCTGGGTGGCGCAGTCGGTTAAGCGTCCGACTTCAGCCAGGTCACGATCTCACGGTCCGTGAGTTCGAGCCCCGCGTCAGGCTCTGGGCTGATGGCTCAGAGCCTGGAGCCTGTTTCCGATTCTGTGTCTCCCTCTCTCTCTGTCCCTCCCCCGTTCATGCTCTGTCTCTCTCTGTCCCACAAATAAATAAAAAAACGTTGAAAAAAAAAAAATTAAAAAAAAAAAAAAAATGAATGCACTTTTAGAGCTTCAGAGTCACATAGGATTCAGGGATTATTTTAGCTCTGCATGTTCCTGTCAGGACAGAGCTTGGGAGTGTCTCTGGGTAGGTTGTCCTCAGACATGTTATCAATGCAAGGGCAATGCTGACTTTGCACAATTTCTCTAATTGTCTTTCTCTGTTGATTCCAGCACATCCATTAGCATATCAGAGGCTATAGGACTTCCCCAAGAAAATTAGTGACAGTTGTTTATACGTTTAACAGTGATCTAGAAGTGAAATAAATCACCCCGTGCTACTGTAACCAGCATGTGCAAGGCTTTGCAGAACTGTGCTATTGTTTCTCTCCCTGTCTTCTCTCTGTTGCCTGCTTCTCACCATTTAGGTCCGCAGAGTGGCCCAGCCAGCAACCCTGGCTGAAAGACTATTCCAAGCATTCCTTGTGCCTTTGCCATTTTGTTTTTTCATTAAGCCCTTTTCCTTAACTTACCTATTTGTTTTCAAGTTTATATTCTCTTTCTCCACCAGAATATAACCTCTTTGTTTTTGTGATTTTTTAAATTTATTTTTGAGAGAGCAAGCGAGCAAGCAGGAGACAGGCAGAGAGAGAGAGCAAGACACAAAATCCAGAGCAGGCTTCAGGTTCTGAGCTGTCAGCACAGACCCCAATGAGGGACTTGAACTCACGGACAGTGAGATCATGACCTGAGCTGAAGTCGGATGCTTAATCAACTGAACCACCTAGGCACCCCTAGTATATAATCTCTTTGAAAGCTTACCCCTTCTCTCTATTATCCACTGCCATCACCCCAGGGACTAAGTCATGTCTGGGATGAGAACAGATTCTTTGAGGAAATAGATGAGGTGACATTTACATGAATGCTTCCAATTTTGATGTTCTGATCCCTTCCATTGAAAGACAGCCCAGTCTTTTCTCATGGTGACTCTTCCCAAATATTTCTGGTAATCTCTGGGGGTCCTTATATCTGCTTGTGAATCCATCTACATAATCTCTGATACCTGCCAGACCAAGAGGAAGTCACGTCAAATCTGGACTCCATATGTGGTAGTTGTTTTGCTGATTTTGAGCAGGAAATTCACTATTTTTGGCACCATCTTGATATTCGTAGCTTGTGTCAATTCAGTTCTTCCTTTTAAAGTGAAATAGTGGGTACAGTTTTCTTTCTCTTTCATGATCAGCAGGGATGTCCTTTAGGGCTCTAAAGTGTTACTAATGTTCCATTTCATATAAAAACTGCCAGAATTACTGGGTCAAGATTGAGTTCCAATATCTAGAGTCTTCCATGCTCCATGATCTATACTTTTTATTGCTTAAACTCATCATATTGTTACCCTACTTGGATATGTTGGAAAATAATTAGTCCTCACACCTATGTAAAAACATGTTTAATACTATGAATAGCCTAAATATGACTGTAACATGAAGATGTATATAGTTCCAGGGGCACTTGCTAGCTCAGTTGGTAGAGCATGCAACTCTTTATCTCAGGGTTGTGAGTTCGTGCCCCATGTTGGGTATAGAAATTGCTTAAAAATAAAATATTTTTTTGGTTGTTAATAAAGAAGATTTGTTGTCAAGAAAATCCTCCCAGGTATTTCCTGATGCTGTACCTCCATGATCCCTTTACACAGCTGAGATCCTTTGCTGGGTGCTTTGGTGTTAGCCCTTCATACAAGGTAGACATTGGAGTGTCATTCTTATACCCACTCAGTAGTTTTATATGTGGTAGCCCTAAATCCCCATGTATACTGTTAGCTTTTTTGAGGATTTGACATCTTATTTTTTTTCTTCTATTTTCTCAATGCCTGTGTATTTAGAAGCCAGTCATTAAATACTGGAGAGCACTTGATGCGAGCATTTGCAGATTATGGTCAGGAAGCTCTAGCAAATAAACCTGCAGTTGTGTACTGTGACGCAGCTACATTCATACCCATCCTTTAAGGATATAACATACATGAAATGTGTAGGTGTATTAAGCCAGCCAATTTAATCACGGGCCGGATTAGAGGAAATAAGAACACAGATGAAAATGTATTGATCATCAACCCTTGGCAAGGCTGGAACCCTGACTGAACATGTTGGGGACTCTCTCTTGCCTTCCTCACACTATGGGCCCAAGTCTCTTCTCACTCTTGTTGAAATTTAATCCTCTATTTCTCCTGGACTATTTCAGACCACTACCAGCCCCCCTCCCATCCCCATCACCCCTGATCAAAGTCTTCCTAGATTTGAGGAAGGATTCTAAGAAACCTGTTCAGCTTGTTTTTCTTTCACACACGAGCCAGACAAACGTCACTCACAGTCAGCCTGTGGGCACTGAGCTGCTCCTCACACAGTGTCACAGCACATGCTTTTGTCTTTCCATTATTGATCTGTGTCCTTTTCCAATTTAAAATAAACTCTAGAGGCACCTAGCTGGCTTGGTAGAGCACATTACTCTTGATCGCAGGGTTGTGAGTTCAAGCCCCACGATGGGTGTAGAGATTACTTAAAAATAAATTCTGGGGCACCTGGGTGGCTCAGTTGGTTGAGCCTCTGACTCTTGATTTCAGCTCATGCTCTCTTTCTCTCTGTAGAATAAAAATAAATAAGTAAAAGCTTTTTAAAAAAATAAAATAAAGCAAAATAAACTTTAAGTATGACATACTTACAAAGAATTTCACCACTCTTATTTGCAAGCTTTAATGAATTTTCACAAAGTGAGTACCTCCATGTAACGAGCGTGTAGGTCAAGAAAGACTATTACTGGCACATGAGTCAAGCTAACCATTATCCACCTCTAAAGGTAATCATATCTCACCATCCTGACATCTAGCACCATAGATAAATTGACCTGTTTTAAAATTGTATGTAAACAGAATCATGAAGTGAGTATTTTGGGTGTCTAGACTCTTTAGCTCAAAATTGTGTTTGTTGAGATGGCTTTTTGTTGTTGCATGCAACAGTGCCTTGCTTATTCTCATGTCGTATAACATTCCATTGAATATATAAACCATAATTCATTTTTTCCTTCTATTCAATCCATTTTATACCATGATTCATTTATTCATGTTCTGCTGTGAACAGTCATACGTGTTAAACATACACATTCATTGTATTGTGTCTATAGCTAGGAGCAGAATTAGTCTGTTTTAAGATTGCCAGAAGAGGACTTGTCGATTTGAAGAAGAAAAGGTGTTTATTTACAAAGTGGTGCAAAGGATTCAGGCTTCAGAAGACTTACAAAAATAGAAAACCAGGAGATTATCTAAACACACACACAAAAAAAACCCGCAAGATTTCCAAGTTCATGTTAGTTGATCTATTCATGGTGGGAAAGAACCACTTTCTCATGTCATTATCATATCCACAATGGTCATGGCTTGTTTCCAGATACCAGCGCCGCAGAAGTCAGTGATAGAGTTGTTTTAGCAAGTCACACAAGGCTTATAGGAAATGTTCAAGGTTTCCATTTATTTTGAGTCCCAGACCTGCGCAGGTGGGCTGTTCCTCTTGTAGTATCTCAGGGTACAGACTATTTTGTCATTTCTGTGTGAGCGATATGTGTGCTTATTCATATGGTCACAGGACAAAGTGCTGGTTATGCTTTTATAGGAATGTACGTATTCAACTTTGGTTGATACTGACAAATAGTTTTTCAGGGTGATTGTACCACTTTGCACTTCTGTCAGAAGTGTACGTTAGCTTCAGTCTCTGCATGTCCTTGCTGTTCTTCGGGTGGCTTGTGTTCCCATTCAGCTGTTCCGGTGGGCATGAAAAGGTCTCATTGCAGTTCATGTTTGCATTCCCCTGTTTTCCAATGGCCATTTGGTTATCTTTTGTTCCTTGCCATGCCGTCTTATCCGTTTTTGTGTTGGACTGTTTGTTTTCATTTGTTATTTTGTAGGAGTACTTTATATCCCGGGCATAAAATTCTTTGTCTGATATGTTACTGCAAATAATTTCTCTCACTCTGGCTTGCTTTCTCTCTCCCTTAACAATGTCTTTTGATGACCAGAAGTTCTTAATTTTAATGTAATCCAATTTATCCTCTTTTTTTTCCTTTTATGATTAGTGTTTTTGTTCCCTGTTTAAGAAATCTTTTCCTGTTCCAAGGTCATGACATATGCTCCTAAGTTTTCTCCTAAAAGCTTTATTTTTTTACCTTTCACATTTAGATCTACAATCCAACTAGAATTGAATTTTGTGGATGGTGGGAGATAAAAGGTTCAACATTCGTTTGTTTCCAAATGGATATCCAATTGACCCAGCACCATTTATTGAAAAAAATAATTGTCATCCTTTCCCCATTGCACTGTCGTGTCAGCATTGTCAAACGTCAGGTGACCCTCTGTCTTTGGATCTGTGTCTGAATTCTAGTCTATTCCATTGGTTTATTGTCTATCCTTGAACCAATCCCAATTTATTAGTCATTACCACATCTGGTAGTGTAAATCTTCAAGTTATATTCTTCTTCAAGAGTGCATTGGTTATTTCCTAACCCTTTACATTCTGCATTCATTTTAGCATCATGTTTTCAAATTACACACATGCGGTACACACATATGCACACACCAGCTGGGGTTAGTCATTGAAGTTACATTGACTCTATAGATCAGTTTTGGGAGAAGCAGTATCTTTATCCTATTCAGTCTTCTAATCCATTGGCATGGTATATGCCTCCATTTATTGAGGTCTTCTCTAACTGATCTTAATAGTTTTTTGTAGAATTTAGTATAGAACTTTAAAATATCTTCTCTTTGATTTGCTACAGAAGACTTGGTATACTTTATTCTTTTGTAGATAATATTTTTAATATTTTATTTCTTATTTTTTTTGTTGATATTGGAAATACAGTGGTATATCTTTTCCTATCCTTTTAGCTTTTCAGTGTCATTATATTTAAACTGAGTCTTTTGTAAGAAATATATTATTAGGTTAATTCTTTTTTTAAAATGTTTTTATTTTTGAGAGAGAGAGAGAGAGAGAGAGAGAGAGAGATAGCATGAGTGGGGGACGAACAGCGAGAGAGGGAGACACAGAATCAGAAGCAGGCTCCAGGCTCTGACCTGTCAGCACAGAGCCTGATGCGGGGCTTGAATCCACAAACTGTGACACATGACCTGAGCCAAAGTCGGATGCTTAACTGACTGAGCCATCCAGGTGCCCCTTAGGTTAATTCTTTAAATTCAATATGACCACGTGTGTGCGTGTGTGCGTGCGTGCGTTTGTGTGTGTGTGTGTGTGTGTGTGTGAAAGAGAGAGTGAGAGAGAAAGAGACAGAGAAATGGAGTTTTGAATCTTGTTTATTTTTGTATGAACAATAACATGTCAGGACAGTACATATAAATATACATAAGTTCTTTGACATGACTATAGTTAAGTGAGAATGAAAATGCTATCTACTTCATAGAGGTTTTGTGGGAAACAAATTATTAACTTAAAAATCTTACAATAATACTTAGAATACAGTCAACACAATAAGCTAGTAATTATAATTTTTATTAGAAAAATTTACGTTTTTCCCAAATCTTTGCTATTTCAAATAATCAGCCATGAACACCCCTGTACTATTGCGGTACACCTGCCATACGGTTATCTCCACAGTATGCCACAGCTCTGTTAAGAGGTGCATGTTTACGGTTTTCATAAAACATGACACATTTCCTTCTTTCTCCTACAGAATGCATCTCTTTCATGAATTATCCTGGAAAACTTTTATTTATAGTAACAAGCTGACAAATTTCTTGGTACTGATATACAACTCTCTGATTAGTTTGTGTTTAATAAAACTGACCTGTAATTCTTATTAACAATGGCTACCATTTATGGAACAGTTCTACCTATCAGGGACCATAGAAAAGTTAAATCACTTGCCCAGATCACATGATTAGTAAACATTGATGAAGAATCAAATGTAGTTTGGTCTTGATCTAAAGCCTATGGTCTTAAACATTAGGCCATGATTGTTCTAAGAGCAAATCTCTCTTATTTTATTCTTGCAACAAACAGAGATTGAAAAGTTAGGTGGTCTGCCCACAGTCGCACAAGAGAGCTCCCTAATTTATAGTCTAAGATTTAATTGTAAATTTCTTGTCAGCAATAACTATGCCTCTGACTTTCTTTCTCCCTCCCAAACCAAAGACATAGAGAAAACTCCATAACTAATTTATCTGAGCCAATAAAAGTTGGCTCTTTAAGGGTAACCACTCATATCCTTCTAAAAAGTGATGGGTCAGTTCTTAACGATGAGCAAATACTGTTACGTCTACCTATCAAAACTGTACTGGATGAAAAAGGGCATGATCCCCAAATTTTTATGGAAAGCTATAAAGGAGAAGTAACATACCTGTGTCAATCAACCTATTGCATATTCATTATATTCCTCCTCGAGAGAAAAATTAGCAACCTTTGTGGATACTTTATCAGCAGGGTTCTGCAGTACCCTGGCTGTAGACAGCTCAGATGTTGTCCCTGACCAAATACCTCAACATTTCTTGCATCTCTTAGTTTCTTAACAAAAGTCAGCCAGTCTGTGACTGTGTTTGTGAAAAAAATAACATCCATTACCTATAAATAAATTAGTTCATTAAATAAGAAGGCATGTCACAGCCTAACTCTATCAGTAGCTGCTACTTTCCTACATTATGGGGGATTTGCTTTACCCTCACCATGACCTAGGCTCTCTTGATACCATGGCTGGTAGGACAAAGTAAAGTTGTGACATCGCCCCAGGAACCTTATCACAGTTATTTATGGGCTTCTTTATTTCATCCAGGCTATCATCTCTACCAGGCACATTGGTTTTCAATAACTTGATTGGTCAGAAGTCTGAAGTAACTCAATTTATTAGCAAAAACAACAAAAACCTTCTTCTGTGTCTTTCCCTGAATCAGTAGGGTTTTCCCATTCTTATGACACAAACCTACTCAACATCACCAAATGCCATATAACATTTTAAGTGATAGCATTTGCCTTCAAATAAGCTTTTTTAATCAGGTCAGGAGGCACAATGCATCTCAAGTGGTGCTGAAAAATAACATTCACCAGCTTTACATAGGTGTGGCTGCTGGATTATAAATTCCTGCAGTACAGGAAGATGGTAACAGGAGTATTGAGTCCCACCCATTCTTTTTTTTAATGTTTATTTATTTTTGAGAGAGAGAGAGAGAGAGAGAGAGAGTGTGTGTGTGTGTGTGTGTGTGTGTGTGTGTGTAAGTGAAGGAGAGGCAGAGAGAGGAGACAGAGAATCCAGAGCAGGCACTGCACTGCCAGCTCAGAGCCCGACCTGGGCTTGAAACCCAACAACTGTGAGATCATGACCTGAGCCAAAGTTGGGACACTTAACTGACTGAGCCAGCCAGACGCCCCCTACCTGTTCTTTATCATGGACAGAGCCCTTTGTGTTTCTTGCTTATTTATAATGGTATTTTTAATTATTGTGTCCCTCAAATATGGCAAGTATTGATTTGTAATCTAAAATATTTCCTTATTCTAGAATATTTTTTCTATTTCAGAAGTATCCACAAAGGTTGCTAATTTTTCTCTCGAGGAGGAATATAATGAATATGCAGTAGGTTGATTGACACAGGTATGTTACTTCTCCTTTATAGCTTTCCATAAAATTTTGGGGATCATGCCCTTTTTCATCCAGTACAGTTTTGATAGGTAGACGTAACAGTATTTGCTCATCGTTAAGAATTGACCCATCACTTTTTAGAAGGATATGAGTAGTTACCCTTACATTAAAGAGCCAAGTTTTGTTTTTAGAATATCAACTCAATTCACACCTTGATGGAGGCATTAGACGTACAATTTGAGCAAGGAAAAGAACACAGGAATGAATGCCAAAATACGTGAGATCAAAACCCTCTTCTTACCATCAACCTGGTTAATGTTGATTTTGGGAAATTACTCAACTTCTTTCACCTTTTGCATCCTCACTTGTGAAATGACAGGTTAAATTACAGAAGTCCCTTCCAGCTGTAAGAGTGTATACCATTATTTATGATAAAGAAGTAATTCCTATAAAAATCTGAGAATTTAGATTTCTACCTTTTAAACATTTGATTGTTCTATAACACCAGAAATTAAGTAATTGTTTAATTGACATCCCACTAACTGTTACCTTTACCAGGATTAACAAGTATAACATGTTTTACCAAAGCTATAGCAATCCTCCTATGGTGCTTCTTGAAATTTTGCCTTAGGCTAATAAGTTACATCTTCTAATTAAACCTTAACAAGGTACATGCAATTAAGAGTCATTAAACATTCACTCAACAAATACAAGTTTACTTGTATGTTGAAGAAAGTATATCTGTAAAGTCAGTTTGACCTAATTTTAGAGTCAAGTGTAAATCTGCCTTGTATCCTATCTATCTATTGTATGTTGTGCTTGTTTATTCAAGTTTTGTTTTATTTATTTTGGTGAAAATTATAGAGGCTTTTGGCATTTGATTTACCCACCACCCAAGATAAAATTGGCTGCAATGGTATTTTCTTTCTTGGTCCACTCTCTCCACTGAGGTACTAGAAAGAATAGAATCATCAGAGAACTGAGGGTGTGATATCAGCTTTCCTGTATCAAAGGCAATTCACTAACTTCTGTAACCTTTAGGTCTCGTCTTTTAGAGAATAATATGTGTCCCCTTGGCCCCCCTCACAAGATTATCAGGATAATGAATAAGATAAATGAGTTTATTTTGCAAATTGGAAAGTGTTAAACAAATGCCAAATAACGTAATACTAATTGTGAATTCCTCACTCAAGCTATTAATTCATTTACACATGCTCTGCAAATATTTTGAATACCTGGTTTAGGGTTGGCACTGTTTTCAGCATTGGCAATCAGCAGTCAAAAAGGCAGACCAGGGGGCGCCTGGGTGGCTCAGTCAGTTAAGCGTCTGACTCCGGCTCAGGTCATGATCTCGTGGTTCATGAGTTCGAGCCCTGTGTTGGGCTCTGTGTTGACAGCTCAGAGTGTGGAACCTGCATCAGATTCTGTGTCTCCCTCTCTGCCCCTCCCCTGCTCATGCTCTCTCTCTCTCTCTCTCTCTGTCAAAAATAAATAAACATTTAAAAATTAGAAATTTTTTTTAAAGGCAGACCAGGAAAATTTGAGAAACTGTCACAGCAGAGACATGAATAAACATGAAAGTCAAAAGTGTAACAAATTACTACTAAGTGGAATATGTTATCCTGGATGGGATCCTGGAACAGAGAAGAACGTTAGGTAAAAACTAAGGAAATCTGAATAAATGATAAACTTTAGGTAATAATAATGTATCAATATTGGTTCATTAATCATAACAAACGAGTTATACTAGTGTAGGATGGGGTTAATAGGAGAAACGGTGTGAGGATGGGGGAGAGAGAGGAAGGATACATAGGAACTTTGTGCTCTCCGCTCAGTTTTTCTATAAGCCTAAAACCTAAAACCGCGAGTATGAAATAAGATCCTGTGACAATTGAGGGACAACTATAAATGGACCTCTCTCTGAGGAGTGATTTTCCATCTGATAAAAAGGCAATGCCAGCAAGATCACCTAGGCAAAAAGCATTCCCCTCCACAAAAATAGCCAGTGCCCAGATCCTAAGGTGGGGACCAATTTCACATGTTTGAGGAACAGAAATAATCCACGAGGCTGGTGTGCAAAGAGCAAGAACAAAGGTAGGGTGAGATAAGTTCAGAGAAGTAGGACTTGGCATTTTTCAGAAAACTACAGAATGTGCTAGAATTCTGGTGTAGTGTAGACCAAGGATGTTGTTCACATGAAATGGTGCAGCTTCGCTGTCCTAAAAAAAATGTAGCATAAATCCTGGGGGCCAAGAGCTCTATACAGGTTAATAAAACTTACATGACACCTACATGCTATTTCCTGAAGTCTAGTTTTGGGGAAGTTGGACTTCAAAGGAGAAATCATAACCCCCATGTTTTCATTATTAGCTGAAAGCCAGTTTCCTTTGTGCAAGTACCATAGAAGCAGCTTCAAATTTTCTGCCCATCAAGTTTCTCAGACAGCATGTCTATTCATGAGAAGGTAAACTACCTAGTGCCTAAAGTTATCACCATTATGACCACATTTCCCTGGCAGGTGTTTGGTTTTTCTCAGTAATAGGTGTCACTAAGAGGTAGTTGGGAGCTCTAAGACCTACTTGCTTCAAAGGACCCTCGAGTCATCCAGTCCATCAACCACAGTGCTGTTCTACTCCCCACATCCCCTGCCCAGCACAGACTTAGCCCTGGTTTTAAGAAAGACAATATAGCGGCAGCTGTTTTCATCACTCCCTTTGCCTCAGACTCCCCCCAAACTCTGCCTTAGCCAGTATGTAGGTGCTTTTTACTTCTTTAAATTCTGATGACTCAAAACTGTGTGAGACAGGCACCAAAGGGAGAGGCAACATGAGAGAGTAGCAAGAGCACTGGATTGGGAGTCAACAAGACAGAGTTCAAGTTTGGATGCTACCCCTTTCAGAGTCTCAGTTCCTTAACGTGTGCAGTCAGGATAGAAGTCTTTCCCTGCTGTTCTAACCAGGCTGTGGTGGGGATTGAGCAAGAGTTATCTGTGGAAAGTGCTTTGTAAACCCAGGCTGCTATATAAAAATGGAAAGAGGGAGAAATAGAATAGTTTCAAATCAGTGAGTTTATTTCAATTGACCATCAGTTATGGGAAGAGCACTAAGGAAGTATGGCAGAGGGGTGGGACTGAAAAATAAACCCTTTGGTGGTGCCTGGGCGGCTCAGTCAGTTAAACATCAGACTTAGGCTCAGGTCACGATCTCACGGTTTCTGGGTTCAAGCCCATTGTCAGGCTCTGGGCTGACAGCTTGGAGCCTGGAGCCTGCTTCAGATTCTGTCTCCCTCTCTCTCTGCCCCTCCCTTGCACATCTGCTCTCTCTCAAAAATAAACAAACATGAAAAAAACTCTTAAAAAAAGTATTTTTAAAAATAAACCCTTTGTCATCAAGGAGGTAGGAGCTATACTACAGAGACCACTCTCTGTATTCAGGGGCCACTCTCCTATACAACTCTAGGGACGCTGCTTGCATTGTAACCTATCATATATTTGAAAGTTGCATAATGGTGCAAGTACACATTAATTAAAGAATAAGCAGTAAGTACTGTAGGAGTTCAGTGGCTGGAGACATTGAAAAAAGATGCAAAGAAGGCATGGGACTTCAGCTCTTGGGTAGAAGACAAAACATTGTCAGGGGAAAGAGAATAGAGACAAAGACCTTTACTACAATTAAGAGCATGGGAAGGATTCTTTGGGTATATTTTCAACAGGAGTAAGAGAAAATGGCTGACTTTCTTGTTGTTTTCTTAAATTTCTTTTAAAAATATAGGAATAGTTTGGAGACTTAAAAAAAACATCATGACTCCCATGTTTTCTTTTTCAATTCAAACACAATTCTAAGTATCTGTTCCAAAAGCATCTGGAAAGGCTAAAGAGGAGAATAAAGTACCCTACACCTAGAACCTTTGTGTCTGCTTTGTCTTTTTATTGACTTGTCTTGTATTTTTATCTGTTAACTTCTATTCCTCATCCAGTGGAAAGGATGACATAAATGTCTTTTGGAAACTTTGTATGTATTCAAACTCAGAACAAGCCTTTTGGTTGCTGTTGAACTAAGGGATTAAATACCCCTTAGAACATCCTCTCCCTCTAACACTGACCACTCGGGACGCATCTGTGTGCATGTGTGTGTGTGTGCACTCTTAGTGTTCCACATCCACTGTTCATTACAAATGTTTTACTCTGCAACAAAATAAAAACATTGAGGGTTTCTCTAGGCCCGACATCTCTTAATAGTACAAGACATTAGAGTTAAGTAATTTAGATAAGAGTTTAATTAAATTTGTAATTCTCAAAATTAAATTTGCCTCTAGGAATGTTACCTGTACTTGAGTAAGTAAATGAATGTTAAAGCCCTAAGCATTTCTGTAAAACTGGGTCAGTCAAGACCAGTTTTTGCTGTAGTCATTTTTTGGGGCCCCTATTTTATTATATGGCACTTGATTATTTTTTTTAATGCCCTCCTCCCATTTTGCGCTTGATGTTTTATTTCAGTATCTAATAACAGTACCTATGTGAATTAAAAAAAAATTTTTTAAGTTGTTTTATTTATTTATTTTGAGAGAGAGAGAGAAAGAGAGAGAAAGAGAGAGATAAAGCACAAGTGGGGCAGGGGTAAAGAGGGCAGGAGAGAGAGAGAATCCCAAGCAGGCTCCATAATGACATTGCAAAGCCTGATGCAGGATTCAAAGTTGTGAACCGTGAGATCATGACCTGAGCCAAAACCAAGAGTCAGATGCTTTACCCATTGAGCCACCCAGACACCCCTCCGTGTGAATTTTATAGAGAAATCTTTCTCTCCTCACAGCTTCTCTGCATCAGTGCGTTGGCTGGGAATTTTTTTTCTTCTGATCATTATCATATCACCTATGAGAGGAGAGGGAAACAGTGTGAACCAACATTCTAATATTCTGAGGATAAAGATTTGGATTTGGGGTCATGTCCTCACACTTCTTTCTCTTCCTCGTTGGAGTTTTTTTTTTTTTTTTTTTTTTTGCAAAAGCTGAAGCAGTGACTTTATTCAACACCTGCATCTTTAACAACCAGAGCAGTGTAATTACCTTTCTTCAATATTCTATAGAATTGTCAAACAGCAATTTTCTTTTAGAAGACAGGCTTTTAAATAATGTCGTTTACATACAGAGTTTAACATCTCTTAAGCTAAAAATCTAATTACAAGAATCTGAAATTTACTGCATGTTTATAATTTGATCTTTATAAAATTGCTAAATCAGGGCACCTTTAACATGCATTATGAGGCAGGAAAAATATATATAGTGAGACAAAATTAAATATTTTGGAATTTCTTGAATGTATGTTAATTTCTATTAATATTATTATATTAACATTATTTGCGATTTTATTTCATTTCTCTTGAATTCACCCTGCTTGTAGAGAGAGGTGGCTCTTAGTGACATGATTTATCAAGATCATCTGATGTCATCATTTCCTCTTTGTTAATGAAAAGTACCAATATTTTAAAAAGGACTGACATCGTACCTTATGTATAGAGGATAAATGGCATATTCAAGCAAGCTGAGACAATTCTTTCAATGGACATAGTAGATAGGAATGCCAATACTAAATAATAAGATTAGAATTTAGGTAATATACTGCCATTTGATAAAGTGGCTTGTGCCCGGATTGTATAAACACTTATCATTTTGTCATCCTGACTTTATAATTTTTGAAATGCAAATGGGATTGTCAACCATCAGAAGCAGTGGTACGTCAGTGTTCTACGATAAGGTGAATGTTAAAGTAGAAAATTTAACGTATCACCACATTACTTCATTCTGGTATAAACTCTAAATTGATGTTATGAAATGTAGAAGCGCACTTATGAAACCATCACTTACAGAAATTAAAGAGTTATCTTTTATAATCTTAAAATTGTCACCGGTAACTCCTCTGTTGCCTCACATTATTCTCAGAATGTCTAGTTGGCTACATTTGCCTTCTGTGCTTCTGTTGAGGATTTCCGTTCTTTCTGCCAGTTTGTGTCCAAGGATTCTGCAAATCTTTTGTATCTTTTTCTAAGCATGATCTCTACGGCAAAGCTATTCAGCCTGAAGTCTAATGTACAGCCTTCCCAAGCACTTCCTCAAAAGCACACCATTCTAAAAACACACACACACACACACACACACACACACACACACACACACACATTTTAAAAAGAATTTTAATAGAGTCTCACATGGCATTGTTTTGAACTTCCATCAACTGTCTAGATAACTAGTATTTGTTTATACCATTCCATTTTATAGAAATATAACTGTCAAATAAAGTAATTTTTGCACTGTTTATATCTTGGTCATATACAATATGATTTTTGTGCCTGGAATCTTAAATATGCCAGTAGGAAGAATCAGAAAGTCTGAAATGCTGGAAATGTATTCTTTATGCGACGATCCCAAGTTTAAATCTTGACATTTCCTGTTAGGAAAATAACATTTGAAAAAGGAAATGATACTCCAAATATTCCACCTTTTCAGGAACAATTCTCGATAGCCATATTTTATTATGTAAAACATGTTGAAATCCCTGTTTCTCTCTTATATTTCTAGGTCCTCCATAAAACGTGTGTGTATGATGGTACATCTCTTGGTACGCAGAGGGTGTGTATTTCACACGCGAACACCAGAAAGCGAGAGTAGCATTTTCTTTCAACTTCTACATGGACATAACATCGCTGAAGTGACCAGTGATTCTCTCTTTTACTTTGCTTTCTCAAGCCGTCGCTCTATATTTTATAGGGTCTCTCCCATACTATCTTAACTGGATTAGAGAGTAAGGACAAGCTTTCTCCATTACAAAATTCTCATTTAATCCTTATCCACACTTAATTTATCAAATTAAATCAGACAAGACTGATGCCGGGGCTTTTCAAGCCGGACATCGCGTGTAAAATCGGCAGACAAGGGCTTGTAAAGGGTGCCCACCATGAATTGTCATACCATCTTGCCTCAGCCTCAGCTGCCCTTGCGTCGATCCAGGCGGGGTCAGGATGCTTCTTGGTGTTACACTGTGCGCTCTGCGGGGAAACAGAGCCGCTACACAGCCTCCAGCAGAGTTACTTATTACACCCTCGGCCCCCTTCACCTGCCCCAGCCATTCAAAATAACATCACACCATAAAATATTCATGAACCGCGCAATGCTGCAGCCAGGCCTCGCTACTGCAGGTGGCTGTTACATCAGTAATTGCCCAATACTTCCCTCCACAGCGTAAAATTGTTTTCATTATGTGTCATGAACACAGAGCCAAGCAAAGCCCTCTTGAGTGGTTTCCCAAGGGCTGGAGGGAGGTGGTACTTAACTTAAACAGGCGCTTTTTGGCTTAGATTTCAAAAAAAAAAAAAGAAGAAGAAGGAGAAGGAGAAGGAGAAGCAGTGAACGCTCATCATTAACTCTCCTTCTAAGTGCAACAAAAAGCAGAAGCTCGTGCAAAACTCTCATAAAGATTATCCTAAATGTCTCAGTTACGAGGAAGAGCTTTAGGGGCTTTAGCGGGTCTTACGATACTTCAAGCTGCTTCGGCGGAGAAGAGAATAACTTTCCACCTGACTGAAGTTCCCATGGAGTGCAGAGCTAGGGGATAAGCAGGTTTCAGCAATAAACTCCTGCATTGTGAGGCAATAATGCCCAGCCAGGTCCCCCCATTTTGATTCAAGGGTGTCTTTTTCTTTCCCCCCTGTGGAGGACTAATCACAGCTCCACTTTGTTTAATTGCAGCAAAGAGAGAAATGTGTTTAAGAAGTCATTCTGGACCCCTTTAAATGAATGCTGGTGTTCTTCAAGGACAACAAACAGGATGCATAATAAATAAGATTTAATTTTCAGATCAAAATAGGCAGAGTTAAAGATTTTTAGCGACTAGGATCTGGGAGAGATGCTGCGGAAAAGAGAATAGAAACTGGGGCCGGGGCGGGGGGGGGGGGCGGGGGGAGATGAAGAAAGGTTGGGGGGGAAGCAACAAGTGGGATTAAAGTCTTGGTTTTATACAGCACAAGCTGTTTCTGGAGGTGGGAGGATCCTTACAGGAATAAACTCTTCACAGAATTGGGAGCTAGTAGTTTTCCCTAGCATTTTGATTCTGATTTGGAAAGAGAGAAAAAGGAAGGAGGAAAGGAAAAAAGAAAGGCAAGAAAAGAAAGGCAAAATGAAAGATCCTGATTATAAACCATGTCAGACCTTGATAATTGACACAGATTTGCCTACCCTCACTTTCCAGCTCAGACTCGGCAAATGCTGGGTGCCATGTGTGCCTTGAGATGGCCCCAGGGTCGTGAACTCCGGGGCGTGGGGGAAAAGCATTTATCCATCACATGGTTTCTTTCTGAGTTTGACAAAACTAAGCCACAGACCAAATGATTGGGAAGCATCCCTTTTCATCAATGTAAAATCTATTTCTTCCCGCTCTGGCCTTCAGAACCTCTTCTTAAAGGAAAGCTAACTATTTCTCTCTTGTAAGATGTGTATTAGCTGACCTTTAGCACTTTCTTTAAAAATTGTTTACCATGGATATGACATAATCATCCAATTAGGCAGCTAGCTTCCGTGGTCTTATCAGACTTGAAAAACATGTAATACGAATTCCCCGTGTTCAAAACCATGACCTATACATTCCCAACCGGTCTTTTTTCTTTTCCTGAAAGGAGTTCTCATCAACTCATCTAGAGACAAATTATTAAATCTCCTTTTAAAATTTTATGGTGCAATTTTGATGGTATTTTCTTCTACTAACACAGTATCCATTGGTAACAAATTGACCATAGGTAACTGTCAGTGTCATAAATTGAAGAAGGTAGTGGGCATAAAACTTCTCATGAGCATCTGCTGTGGGGGTTTTCCTCTGGGCAAAATGGAAGATGTGAGGTTATTTAGCATCCTGCAAAAACAATATAGAGGGAGTGTGTGTGTGTGTGTGTGTGTGTGTGTGCGCGCGCGTGTGTGTGTATGTGCGTGTGTGTCTGCCATATACATATGTATCATGAATGATGGATTTCCTTTGCATCTGGTAACTATAGACTTTTTTTTCCTGAATACAGCAAATGACTGTTTCAAAATGAAAAACCACTATGTGTTTGAATGTTGTATTATGCCTAGTCCCTTTTTGAGTGAAAGGCGGCTTTAAAAAGTTAGGTATATCATTGCCAAAAAGGGGCTAAATAGTATTGTCAGCATTTTGAGAAGGAATAGGTCCTTTTTCTCCATCGTTCTCAAACTCCTTTCTGGACAGCTGTTAGTGACTTACCGAACTTTTCATATGGATATGTATGTTAATGGCAGGCAATGAACTGGAGACGAAGAGGCCCAAACACAGGCCCAGCTCTTCAGTACACATCAAAAGCCTTTACAAAAGGAGCAGTAAAAGAGGCAGCGATCGGGGGAGCCTTCACTTTTGTACCCTGAATTAGTTCTGCAAGCAATGAAACTGATCTTTTCTCCTTGCCAGAAAAGTCTGCTGATTTTTGTGAGTGCTCATTAGCACAAGAGGCATTTGTGAAGATAATTGACTGACGCTGATACCTCTGGCTGTCACAACAGTGCCGGCTAGCAGTGTATGTGCATTTTAATAGTTGTATTTTTTTCCTGTTTCTTAGCCTTCATGGTTTCTAAAAGATGCCCGTCTTCCAAAGGTTTACACTCTTATCTGAAGCGGGTTTTAAAAATCTTTTCTTTGAAAACTGATGGCCCAACTTCCTTTAAAAAAAATGTTATACCTCTTGACATAGTACCTGCCACCTACATGTGTGCGTGATTTAAAAGGTCTTGTCTATTACACGCACGCAACTGGGCAGAAATTAAGCAGAAGTAGACTCAATGTATTTGAGACAAGACGGACATTCAGGTAATGGTGTATATTGCAGGGTTCCTGGAATATAAATGTCATCCTGGGGAAATAATAAGTAACAATGATATTCCATTTTCATCATAAGCATGTTCAATAATTTTGTAAATTTTCGAACTCCATCTGGTTTCCTCTTTGGAGACGTGTTCTCCAAATTAGAGAATTTCAAAAGAAGACATGCAGTTGGCGAGTGGGGAGCAGTGTCCTCGGAAATCCTCACTTGGTGATACTTTGACATGAGGCTATCTTCTGGCTGGTGGTACTATCCAGAATGGAATTTGAAGTACCGAAGTGTAGATTTCAGAGGACAAATGAGTGCATGTGTTCAAGGTGCAAAGGGATTCAACATCAAACATGATGTGAATGTTCCTTTCAGTGAGTTCTTGCTGACAATTCACAGCATACTGTCTAAACCTATGTTACTTGGTTGACATACACCCTCTCTCTTTTCTAAAGAAACTTCTAAAACATTTACTTTGTGTAATTATACATTTATCTGTTCTTTGTGTAGAAGAATGTTTCTGGGAATTCATGTGTCACTGTAGCATAATAGCGATTTCTCCATGTGTCTTGTCCCCAGTGAATGGTAGATCATAGCAATATGCTAAATCTTCTGGAATCTATACATATAGTAAGTTGTTTAAGGACTCTCTATATTGAATATTCTCAGAGTACTGTTTTTCTAAAGCACTTCAGAGGCCTACCTACTTGTAACATGACACGGAGAGGGTATCATCTTTGAGAGAGAAATAAGTTATTTTTTCAAGTTAAGGATGACAAAATGAGTTGCATGAGTGCAGGAGTCACTTCTATACTATCACCACGTTAGAATGAAAATGAGTTGTCTATTTCAGCCTCCAGGATATATGTTCCTGGCAGCTCAGCTCACTGATAAGCTAGGTTGCTCTGAAAGGACTCCAGAGAAGGGTAAAAAGCTTGGTCAATTCACTGAACTTGCTTTGAATCTGCTCCTTGATGTGCTCTTTAAACATAGGCTCTTGTTTTCTCAAAATGTCGCCATTGTGTCAACATTTTCTGAGAAGTTAGCCACTGAATCCTTGATGTTTCGCCTTAATGGGGTTGGATATGTTCACAACACAGACAAATACCAAGTTAAAGCATTTCAGAAAAAGAATCAAAGTTCTTTTGGCATTCTTGTTCACCCCCTGGCTTTCCTTGCATGACTTTCTGATAAAGAGGAGGCAGTCATCCTAGGTGAAGGCTGTCATGTGCTATGATGTGGTGTGTTTGGGGGTTGGGACTCGTCCCTTTCTGTGCTGATAAATGCAAAAAGGAGATCTGAATGACACATAGATGTTTTCCTTATAAAACCATCACATAAAATCATATTTGAAAAAAAAGTGCTCAGAGAATAGGATTCCACATTTGGATCGTAGGATGATGCAGTGTGTCCAAAAACAGACAGAAAATAGAAAAAAAAAAAAACGCTAACAAATAGAAGACAGGAAAAAATACCCACTTTGTGGGGTTATTACGCTTCCCTCTTCAGAGATACCTGCCCTCAAGTGGGGAAATGTCATGGGTATGTGTCTATAATGATTATTCATTCCCTTTCAAATGGTGAATGTTAGAACAGGAGTAACAGAATTATAGTTATTCAGAGCCATACGGCATCATTCATTCGTCAGATCTTTCCTACAAAGTTCCAGGCACCAATCAAGATCCTGGAATACAACAGGTCCCTTTCTGGGGTGCCTGGGTGGCTCAGTTGGTTAAGCATTGGGCTTCAGCTCAGGTTATGGTCTTGCAACTCGTGAGTTTGAGCCTCGTGCCAGGCTCTGTGCTGAGAGTGCAGAGCCTGCTTCAGATTCTGTCTCTCGCTCTCTGCCCCTCCCCCGCTCACATTGTTTTTGTTTTTCTCTCTCTCTTTCTCAAAAATAAATAAACATTAAAAAAAACCCAAGTCCCTTTCTTCATGGGGGTTAAGGGACATGGAAAGGGACATGGAAGTAGAAACAGATATTGGTAAATGTATGTCAGGTGGTAATACATGATACTGAGAAAAATAAAGCAGGTTACGTTGAAGCTAGTGGTTTGGCTGCTAGTTTATGATGGCTCAGCCAGGTCTTTCTGAGGAAAAGACATATGAATAGAGACTGAGAAAAAGGTTGAAGGTAAGCCATGTGAATATCTGAGGAAAGAGTATGCCAGGGCAGGAAACAGCAAGTACAAATGTCCTGGGGAGTGTGCTTACATACTCCAAGAGGAGTCAGAAGGACATACACTTTCTAAGTAAAGTTGAATTTAGCTGTATCCAGCATAACGTAGTTATGTGTTGGGTGGCATTGCCTTCTTCCTTTTACAAAGCACACATAGCATGGAAGTTGTCTAGCCATCGGTGGAAAGCATTTTCATAAAAAGACATTGTGGACCAATGAAATCCAGTGCCTATAATGAAATCATTTATGTTGGAGAAACATGATGAAGCCTTGTAAACTTTCTAATATTGAAAGGTATAATTTTCACCACCGATTTTCGAAATGAGTTTCTATTTATCATCTACTTCCATTAAGTGTTTTAATAGATAGAAATGCATTTGTAATAGAGTGTGTGTGTGTGTATACACACTCCATTACAAAATAGAGTATATATATTTTTATTTAAAAAAAAAATTTTAGTGTTTATTTTTGAGAGAGAGAAAGAGAGAGTGTGTGTGTGTGTGTGTGTGATAGAGAGAGGGAGGGGCAGAGAGAGAGGGAGACACAGAATCTGAAGCAGGCTCCAGGCTCTGAGCTGTCAGCACAGAGCCCGACGCAGGGCTCGAACTCATGAACGGCAAGATCATGACCTGCACTGAAGTTGGATGCTTAACTGACTGAGCCACCCAGATGCCCCAGAGTATACATATTTTTAAGGGAAAAAGATGAGGCTGACCAATTGAGAGAAGTCAAATATGAAGGAAATTAGTATCCTGCTCGTTAGAACACATTTGCAGATGGATGAAAAGTGGAAGAGCATCTTTTCGAATGTCAAAGTAAACAATATATCTGAAGATATTTTTAAGCAACGAATATACTCTGGGAAAGATACGTGTTTGATGAACTGACACAATTCAAATCAGAACATAAATCTATAAAGAGACCTTACTATGTAATGTAGGATTTGCAGACCCCCTTTCAAGAGAAGGGTAATGACATCAGTGGAAAGTGCACATCTTGTCTAGAAGTGACAACCTCTCCTAATTCAGTGAGGGTCGGAGGACCCAGTAATTCAGGATTTTCTAATTTTTCAAGAGGACTTATATATCTGGATTAATGTTTATGTGAAATCACCCTATTTTTAACTGTTGGCAAATAAATGATTTTAAGACACATAAATAAAACATGCCTATGGACTGAATTCTGCTTACTTCTGTATAGTTTACAGCTTCTAATTTAAAGAAGTCTTAAAGATGAATTTTTTCATGTAAATGAATTTCTATAATGGAAATAAATATGCCCCAATTCTTCTTTAAAAAATTTTTAAATATATCGATCTTTATGTATTTTTTTAAGTGAGCTCTATGCCCAACGTGGGGCTTGAACTCATGACCCCCAGATCAAGAGCCACACTCTCCACCAGCTGAGCCAGCCAGGCTCCCAATATACCCCAATTTTTTTATTTTTGTATGTATTTTATAAATAAACATTTCTTACAAAGGGGCGTTTCCACCCTGGTGCTGCAGCGTTTTCATGTTTCATAGTGCTCATGAAGACTATGAACTAATAAAGTGATGAAGACTGCAAGTAGAATATGGAGAGTTGATGTTTGACATAAATCATCAGCACTTATTCCATCATTTCAAAATGTTTTAGTCCAAATGGTTGAAATACAAAAATCTCTTGCGATTAATCACTAAATTTTCTACATAATTTTCTAGAACATAAACTATATAGTTCCTTACTGCTCGTCAGCTAGAGATGAATATGTCACAGTCCCTGCCCTCAGAACATGCGGAGTGTGTGTGTGTGTGTGTGTGTGTGTGTGTGTGTGTGTGCGCACGCGCGCACGCGTGCTGCCATTTTGCTATTCACAGCGTGGTCACCTGAGAGCTTGTTAGAAATGCAGTATTCCAGGGACACCTGGGTGGCTCAGTCAGTTCAGTATCTGCCTTCAGCTCAGGTCATGATCTCACAGTCGGTGAGTTCAAGCCCCTCGTCGGGCTCTGGGCTGAGCCTGGAGCCTGCTTCGGATTCTGTGTCTCCCTCTCTCTCTCTGCCCCTCCCCCGCTCGCACTCTGTCTCTCTCTCTCTCTCTGTCTCTCAAAATAAATAAACATTTTTAAAATTTTAAAAAAGAAATGCAGTATCCCGGGACCTGCTCTAACCCTACTGAACCAGAACCTGTACCTTAATGAGATTCTCCAGGTGATTTGTGTGCACAATACAATTTGACAAATCTGCTGTGGCAAAAGTTGTAACAAAGGGCTAACTACTGAAGGGAGAGATCACTACCAGCGGCAGGGTCTCAACATGTTAAAAGAGAAAGATGACCTTGAGTTAAGAAATGAAAGTTGCTCAAGATCAGAGAAATGTCCTTCCTTATGCGCATTCACACAGCACTGAGGACATTTGATTTACAGGTGCCCTCAACTCCAGTTCTGGCCACCTGTTTAGGCTATGTACTGAGAACCCTTCCACAGACCACAGCCCTTCTTCCTCTGGTGTCAGTGCATTGGTCTGGGCAATAGTGGTTTGATTTTTGATTCTCAAAAAGAGATTTGGTCAATTGACAAGCTGGGCTATTGACAGTATCATTAAATGGTTTAAAATTCCACTGAATGAATGGTATGTGTTAAGCTTACAGATGCATGAATATATTCTCGAGCTATCAGATTTTCAAGTAACGTTAAAACAACTCTGACACAAATCATGAACTTCAGGATATGTTTAAGTGATTAGCTATACCAGTGGCTTTCAAACTTATTTCTCTCTCTCTTTTATAGATACATCTATATGTATATGTATATATACTAATATATATGTATTAATATCATGCTAGAATATAAGTTCCATTACGACAAGAGCTTTTATCTGTTTTGTTCACCTGATTTTAATGTCCATTATATAGGCATTGAGTATTTGTTGAATATAACAATTTTGCCCCACAAAATAACACGTATCTTTACTATGTATGGAATACTCTATTTTTTATCCTGTTTTATTTCATTAAAGTATTCTGCTTGTGGCCTACTAAAGGTCACAAGCTGAGGTTTGCAAATATTGATCTACAGACGCAGGCCATGGATGCCCGGAGGGAAGGCAAGGCATCACAGCCAGAGGAGCTGTGGTTTCATTTACTGGAGTTCTGTGTAAGATTTCACCAGGAAAAGATTCCAATATTTAAAAAGAAGAGGCTTGAGAACTACTACTCAAAATCAGCCACCAAGTTGAATGAAAGACTACATGAACACAGGGTCGTGTCTTTTCCAAGAAGCTAGGGAAGGGCTGGGAAAGAAAGAGGTGTGCCTGAAGTTTGCCAGACAGCTCCTGGGACGAGCCCAGAGCCTGGCTTGTTGGTTTCAAGTCCTTCTTCCATGTTTCCCCCTTTGAATAAGATGAAGTTGTCAGATCCCTATGAGAGCTGGGAAAGAAGAACCACACAAACATAAGAGGGAGGCATCACCATGCCACCCAGCCTCTACATTTGTGTCATACTGAGTTTATGGTTTGCCATTTTTAGTTGGTACCTTTCATTTGGGGCCGAGTGCAGTTGTGTTCATTAGAATTGTTGCTCAGGTTTGTACCTTGAGTATGCCTTTAAATTTATTTACTGACTTCTGTAAATCCTCACTTGAAGTGTAAGTTAAAACTATGTTAGGGACTAGTATCTTTTTATCCTCAGTGGTAAAAAAAAAAAAAAAAAAAAAAAAAAAAAAAAAAAAACACACATTTAAATATTTTCCAACTACTCTCAGAAATAACAGCCTAGCTAGACATTTTAGATCTGGATAAAAAAATCAGTATATCATATTACTTGGCTTAGTTATTGTTTCAATAAACCAATTTACCTTTCTTGGTACCACCTGTTTAGGAATCTACTATAATTTTTAGAAGAGAGAAACAGGGGTGCTGATCAATACCATCTCCTTGTGTTCTCTTTCTTGCTCTCTCTCTGGATATCTCCATCATGGAAATCATATTTGTTGGCAAGGGGAGAAGTGGAATAACATTTTAGCAAGCAAGTAATTAATTACCAGTTTTGATTCTTAAAAAAAAATTGCCCAATCATATGGGTTGGACATAGCTGGCTTGTTCTTCCTTGAAGTCCTCGCCCCTTGTGCCCAGAACATGTTTGACCCAAGTCTTCCCCAAGTTTCTTACCATTCTTCAAATGTCACCTCCTTGGAAATATCTTCCCTGAGCATTTCCCTGAGGTAACTCTTTCTCACCATTACCAGTCCCAAATCAGTGTCTTTTCTGAACTGTTCATCCTGGCATTGACTTGTGTCACTCTCCCCCTAGACTAGAAGATGCCTGAGGCCAGGGTTCCCTTCTCTATCCCCAGTGCTTGAAATATGTCTGGCATGCAGCACACATTCGATAATATTTGGAATGGATGAATTTTTGTAGGGTTTATGACAGATTTGAGGTTTCTGATAATGTTCTGCAAGTCAAATTTAGTGAATTAGCAAAACTGTCTTAAATAGTGTTAGCTCCCTTGCAGGTGGCTCCACAATCACAAGTGGTTTCTCTTCTAAAGGACCATTTCTAGATCAGTTGCTTAACACTCAAAATGAACTTTCCCATGAAATCACTGTTTTCATGGTGGTTCTGTGGGTGTATTCTTATTACCCAGAATGTAGGGAATTATCACTGACAGGAGTGTTGAGCCCAAGTTCCAACCTGAGTTCAGGTTGCTGAGTTTGAGTTGTTTCTGGACCAGTCTGGTCACTCTGAGGCCTGAACTCTGAGTTCCCACAATCTGTCATTTTATCAAGGTTTTCAGGCTTTCTGAGCTTGGGAGGAGCAGAGCGGTGAAGGGAGGTTGGTTGAAGGCTTAGGGGCTAAACTGGTAGCAGAAAAGAACATTGACAGCATCAGAGGAGGAAAAGAAAGCGGCGGTCTTGCAGAGGTTGGGGCTGAGTTCAAGTTCTGATTGTTCCCCCCCTGGGGGATGATAATGGGATCAGGTGCCAAGGAGGGCCATGGGTGCAAGATGGGCCTGCTGGCAGGAGAAGGCTAGAAAGAGGATCTGCGTCAGGGGGAGAGAAGGCCCCAAAATTAAGAATAATCATGTCTTAAGTATTTTCCAGGTATTTTGCTTATGCTACTTCATTTCATTCTCAAAACATGGTTTTAGGCAGTTATACTTTCATCCATTTTACTGATAAGGACGCTGGAGATCAGAGACGTTAAGGAATATGCCTCTGGTTGCCAGTCAGTGGCAGAGCTAGATGCGAAACCAGGTCCCACAGGACTGTAAAAGCTGTTCTCTTATCTGCTTCGTGACTCACACTGTCCCCGCCCTCCACCTCTTAAAAGAGTGGATAGAATTAGAGGCAAAAACAAACAGCAGTATGGCAAAGTTTTATTCATTTGGGAACCAGTTACATGTGCCATATTCTTTGAATTTTATGATTGTTGTCTCTTAGATTGACTCCCCCCACCCAGCTTTAGTAAAGTATAATTGACAAATAAAAAATTGTCTACATTTAGTGTACCATGTGATCATTTTAGGTAGACAGATAGATAGTCACGCTAATTAACACATCTGTCACCTCATAGTTACCATTCTTGTGTGTGTGTGTGTGTGTGTGTGTGTGTGTATTGAAAACACTGAAGATTGGGGCGCCTGGGTGGTTTGGTCGGTTAAGCGTCCGACTTCGGCTCAGGTCATGATCTCACGGTCCGTGAGTTCGAGCCCCGCGTCGGGCTCTGTGCTGACAGCTCAGAGCCTGGAGCCTGTTTCAGATTCTGTGTCTCCCTCTCTCTCTGCTCCTCCCCTGTTCATGCTCTGTCTCTCTCTGTCTCAAAAATAAATAAACGTTAAAAAAAAATTTAAAAAAAAAGAAAACACTGAAGATCTATCTACTTGTTTCACAAATTTGAAGTACATAATACAGTATTATTAACTATAATCACCATGCTGTACATTAGATCCTCAGAATTTACCCATAACTGAAATTTTGTACCCCTATACGAATATCTCCCCAGTTCCCCCACCCATTAGTCCCTGGCAACCACCATTCTATGGTTTGTTTCTGAGTTCTACTTTTCTAGACCTACATATAAGTGAGATCGTACACTATTTATCTGTCTGTGTCTGGCTTATTTCACTTAGCATAATGTCCTCTGGGTTTATCGATATAGTAGCAAATGGCAGGATTTCCTTCTTTTTGTAGCTGAATAACATTCCTCTGTGTGTGTGTGTGTGTGCGTGTGTATCACATTTTCAAACCATTTATCCATTGACAGACGCTCAAGTGTGTCCATATCTTGACTACTGTGAATGATGCCGCATTGAACACAGAAGTGCAGATACCCCTGAGGTACCAGTTTCATTTCCTTCGGGTATATATCCAGACGTGGTTTTTCTGGGGCACATAATAGTTTTATTTTTAGTTTTTGGAGGAAACCCCATACTGCCTTCCGTAGTGCCTGCATCAAATTCCATTCCCAACAACAGGGTACACGTGTTCTGTTTTTTTCTAAACCCTCACTACCACTTGTCATCTCTTTTCTTTTTGATAACAGCCTCTCCAGTTGCGTTTTTAAAAATAGTTTTTCTATTTATTTCTTATTTTATCATTCTCTCACATGCTCATTTCTTATGCATAAATCCAGGTTTGGGAAAGGTGGGATGGAAGTGTCTAGCCGCTAGGACAGAGAGGGAAACTGGATTGGTGCTTGTCATTCCTCCTTCCCACTGCTCGTATTGCCCTTGGATGAAGCTGTTCTTTACTCCTGGGTTCATCTAGGCCTTGTCTTCAAGAGAGATGATACCCTGCAGAAGTTTCCAAGCACAGTCAAAAGGGTACTTATGGGTCTCATCTCAGTTCAATAAATAAGTCCACAAACCTTTGCAGAGAACAACTGATGGTTTGAGCAAGGCGTGCGAAGATGAACACGATGTGGTTCCTTGTTTCAAGAGCCTTAAGAAGAGGCAGAAATAGAGGCACCTGTGGCTCAATCAGTTAAGTGTCTGACTTTGGCTAAAGTCATGATCTCGCAGTCCATGAGTTCAAGCCCTGCGTCGAGCTCTGTGCTGACAGCTTAGAGCTTGGAACCAGCTTCAGATTCTGTGTCTCCCTCTCTCTCTGCCCCTCCCCAACTTGCTCTCTGTCTCTCCCTGTCTATCACAAATGAATAAATGTTTAAAAAAAAAAGAAGAGGCAGAAATTTCACAATAAATGTGAAACATAATAGAGTTCACTGGAAGGAACTCTTACCTCTTTTAAATTAAAAAAGCGATGCAAATTTGTGGTAAACATCCAAAAATCTGAAATATTAAAAAATTAAATGCACTCTTTATCCTATCCCATTATCATCTGTACTGGTAAACACCATTATCCGGTTTAACGTCTATCCCTCTAGAACTTTTTCTATGAATGTACAAACATATCTATAAATACCTCAACAGTCTTTCCCTTTTATTATCTCCTTGCCTTCTTTCCATGAAAAGATCATTCTCAGTATGTTGCAATTTACTGTTTACTTTTGTCCCATTTATAGATTGAAATTCTTTTCTCGACAATATTCAACAATCTTAGTTCTTTTTACTGGCTATAAAGTATTCTGATACTTAGCTGCAATATAATTTGAGCATTTCTCTATTGATGAGCATTTATATTTTTTCTCTTTTTGGCAAGCACTAACAGTGCCACAATGAACATTCTTTTATGTACAAGTATATTTTTCTGGGATGGATTTTTGAAGTAAAATTTCTGTGTTATGGTGTTTAAAAAGGTTTTCTAGAGACCAACAAACTGCCCTCTACAAACAACCATGATAATTTACAGAATGAGTAAATTTGGTGGCGAGGAATCAAAGGAAAATTGATTGATTTGGGTCCTGAGGGATAGGTGGGATTTCTCCCGCAGAACTGGGGAAGAGAAGGGTGGATGAAGGAGCAGCATGAGGAAAAGGAACAGAGGCTGTGAAGCCTACAGCCCACACTTACAAAGGGGAGCAGGACACTTGACTGGAGGATGAGGTGTTGTGTGGGAAGAGGGAGATGAGGCTGGAAAGCATGTTTAATGAGTCTAAATTTATTCTTCAGACACTGAGAAAACAGTAAGGTTTTTTGTTGTAATTGCTGTCATAATTAAATCAAATATGCCTTTATTCAAGCGTTTGATCATTACCATGGACCTTAGTCACTTTTCCACTGGCTATAGCCACCATATTGGCTTTGAAATGTTGCTCTCCTGTTCCGTTTTTAATTTCTATTAGTTATCCAAAAACAAAACTCGGGATTGTTCCAACGTGCCCTTTTGTATCAGCAAAAGTTAAAACAACTTTACTTCCTTTATTTTTGTTATATCGCAAGTTTCTAAAGAATATAGATTCTTCCTCTGGCTATTTATTTACTTACAGAGGCAAAGAGAATTTCTGATTATTCTTACTATATTTAGAATGAAACAAGTGTATTTTTATATAGCAGGGTGAACTGGATTGGAGCCAACCCCCTAGATGTTAAAATCACTTGCCTGTTCTTGGTGTAGCTCTTAGACAAGGAAGAAACGGGTTTGCACCTAGAGATTGGCATCCCTGCTCTTCATGTCCTTTGGCATTTCCTCAGCAGTAGACATACTGGGACCTTCTAGTGATTTCTCTGCTATAAAGTCTTCTAAGCACCAATAGTCTTTCTCTAAACTCTTCAAAGAATTAGAGAGTCTAGGAACATAGTTTATATCCAAATAGCTGGGATAATTTGGAGAAATCCTAAGGACAATTTCTTTAGGTTACACTTGACTAGAGTTATATTCTTTTGCCATAAGAGTTCTTTTGCCATGAGAACTTCTGACGTAAATGGCAGTGGGTAGAGCTAGAAAATTATCACTGTAATAACCATGAGAGTTGGGAGGGGAAGATTTGACTTTTTTGCCATAACTTAACCAAACACCCCCTAGCCAGCATTTATTACATCCCTATCTAATGATATAGTTATTTATATCACACAGCTATTCTCATATTAGGTAGGAAACTTCTTGGGTGCTGGCCGGTGTGTAGTATCTGTCTTTGTGTCCTTCTAAACAACCGGGCACCGCGTCTTGCATATTGGAGAAACCCCATAAAGATTTTGAATGGATGTTGAATGGATGATTGACTGACTAAATGAATGGAATCAAAACCACATTATTGTTTTCATCTATTCCATCAATTCATATGCAATCACATTCATTTCCTCTCTAGGATAATTTCCTTCCTGGGAAATGGAAGAGTCTGAGAAGTGGCTAAGAGATAGGCTCTGGGTTCAGAGGAGACGGGCTTTTCTGTGCTCTGTCATTGCTGTTGTTTTGGCTTAACAAGCGCACTGCACCTTAATGAGATGAATGCCAGGGTATTTACCTCTAATGTTTTGGAAAACAATGTACCTGATAACTGCAGTCACCACTTATGTAAATGTATGCATGCAAATGTGGAAAAGTATAACTTCATTAAGTTAAATCTACTTTATCACAATCAAATGATTGGGGTAATAAAGGGGCAAAGAAAGAGAATGCTGAATTTTAATGGCTAAAACCTGTGAGTGGAGCATTATCTTGCTGCTGTTGTTTCAGGACCAGTAATTGCCCATTGCAGCAGGTCTAGACATAGGAACAGATGCAGAGTAGAGCTTTATGATATCAGACATTTGCCCTACTACGATCCAGTCTAATTGCCCAGAAAATACATTTCTACATGAATTATTCGTAATTTGATTTGATTTGAAATAGGCCGATTGTTGTGTTGTATGAAACTTTCTCAAATAACAACATGGAGCATTAAATTTAAGAATAGTTTCTCTTCAGTGCCAGTGCTTTTGAAAAAGCAAACGAAGTCCTCAGGGATCAAAATATGTAAACTTCTCAAAGGTGTAGGCTATTTGCTTGGCAATGTGGTTAGAGCCGTGGGCATCATGGTCCCCCACCTGGCTTTCCAAGTTTGCAAAGTTACTGCTTCAGGTAGTCACTTGCGGTCCATCTGAGTATGTCTTGTTTGAAACTAAAGAGAAATTCACATTCCCTTATTGAACTTCACAGTTCACTGAAAGCAAAATCTGCTTGTAAAAAATACAGCATCTCTTTGGATTTATCATTTACTCTAAAAGTGCTTGGTAAAGCCAACTCCCTTCCCAGTTCAATTCTAAAAGATTTTTTAAAACTTTCCTAAGCATTAAATGTGAATGGTTTTTCTGAAGGAAATGTGACCCGTATAACCAGTTCTCTTTCTCTCATTTTTTAAGGTCCATTAGAAGTGAGTAATTCTGTGTGTCTGTAACTTTATGCCAGTATTTTTAAGAAATTCAATTCAATTTTTTTTTTCTGTTGGCAGTGAATTTTAAAAGTCTTAAACATGCCCAAACATCTCAGAGGATTTAAAGAAAATTATAATAGTAACTAGTTTCTCCCCCCTCCCTAAAAAAAATAGAGCACACTACTGAAATTATTTAAATTGACTGAGCCTTTTAAGCAAGTAAACACATTTTAACTAGGTTTTTTTCCCAATCCCTCCATTCATGCCAACTATAGAAATTAGCCTTCACTCTTCCTTCACTTACACATGGATACACACACTTGCATGGACACAAGAAAAATTTCTTTTCTCCTGTCAGCATTCCTCCCTAACAATGGTTAGATTAGTGGCATGAAGGCGGCCGCAGAGAAAGGACATTCAGGCCAGAAGGCTCCCCACAGGCACAGCTGGTAGGGGTTAATGGCGGCTGAACCTCCCAGCCAGGGCCTTTTCTCTATTGTGTGTTCAACTCCTGGGAAGGAGGGAGACTTGTGACAGCCTCTGGGGTGCAGCGGATCAGAGGTATAGCAACTGGGTCACAGAAGCAGTGTTCAAGGGGAAGGAGAGTTTAGGACTGCAGGAAAAATGAACTCTGAAATACAAATGGCCGTGTCTCTCTCTGCACACAACTGCTGCGGGAAAATGCAAAGCATTGTTTAGTAACACGGCTTATAGCCTTTTAATTCATATCGTATCCTTACAGGAACAATTGGGCAGGGCCGTTGAATTATTCATATTGGAAAGTGGTTGAAATTTGAGTCAAACCCGTACATGTATGGCTAATGTATGTTATTAAAGTTTGTGTGTTAATGTCTGGGAGTTCTATTTTCCACATGGCATAAAGGCTCCAGAGCTCAGACACAATGGTGGCGGGGGTCGGTGGAGGGGTGGGCGGGGGAACTGGGGGCCTCTTGATAAATAGCAGGTTGAAATTTAAGGAGAGGGTGATGAATACGTGTGCATTTCCAGATAAAGTAGGTGGGCTTGAACACGTACCACAGGATGGGGAGTGGCATGGAAGTAGATTCAGGCTACTGATTTATCTTTTGAATTAAAAACAGGACAAAGCAATAACAACAACCAGTAATGTCAAAACAGATCTAGACATCGGATCTCTTTAATAGATTTTTATATATTCAACTCGATAAATGAGGCTTTGCAGGCAAAATGTGTCTTTTACAGAGAAGCCAGATTTCCTGAATAAAGAGAGCTTTATCATTTGGAGGAACACTTATCTGTTGGTGTCACGGAAGTGAGTTTTGCCACAAAACATGATCCTATGGCTCAGGGCCTGGCGAATTGGGGGTCCCTAATAAATATTTGCTAAATAAATGAGGACCCCACAGCCGCAGAAATTGGCTCTGCTGTTCATTTTCGCTTAAGAGGTCTCCTTGTTTGTAAATCAGAGTAAGGCCTAAGGAGGATGCTTTTTATGCTGCTGAAGTGAACTTGTTTCTTTTCAGAATAGCTGAACATCTCTTGCAAAGGATGTTAAAACAATTCACTTCCAAATTAACACTGGCCTAATTTCTTTTCAATAAACCTGGCCTTAAGAGCTGTCTAATTGGGGACCCGGTTTTTTGCCACATCTAGGCATTGAATGCTGGAGGCATCCTTATTCTAATGCTTTTGGCTTGCTCTATCTAATTTAAAATTTTAATGCCACTTGAGGAAAATTTGCCCTCTACTTGAGTTTGTTTTGACTTCTCCTGCTCTGGGAAAAGGAAGCAGAGGGCTGGAGAACTGATTAGGGCCCTCGGAGTCTACCTGCAGCAGCAGCCTTTAATACGTCCTACCTCAAGTCACAATAGTTTTTTGGGAGACAATACAGCCCAATGAGCTCATTCAAGTTGGTCTCTTTATGTTGCAACAGGGGAGGGAAAGCAAATGAGTCAAAGCTCCGGGTGTTACAACAACACTTTCAGGCAAACTGAAGAGGGTTCTGCTTTACTGAACCTTCACGTGTCTTCTTGGAAAAGATTGGCATTCAGAATGCACATACCTCTTTAGGGACTCCCAGTCACGAACGATCAACAGGGTGACCGCCTTATTACAATCATCATTACTCGTGCCTGGAACCTGCTGAAGGATTTGTACCCATGCACTCATCTGGGGCAGCTGGAGTTCAGTCACCAGCCCAGGGTATTTTAATTTTAACTATTTTAACTATTTTCACATGCCAAAATATGCTTCTGTGGGGAGACAATATTACTGGTCAGGGTTCCTTGCAAAATTCACAGATGTAAAACACCGGGCACTATCTGATTGGCAAATATTCATTTTATCCCTATTATTTTGTTATAAGCATTGAGGAGTATCCTGTGATTTTCTATGTATACAGAAGCGAAAATACCCAGCTTTTCTGGTGTGCACAGTGAGTCAGTGGGAAGACCAAAAATGCATCTCTGAACGCATCCACACTCCACTAGGAAAAGTTCCTCCCTCTCTAGAAAGCGCTTCATTTCCTTTTCTTTCTAGCTTTATTTGGTGGTAAGGGTATGGCCAACACAACCAATCAGACGGGGGCACGTTTCTGTTATCGCTGTCCACCCAGGAGACATAAGACTTAAAGTCCATTCTTTTTGAAAACCCCAGTCTGCTTGACCCCAAACTTGAAAGTTCGTGCGTGCGGGAGCGTGTGTGTGTATATACACTTACATTGCTTTGTCATTTGAAAGAGGGAAAACAAGTCACACCTGGACAGAGGCTTTTCTCTCCTGCCCAGTTTCAAGTCACGTTGCATTTTGATGACTGCATTATTAGGAATCCCAGAAAATAAGACTAATGCAAGCTTCTTACAACAGACCTTGCAGGTGCTGGAGTAATAAGATACATTTGCGTTCCCTGTTTTTATGAACAAAAGAGAAGGTGAGACTAGGGGAGTTTGTTGACCTTATTGCCCTGGTATGTGTGTTAAGCACGCAAAGATACAAAGAAATATTAAATTAAGAACTCAGAAAGAACTGATTCAAATGACAGCCTCACACATTACGGAAGGTTTGCATTTAATAAACTCCTGATCTCCCTGGGGCGAAGCAATTGATTTAAATGGTTTGTTGTCACATTTTTTAAAATGTAGGTAATTCCATTTTCAAAAACAAATTCAACAGAAGATGCTGTTTACAAAATCACAGTGCTGTTTTTAAACCGCTCCCTCCAAAATGGTGTGATACAACTACATAGGATGTGCTCGGGAAAGGGTTAAGCTTTTCTGACTTTCAGATACAATGAAATTATGACAGGAAGAAAATTGTGCCATTTTAGCATGAAAATGCTTGTACAAATACTGTCGTTCCTTCCTTCTTACTTTCTTTATAATGCCTCAGCGATAGCTAAGATGACAGACATTTGACAGGTATCTGTAAGCATACGGCCCAGGCAGCTCATTAAAGTTTTTCTTTCTATGCATCAGCTTTCACAAAGGCAAAAACCCATTAGCATTGACTATTTTGCAGATTAGAAGAATTAAGGGCTTCAAACGTTGGCTTATACCAAGCAATGTCATTTGTGAAGTGATGTTTGCTTTATTATTTCCCTTTCTCTCCCTCTGAAACCAGACTGACATGACTTTAGCTCAACGTAGGGCGTAATGTGCAAACCAAAGGCCTGGCTCATCGATGAAAAGAAACACATTCCCTTTTATACATGACTGGAATGGCAAAAAGGGGAGACTTTACATGTACTATTTAGGCTCATTAGAGGACTGATTATGATAGTTCTCTGGTGTAATCTTTAATCGACTTTGACACTAGATTTGCCCCGTTACAAATCCTGTCATGCAAATTAAGTCATTTGTGTTGTTTGATATGGAAAGATCTGCTATGAAATGAAAGATTAGCTCACAGATGAGGCACAAGAGACCGCTGCCCCCGTGCACTGTGCAACTGATTACAGGGATGAGAGCGTCCATTTCTACACTGCTGTTAACATTTAGGAAAGGAGATTAAATTAACATGACTTTACGTCTTCCTGCATGAAGATATTCAAAAGAGATGTTCATGTTTTCATACCTATTATTCTCGGACTCGACCAAACAGGTGCTCTGAAGGCAGAGCCCTAATGTCTAGTGATTTTTTACCTGTTTTCCATCGGGTGGGATTGCACATGTGTACATTCATGGATGAAATTCCTTTTCTGTGCAGGTGATTGGTGTTGACTGACTAATGGGTGGTGTGACAAACCAGGCGGGAGCTGCCATTGCCTCAGCAAGCCCTAATTTCATTTGGGCCCCCGGCTCACATCCCACCTTCCATTTTAAATGTTGGATGGCCATACCGTCAGGTTTTTGACCTAATTGACTGTAAAATGGAGAAGGCAGTGACATAAAAGACTTAAGGAGAGTTTCTTTCAAGGAGGTTCAAGTGAAAAACTAAATGTTGTAAAGGAAATGATAATATGAATATTAATGCTGTGTAATGACTTCGGAAGCTGGACTCTTAAAATTTCTATAATCTAGTTTTGCTAGATATCTTTTTTTTTAACTGTGTACTTTTTAAAATTTCAAACATTTTTTTAAGTTTATTTATTTTGAGAGAGAGAGAGAGAGAGCGCACAAGCTGGGGAGGGGCTGAGAGAAGGAGAGACAGAAACCCAAGCAGGCTCTGGACCATTAACGCAGAACCTGATGCCGGGCTTGAACTCACAAACTGTGAGATCACAACTTGAGCCAAAATCAAGGCTTGGTCATTTAACAGACTGAGCCACCCAGGCGCCCCTTTGCTAGGTATCTTTGGCCCTGAAAATATAAGGTAAATATTAGCAGGAGGTGGGGAGAAGACAGTAGATTTAATTAAAATGGCTTCATCCTGTAAGTATGTCACAGAATACAGCAGTTTTGGGCTTTTTTTTTTTCCTTCAAAAATCTCTTCAGACTAACAGGAAGTTCACCATATTCCCACCAAATCTGGCATGGCTGGTAAGCAAAGACATAAACCAGTGCAGAGTGTTCTATGGTGAGTTGAAAGTAGGCATTAAGAATGGTGGATGTGAAGGAAATCATAAGCGACATTATTCCCACGGGCACAGAGAAGCTTTAAAAATAGAGTTTGATTTGCTGTGCATAATGGTCATTTAGCATGACGGTATTCAAAGACAAGAGGTAAAAGCTGAACTAATTCTTTCCTCCTATGATACTTCAGCCAAAACTGATCAAGAAGCTTAGTCTTCCTGAGACGACTTTAGGACATTTAAAGAGAGTACCACTTTCCTATATATGCCTGGTAGTCTTGTGATTGTAGTTGATGAGGAATTATTTTAGGTTAAATCAAATCTTTGGAGGTATATAAGTATATAAGTAGCTATATAAATGAAAAAGTTTTAAAAACTGAATGTTGAAACCTTAGCCATATTAAGTATGTGGCCTCATCAGTTTATGTTTTTAAAAAGTGCCATACATTCGCAATGGAAATTAAAAGTTACAAAGTTACTAGGCATAATTTCGCTTCAGTGAAAATTGCAGCAATAACAACAAAGTGGCACAATCAAGAGAGCCCAAGGCAAACATAATCCAGTGGTCTTTACCTTCCATTTTTTCTTACTTATATAATCTATGGCTTCCATCCTATTTATTTTCATAGTTTGTTAAAAAAAAAAAAGGAGACAAAATATGATTATAGAGTTGCCATTAAGTGAAAGGTCAAATGCAACACAGTAGTAAGCTGACTGGAAAGAACGTAGATGCTCTGTGTTTCAGGCACGGGATAAATATTCCGTGTAATTCGGGGGCTGTCATGGAAGTTACCTTTGATTGAATACTAACGTAAATAGTCATTTAAAATCCCTTTTAAATGATCATAACACAAGTTAGAGTGGCCTCCAGCAGCTTCATCCGTGTATCTTCTTTTGGAACATTTTTAATAGGCATGCTTTGTCTTTGGAATGAGTCACACACCTCTGTTTTGATTAACTTTGATCAAATTTGGAGATTTCATTTCCCTGGTAGCTAGGTAGAGAATTAGCCACCGAGATATCACTGCAAGGAATTTTAATGAATGAATAATATGTAGGTTTTCCTTGGCAATACCCAGGGGAAAATTAGTCCATGATAGAATTTAGTTAAAGATTTGAGGAAGTTTTCACAGTTTCCCACGCTCACCTCACCAAAGTGTAGGAAATAGCCACGAATATTTCATTTCCCTTGATATTTGTGAAAGACCTAGACATATATATTTTTAAAGACTTTGTTTTATTTTTTAAACATTTTTTAAAATTTTATTTACTTATTTTGAGAGACAGGGAGAGAGAGAGAGAGAGAGAGAGAGAGAGAGCAGGGGAAGGGGCAGGAGAGAGGGAAAGAAACAATACCAAGCAGGCTCTGCACTGTTGGCACAGAGCCTGTTGTGGGGCTTGAATTCACAAACCATGAGGTCATGACCTGAGCCAGAATCAAGAGTCAGACGTTCACTTGACTGAGCCACCCAGGCACCCGTAAGGATTTTATTTGTAAGTAATTTCTATACCCAACATGGGGCCGTACTCACAACCTCAATATTAAGAGTTGCATGTCTATCAACTGAGCCAGCCAGGCACCCCATAGGCATATTTTTAATAATGTGAATTTGTACGAAATCATTAAAGTACAGAGGGACAGATCCAAAAAAAATAGATAAATGAAGAAAAATTCAAATGAGTTCTGCATAATAAAAGAAGTTGGAAAATCTGTAAGTTAAAAATGATCAAATACTGTTGTTTTTGTTACTACTACACTGACATTTATGTGACTGAGAGTCCCTGCAGTTTATGCACAGGGTTTCCTTCATAAGACATAATCCTTGCTATGAAAGTAGTACTTTTAATTTAATTTGATTGCACTGTAAGCTAAATTATCACTATGCCTCAGCTCTCCCCTGGGCTTCGAGACCAAGACTAGCACATTTATTATTATTATTATTATTATTATTATTATTACTATTTTGTATGCCTAACAAGTTGGTTGATGCTGATGATACTGTTCCAGGGACCACACTTGATAAACCACTGAGACAGGGTATCACAGAGATTATTGAGGGCATGAGATTTCCACATGGGAAAATCTCTGAGCACAAGGGAGAGAAGGGAAACTAATTGTCCAAGTGACTTTCTTTAATATTCTCTGTCTCTCCTTTCTTTTTAATGTGGGCAAGATCCAACTTTAGTTCCCAGAATACATTTTTCAATTTTTATCGCTACTCTGATATATTTTTTTCCCGCAGAAGAAGAATACATTGTCTAGGACATCATAAGTCCTCAATAAATGTTTTCAACTGTGTTTTTTTCTCAGGCAAGGCTAAAGAACATGTTTGACCCATAATATTTTTGAGACATAGGATTGTGTCATCCTGATGAATAAGGAAATTGTAATGTAAACACCTAAACTCCATAATCTGGTGGTAAAATAGATTTTGAGTTATGATGGATACTATAACAACATATGAGGATGTGTTGGTGCTGGTGATGAGCTCTCTGCTTCCAGCAAGAGCAAATGAGACACTATTATGAGGGAGGAAGTCAGGAGCTAGCACACCCCTTGATTGGAATCTTGTCTCGGTGACACACCCTTGTGTGGCTTTGGGGATGTCACTCTAATCTTTTTGAGCCTCGGTTTTGTCTTTAGTAAGAGGGGGTATAAAGGAAACCTTTGAGTTCAGTGAAGGTAAAATGGGCTGTTGAGTGTGAAGAGCTTACTAATAATAAGTGTAGCTGCTTCGCAGAGTTAAGCACTCCAAAAATGTTGACTGCTACTAAAATGATAATGATATATACACCAAAAACTTGTAAGAATACAATCTTATAGCCTGTAAATGTCCTCAGGTTAAGGACATTAAGCTTAAATACAGGAAGTATCCTAAACCCACTTCTATAGAGAGAGAGCAGCCTAACTTCCTTTTGGCTATCCCTTTATCTCTGAAAACTCTGATATCCACATTAATGACCCTTCCAATGCCCATGACTCCTTGTTCCTTGATTTCCCAAGATTTGACAAGTGTAGCCATCCACCACCTGCAGTATATCTTTTGTCTTGCTGTTCTTTATATCTTCATATCCAGAACTCAGACTTTCAAATCCTGAAATGCTACTGTCTGACCTCTTGTACTTCTAAATCCCCCTACTCCTGTCTTTACACATTGCCTTCATTGCGATCTACTCCTCCTCTTCCCATATTACTCTCCCTGATTTTGTTTGTTTGTTGGGTTGCTTACTCTTCTGTGTCTACAATGTGCTTGGTCCTGAGCTAAGCTCTAGACAAAATACAGTCTGCCTTCAAGGGGCTCTTGACCTACCTGGGAATGCAGTCTACTAAACCAACAGGGATGAGAAGATGTGGGGAGGGTCATGGTGGAGGTATGTACTGGCTACTCAGAAACTTAGTGAATAGACAGCTTCCCAGAGAATATGATGATCAGGTCTTAAAAGACAAGTAGAATTGGCCATTTATGGATGCAGAGAAAAGATATAAGAGTTAAGGGAAGTGTAAGTGCTGGCATGGAGATCTAGAGGGCTTTGAATGCTTAAGGAAACTTCAAGAAGTTAGGACTTCAGCATAAAGTGCAGGTGGGAGATGCGTGGAGAAAGAAATGGGGGCCTGGTAATCAGGGGTCAGATAAGAGGTGCTTTTGTGCTTCACCAGGGAGACATATGATCTGATTTGTTGGATCCTATCACAGTTAGAAAGAACACTCTGGCCTCAAGACTGGTGACAGGAACACCACTTGGGTGCCCTTGCACTTGCACTTGTAGGAGTGGTAAGGGTCTGACCCAAGGCAGAGACTGACCCAGACCCTGGGTTTCCCTTCTCTCCCATGCTGAACTCTGTCATCAACCATGGCAAACCTAATTTTGCCAAACCTTTTTAAAGTCTTTAAAATATACATATCCTTTGAGTCAATAAATTTTACATCTTGGAATTTAACTGAGAGAAGCTCTTAAAGATAAGTGTATAAAAATGAAATATGACGATAAAAATATTTCTGAATAGCCTAATTGTCCACCGATAGAAGATTAATTAAGTACATTTCACTACAATATTCAGTGATATCTGAGGCAACCATAAAAATGATTGTAAAACTGGATTTGACTATTAGATCCTAATCCCCAAATAGTAAACAGCATTAATTTGCAAGGATTCTCAACTTCTCAGCACCTGGTATTTTTTTCTCTCATAACTTCGTTCTCCACCCCCTTGAGATTCTCTGTTAGGATATTGGCATTGGCCTGCAGACATCTCTTGCTATCTTAATTTTCCTACTGTAGTTTTCCTGAAAGGCTGCCTTACTTTGGAAGACTTGCTTTAGGTATACTAAGCCACCAGTCTCCTTCTCGGCTTGAGGCGGGACTGGCCTTTTCTTCCATGTGTTAATTAATCACTGTAAAGGCAAGAGCTTTAATTCTGGCTTTGCAGCTGGCCACACCAGATTTGTGGTTATAGTCTGTGGCCTAATGGAAGTATTTTCTACTACATTTAGTCAATCACTGACTTAAGGTGAGCACCAAAACTAAACAACAGTACACATTCATCATTCATTCATTCATTCATTCATTCATTTGACAAAATCTTATTGAAGAACATTCTGGGCATGACACTGTGAGATGGGATGGGGGGAACCATATAGGTATTTATGGCCTGAATCCTATTCTTTAAGAGTTTGTACTCATGTTGTAAGGGATTCCACAAAAGAACACATCAGAAGAATGTCAAGTGAGAGATTAGCTAGGAGAAAAATAGCAGTAACAACTTGAATAAGAGTAAATAACATTTGTATATATAGAATATTTGACAGTGTACAACTTATGTTTCATACATTAGAGTGCTCTTGTAAAGCAGGTATCACCAAATCTCCTATATATACAATATATGTATATATACAATATATGTATATATGTATAATATATATAGTATATATATGTATTGTGTATATATATACATATACACATATATTGTGTGTATTTATATTATATATATACATATTTAATTTGTAATAGATATACAAATATATTTGTATACATAATATATATACATATTTATATGTATATGTACACATATTAATATATATGTATACATAATATATATGTATATATACACATATTTAATTTGCCACAATCATTGTGAAAATGGAAACTAGGCATTACCTGGAAGTAAGTTGCTCATCAAATGTAGAGAAGGACATACATAGAGGGGCTAAGATCACTAAAAAATTTTATGCCTTATTATCAGGGAGAAGAGCTCTCATATCACCTGTCCTTGCTTTGGCTCGGTGCCTACTTAACGTTTTGTAAGTGTTGCTTCTTTGCCTCTATCCACCTCTGTGCCCTAAGGGCAAAGATTGGAACACAATTATTTCCCTTATATTTCCAGCATCCAGTTCAGGTCTTGGCATATAATAGGCACTGAAAAAATATTAGTTAAGCAAATGTGTGATTGAGTCATTATCAGGAGTAGGTTAAGGTAAGAGGAATGGCTGATTTGGAAAGGAAAGATTATCTTTAATGTTAAATAAGAGTGTAGGATGCCAGGGATAGTTGGAAATTGCCCTCCATGGCTGAAAATATGGACCTGGGGTTCAGTAAGATGTAAGTAATGACATAGATTTGTACACATGTATAGTGTGGCTTGTGGTCAGGCTGTATGAGTTCTCCAAGGGATGTAGAAGAAGCTTATGAAGATTAGAAACTTAGCCAACAGCTATTATTCCAGAAATGGGAGAAAGAAAACAGCCAGAGGATGATGGTTTCCTACTTCCAAAGGTGAGCAGGGCCTTAAGAGCAAGATCATAATACATGTGAAAAGCCAGTATTTATCACAAAATCTTGGTAATTGATTCCTTAAGTGTTCATATGCTTTGATCTAGGAATATGGAGAAATTCCCCCCCCCCAAATTACTTAAACAACCTAAAAACTATATAAGCAAAGAATTTCCTTACAGAATTACCTATAATAAAAAGTCATATTCTCCAGAGAAGTCAAGAAAGTTAAAGACTGAGAAAAGACAAGTGGATGTAGAATACTTGCAGATTAAAAAATAAAAAATCTGTAATATTTTTAACAAAAATATTTACTGTGGGCACCTGGATGGCTCAGTCAATTAAGTGTCAGATTCTTGGTTTCAGCTCAGGTCATGATCTCCCGGTTCCTGGTTTTAAACCCCACAACAGGTTCAGCACTGCTGTGCAGAGCCTGCTTAGGATTCTCCTTGCCACTCCCCTGCTCTTTTCTGCTCTCTGTTTCTGTTTCTCTCTCTCCAAAACAAACAAACAAACAAACAAGCAAACAAACATTTTTAAAAAGGGGAAATCAGAATATAGGTGATCTAGAGTATTTGGCCAACCAGTACAAATGAAAAGTGTGACACTTCACTGCTTGGGGGAAAAAAATTAGTGTGAAACTTACTTCCTTCTATGCTATCTCATCCAAAACAGTGTTAAATGACATCTTTTTATACAGAAATTTAATGCATCTTCACTTTGCCTCTCACTTTGTGTTCCATATGGTTTGGATTTCAAGATTTCAAAGTAAAAAAGAAATCTCCAAACCCTTGTTCCTGCTTTTCCACCTGAGTTCAGGAGGGTCTTTTAGATTTGGTGGGCTTTAGTCTCTTACCCATAAAATGACTGACGGGAGGTGCTAGGAATTTAAGTCCTTTCCAGATCTAAAATTCTTTAATTCCATAGTTCTGAAGTCAAAAGTTTGGAGTCTCCTGTCTGATATCCATATAATTAGGGGGAGAGAAACTTCCGCAAAATGTAGCCTTGGTAGAGTGATCGGTCATAAGGGTGCGATTTTCCCTCCTGTGCAGTGACTGCAAAAGAAGGATTGTTCATAACAAACGTTAGGTCTTCCTTAGCACCAGCTGATAAAAACCACCTTTTTGGTCCTGCTGCTTAACCTCTCCCTCTGATACTCACTATACCTACGTGGTCCAGGACCCTCTCCTCCAACAATTGGCTCTTAACTTAATTTTCAGTAACCTAAAGCTAAGACTCATGGGGAGTTTTGATGACCTGACCAGCATTTCAAACCTCCAAGAAAAATACCACAATGCCAAGAACAATGTGTAGAAACACTTACCAAATATATAGGGTGATGAATAAGTTATAAATAAGAAAAGAGCATAAATATTACCAAGAATTTATTTCTCAGCCACATCACACTTTCTCTAACACATTAGAGTATCTGACCATTTTAGTAAAATCAGAATGTTACAAAAATGTTATTCTACCAAAAAAGAGTTCAGTGTGTTTGAAAATCAATTGTTTACTACCAAATAACCTTAAAAGTACTGAAAAGATGTGGTTCAAAGACACCTTGGAAATAAATATACACAGATACAGAACTAAAGACAAAATACATATGTTTGGAAAATTAACATTTCCAGGTTACTGTTGTAGTATAGACAAAATGGAGTGTCATGAATCAAATTTGCCGTGGACTCAATTTATTTTTTATTTATTTTTAATGTTTTTAATCTTTATTTATTTTTGAGAGACACACACACACACACACACACACAGTGTGAGCAGGGAAGGAACAGAGAGAGAGAGAGAATCTGAAGCAGGCTCTAGGCTCTGAGCTGTCAGCACAGAGCTCAACGTGGGGCTCAGACTCACAAACCATGAGATCATGACCTGAGCCAAAGTCAGACATCCAAATGACTGGGCCACCAAGGTGCCCCTGCCCTGAACTCAACTTAATATAAAATCCTAGAGGAAAAAAATTGGCACATAGTTTTAATTTCACTTTAGTATGATTCTGTCATGATGATGACAATTACAGTAGGACAACAAGTACACTTTGCAAAACATCAGGAGACCTAGCACAGAAGCCTAGCACATTGCTCCTGCAAAATAGCAATAAATATTTGTTGTTGTAATTGACCATAAAGTGGCATTTTAAGGTGATTTAGTCTAGTTGGCATTCAATCAACTATATATAGGCATACTTCCAGCAAACTAGACCTTAGAATATGTTGATGTTTTTGAAACATTTAGAAAAGATGTCCACAATTTTAAAAATTTGACTGAATTAAAATAGCATAGTTCAGTCAAAATTCAGCCTAAAGAATAAATACGATCTAAGTTTTGTCCATAGAAAGTTTAAAAAACTGTAAAAAATTAATTATATGAAGAGTATAAATAGTAAGCATAAGGAAGTCACAAATATAAAATACTGTCAGTAAAAATTAAATGGTTCTCATTTTGTGCTGTATGTGATATTCAGTTCTCTGGTCACTGATACAATTTCAGTCAATTCCTATAACAGTCCTGTGAAATAGGAGCTAGTACTCTATTTTCAGATGAGAAAACAGAGTCAGAGAGGCTTGGCACACAGCTCAAGTCTTCATTTGAACAGCTAGTCTGCCTAGTTCCAAAGCTCAAGATTATAACCACTGTGCCCCTCAAAGAGTATGAGATAAACACCAACAAATAGAAATCATGGAGACAGGGACTTGTAATAGTGAGCTGCTTTTATTTGTCCAAGGGAGTAGGTATCCTCAAGTATAATTGGGGAGCCTGGGTGGCTCAGTTGGCTAAAGCCACTCTTGATTTTGGTTCAGGTAATGATCTCACTGTCCGTGACATTGAGCCCCCCATCAGATTCTGCTTTGACAGCACGGAGCCTGCTTGAGGTTCTCTCTCTCTCTCTCTCTCTCTCTCTCTCTCTGCCCCTCCCCCACGCATTCTCTCTCTCTCTCTCTCTCTCTCTCTCTCTCTCTCTCTCAAAATAAATAAACATTAAGTAAACAATTAAATAACACATAAAAACAATAAAAAAGAAATGAGTATGATTTAAAGAAAATCATGCACACAGTATGCTTCATTTACTACACAAAATAAGCTTTCATGGGTAACGAATGAAGATAAATCCTCGTGGTAAGGAGTTGTGCTTGGTAATAATTTTCAGATGCAATATATTATGTAAACTGTAGTTTATATAAATGCAGGGCATTGAGTCCATTATTTCCCATGTTTTGTTACTCAGTACATGTAGTTATAAATAGGTAACTCTGAAAGGTACATTTAGTGAAAAATGCAGGCTGGTGATCCAGCAGCTGTTATACCTTTCAGGCAAATGCATTTTTCTATAGGACATGCAGGTTTTTGAAGCGGTCCCATCTTCTAATTTTGACACATTATTGTATGCAGTTACTTTGTATCTATAAGTCAGAGTGCTTCTTACCGCCTCAAAATTCGCATCTTATCTGAGTTCTGTCTCCACTTCTCACCCAGGGACCCTGGCTCCCTCCTCTAGGCAAGAGGTGTGGGAGGGCGGGAGGTGGGAAAGGGAGAAGTGAGATAAGCATTTTGCACCAAAGTCTCCTTCAAATCTCCCCAATAAATCTGTAGGACCTCCCCCAGAAAGAATGCTAAAAAGAGTGTGGGAGAAGGGAAAAAATGTGCTATACATCCACAGCATCCACGAAGAGCATCCAGAATTCTAAAATGTCCAAAAGAGCCCAACTTTTTTGATTCCACGAATAAAATAACACGAAAAGAAGGAAGGACCAGAATCATCATAAGCCACTTTTAAAAAATATGACTTGCATTGTCTTTGTCTCTAGCATATCCTTCTGCCTTGTGACTTGATGATGATCAGTCCAGAGACACAGACAGGAGGCTTTTCATAAGGGGTGACTCATTACTAAGGAGAGCTGTCCTGCTGCTCCCAGCCTCCTTAGCATTGCAAACTAGGCTGCTTGTGGCTATGGCTCTGACCGTGACCCAACTCACAAGCCTGCACATTCTCTGTCTCCTCTGTCCTTCCTCCTCACTAGCAAACATTTAGAGATTTCTCCCTAAGAAAGCGCCAAAAGTTCCTCAATCTGGGAAGACTGATCAGTCTCTGGGGGGAAACTTCCTTCCAATTTGGAAGCCCCAGCACTACAGGTACAGTGCTCTAAGCTTTGCTGCTGAGTCTCCAAGGAAACCATTGCTATTTGTGACTCTGTTTGGAGCTCAAGAAGTAATTCTTACCTGCTTTAGCAAGACTGACAGTGTCATGACAGCTTCGAGAGGCTGTCGTTTCCACAACGAGAGATTCTGTAAATCGATTATTAATGAAGCACTGCCATATTTTAAGTGACTCTGTTCCTTGAGGGAGCGTGTTTATATTTAATTATTGAAATGTGAACTGTGCAATGGCACAGTAGCACAAAAGTCAGCTATTATCCCCCCCCAAATGGTTCAAAAATCAATCTTCATTCCAAAACCCATAATAAAAAAATAAAAAAATAGCAATTTATTGAGAAAAACTAAAGACATCCTGTGTCAGAAAAGCTATCATTAGTTGTGCTAAAACTAATATGTACATATTTTTAAAGAGAGATGTGCGTAATTATGCAAAAGAATTTTAAGTACTTAGTGAATGGAGGACCCACTGAATTGTCACTATCATTGGTAGTTTGACATTTGCCCTGTTTCTGCCTGTCACACCAACCGTGGAAGCAGCTGTTATTAGAGATGTGTATGAATAGCAATAAAAAAAATCCACCGGGTTACCATACTTCCATACTTTCTTGAGGGTGATCAGCTTGTGCTAACAAAGTTTTGACCTCTTCTGGCCTCAAGAATTTTGCCTTTAGGGCTGTTTCTGAAATTCTATGAATATGGAGCAGTATCCAGTAGAGAGAGTGGGGTGATGGGAGGTCCTTCCTGGTTGACAGTAGTAGCCCCAGAATTTCTATATACAAGGGACGGGGCAGCAATCTCAATGGAAGATGAGTGAAGAATGTAAAGTAGCATCCATCACAGAGCATTTTACGTAAAGGTGAAAAAATGCCAATTGTCTTTATGAAAGAATGGGTGCTGTTGAAGCCTATGAGAAAGCTCACCCTCCTTCCCAAACTACCCACCATTCTATCACAGGCTCTTCACTCTTGGTTCCGATGTTCTATGTGAATGGTAGGGCCACTGGAGTCTCATAAGTCGTGTGTGATGTGATCAGATCTGTGTTTTATGAAGATGCCCCTGAGACTGGGCAGGAGGAGACATACCACTGTTGCCCAAGGAAGAGAGACCAATGGCTTAAATTCGGTTCTAGTGGGATCCAGGGGACGAAGGTTAGAACAATAACCACAACTGTCATTTACTACTGTCATTCTGTGAATTAAATGCCTCGTTTTATTTATTCCTCAGAACAATACTGTGGGATAGCGTGACTGTGCCCATTCTAAAGAGTCTTAGAGATATGAAGTTAGTGACACAAGTAATACCTAATAGGTGGTGGAGCTCCAAACTGAGATGTGCTTTAGTTTAAAGCCATGATGTTTCAGGGGCGCCTGGGTGGCTCAGTCGGTTGGGCGTCCGACTTCGGCTCAGGTCACGATCTCGCGGTATGTGAGTTCGAGCCCCACGTCGGGCTCTGTGCTGACTGCTCAGAGCCTGGAGCCTGTTTCAGATTCGGTGTCTCCCTCTCTCTCTGACCTAACCCCGTTCATGCTCTGTCTCTCTCTGTCTCAAAAATAAATAAACGTTAAAAAAAAAATTAAAAAAAAAAAATAAAGCCATGATGTTTCAACAGTTCAGAGGCAGATAGCACTAGATAAGTAAACTGTTAGGAGGTAATGGACAAGTAATCCAGGTTGACTCTGGAGTTTGTTTATAGGTGGATGATGTTGCTGCTTACAGACAGAGAGAAAAAAGAAGAGTGACAGCATATTTTGAAGGATATATAATGAGTTTGTTCAGGAAATAGTCTTTTATTTTAAGTCATTGCAAAACATGCACAGAGAAGTTAGCAGAATGTGCTAAGGGGTATTGGAGACTCCACTCTGGAGATGAGATTTGGGGATATCTAGAGATTATAGGTAAAGCTGGAGCCTTAGGAGCTGATAAAAACCACCCCCAGATATTAGGGAGAATGAGAAGAGCTGGGGGAAACTGAGGGCAGAGTCTTGGGAAAGTCTATTTGTACATTGGAACAAATAGGGTCGTCTCTAAGAAGTATAGCTGCCCTGCATTTCCCCCAAATCAATTAAATCAGAATTTCTAAGGTGGATCCCACATACAGGCAATTTGTAAACCCCCATGACGGCTCTAATGTGTAACATAGACTTAAATCATGGTCTCAACAGTGAGAAGGGTGAAAGAGTGAGTGAGGTCTGTGTACCCTCCTGGTAGCAGCTTGTAACAACTAAAAGAAGTCTAGTAAAACAAGATCCCCGAAGAGGCTACTTTCAGGAACAACATTATTGGGATTGTGAAAGAGTAAGACAATTGCCTGGATAAATGAATGGAAGTAGGGAGTATGGCTTTTCCTTTAAAGGTTTTATATGGCAAATCAAAGTAGAGATTAAGGAATATTTGTGTGTGGGGAGGTGGGGAATGGCATGGCTGGGAATGACTTTATAATGTTTACAGTCTGTGTGGAGCAATCCAATAGAGCTGGAAAGATGAAGGAGGACAGAAGAGAGAAGAGACTATTGAGATCCTGGAGGAGATGAGTGTGTGGGAATTGAGTCAAGAAGACAAGTTGATCTTGAAAAGAAGGAGGCACATTATTCTGTAACAAGATGAAAATAAGTAAGGATAGATTGAGTTGGAGGGGGAAATGGAGGGAAGATAAGGTTGGAGTTCATACGTGTCTTTATTTTTGTGGAGGTGAAGGCTCTTGGTTCTTCTTTCCCTATAGAGTTGCACCCAGAGGTCTCCCAGCACAGTCTAGGTTGGGCTGGGTGCTAGGGTGGAGATTTGGGGAAGCCCCAGCCTCATGATTGTGGTATTTGCAACTGAAGGCAAATTGCTCAAGTCAAGTTTAAAGAAATCAAGGGTTTAAAGCCAAGAAATCTAGATGGAAGTAGGAAGCTGAGGTATAGCACTAAAACAGCTTGAGAAGACAAGAGACCTGATTAAATAAGTGGCCAAAGTGGAAAATAGGCAAAGGGCAGCCAAGCTAGAGGAATGCAGGGTCAGGTGCCCACAGCAGTTGTTTGTGCCCTGAGTCTATACATCAACTTAAGGAATATTGCCATCCAGAAAGTACTAAGTCTTCCACTCCACTGAGAACTATTGAGGTGAGTCACGGCACAGTGGCTTTCAAGATTCTTTTTCTGCTTTTGGTTTTTTACAGTTAGATCACGCTGTGCCTAGGTGTGGATTTTTTTTTTTTGAGTCTATCATACTTGCGATTCATTGAACTTTATAAATGTGTAGATTAATGTTTTCATCAAAGTTTAGAAGCTTGGGCAATTGTTTCTTGAAAAAAATCTTTCTGCCTCTTTCTTTCTCTCTTTCCCTGGGTCTTTTGTTATGCATATATTGGCACACTTAATGGTGTCCTACAGGTCTGTGAAACACTGTTCTTTTCCTCTTTCTTTTTTCTTTCTGTTTATCAAACGGGATCATCTAAATTGACATATCTTCAAGTTAGCTAATTCTTTCTCTTGCCAGACATTGGTGATGTTTGTATTCTCTGTTATGTGAGGCTATGAAGTCTGCTTGGCTAGTTTAGAGTGCAGCTAATAGTTAGAGATTTCATTAAATGCTTGGAACCAATAAGTGTCCCAGCTTTGGCTGTGAGGTTCTATGCGAGTGGTGGGGTATGCCTTAAATATTAGGCAGGCAGTTTACAACTCTGCCTTAGCTTTACTTTCCTACTTGTGCAGAGCCTCAAAGTCATGCAGAAAGAGAGTTTTGGGTCTTCTCAAATTTTTTTTCCCTGCATGCACAAAGTTCTGGGCATGATTTCAGTCCTATGCATATGCATGATCTTCTGGATTCCTAGATATATGTGAGATCTTTTCAGAACGCATGTTCATCAAATTTCCCAGGTTTTCCTTCTGAGTATTTTGGGTAGCTTCTTTTTGGCCCCAAACGTTATTGCTACCTAAGGCAGCTTTGTTGTGAAACCATTGCCGTTGGCTGTTTTCAACAAATGCCTCCACAGAAAAGTCTATTTACACCAGATGAGCTCTGAATCAGTTCAAATAAAGACAAGCCCTACAAGTAGAACTTCCAGATAGGTCAAAGAATAACGATTTTCTAGTAATGGATTTGGAGGAGATCCAACCCCATTCTGCCCCCTCCTATGGCTGCTGGCCTACTGGTTTTCATTGTAATTGCGTTGAGGGCTTTCAAAGCTGCCACAGAGCTGTGGAGGGGGAAATGAAAATAGCACAAGTTCAAATGCCACAAAACAACCTGCTGTGACCAAGATTTCACCATTTTTTTCTTAAACAAATGCTCCCTAACTGAAATGAAGCCTTTGGTTTATTTCAAGTTCTGAAAAGGTTTATTTTGACAATTTTTACCAGCATTCTCATTGCTTTTTTGAGAAAGAAGATTTTTAGAGGTCTTGAGTCCATCTTTCCTCCTGGTGTCACTTTCTTATGAGGCGAGTAATCTGGGCAACTTCTCTAAGACACGGAACTCAAGATGAAATATTTTTGGATGAAGTAACCAAAAAATGGTTAGGAGAAGCTTGATAAATGAGGGTTTCATGAGTGAGCTATTGAAATGGAGTGAAAGCTGGTGTTTAGGTTGTAAAGAGGTCAAAGAATGTGCCTGAATCCATCCACCCCAACCTTTATTCTCTTATATGGTCTGGGGAAAGAAGTGGTAATTTGGCCTAGCCAGAACAAGCCAGATCCACAGTCACTATGGAGAGCCCTAGGACTTGAGATGTAGTGAAAACTCCCATTTGATCTACAAGGGTGGTAAGAGACAGAAAAGCAAGCCAAATATGCCCTGCGAAGCTACAGTTTAGAATCCTGGAGAGAACTAGTCAAAACCCCCAATTTCAGGCCCTGAGAAATGGCTAGGATAAAGGTCCCAAGACTGGGCTACAGGAGTTAAGTAGAGACTGGTGAATGCTAGTTTAGGTCAAAAATAGGGACTAGAAGGTTAGATGGGGAGGGCAAGTGACAGAAAAGGGCTCCAGCATGATTCCTAGGTCAGTACACCTGGTAGGCTGCACTGAAATGATAAGGCCAAGGAGGCTTCAAGGCCCAAGATGAGAGAAGAGACTGTATTGTATGGGGCCTCAGTCCTGCCTAGAGCACTGGGGACAGATGAGACCATTGTGGGGTTGGCCAGGCCACCAGAATGATCCCAGATCACACAGATAGGCCACAGTTAAAATTTAATGTTGGAAGGGAGATGGAATATTAAGCCAAGGAGAAAGAGGCTGCTTTTTTATATTCTTCCTGCACTAACAGAAAGTTGTTCTCTGCACAGTAGAAGCAGGGGAGGTAGTTATCTTTCCTTCTTGCCAAAAGCCCACGAAAATCCTTTCATCATCTAATAAAGAGAGTCATGAATTAGTGAGAAGGGCACACTGAGGCAAAGTTAAACACAGAACTTAACGATAGCAAACTGCCCTCACTAAATCCATGATAAGCATTTCTCAGTTACATGCAACATATTCAGAGGTTGCCCCCCTGGATTCCTCAATTGGTATGGCTCAAAGAACTTACACTAATTGTCATGTTAGCCAGAGAATGAGCCTGATGAGGCAGATTAGAGGCAAAAATGAACTTCATGGATGAATTTTAAACTAATCGTAGTTTGAGATTATCTTGTTATGGCATTATTTAAAATCATATCAATGTTTACTGAGTTCTTTGCAACTGGTGGGGTGTAAGGTAGGACCTAGGGAAGGAAACAAAGACAATTCAAAGAACTAATTTGAGTGGTGAGGGAGAGAAGGGACACTAGTCAGTAGCCAACTAAAATATAAAGTAAAGAAAGACCCATAAGTGTTAAAAAGAGATGTAAGCAATGAACTGTGGGAATATGTGGAAATATGAAGGAAGGAAGAAACAATTAAACTTGATATTTTCACGTAAGTGGCAGAGAGCAAGAGATATGGGCATTGAGGGTTTTAAAAGGAAGAATGTTAATTGGCAGTGTTCTGCTTCCATCAGAAACTAACTTCTAGAAAGTGAGAACATTATTTCTTATTTCACGTATCACCCATTAATGTGTACAAGATTATCCTTTATATAATAATTAAAATTAAGAATGTAACACTTCCTTTAAAAACTAAAGTTACTGAAGTTTTTATTTTCATAGAAGAAGTTACATCAGAGTTGACTTTTAAAGAACTTTCTAACTAAATTATAAATATTTTCCTGTTGTTGACTACAATCAAATCTTAATTATCCATAAAATTTACTGGCATGTCTATAAAACAGTATTCTTTTTCTCTTTTAATCTAACCTTTTGTTTTACAAAAAGCTCTGAAAAAAAACAAGCTACCGACTAGGGAAAGTATTTGTAAGCCACATAACTGACAAAAGACTCCCATCTAGAATATATAAAGAATTCTCAAGCTCAACAGGGAAGAAAAAAAGCAAACAAAAAAACCTCATCCAAATAGAAAATGGGCCAAAGTTGTGAATGGATATTTCACAAAAGAGGATATACAGATAGCAAATAAGCACATGAAAATACATTCAACATCACTAGCTGTTAGGAAAACACAAATTAAGACCTGATGTGATATCACTACACAGCTATTAGAACAGCTAAAATAAAAAAAAAAAATAATGACAACACCAAATGCTGGTGAGGATGTGAAGAAACTCAATCACTCATATTGCTGGCGGAAATAAAAACTCCTGGCAGCCACTCTGGAGAACAATTTGGCAGTTTCTTAAAAATTGAAACACATGCTTACCATACAGCAAAACAATCACACTCCTGGGCATTTGTCCCAGAGAATTTAAACTTAAGCTCACGCAGAAATACGTACATGGATGTTTGTAGCAGATTTATTTATAACTGACAAAACTGGAAACAATTCAAATGTCCCTCATTGGGTGAATGGTTAAACACTCTGTGATGCATTCATGTGATGGAAAGGGACTGGCAATAAAAAGAAACAAAGTATCGATACATGAAACTACTTGGATGAATCTCAATAGAATTACACCGAATGGAAAAAAAATCTGAAAAGGTTACATACTATATTTAATCTACGTAGCATTCTCAAAATGACAAAATTTTTAAAATGTAGAAGAGATTAGTGATTGCCAGAGGTTAGGGAGGGGATTGGAGGTCTTGAGGAGAAGATAGGAGAGGGTTAGGTTGGACTACAAAGGAGTAAGTAGCAAGAAGGGTCTTTATGGTGATGGAAGCATTCTGTATATATTATGTTTATGGTAGAGATTACATGAGTCTACACAGAGGCTAAAACTGCGTGGAATTGCACACCAAGCATACACATTTCAATGAGTGGATGTAAAACTGGTGAAAAAATTTGAATAAGGCCTGTCGATGATACCAATGTCAGTTTTCTGGTTTTGATATTTTGTCATAATTATGTCAGAGCCTATATAAGATGTTACCTTGGTGGGGGAACTGAGTGAACGGTACAGGGGACCTCTCTGCACCATTTTTGCAACTTATTGGACATCTATAATTATTTCAACATATAAAGTAAAAAAAATATTGAGACCAACAATTGGCTAAATGTGCCTTTTTGTCTTCAGTCCCCCTGGGGGACATGAAGGTATAATGCAGGTGTAATGCCACACAAACACTTTGCTTTTTGTCATCTCTCATTGCTTAAATCGTGTCATGAATCGTTCACTTGACAAAGGGCTAAAATCAAGGTCTCATTGCAGCTTGTGGGAGACCACTGGGAAAGTTGTGTTTTCAACTGCTGTTTCACTTGAAAATATGGATTTAGAAACAGATTTTGGATACATTGTCTTTATGAAAGTATTTATTTCAAGATAAAATGTTTAAAGGAGAGGCAGGTGCATGAGTATTTGCTAGAACGCCCCTTGTACTTCTCATTGTTAATGTTTCAAAACCCGACAGACTTTACCACTGAAAGGGACTGGACCAAGGGGTGCCTGGATGGCTCAGTCAGTTAAGTGTCTCACTTTGGCTCAGGTCATGATCTCACGGTCCGTGAGTTCGAGCCCTGAATTAGACTCAGAGCCTGGAGGCTGCTTTAGGTTCTGTGTCTCCCTCTCTCTCTCCTTGCCCCTCCCCACGTCTGTTTCTCTATGAAAAATAACTAAACACTAAAAATAATAATAAAGAAAGAAAGGCACTGGACCAGAAGCTAGATTCTCATCCCTGCAGGTTCCAAAGTCCACCCTAAGAAGTTCTGGACTGACGTCCTTTCAATCTGGGATTTAAAAAGCGTCCTGTGTGGATTCAGATAAGCAGCCAAATTTGCAGACTCCTAGACTAGGAGGCGCTGAAGTTCTTCTTCTAGATATAAAATGACAAGATGTCTTAGAATCTATGTATAAGATTTTATTTTTGACTTAGATGGATTTCTTCATGAGGACTCTTAGGATTCTTGTGAGACGGAGACAGAGTTTGTGTAACCCACCCAGTCTTATTTTCTTTTCCTGTCCTGGTGATGCATGTGTCTCAGTCATGACTTCTCACCTCATTCCCACCAGTGCTACTGCTCTTTACGAACAGATGTGCTGTCATCGTTATCCGTGGTTCTTTCCTTACTTGCGCCACAAGGTGTGGACTTCTGGGTATGTCTTTGTTCTAATTCATTAGTTTACGTGGTGATTATTAAACAGTTGCATTTTTATGACCCAATTTGCATCTCTCGTTGGTGAGAAAACATTTTAATTGAAGAGTCTACACTAGCTCCGCAGGTTAGTCTAGCAGGAGATGGTGTGAATCTTCTCAAACAGTGGGTTATTGTAAAGGACTCTCGAGTTGTAGCTATTTGTTGTTTGATTTGGAACACGGTTGTTTGGATAATAACCTCACAGGCTGTAGAAAAAGGCCTTGACCTGGAATACCTGTTATGGGAACATGAGGCAATGACTCAGCAGTTTTTATATTTTTTAAAATATGTTTTTATATTTCACCTTTTACATTTTATCACCTATTCTTCCTTCCTCTTTCTTGGAAGCTCCCTGTTCTTTCTCCTTTTGCTTCACAAGCCCAGTAGTTATGCCATTTGGGCTTTCGACCGCCTGCCAAATAAACCGTAATAAGGTCTCAACCGAAGACCATATCTAATAATGTTGAATACATGATTCCATCCAGAGATGGATTTTAAAGGGATGCTGCTGTGCTCTGCTATTGGGTTGGAGGAGGGAGAGAGAATGTCCGCTTTGATTGCCCCACCTCTTTCTCATTTTGGCTCTGCTACTGGTAAGTTCAAGGTCAGGGATGTTTTGAGCTGCAGCGACCTCCAGGAAGTGATCTCTAACATCCTGGTATTTATCTCTTTGATAAAAGCAAATAAATTTAGGGGCTCCTGGCTGGCTTAGTCAGTAGAGCATGTGACTCTTGATCTCTGAGTAATGAGTTTGATGCCCACAGTGGGTGTAGACCTTACTTGTTTCAAAAAAGTGAATAAATTTGTACAGGGGTATTTTCTCAGAAATTTTGGGAATGACTGAAACCACAGCATGGGGTAAAGGTATATATATTCACTTTCTATACTGCTAACAAAACTGCAATTTTATTCAAGAAGCTACAAAAGGTTTTCTGTGGGATTTCCTGTCTCAGTGCTAAGAATTTATTTATTTTTATTTATTTTGAGAGAGAGAGAGAGAGCATGCATGAGTGGGGGAAGGGCAGAGGGGGGACGGAGGAAGAGAGGGGGAGAATCCCAAACAGACTCTGCACTGTCAGCACAGAGCCTGAAACAAGTCTTGAACTCACGATCTGTGAGATCATGACTTGAGCCAAAATCAAGCGTTGGACACTTAACAAACTGAGCCACCCAGGTGCCCTTATCAGTGCTAAGAATTTAATAGAAACTTCTTAACAGTATGAGTGAGGGAATAGCCTTGGTTCTAATTCCGTTCAGAATCTTGTTTATCCCATTTTCCAAATTTATGCTGATCCTTTTCTGTGTGTCCAATGCCATTCTAATTCCATTACAGTCTATGCTGGGATGTTATTTTCTGGTGTCTAAACTGTTACCCTCAAGCTTAAAACTAACACAAGTCTGTGCCAAGTGCTTTCCATTATGGTCTCTTTTACCCCTTAAAGAACTCCAGTGAGGTTGTTTCATACATTTGTACTTTCATACATTTTATAGGTGCTGAGGTACAGAACATTTAAGCAGTTTACTCAATGTAACAGTAATCGAGCTAGAATTCAAACCCACTTCTGTGTTATGTAATAGTTAAAATATACTACATGTTCCATATATTACATATGTATTTAATAAATGCAAAATAATGAATGCAATATATATGCATAGTAATAAGTTGAACATTGTAAAAGCTTCATTCAACCTAGGAGCTGAACGCTAAGGATGCTGTTAAAAGAGTTTGTGTTCTTAAATCATTTCTCTAGGATGCCTCTTTTTCTGAATGTGTTCAGTATTCTCTTTAAGAGAACTTTTTAATCAATTTCCAGAGTTTTGCTTGAGCCTGTAGCTCTGTCTTTCTCCCTTGTTCTGAGTTTGTGTGGTTTGCACATTTTGCCTGTCTCTGCTCCGTCTCTGACCCAGGATGGCCATTTCATAGTAACGTAATGGGTGAGTTTTGAAAATAAAAACTCCATTGGGCAGAAGCGTTAATTGCATGATGCTACTCCAGCATGCTGGCAACTGCTCCCTGACAGGCCAGTGTCGTATCCCTTTATTTGCCATCTTATCAACTACTGTCACATAGATAACACAGAGTTCCCCTCTTACACACATAATGCCATGGTCTTGGGTTTCACCATCCCCCATGTCCTTGGAGATTTGCTTGTTTTGGCTTGTTTGACATGCCCAGTCATCAGTGGTCCATAGACATTCAATGTTTCTACCTGCTGTCCTTTCCTTAGATGTTTCATTCCACTCCAGCCATCAGCATCCAAGGCAGCACGCTTGTTAAGTGATTAAACTCATTTTCTTCATTTGCTGTGGCGCCAGATTTCTAGCTTCTTTATAAAAACTAGCTCAGTCATGTGGCAGGTTCAACTAGAGATTCCAGATGCAGATCATTTTCTCCACCATAAATTATCTCAGTCTTACTCAGAGTTTGAACCGTGAAGTTGGCAGAAAACAATTTTTTTGTAACTTGCCCTATTATTGTGGCCTGTAAAATGAAAGGATTAAAAAAATACCCAGTGATTTTTATTCCTCATATGCAGGCAGATAATATAGCTTTTTTCATAGATTAAAAATTTGCATAGTGCTAAAGAAATTTTCTATCAGCTTTTTTCAATATCAGTCTTCAAAGTATTAGGCCAGATTTCCAAAAGAAACTATATGTGGAACATTTTAATTTTTTAGTTTTTCTGAATCCTTTTCCTAATCTTCAGGTACTCGTTTTTCTAATTTTAACACCCAGTTCTGTTTGTAATGATTCAGTTTCTATATATTAAGAAAAAACCTGGCACTATATACATGTGTTTCAAGAAAAATGGCTAATTCATAAATAGAATAATAATATGATATTTATGGAATGCCAACATAATCTATTAATATGAGAATTCTACAATGATCACCCAACTGTTCTTTGAAACTTTAGAAAAAGGCAAAAAATAAGGGGGCCTTACTAAATTTCACAATTAAAATTCCAGAGTGGAAAAATCTGATTATTTAGATACATGTTCCTCTGTATTGACAGAAGTACTGGAATTATGAGACTTCACTTTCAAACTGAATATCCTGTTTAAATATCAAGTTGCCAAGCAATGAGTATTTATGCTATAGACTCCTACATACAGTAGACATTCATTTGTTTATTGAATGAATGAAGTTGTGTGATCAGATGGGAGATACTTTGAAAGGAAAACAGAGAGACAGGATGAACATTAAGGAAGTGATTCTACATCATGTATGTTAAAAGAAATATGAAACCATGTAGAGAAACTATGTAGAGAAAATGACATCAATGCCTCCCCATTTGTTCTGGTTGCCGTTGTTGGATGATAAAACACACTAAAACATAGTGGCTAAAAACAATTCTTCATTTATTTTGCTCACAAATCTGCAATTTAGACAAGGACAGCTCCTCTCTGCTCTATGTCGTTTAAAGCTGTGGCCCTCCTGGGGGCTGGAGGATCTCCTTTCAGGAAGCCTCCCTCACACGGCTGGCAAGTATGTGCTGGCTTTTGGCACCCATGTGGGGCTCACCCTGCAGACTTTCCTGTGGGCTGCTTGGTCTTCCTCACAACATGGCAGCCAGGTTTCAAGCGACACAAAACAGAAGCTGTCAGTTTCTTGAAGCCTGAGTCTACAGAAGTGCACAGTGTCACTTCTTCTGTATCCTATTGGCTGAAGAGTCACAGAACCCAATTCAAGGCAAAGAGACATAGACTCCTCCCCAAGAAGGAACGAATGTCAAAGAACCTGCAGATAGCATTACATTAAAATGAAACCCCAGTCCATTTCCTCAGCCCCAAGACCTTAGAGGTTAATAAATTTTTTTCTGTAATAGCCAGATAGTAAATATTTGAGGCTCAGTAAGTGAAACAACAGTCTCTCTTGCCGCTACCCAACTCTGCTGTTGTGGTGGGAAAACACCCTTAGGTGATATGTGGACAAATGGGCATGTTTGTATTCCAATCAAATTTTGCTTACCAAAACATGTTGCAGGGCAGATATAGGGCATGGGCCATTTTTTGCTAACCCCTGCCATATATAACTTGCTTCCTCTTACTTTTCCATTCCTCCCTCCCCTGCTTCCTAAGTACCAATCACACAGCTTCCTCTTAGCACCTCCAAGACAAAAAATCGTGTTTTCCCTTGGGGCCTGTGCACACTATATTTCTGATAGCATTTGTCTTGGCCTAAATGTTACTTCCTCAGTGAAATCTTCACTAATTGTACCTTGTAAATCTCCTCTTGCTATTTTCCATGCTAATGTTCTCTTTCCTTAGTAGCACCTTACATCTTATAATTAACATGTGTATTTGTTTTCTTCAGCCTCCCACCAATATTTGAGCATCTACTGTGATCCAGATGTGTTCTAGACACGGTGTTAAACTGATAAACATAGCTGACAAAGTCCCTGTCCTCATGGGACAAACATTCTTTATGGAGAGACAGACACTAAACAAGGAGGCGAATAAACAAAAGTATCAGATAGTGCTTAGTGCTATCATGAAAATAAAACAGGACATTGAGAGACAGGTGAGGGAAGTCTTCAGTGACGAGCGGACATATGAGCTGAACACTAAACCTAGGAGCTAGCCAGGCAAAGATTTGGAAGAAGATATTTTCATGCAAGGAGAAAAGTCCATGCATGGGACGTGTGGGGTGGGGTGAGTGGGTAGAGCTTGACATGACCAACAAAGCAGAGAGAAACCAGTATGGCTAGAGCAAAGTGAGGGGAAGGATGCTAAGAGGTATGGTCAGGAAGGCAGGAGTCAGATGTTGCAGTCTCACAGACCAAAATAAGCCATCTAGATTTTATTCTATACGTGAACATGCACTAAATTTCAACGAGCCCTGATGGAGCATGTACATCGCGCTGGGCCCCATGTTAAGTCTTAAGATCTAGCAGTGAGCATGTTGTGTCTCCCATTAGACTGCATGCTTCCCAGGGGCAGGGGCTCTTTCTGTTTTCTCGTCTCAGGGCTCCTGACATTTAAGTGTTCCTGACATTTAAGAAGCACTCAATAAACTTTTGGTGAATAAATTAAGGAATAAATGCATGAATGAGAATATTTTTTGAGATTTTTTGGTATTGTAAAGGTATCCTCAAGCTCAAAATGATGGAACCCTGATGTAAATCTTCATCAGTTCTTTATCACTAAGATATAATGCTTTTTCAGAGCTGAGATGGAAAAAAAATGATGTGAAGGAAGCAATATTTTTTTTAGAGTAAATAGTTATTCAAGTTGGACAAAGAATAGTGGGAAATTTTCCTGGGTCTTGAAACAAGAGCCCTAGCTCTGAACAAGTCACACCCCCAATTTCTATGTATTTCTTGAATAACATATTATTTTCCTGCTTTGAGCCATGGATACCAGGGACAAGGCAGCTGTAAGACGTTTTAGTGAACATAATACACTGTCACTATAAAAAGTGTTTTCTGTTATAAAACATTGTTTCTCACTTCATTTCACATAATCATAACCCATTAGGCATCTCTGTCTTTGACCTTCAATAAATATCTGAGGACACAAAGAAAGCTACACATGATATAATGGATTTCTCCACTTCCAATTTGTTGGAGAAAAAAACTTCCCTTAGGTTCTTTGATTCTCATTTCCATTTCCTCCTTTCTAGTGTGGTTACCCTTTTCAAGTACACCCTATTTTTATATCCATATTTTAATTCTGTCAGGTTCAATGTAAATGATTGCACAAATGGGGTATTTAACACACGATTTCTTAGTAACAGCACTTCATGGGACTTTTCCTTTTCTCTGTGCGTGGTATAGGGAGGTCATTCCACAGACATTTTTAGCCTTCTTTAAAATAAAGCCCAACTCACTCTCGTTCCCAAACTCAGCATCTTTTACTTTGACTCTTTTCCTTTTTCTGCAGATAAAAGTAGTTTTGTTTTCTTTAATGTCATGGTTTTTATTTACATGTATTTGATAGGATTGATCAACGTGGTTTTCAACCACCAATGATTTTGCCCTGCAGGAGACATTTGGCCATGTCTGGAGACATTTCTGGTTATCACAACTTGGAGGGATAGGGAGGAGGATACTAGCTTCTAGTGAGTAGAGACCAGAGATCCTGCTAAACATTCTCCAATGCACAGAACAGCCATCCACAACAAGAATTATCTGGCCCCAAATGTCAATAGTGCCAAGTTTGAGAAACCCGAGTGTGATTAAGATCTTGCCTCCATCTTTTTGAACAGATGGAGGTTTGCATTTGTTTATAAGCTTCATGGGCACTCAGTAATTAAAATCAGTCTTTAGGTTTCCATGCAGTGATGAGCAAATCAGCTCAAAGAAGATCAGTAGGGCTTGGCTCCCTCAACCTTCTACCACGTATGGAAGTCAGATACCTGTCCTTGAGCTTATGAGAGGAAGCCTAAATCTTAGGGCTCTGTACCCTTAACACCCTGGGCCATGAGTGGGGTCATGGTAAGGTGACTGAGCCTCTCATCACTTTCTCAGTAGATGATTAATTATGAGAAAGGTCTCTGCATGAACTCAAAATTTCAGCTGTCTCCCAGAGCAAGTTGTCTGTGTTCAGGAAACATCTCTTTGATTCAAGCCACCAGAAACTGATTATGCTTAACCCACATATGTTCTGCAGATCAAGCCTTCTGAAGCAGATAAAAGCCATGAAATTTCATAAGTACTGTAAAGTGCCAAAAATTTGGATGGCAAATGCACAAACACTGCCATCAATGTCCACAGGCTTAGAACTGCTATTAACATCAGGCATACATACTATGACTTTATTTCCTAAACTACATAGATAGTGCTTAAATGTATGGATTTATTATCACATTTGGCATATTTTATTTATAGCATAAGAAAGGTGAAACATTCTGCAGCATTGCATGTTAAGATTAGGATTTATTGTCCAGGAATCCTTGAACAATTTTATCAAAAGCCCATTTCTAGGTGGTGTTTTTCTGCAATAAATCATACAGCAAGAATCTATCAGTGGACACCAGGAAGAGATAAATGAGTGTAGAGGAAAGAGGGTCATCACAGATTTTTTTCTGTATCATGACCTGTCATTGGCAGAAATCCATTTATTATGGTTCACAGATGATTTTTTTACCTACTTGCTGTGTTTTCTGTTCGGGGTGTTAGCTAAGATAAAATGAAAACCTGGCAAAACATAAGCTATCAAAATCCATGAAGACAGACATAACTTACAGATCGTGAAACACAAAGAGTATCAATTTTTTTTCTCCTCCCATGTACCTACAACTTTTATGAGGGGGGGGGTGATATCTTTTTTAATGTAAATATTTTAATTTTTAAAGTAACGGCACCACTCAGGTAAATAATGTCTGCTCCACTCAAGTGGGTAGTACATTAATGAGAAAGCAGATTCCATTGCTGACTAAAATTTTGCCCCAGAATGTTCTTTTAGTAGAAAAGCAATATCTAATAGTTGTTGAATAGTTGTCAAGCATCCCTGAGTTTCCCGTCCTTTTTTTACCTACTCTATCTTATTGACTCTGTCATCAGGAGTCTGTGATTTGGAATGAGACAAAGTACATGAAGAACTACATGCTAAATGCCAGGCTAAATATGAGAATAATCTTTGTGAGGTTGTCACCATAACTAACATTGGATTTATGTGTGATAGAAAGAATTCAATAAAATCTGGTATTTCAGGTTTTTTTTTCATAGATTGACTTTTATGCTGCCTTTCCCCCCTCAAGTTGTCTAGGCTAAGAAAAAACTTGCAAAATGTGTTTCCACCTTCTTAAAATGAAGCACTGATGAGTATATATTGAATGAAGGCTGTATATCCATAAGAATACATAAACCAGGTTTGTTTCATTAAAAGGGAGGCTGGGGCGCTCTGATATCTACAAGATCTGGGATGGAGGGCCTGTCAACTTGAGATAATGCCACCCTAGAGACTCCTTCTTTCTCCCCATCCTTCTACACTCCTAAAGAGCTCCCAAATGGACACTAGTTTTAAGCATAATGTAAATGAGCAATCGAGAATATATGGGTGGATGATAGTTTCCTAGTGTGACCCTGACCAGGTCCTAGACCTTTGGGTAAAGAATCCAGAGCAATTGAGATTCCCATCATGCTTCCTCCCTCCCTGGGCAGGTTAGGACAAACCTGCCATCTGGGGTCACGTAAAGCTGAACACCAACCTTAAACGCCCAGACAGAAGCCAATAGCAAAACAGAAGTGATGGTTTCCTTCATCTACTTGCTCAAAATAATATTTTAATGAAATTTTTAAGAATTAAAATTACTGGGGTCTCCTGGGTGGCTCAGTCGATTGAGCAATAGACTCTTGATTTGAGCTCAGGTCATGATCCCAGGGTTGTGGGATCGAGCCCTGTGTCAGGCTCCATGCTTTGTGTGGAGCCTGCTTGGGATTCTCTCTTTCCCTCTTTCTCTGCCTCTCTCCCACACTTGCGCTCTCTCTCTCTCTCAAAAAAAAAAAAAAAATTATGAAAAAAAACTCCATGATAACTACAATGTTTTATTTTATTTTTAAAAAGATTTTTTTTTTTTTAATTTTTTCCCAACGTTTTTTATTTATTTTTGGGACAGAGAGAGACAGAGCATGAACGGGGGAGGGGCAGAGAGAGAGGGAGACACAGAATCGGAAACAGGCTCCAGGCTCCGAGCCATCAGCCCAGAGCCTGACGCGGGGCTCGAACTCACGGACCGCGAGATCGTGACCTGGCTGAAGTCGGACGCTTAACCGACTGCGCCACCCAGGCGCCCCTAAAAAGATTTTATTTTTAAGTAATCTCTATACCCAACACAGGTCTCAGTCTCACAACCCTGAGAGCAAGAGTTGTATGCTCTACCGACTGAACCAGCCAGGTGTGCCCCACAATATCAATATTTTAAGTAAAGACAAAATCAGTATTATTGCTTTTCCTTTTACTCCATTGCTGCTCAGCATGGTACTCACAGTATCCACTAAAATAAGTGGAAAGAAAAGTTAAAGAAAACCAGTCGTTGTCTTTGACAGCAGTGGACGTCTTAGGGGAGCGTCAGCTTATCACATGTTGTTAATGCTGTGAAGGGCGGGCTTGGGAGTAGCACCAAGAAGCTTATGGAGGGAGTCGATTCACAGGTTCTAGTCCTGCTCTACGGCTCACTGGCTGTGCAACGTTGGGCAAGTCACCTGACTTCTCTTGTGACAGTCTGATCCATAAAAGGATGTTGGAAAGAAAGAAAAGTTTTGCGATGTTTCTGGGAGCGACTGTATCAATGAAAGACACCTACATTGAAATAGATGACTTGGTCATTGAATTGAGTTTATTCAAGGTTAATCTGAATTATTATTCTGTTTATTCTCCTAATGAAAACACTTCATTAGATCAGTTTTTAAATCCTTTAATTGGGGCACCAGAGAAGCCCAGAAATTAACTCTGAGAGCTGGCAGTAATTTCTCTTCCATTCCTGCCAAGGTTATATCTACCTTGAGAATCCATAAAAGACTTCCAAGTTTATCAGTTCTATGCCTTTAATAAACACTGTGATCATTTTGGTTCTTTTTTAAAATTTTTAATGTTTATTTATTTTTGAGAGAGAGAAAGAGAGAGTGAGAGACAGTGGGAGAGGGACAGAGAGAGAGGGAGACACAGAATCCAAAGCAGACTCCAGGCTCCAAGCTGTCAGCACAGAGACCCACGAAGGACTCGAACCCACAAACTGTGAGATCATGACCCAAGCCGAAGTCAGATGTTTAACTGACTGAGCCACCCAGGTGCCCCGTGATCATTTTGGTTCTTAAAATATGCTGTCATAGCAGATGACTTGTTCTTTCCCAGTTCCATGGTCCCTTCCTGGACCTGGAGGTGGTGGCGGTGGGGGCAGATCCAGGTAGAACTGAAACTGGGGAAAGTGGTCAGAGACACCAATCATTACCAGTCAATCTTTAAAGTGAAGCCCATAAAAAAAAAGCTTCATAAAGGCAGCAGTTTTACGTCACATAAACTCGGGCTTCTCTCCTTGGCTGTGTTAATCACATTTTGCCCTGATATTAGTAATTAGAAATTTGAAATTTCATTTAAATCTTTTGCCCAATAATTATGGCGTCTTTCCCTTCAGCATATTAAGGCACTTCACTTACCAGGGACTTAGACACTCTCTTCTTTAAATGTTAGCCAATATTTTGAAAAAAGGAGTATTCCCAGTGTTTCGGCATGGGATCTTTTTTGAAAGGAGTACCTAAGTATAAATGATAAACAATAGAAAGCAGAGGGATTTCATTATTTTTTGAGAAGACTACAGTGAACTAAGAAAACTTGAAACATCATACCAAATAATCACACTTAAGCTATCTGTTGTACTGATATCACAAAAGAAAGTCTCATCATGTGAGTGTACACGTGAGCGTGGATGAGAGAGAGGTGACACCTGTGTGTGAAAATCGAACTTACTTTTCCCTTCTCCCGTAGCTCCCCAGAAATATGTCCACTGCCGTCCTCTGGTCGCAACCCCTGGTCCCTGTCTACCCTCTCCTAAGCCCTGTCATCAGCACAGGCATATCTGAAGCCTTTACAGTCTCAGTCTGAAAACAGTTAATAATCCATGGAGCTGATAATCCATGCGGTGGTTGACTGTAGGACCACTGGAAAGAATGTAAATACTTTTAACATCCAAAATAACTTAGTTCAATGATTATAAAGAGAGTGACTGATAGAAACAGAAAAGACTGACTGGACTCTTAACCCATTGCAGGGTGTAAATTAAAGCCTGTCTTTGACTATTTTAACTGAGTCCAGACATTTTACCCAATTATTGTCTCAACAGGGCAGAAGAATAAAAGGAGCTTGCTTCCTTTGCCACATCTTTTTTTTCTTACCATCTCTGATATGCAAGGGGAGTAGGGAGAGGAAAGGGGGAGCAGAGAGAGAGGGAGAGACAGACAGAGAGAGACAGAGACAGACATAGAGAGAGGGGCATTTCACTTTATTAGTTTTATTAGTATTTTATTAGTATTTATTAGTTAATTAGTTAATTTAGTAGTTAATAAATAGTATTTATTAATTTAGAGAATTAACCTGAAATGGAATCTAAGTTACATGGCTACTTAAAGCATCCCTCATGTTAATTAGCCCAGAAATCTCCGATTAGCAATAAAACGTTATGAGTCTGGAGGCACAAAAAGTTCCCTTTGTTACCAAAGAAATGAATTTGTGTCTTGGGAGGTAACAATAACAAAAGGAATGTTCTTTTAAAATGATGGTTTGAGGGGCACCTGAGTGGCTCAGTCGGTCAAGCAACTGACTCTTGGTTTTGGCTCAGATCATGATCTCATGGTTTTGTGGGTTCAAGCCCTGTGATGGGCTCTGTGCTGACAGCGTGGAGCCTGCTTGGGATTCTCTCTCTCTCCCTCTCTCTGCCTCTCCCCGACTCATGCTGTCTCTGTCTCTCTCAAAAATGAATAAATTAAAAAAAATTCTTTTAAATGATGGTTTGATCATTCTGACCTATGAATTGTCTTTAAGATAAAATTACAAGCTGAAGAGATACTCACCTGTCTAGTTATATTTTTCGTTACTTTGGCTGCCTTCTTGGGCTGGCGTTTAAAGGATTAGAATAGAGCTTACCTTCTGTGTGTTTTTGAAACTCCCCACTGATCAGCCTGCGAGAAAAATGCCCTGGTGTATCATATTTCTAACACTTAAAGATCTAATTGGGATATTGTTCTGTACATGCTGTTAGACACTGTAGTGACAAGAAGAGTCCTAGCCCACATTGGCTGCGAGCCAACACATACCTTCCCCGAACAAAGTGCAGGATAATTAAAGTTCAACAGGAGACAGCCCTGCAGACCAGACCGTGTGCACAGAAATAACCAGCAGGAAAGAGCTACGGAGCATGCTTCTTGGGAACCTCAGCGGCTCCTTGCTACAATCACTTTCCTTTTCTTTTCAAATAGAGGCATTTTCTTTTTTACCATCTGAGGCATTTTATTCTTTTTTTTTCTCCCCACTTATTGACTATTTTGTGAGCAGTTGCAAATTAAAAAAAATTAAACTCCTATCTCCCTCAATCACTTACGCGAAATTACCTGAAGAACAACACCCTTAGGAGACCAAAGGTATGATTTCCTAAAAATTTAAAGGAAAGGGGCATTTTCGAAGCTTCATTTCAATTACAAATGGAGAACCAAGCACTAAATAAAATGCAGGGGGTATTTTCACATCAGTCACAATTCCTATTCACACAGCCTTTTTAAATGTGTGCAGGCCTTTCACGCAGAGCCACTCAAATGCCCTCGCCTAGCCGGTTATGCAAGTAAATCAGGAAGGCGTTGAGGTTGCAGAAGATGGCAACCTGACCCCCGGGGAAGCTCGGCTACCTTTCCAGCAGAACCATTTAAAAAATAGTTTTTCCATTCATTTTTTTTAAACCACAATTTTGTGCGAATCATCAAGCCCCGGGAGCCTCTGAATAGCTGGTACCCACAGTGAAATCTAAAGGATTTACACTGGAACTTGCCGACACCACGAAAGGGAACAATGCATATAAATCCCTTTCGTGGTGATGGGGAAATGGGATCCTTAGAAAGCTCCTTCCCTATTCAATGAAACCTGCCAATTTTTTACTCTTAAAATATGAATCCGTCCATAGGGCAACTTCAGAACAGTTTCCGCACATTTCTTTAGATCATGTGTAAATCAAGTGCTGTTCGGCAGATACCACGAGTAAATCATCCCTATTTTATTCCTTCTTTTTTTTACAGAAGTCATTTGCAAGATCAATTTCTGATTCTGCAGAACTCCCTTGACCAGGTTAAACTCTGGCTGGCTCGCTTTCTTTTTTTTTTTGGCTGGCTTTTCCCTATGTGACCCTCAGGAAACATGCTGATAGTCTAAGTTCAGTGCACAATCGCCTGGCAAGGTCAGATGGAGAGTTATAACAGACAGGCATCTATTTATTTATACATGTTGCCATGCTATGCTGAGTTAGCCTCAGCACATTCAAGTTTTTAAATCATATAACTTGCTTTCAAATCAACTTGCTCAAGACAGCTGAAGGATTCGAGTCAATAGATACCCTAATGTTTTTTTTTTTTAATTAAATCTCTTTATAGGTCACTTAATGATTGTTAGGAAGCTTGACGCAGCCCCCAGGTGGAAGACTGTCTGCAAAGCATAAAGAATGAGCTGCTCTCGTTCTGCCACAGCCTCTGCTGATTTACAACCACTTTGTGTTTGATGTTGGACAGGATAATTTCATCAGTCTCCAACCCTTGTGATCACGTCCCAAAATGACTCGTCAGGTGAAGCCCCGGCGGAAGATTGCTTGTCACCTGTAGGAAGTAGCTGTCTGCTCTGAGTACTCTTTCCTCATAAATGTAATCATCTGTTAGTTATTCATTGAGCTATACTTCATAGGCTCGATGGAGTGGTGAGGGCAAGGGACCAGCCGCTCACGGGGAAAATGCGTAGAAACAACGCTCTGACCCGTTGCGTTTTTCTTCCTCCTCTCTCTCATCTCTTTCTAATGTTGAGAGGAAGAATGTGGTATGTGGGTTTGTTGCTGAAGGTTACTATGGAAAACATCCATTTAAGTATTTGAATTTGAACATTAAGAATTTGTTTTTAATTTTTAGAAATTTTACAAGTGAGGAAATAGATTTAGAGATGGTCATTTGCTGAATGTCCGATGGTTTGTCTGGTATGCCTGATTTTCGACTCTATTCCTGACCAATAGCAGTATTCCAGAATAAGTCGTTATATTTAGTGAGGTGGCATAATTGCTACTCTTATACTTTTAAGCCAAATCTGGAATGGAATAATTTATATATTTAGGCATCATATTTAATTTCATCCAATTCCTAATTAGCCACTTCATTCATTCATTTTTTTAAGTTTTTAAAAAGCTTATTTAAGTAATCTCTACACCCAATGTGGGCTCAAACTCATGACCCCGAGATCAAAAGTCATATGCTTCTTCAACTGAGCCAGCCAGGCACCTCTCATTCATTCATTTTTTGATCCGACACCTATTAAGCTCCTACTATGTGCCATGAACAGGGGATAGGCTGATAGACAAGGTAGATACGGCAACTACCCTTGTGGAGCGCACCTGAGGAGCTAACCTGAGATTATACTATAAATCACTCCAGTGGCTGTATGATTGTGAGGACTCAGAGAAGTCGAGGGTGATGAGTGCGTTTAGTCAGAGTGACTGGAGAAAGCCTACAGAGGCTAGAACACTTGGGCTGGGCCATAAAGGTCTGTATCTTGAAAGTGAACAGATTTTGCCACCCCAAAATATGCTTCTTTGGCATATTGATTATTTGGGACTCATTATTTTTTCATTTTTTCTTATTTTTTTCTTTTTGAGAAAAAGAGTGCAAGTGGGGAAAGGACACAGAGAGAGGGGAGACCAGAGGATCCAAAGCAGGCTCCGTGCTGACAGCAGAGAGCCTGACGTGAAACTTGAATCCACAAACCACAAGATCGCCACGTGACCCCAAGTCGGATGTTCAACCAGCTGAGCCACCCAAGCACCCCCTGGGCTGATTATTTTTAAGAAATAGACAAAGTAAAAACTCTAAAAAACTGAGGAGAAGTTACCTTTTTGTAAGAGACATTTACATGGATAAAGGAAATTTCCTTTGTCCCCCTGCTGTATCAGGAAGAAGGGGATGACTCAATTTCTAGAAACTCTTATCGATGAAGAAGCCAATAATTTTTATCTGCATAACAACCTAACCCTTGTTTACTGTGTTTTTTCCTGGTGACATCCCATAACTCACTCTCCACCCCCAATCTTCTTTTGTCTTTAGCTACTGATGGTATTAGAGGTGATGACTTCAGACATTTTGGTCAATTACTCAGTTTCCCTGGCTCTCATTCATGTATACAGGAGGTATACATGTTATTAAACTTCTGTTTGTTTTTCTCCTGTTAATCAATTTAATTATTAGGCCAATCAAAGAACCCAGAATGGAAAATCTTTCTGCCCCTCCAGGTTTAGTGACCCAGATGGGACCTCACTGGCCGGACACTGCTCACTCTGAGACTGCTACAGATGAGAGGTGCTGGGACCCTTACAAGAGCCTGCAGGAGGTGAGAATTCTTACCATGTTAGTCTCTGCCTCTAAGGTCTGTTGGAAGCAAAATGCTGAGAGTCCTTCTCTTTTCCCAAATTTAGATTGCAGGAGAAAATAATTTTGTGAACTAGTTCCTTGGGTATAGAAACTCTGGTAAGGATTTGTTACAAGTACTCTGTTTTCCGTTGGACCCTTTCCCTTCAGAAATGGTCACTGTTGTCTTTTCTGTTGTTTGTCATAAGGAGGAAAACCATAATCTGAAGAGATTTTCCTTTCATCTTGTTCTATGTTCTAAGCCTGGCTTTGGGTTCTCTCTGGTCTCTGCTGTCCAGAAGGTACATGTACCATTGTGCATCTTGGTAGTTAGTTGAATAGACTGGGGTTCTGAGATATAAAGTCAATAAGCAGCATTCTCTTTGTCCATCTGTGCCAGCTTTCAGAGGATTTGGTCATAAGGGGCCCCAGTCCATAAGGGGCCTTGGTCATCTCTATTTTGCTGTCTTGTTAGTGCTGGAAAAGTCCTATTGCCGTAGCACCTGCCAGGCATCACAGGTTATTGGATCTGTGACTTAAGGTGTCTCATGTTCCCGTGAGACTGGACACACTGTTTTTACTTCACAGTTCTTACCATCTGTGATGATGAAGGCCTTTGCTTTCTTAGGTTAATTCTGGGAGTAAATTTTCTGGAGCTTGTGCATGTGCAGGCTGCATTTTTTTTTTTTTTTTTTTTGTATTCTCCTGTGGGATGCCTCTTATATTCTTGGTTTAGCCATGCAGAGGCACATGAGATTAATAGACCCTACTCGTCAATGGCCAGAATGAAAAAACTATATTTGATGACATTTTTTTTTTTAGAAAACTCTCATCATAAAAGATTGTTTCATTGGTATGTAGGAAAAGAATAAATTAAAAAATAAACACAGGGGTGCCTGGGTGGCTTGGTCAGTTAAGCATCCAACTCTTGGTTTGGCTCAGGTCATGATCTTATGGTTCCTGGATTGAGCCCAATGTGGGACTCGGTGCTGACAGCATGAAACCTGCTTGGGATTCTCCCTCTCTCCCTCTCTCTCTGCCACCCCCACTCGTGTGTGCTCTCTCCCTCAAAATAAATAAATAAATAAACTTTAAAAAAAAGTGAACACAGAGGAATATAATGGCTAGCCTTAGGAACTCCTTTAGCAAGGTGAACTGAAATTAGAGCAAAAATTAATGTCCTCATCCAGTGTAAATCCCTCTTCTCAAAATCGGGCCCCATCTGCCTATTTTAGCCTCCCCTTTCCCACAAGTTTACAGAGAACGTTCTGGCCCGATGTCCAGGCCCAGGGTACATAGGCCACTCATGTAATACTGAAAGCCAGGAAATATGTTTAGCAGAAGCACCCAAGATGAGCTGTAGGGCTCACTTTGCTGTCCCTTAAGATCCCTCCTGCTTTCCCGGGCTCTGCAATTAGGCCCAGACAGCTTCAGGCTTTCCTATGAGATATCCTTTGCTATGAGATGTATCCTGGACTCCAACCGCAAAAAATTCATGTCCCCTGGACAGCAGCAGGTCTTCTAAATTATAAAGCCCTCTGGTTGGAAATCTCCCTGATAGAAAGAAGCAAGTTTAATTGGAAAGGCAGGTGAGTCCCTCAACATTTGGGCAGCGATCCAGTTCTTTGGGGAATTGGAAATAACTCTCGTTGTCTTACACATCTGCACAAAACCAGAAATGTGGCTCTAGAAGCAATCCAAATCTCTTCTATCCTGATCAATCCCCAAACCTGCCCTATTCACCTCAAAATGCTTGGAGATATTGTAAAAGATAAGAACATTGGAAACAGAATTGTCTTGCACTTAAGAAAAGGAACAATTTTAGTTGTAATTACTTTGCACCTCCTATAGCAGGCAAACATACTCCAAAACTCCTTGGTGAAAAATTGGATACTTTTTCTGTGCCTTTGTGATGTAAATGTTAAACGCTTATCTTCTCTAGGACCAGAGAATCAGTCTTTAACGTGCAAACTTTAGAGAGATGATTCTCATAAGACAAAAAAAAAAAAAAAAAAAGGAAGAGGGAGGTATTTGGAAATTGGGCTAATGAAAAAATCTTAAATGTTTTCTCCACAAACGCTAGCACAACAAGCTTTTAGCTAAGCAGGTAACCTTAATTTATTCCATCTGCCAAAAAAACTTTGGATACAGCTACTCTTTTATAAACCAGTGAATTTTGTATTCTCATATCCACCTCAGGGCGAAAATTTAAAAATGAAGCTATAAGATCTGATCTGTCTGTATGTTTATGTGTGTAACAATAAATTATATATTATATAATATAATTTATATGTAAACATATATAAATTAAATATAATATAGATATGGGATATTTTTCTACCTCTGAATAGTATTGCCAAAATTAATCAATAAAGAGCTCTATTTAATTGCCTTAAAATCAAGCGTTTATAAATTAACTATTTGTTAAGTTCTCAGAAATATAATAGAAACTAACCCAAATGCTTTTCGGGTTCAATGTTATCTGAAAAAGGATTTGTTATTAAAGCTAGTTTAAGTTTCTTGGTTTAGTTAAAATAGACATGTCTTTAGAGTTATCAGCATTAAATATAATACTTTATTCTACATAGACTAGGAAAGATCAAATAAGTTCATGTTATCTCCTGCAAAGTTTGACAGCAAGAAAAATTGCTGATGTAATAGCTAACTGTGTCTGAGTCTCATAAAGGTTTCATGAGTAGTCTAAACATTATTGTTGGGAGCAACGATTTAGGTAGATGCAAGCAGGATAAGAGTTTTTAGGTGAACTTTTAAGCAAAAATTCTATTTCATTGTATGTGTACTTAAAAATAGCTTCCAAAGTCTTTTTGGTAACTTGGAACTTTAGCATGTTGCTCAATTAAATTAGAAGGTAAAAATTTATTGACTATCTAGATAATTTCCAATAAAATAATGAAACATTAATTACTGAATATAAGTTTACCTACTTTTGGCTTTCTTCTTACAGAGAAATTAAAGATATTTGGGTCTGTTCAACACACTTAGTCTGACACTGAGAAATTGTACTATGGGGAAGCACATGCTTCTAGAACTTATGAAATGCATTCATAAATTTGCCAGCCTAAAAGAAAACTGGTGTGACAGGGAGTTCACAGTTGCTTACTAAAAGGAAAGTCATTTTCACAGGAAATTAAAGTACCTAAGGGTTAAGAATTCTCACGTATGCGATTAAAGCTGCCAGAAATAATGAGGGAAATAACTGTGTGCAAATATAAGATGTGTTTTGGGCTAAGAAAAGGTATGAGAGGATGAAGGTGCATTTTTGTTAAGGGAAAAGAAAGTAAATTTGTTTCAAAGTGAGCGAGTGACTTCAAAATAGGCAAGGGGAAAATAAAGGACAAATTGAATAGAAAGTTAGGAAGAGAGAAGGAATTTTATTTTGTGCAATGAAGCTGGCTAAAATTGAATTCTTATTATGAGGGTTTTAAAAGTAAGCTTTAATATTAATTGTGTACTTCTATTTTTAAAAAAAGTTAATTTTCTTTGATTTGCTGAACAGAGAAGTTTTCTTGGACTATCGGTCTGCCCCTGTGAAAGGTTTTTCTTTACCTTTTAAGCAATCTGCCTAGAAAGCAGAGATTTGGTGTTTTAATAAAGCGAGTTCCTGTGCTCATTATCACCAAGGAGGTCTTTGATTACTCGGGAAAACTAAGTCTTAACATGAAAAGGGCTAAGTTTTGCTCATAGCTCTATAACCTTCTGTATTTGCCTTTGAAATCTTTTATTGTCACTTGGGTTAAATGGATAATTAAGTATTGTTTCATAATGATCTGTGACCCTGTTTAGTCATGTCCAAATTTTTTGATATTTTTGACAGACTTCCCGTGGATGGTCAGGGGATTTGGGGCTGTGCCAAAGCATCCTAATCACAGAGTTTGTTCTGGATCAGTCTCTTTATCTTTAGGGCCTGAGTGATGGGTAGGATACAAGTACAGGAGGCTTGAGGCAGTGTCCATGTTTGAAATTAGAATTATTGGGGGAATTGAAACAAGATCTCAAACAGCCTGGTGGGTTCTCACCCAGGTGACTCAGAGTGCTAAGAAGCATTCCAGGTCTAGGCACAGTCCCAAGAGCAGATCTGAAATACATTCAAGATGTACTAGGAATCTTAATTGGTTGTGGTGGTGAAGATTAAATCATGCCCTGTGAGCATGGAAACTTCTAGAGCCCTTATCTATTCCAGTGGCTAAAATGAACTTTGCCAATGCACGTAGGTTGATCCTTGTACCCTGACAAACGGGACCAGAATATTCTTTCCATTCATAGCTTTGCATTGATTGAATTCCTGGAGCACAAATTTGCTTTCTAGATCAGCAAATACATCTTTGTCAGGGCCTCCTGTCTGTCCCCAGGACTGCAGGTCCTTTGTTGGCATTTTGTTCAAAGTCTTACTTTAAAAAAGTGAAAAGTGGCTGTTCCCAATGAACGACCCATTCTGATATTCTCTGGGAGAAGGAAGACCTTCTTTTTACAAAACAATATAACCCCATCAACAAATGGTTGTTAAACACCTACTACATTATAAAGGCACAGTGTACTAAAGGCATGGTGTCATAAACGTGTGAAGAGCCACCGGAGACATGGTATGGACTTTCCTCTGAATGCTGCAGAGTATGGAACTTACTAGAACTTTTCCCCCATATAAACCCAAATATGCCTCTGTGATTTGATGTTGTTCACTTTGTAGTATGAGAACGCAAAGTAAATTGCTTTTAATTATTGGGTTCTGAGGCATTGAAAATTGGTACTTTTGTCACTAAAGACAGCAATGAAATGGGGAAGAATGGCACAGGGGTAAATAATTTCCTCTTATTTATGTTCATTAGAAATTGCCAAGTAGATTCACTTTTTACTCAAAAAATAAAAGTGTTCCCAAGCTGGGAGGTGTCATGTTCAACTAAGAGAAAATTTTTTATGATCAAATTAAAACATGCAACGCTGGGAAAAAGATTTATTATAGATGTGATGAGTGACTCCCAACCATAACGTTCTTGGTAGGCACCAGGGTAAGGATGGCTTACTTTTATTAAGGTTGTATCTCTTTAACAAAACCATATCAAATAATGATAGAGAGAAATAAGTAATGTCAGTGTCAATGAAACACCCTTTGTGGCATCACTGCCATTGGCCATAAGCACAGACAAAGTAGAATACTGGCGTCAGTGATCGTCTGAATGCAGCCCTGCAAGGCATACCTTTGGCACAAGACAAATCATGCACTCCAGAATTGCCTTCTGTAGTTATGAAACAGGTAACCTGCATTCAGTTCCATTTGGAGAGCACATGACTCCCCTGAAGCATGGCAAGTATCCCAGCCTTCCCTAGAGGAAGATGGGAAGGTCCATTGGGAAATGGAAATGGTCTTCTAGAAAATAGGTCCAATGGCTGCTGGTAACTGGAGATCTGAAGCTCTGCAAGACAGAGGGAAGATAGTCTTTGCAAAATAAACCAAATATCAAGAGTTCATGGGAAATCACACTTCTAAAATAAAACCATGATCCTACTGCAAAAGAGATGTAGGGCCTTCTTTACCCTAACAAAGCTCCATTGTATCCTCATGATTTTGCTTTATGGGGTTTAAATTAAAGGGAAGCCACTCTCTGGCAGAGCAAATCTTTGTTTTAAGATATTTAAGTAGCACCTCTATTGGTGAACTCCCTTGAGGGCCAGTGCTTGCTCTGAGATGAATTTTTTTTAACTGGGAATATTTCAAATCATTATCATCAAAAAGCAACTATAAGGCAAGGAGTAAACTACCACAATACCATCCAACTGTACTTAAACACTGTCCCAAGAGTCTTCGTGAAACCCCTCAGACATCTAATGTATATAATGAATTGATTTCTCTTTTAAGCACTCAGGACTTACTAGACATGCCCCATCCTTGGGACAAGAAAGAAGACAGTAATTCAAATTCTCTTGAGGTTTCTTGGAAGAAGCTAACTTGTCCGCAAATCTTCAAGGTCTAGTTCACCCAATTATTCTGACTCCGGGATAGAGAAACTTTAAGTAAAAAGTTGACTTCTTTGGTAGGGATTGTAGCCTGGTACTTCCAAAGTTGTTTCATTAAGTTTACCACATAATTACAATTGAAGAAAATATAGGGTTCATCTTTTAACCCATTATTACAAAATCCTTCACTTTAAAGGCTATTATTAAAAAAAGGAAAAGTAGCCTTTCAGCAAAAACTAAGTTGGAAAGCATTATAACATATAGAACAGACAGAGGACTTTTTGATCTACTGTGTTATAGGAAAGACAAATGAGGCTTTTAATCTTTTATTTTCTTTTAGTTATTTTTTTTTTTTTGAGGCTTTTAATCTTTTAAGCAATACCTCTGGGTATCTCTATTTCCATTTTCATGGAATTTCATGAGGACATCAATATTATAACATGAGAACTCTGAGCCACTATTTCAGCAATGTGTAGACTTTATCTTTTTCCTCTTTGCTTTTTAATTTTAAAATGAAAGGTATACTGAATGCAAAAGGTAATTTCATCAATTTTGTAAATCTTCAAAAATGTAAGGTCATTAGATGGAGCTGATTCAAAAGTGTACACACATTTAGTCCAACTGAGGGTGATAAGCCCTAAGCTCCTGTAAGCACAAGTTGTAGGAGCAAAGAGTAAAGTCTCATTAAAGAGATAAAGATTAAGCTAAGATCTGAATGATTAGGAGTCAGCCAAGAGGACTATGACACAAAATATTCAGGGCAAAGGAAATAGCCTGCACCATAGCCCAGAAGTTAGATTTAGAACAGTTTATTGGGAGATTAGAAGCTATAGAGTGCTGGGAGAATGGCAAAGAAAAGACCGGAGTGATAAATGGTTCAGAATGTGGACTTTGTCTCAAGGACAGCTGCTAAAGGGTTTTGAGCATGGGAATGGCAAGATCAGATTTGTATTTGAGATCCATTTCACAGCTGCTCAGGGGATGAATTGTTATGGGACATTTGGATAACCAGTTAGGAAAAAAAATGCAAGACACTTGATTTAAAGGATAGGTTAATGTAAAAGAAACATTACAAAAATTTTGATAGGGTCCAGATCCTTCTGGGTTGTACATATCATACTTGGGAGTTGTATGATATCTGTTGGGAGAGAATGTTGTGAGAGGTTCAAAGCCTAGAGAAACATGATGGCTGTATCATTACTGTTGTCGATTATCCTTGTAGTGACTTTTGTTTTTTTTGCCAATTATCTATGACAACTAGGAAAACACCCCATAGTTTAGAATTTAAAGTTACTATTCTAGAGATTAGGACACAGATATGTACATAGGAAAGACCATGTGAAAATACAGGAGGAAGGCCATCTACAAGCCACTGAGAGAACTCTCCTAAGAAACCAACTCTGCTGATATCTGACCTTGATCTTGGACTTCTAGACTCCAGAACCATGTGAAAACAAATTTCTATTGTTTAAACCTCAAAAAAAAAAAAAAGTTACTCTTCTATTTATTAATTTCATAGTCTGTTGGTCAGAAGTTTGAGCAGAGCTCACTTGGAAGATTCTACTGCCTTATGAAGCATCAAGCGGGTCACTTGGTAATATTCAACTGGTGACAAGTCTAGTCTGGGGAGATGAAAAAGGCTTCACTCACATGTTTGATGTCTTGGCCGGGATGGCTAGAAGGCTGCACTAAACTAGGCTACTCTATGTATATACTTTCAGGACTTCTCTACGTGGTATCTCCAGTTGAGCGTTCAGACTTCTTACTTTGTGGCTCATTTTGGGCTTTCATTTTGACCATTTCAGTTTCAGCTGACATAATTCTTTTAAAAGCTTTGTGGGACTCCTATACAGGAAATTATATTACATTCCCCAAAGCCCTTCAGGATAGGTCCTTCACTTTCTTAGGCTCTCTGAGAAGCTGCTGCAGGACAATGCCTCTTCAAAGTCTTTTGCTTAATCAAGAAAGCCATGAGGACACATTCTTTTTTAAAAATTTTAGCTAAAATACAGTGCAATATTTGTTTCAGGAGTAGAATTCAGTGATTTATCACTTACATATAACACCCAGTGCTCACCGCAAGTGCCCTTCTTAATACCCATCACCCATCTAGCTCATCTCCCACCTGCCTCCCTCCACTAATCTTCAGTTTGTTTTCTATCATTAAGAGTCCCTTGTGGTCTGTTTCACTCTTTTCTCTCCCTTAGCCTTCCCATATGTTCACCTGTTTTGTTCCTTAAATTCCACATATGAATGAATGAGTGAAATCATAAGGTGTTTGTCTTTCTCTGATTGACTTATTTCACTTAGCATGATATGTTCTAGTTCTCCCATGCTGTTGCAAATGACAAGATTTCATTCTTTTAGATGGCTGAGTAACATTCCACTGTATAGATATATCACATCTTCTTTATTCATTCATCAGTAGATGGACATTTGGGCTCTCTCCATAGTGTGGTTTTTTTTGATAATGCTGCTATAAACATTGGGGTGCATGTACCCCTTCAAATTTATATTTTTGTATCCTTTTGGTAAATACCTAATAGTACATTTGCTGGATGGTAGGGTAGTTCTATTTTTAGTTTTTTGAGGAACCTCCATACTGTTCTCCAGAGTGGCTGCACCAGTTTGCATTCCCACCAACAGTGCAAGAGGGTTCCCCTTTTTCTGAATCCTCGCCAACACCTGTTGTTTCTTGTGTCAATTTTAGCCATTCTGGCATGTGTGAGGTGGTACCTCACTGTGGTTTTTATTTGTATTTCCATGATGATGAGTGATGGTGAGCATCTTTTCGTGTGTCTGTTAGCCATCTGGATGTCTTCTTTGGAAAAGTCTCTATTCATGTCTTCTGCCCATTTTTTAACTGGGTGAAGACACATTCTTAATATCTTTTGAAAGCCTTTTGTCTGGTTGAAAGTGTCCACAAGCCTCATCTTTCTGAGATCTTAACAAAGGGTTTATAATTTTATCCTTGACTTCTAGTATACCATGAAACATTTTACTACCCTAGATTTGATCCTTGCCCCAAGGTCATTTCTTACTTTGAGAATCTTTTGCTGTCTTGAGAGCCTATTCTGGGCCCTCTACATTTCTTTTAAATATTACCAAAAAACTGAACAGTTCCTTTGACTAAGGTTTTTATCTTATATTTCATAATAGGATTCACTTCAGTTATTTTTAAAATTTTTTTAAAATTTATCTTATTTTATTTTTGAGACAGAAAGAGAGACAAGAGTGTGAGTGGGGTAGAGGCAGAGAGAGAGGGAGACACAGAATCTGAAGTAGGCTCCAGGCTCTGAGCTGTCAGCACAGAGCCCAATGTGGGGCCTGAACCCGTGAACCATGAGATCATGACCTGAGCTGAAGTTGGCGCTCAACTGACTGAGCCATCCAGGCACCCCTGATTCACTTCAGTTTTAAGGACACATCCAGGCTTACAGTGAAGGTATGGAAAAAGATATTACATGCAAGAGGAAAACTAAAAGGAGCACACTTAAATCAGACAAAATAGACTTTACCTCAAAAGCTATAAAAGAGAAAAACAGGATCATTATATAATGATAAAGGGATCACTCCATCAATAAGATATAGCGCTCATAAATACACACATATCCAACATCAGAGCATGTAAATATATTAAGCAAATACTAACAGATCTGAAGGGAGAAATAGACAACAATATGACAATCATAGAGGACTTCCATATCCCATTTTCAACAATGGATAGATCATCCATACAGATAAGCAAACATTGGACTTGAACTATACTTTAGACCAAATGAATGTAACATACACACAGAACATTCCATCCAATAACACCAGAATATACATTATCTCAAATGCACACAGAACATTCTCCAGGGTAGATCATATGATAAGCCAAAAAACAAGTGTCAGCAAATTTTAAAAAGAACAATATTTACCAAGAATTAAAGGTAATAAGTACCTTTTCTGACCATAGTTCTATACAAATAGAAATCAGTAGCAAGAGGGAAAATAGAAAATTAATAAATCTTGGAAAATTAAACAGCACTTTTGAACAACCAAGACATCAACGAAGAAATTTTTAAAAATCTTGAAACATGTAAAATGGAAACACAAAATACCAAAACTTATGGTGTGCAGCAAAGTATTTCTAAGAGGGAATTTTATAGAGATAAATGCTCACATTAAGAAAAAAGAAAGACTGCAAATAAACAACCTGACTTTACACCTCTAGGAACTAAAACAGAAACAATCCCAAAAGTTGGTAGAAGAAAGGAAATAACAAAGAACAGAGCAGAAATAAGTGAAATAGAGATCAGAGAAATCATAGAAAAAAAAATCAAAGAAACTAAGCTGATGTTTTGAAAAGATAAATAAAACTTACAAACCCTTAGCTATACCTTAAGAAAAAGTAGAAGACTCAGGTAAATAAAATCAGAAATGAAAGAGACAGAGGTGCCTGTGGGGCTCAGTCAGTTAAGTGTCCAACTTCAGCTCAGGTCATGACCCCATGGTCCATGGGTTCGAGCCCCATGTCGGGCTCTATGTTGACAGCTCAGAGCCTGCAGGCTGCTTCAGATTCTGTGTCTCCCTCTCTCTCTGCCCCTCCCCTGTTTGCATGCTGTCTGTCTCAAAAATAAATATTAAAAAACTTTTTTAAAAGAAATGAGACATTATAAATAATACCACAGAAGTACAAAGATCATTAGAGACTACTATGAACAATTTTACAAATTGGATAACTAGAAAGAATAAGTTCCCAGAAATATACAACCTACCAAGACTGAATTCATAAAGAAATAGAAAATTGGAACTGACCAATAATGAGCAAAGGGATTGAATCAGGAATCAATAACCTCCCAACAAAGAAAAGCCCAGGTCCAGATGGTTTTCCTGGTGAATTCTACCAAATACTTAAAGAAGAATTAACACCAGTATTTCTCAAATTCTTCCAAAAAATTGAAGAGTAGGAAATACCCTGAAACTCAATTTATGAGGCCAGCATTATTTCAAGTAAGATACTACTAGAAAAGAAAACTAGAAGCCAATAATCCTAATGAATATAGACATGAGAATTCTAGAAAAAATGTATTAGCAAAACAAACTCAACAGCTTATTAAAAAAGTTATACACTGTGACCAAGTGGGATATATCCTTGGATGCAACAATGGTTCAACATATGCAAATCAATAAATGTTATTCATCACATTAATAAACGGAAAGATAAAAATCATATGATCTAGTGAGATGTCAGTAGATGAAAGAAAAGCATTTGACAAAATACAAAATCCTTTAATGATAAAAAATTTCAACAAATTAAGTATAGGAAGAACGTACCTCAACATAACAAAGAACACAGATGACAAATCCATAGCTAACATCATACTCAATGAAAGGTTGACACTTTTCTTCTAAGATCAGGAACAAAACAAGGGTGCCTACTCTCACCAGTCCTATTAAACAAGTACTGGAAGTCTTAGCCAGAGTAATTAGGCAAGAAAAGGAAATAAAAGCTATCCAAATTGAAATGGGAGAAGTAAAATTGTCTCTATTTGCAGATGACGTGATCATACATATGATCATGTATAAAGAAATCTTAAGGATTCCACTAAAAAACTGTTAGAACTGTTATTGTTAACAAATTCTGGAAAATTGAAGGATATAAAATCAACATACAGAAATTAGTTACATTTCTAAGCACTAATAACAAACTATCTGAAAAAGGAAGAGAACAATCCTATTTATAATAGTATCAAAAACAATAAACTATTTAGGGATAAATATAACTAAGGAAGTAAAAGACCTGTACACTGAAAACTATAAAACATTTATCAAAGAAACTAAAGAAGACATAAATGAATGGAAGATATTCCATTTCTATGAATCAGAAGAATTAATATTGTTAAAATGTCCTTACTGCCCAAAGCCATCTATAGATTCTATGCAATGCTTTTAAAAATTCTAATGGGATTTTTCACAGAAATAGAAGAAGCTGTCCAAAAATTCATACAGAATCGCAAAAGACCCTGAATAGCTGAAGCAATTCTGAGAAAGAAGAACAAAGTTGAAGGCATCATACTTCCTGATTTTAAACTATATTACAAAATGGTAGTAACCAAACAGTATGATACTGGCTAAAAATAGATAAATAGACCAAGAAGAGAATTGAGAGATTAGAAATAAACCTGCACATATATGATCAATTAATATTTGACAAAGGAGCCAAGGATACTCAATGGGAAAAGAGAACCCCTTCCATAAATGGTGTTAGGGAAAAGTGGGTAATCTCTTGCAGAAGAATGAAATTGGACCCTATCTCAAACCACTACAAAAATTAACTTGAAATGGATTAAAGATTTAAAAATAAGACCTGATACCTGGAAACAAATAAAGGAAAAATACTCCTTGATATTAGTCTTGGCAATAATTTTTTGGATATGATACCAAAATCACAAGCAACAGAAGTAAAAATAAATAAGTGAAACTACATCAAACTAGAAACCTTCTGCAAAGCAAAGGAAATAGCAATAAAATGAAAAGGCAGCCTGCAGAATGGGAGGAAATATTGGCAGACTGTCTATTTAATAAGGGGTTAATATCCAAAACATATAAGGAACACACACAACTCAGTAACAAAAAAAAAAAACCCACAAAAATTCCAATTAAAAAATAAACAGAGGATCTGAATAGACATTCTCCTAAAGAGAACATACAGGTGGGAAACATACATATGAAAAGAAGCTCAGCATCATTAATCATCACGGAAATGCACAATGTGATATCACCTCACACCTGTTAAAATGACTGCCTGCAGAAAGAGAAGAGATAGCAAGTGTTAGTGAGGATGTGGAAGAAAAAGAACCCTTGTGCATTATTGGTAGAAGTGCATCTTGGAATAGCCACTATGGAAAACAGTGTGGAGCTTCCTCAGAAAATTCAAAACAGAGTGACCATATGATCCAGCAATATCACTTGTGGGTATATATCCACATGAAATGAAATTGAGGTCTCAAAGAGGTATCTGCACTCGCATGTCCATTGTAGAATTATTCACAATAGCCAAAACATGGAAACAGACTGTCCATCTGCAGATGAATGGATAAAGATATATTACACACACAGACACACACACAATGAATATGATTCAGCCGTGAGAAAGAAGGACATCCTGCCATTTGTGACGGCATGGATGGACCTTAAGGCATTCTGCTAAGTAAAATAAATTGGACAGAAAAAGACAAATGCTCTATGATATCACTTACATGTGGAATCTAAAAAAGTCAAACTCATAGAAACAGTAGAATGGTTGTTACCAGGGACTTGTTTCCAGGGGTTGTTTCCAGGGTGGGGAAAATGGGGAAATGTTGGTTAAAGTGTACAAACTTTCAGTTATGAGATGGACAACTTCTGGTGACCTAATATACAGCATGGTAAGTAGAGTTAACACGTCTTATACACATGAAAGTTGCCAAGAGTGTGGATCTCACCACAAAGAAGAAATGGTAATTATGTGAGGTGATGGAGGTGTTAACCAACCCCACGATGGTAATCATCGTGCAATAAATAAGTCTGTCAAATCATCACATTGTGCACTTTGATCTTACACAATGTTATATGTCAATTATATCTCAATGAAGCTGGAAAGATGTTAAAAATAAAAACAGATGATTTTAAAAAACAGACATTTTAACCTGGGGGAAAAAAATTTGAAAAGTGAAAAAAACAAAAAGCAAACCAGTACAAGGAAATCAACCTGCTGTTTTGAAAGCAGTGCATTAATGGGACACTCTGGGGCCAGAACAGGAGAGGCCGCAGCTGCTGGCCTCTAAGGTGTGATTGCTATTCTGACTGCACCTGCTGAACTATGTCTGCAGAAGACAGATTTCCACATGAAATTCCTTTTCGTTTGCCTGGGCAGTTGTATATACAATATATCTACAGTGCATTTATCATTCAAATGTGCACCCTTGGAACTTAGTGTCCCCTATTTTCCCAGATGTTATGACTGCTTTATCTTACTACGTTATGTGGATTTCTATATGTCACCTCAAATTCTTTGAGAAATGAGTCAGTAGACACATCAATAACCAAATAAAATAGAAGCGATTTTGGACATACCTTTATTATGATGTTTAGAAACAAAAAGAATTAAGATGGAGATTTACACTCTTGTTTGTCTTCTTTCATTCTGAATTGTTGCTGCTAAAAACAATCATCTGAAAACCAAAATACGTAGCATAGCATCATTAGTGTTACCATAGGAGATGTGGGAAGTGTTTAGCTGATGAGCAGGCACTGTGCCAATCCAGTCTAGTATGGGCCAATTTGGGATTTGACTCCCATGTTTTAGGTGGTGGCCAGAGAGCAGATAGATACGTTCAAAGACAAAGTGCGGGAAAATCATGCCATTGACTCTTGAAACTGGCTTCAAAGGTGGAGTACTGGAGTGCCTGTCACCAGGAAAGGGGGTCTTCAGACTGTGTCTCTGCCATCCAATGACTGAGTGCCCCTTGGCAAGGCACACGGTCCATGTGTCGGTTCCTTCCCTTCCCACAGTCCCACCCTCCAAAGCTGAAGACTGGCTTCCATTCCTCTCCTCCGGCTCTCTACCATCACATCTCTTTTACTCCATGTGGGTTTACAACAATTTGTTTATGTGCCTCCTCCCTCCAAGTCAACTTCCGAGTGTGAGCAGTTGTTACTCAGCCCTGAGTAGCTGGCACAATGTTGGGCCTCAATAAAAACAGGAAGAATAAATGTACACATGAAACCACTTGTCACTTTACTTTCCTTGGCCTTCATTTCATTTCCACGATAAAGGAAGCCTTTAAGGTGATCGCAAATTACCTTCTTTGATTTTTGCACACAAGTATCCTAAAACAGTTTCTGGAAGTTAGAAACCACATGACTTTTCCATCTCCACAGGAGTGTTGAGACATCTAGAGGGTAGTCAAATCCCCTTAATGTGAGTGTGAGCACCTGAGGAAGGGGGACAAAAATGGACATAGTCCTTTATACTCCGGAGAGACGTCAGTGCTTCCTGTATGCCATTGTATTGCATTATGCCATCGAAAAAAGTATTCATAATAGAAAGAAGTACTAGGAGGCTAGTATTTGGAAAGGAAAATGGACAGGATGGAGAAAAAAGGATCAGAAGTGGCTGAGAGAAAGGTGGGTCTAAGAGAAGGGAATTGTGGTCGAGGACACAGCTCTGAAAATGGAGGTAGGCTGTAAGAGGCATTTGATCTACACTTTGACTCCGAGAGTAAATTCAGAAAATGTCTAAAGCTTCTGGGCTTTTTGTCACTAATACTTTATTGGAGCTGCTTCAAAATGAGAGTTTTAACAGAAGCACTTTAAAAAAGATTGAGACAAAAATGTAATAATTGCACACTCAGGCTTGCAATTTCAGAAATTCATGATGTTAAAGGCTCCAAGCATGCGACTTCAAATTTGGATTCCTTTTCACTCTTCATGAAAGACTCGTCTAGTCAGATTGGAGCTGATCGCTATTTTTGAGTCATACCCGTAAATGGTGGGAGTCCATTGTCAAAGTGGGAAAACTGTACTTTTTCCATAATTCAAAAATAATTGAAAGAATGTAGCCCAACAATTTTGAAATAATGAATTTTTTTAGATAATGGCTAAGTTCAGTCCAATCTCAGAAAATTCCAGTCCCAAAGGGTTGTTTTTTTTTTTTTTTTGAGAAAATAAAGAAAGGAATCGATGAGCAAAAATGGTGTGTTGGAGCAAAACTATCGTTTTGAGCTGTTATCTGTCACATTCCCTAAAGGAATATAGAATACATTTTTAAAGGTATTTCTGTAGATAAAAGTTAAGAAAAAAAATACACTCACGTGGTCAAAAGGAGTCACCAACGAATTGTGTTATGTTTAATTTTTCAGAGGAGATTCTTAAGTGGTTGAGGAGGGGTCAGGGAGTTGGGGCTCTATTCTACCTGAGGCACTGAGGATGTTTGTTTTTGTGTATTTTGCAAGTGTTTCATGCCAATCTAAAGCATAGTGTGTGCGGACATTTACCTTGCCTCTCTCTGGGAAAAAGAAGGGAGAGGGAATGCAAAAAAAAAAAAAAAAATCATCTGGATGGTAAATAGAAGAGGCACTTGTGCGGCCCTGGCCTCCTGTCATTGTCTCCTTTGTAAGCGATGTCAGAGCCATCACATTAGGTTGCCACCACAGGGTGCATGCAAATGGGAGAGAGAGCGAGGCAGTGCTTAGCAGCCACCACCTGCACATTTCAGATTGTTGGCAGGTACATTGCAGTGGACTAAAACAGAATAATTACTGGAGATAGAGTTGGCAAGTATAGTGTACGGGAGAGGCATTCAATTGCACACGAGTACGATAGGTGAACTATAAAAAAAAATGGTGGGGAGGGAGGGGGAAAAATTCCCCATTAAACACCAGACAGCTGGCAATTCCAATCTTCCATTTTGTTTTCTATGAAATAAGAAAGGCTGAGCTACAAAGTCAGATGCTAGCAGATTTGGGACCATTGATTTAAGCAGGGGACATAAAGAGTAAAACTGGGGACTTCAGAGGGCCTCAATGAACACCAAATGGGGTAAACCCTCAAGGGACCGGGACATGTAGGGAACTGTGTGATAGCCACACATTTGTGGGTTTCAGGTAGACCATTTCTTTGTAAACACTGGGGTGTTTGTTTTATCTAGCATGCGTGTAGGATATTGGGCCATTCACTGTTCTAACCACTTCACATTTAATTCTCAGACCAACCTTATCATTGCTCTTCTTATCATTGCCATTTTACACGTAGAAGAGGAAACTGAGTCACAGAAAGTTAAATGACTTGCCCAAGACTCTTTAGTGTTAGTGGCAATTTGGAGGACTCAGCTCAGGGCACCTGGTTTTCAAGCTCACACTCTAACCCATCTTGGTGAGCTGTCTCTCAGTGAGAAAGTATGTTAAATGGGATCTTGTCAGAGATTTATATAGAACGACAAAAAAAATGATCATTTTTTCCAATTCACCCAAACTGTTCAGAGTAAACAGCATCATCTGCCTGAACGTATAGTTATTAACATAAAAGTTATTATTCTCTTTGTAAATCTCTGACAACATCCTCTTTATCAGAGTTTTGCCAGTGAAATGCCTAAAACATTATGACTCCTTTAAAAAGCTAAAAATATGTACATATGTATGTTACATACTTTCCTGAATTGGAGTTGTGTGTCAGGGGGATCTGCCTCAAGGCTATACTCCACTTGGTCATTCATGAGACCATTGGCATCAACCTAATTATGCTTATCATTTGAGCACCTCTAACAATGGCACTTTAATGTGCACACTCAGAGTCTATCGTCCTCTATCTTCCTAACAGAACCCCCCATTTTCTCAGATATTTACCTCCACGGTAGTACATGGCTTTCCCCTGGCAATTATTATTAATCCAGGAATAGGCATGTGACTTAAATCACCCTAATTAGACTGAAGGAAAGAAATGATATTTTTTGATTCCTTCCCCTTTTTCTCTCTCTCTTTCTCTTTCTGTCTCTCTTGAAGCTGAGGAAACATCCAGTCTCAACTGCTCCTGGCATCCATCTTGCATCAGCTACAAGAGAACAGCTGAGAATGAAACCTGAGAATGACAGATGGGAGAGACAAAGAGAAGTAGGTCCTTGATGGCAGCATTTGGGTAGCCGATTATAATGTGCCTGCAACTTACTCTACCTTCAAATTTCCTGTCTCATGAGACAAATTTCCTCATTGTTTCCTTGTTACTTGCAGCCAAAATCATCCTAACTCATGCAAACCCTAAGACCTGCACTTCTAAGTTGAATACTTCCTTGAAATCTCCATCTAAGCCCTTAGCAGCTTCAACACTGATCTCCAAATACTTAATACATCTAGACTTTTAGCTGTGAGCCTCTTTGAATCCAGAAGCCTCTTAGATGCTGATGTCTTGAGCCAGTCAAGACTGGCTCTGAGAGTCTTGTAGAGTACTCTGGCAGTAGTGATATCATGGAAAGGAGCAGGGCGGAAAGTCAGCATGGCAGGGATAAAATTGGTAGCAGAAACTTGTTAGAGATTAGAATCTGCATCTTCCTACTAGAGGTGTTAGTTTTCCCCCTACATTGTTGGTGTTGTAGGGAAAAAAGAGTTTTTTCAGTACGAACACTAAAATCAAATACTGATACTATCATTCATTAGCTGTGTGACCATTGACTATGTGAGCATTACCGAGCCTCACTAAACCTCTGTTTCCTTACCTTTAAAATTAGGAGTAATAATTCTATTATCTTTCATCGTATAAGGATTATAGGTCATATAGAGAGTTAATAACATGTGCTAAGTACCAAAATGGTAGTCATTATGATCTTGGTTCTACATCACTGTTGTCCAATATTCTCATGTGTTCAATAAATAATTACTACTATGTTTCCAGGTATGGTTATAGGCACCAGTGCTTAATAACACTTATATTGCACATCAGTGTCTTTTGTAAGGAAAATACTAATGTATGTGTTCTGAACAAGTATGTGCATACCTCTATTCAACATCTTTCTTTCAAGACAAATTCTCCTTCTTTTCCAGCCTTATTATAACTTACTCAAATGTACTTTATCTCCAACAGTACAGAAACCAGGACTTCTTTTTAGAAAAATCACATTGTCGTCTCCTTCCAGTCTAAATGTTATGGTCTACTTTGTTAGGGAAATGATATGCTAAAGTTTAAAATGAATACCAAGAACTCCATGTGGGAAGAATGAGGGAAAGTCTATTCTCTTCTCTGTTATGAAAATATGACTTGAGATAATCATTCTGATTCATTATATTGGAGTTTAGCTCATGTCCCAGATATGAGGAATCAGTATCCCTACATGCTCAAAAGAGCCCTTCAGGATGTTTCTCTCTCTGCATACTTCTCAGCATTCCTGAACATCAAGCATATTGAAGTTGATGCATTCCTCTGCATGTGGTGGGACAAGAATGACCATCAAAGGAAAGAAGAACCTCTGAGATAAGAACTCACAGGCTCCAGGGGCACCTGAGTGGCGCAGTCAGTTAAGCGTCTGACTTCAGCTCAGGTCATGATTGCGTGGTCTCAGAGTTTGAGCCCTGCATCAAGCTCTGTGCTGACTTCTCAGAGCCTGCAGCCTGCTTCGGATTCTGTGTCTCCATCTCTCTCTGCCCCTTCTCCACTCTCGCTCTGTCTCTTTCTCAAAAATAAATAAACATTAAAAAAAAAAAAAAGAATTCACAGGCTTGGTTTAGTGGTTCCTGCCCACATGAAGATTCATCCTTCAACTTTACAGAAAAGAGCATTATCGATGGATAAAAGAGTGGTTTATTCTTGCTTGAGCTAGAGCTTTTAAAAGGGGAGCATTCTGAGGGCATTCTGTTGGTGGAAGGAATAATCGTGTCCCAAGGGAATGGGAGTCCGAGTTTTAGGACCACAGATTTTATTTGCCCCTCTCTGGTTGGCCAATTTTTCCCTCCATTGCCAACTCTGGAATTCTTAGTGTTACTTTGTTAAGGGACTCTGCAGGTCCTGTTTACACTTAACCCACATGGATGACCTCACAGAACTTCTCTCGTTTCCCTCCAGTAGGACAACTCTCCTTTGGAGACCCATGGAAATTGGTGCCAATGCAAGTGGTAACGTAAAGAGCTACCACCACTTCTGCTGTGTCTCCAAATAATATGTAAATCTTTCCAATGCTTGGTCTATGTGTTTAATAACTGAGCAAGTATATCTAAGCCAATTACCAGCATGGTGAAAAAGAGCCCACTTTGACTTTCTGAGGACTGTTACTATTGCCCTTCTACTTGACTAAACATTCTTAGAGTCTTTTCCTAACAAAAGACCAACTGGTTACTTTAAAAAAATTATCAATGTAAAAAAATTTAAAAACCACAAACTCAGCAAAGCTCCTATTTTCCTAAATGTTTGGAGACTAGAAAGGAGTATAATTAGCATTATATCCATATCATTAGAAAGTATAGTGATGGTTTCTGACCCCATCGGAATCAAGACATAATCCAGATAAAGAAAGTTAAATAGAAATGTAAGAGACATGAAGATGTAGGAGAGGATGACTTTTTACATGACTGTGGGGAAATGTATGTCTTGATGTTGCTGCCGTCTGGAGGATAAAGGAGGGAGATTTGAAAAGACCTATAAAGAATGGGTTGGGTATAAAGAGTGGCAAATGAGAGAAGAGATATTCTAGGCAGGAAAGAACATTGATGAAGTTTCCATGTTGAATTCCAAGCTTTACTGAACCAAAGGAAGGCTGAACTGAGATGCTGGAGCCAGTTAGTTGAGCATTGAGTATGAAATCCATGTGTTTTAACTTGTGTCTTGCAGGTATTGAGGAGACATTGAAGACTATGCAGGTGAATGTTATGAAGAATATGGAATTTTATGACTGTAACCCTGGCAGATGTGGGGTGGGAGATGCTTAGAAGGGAAAAACAGGAAGTGATTGCAGAGGTCCTAGGGTCCTAAATCAGGATGGTAGTAGTAGGAAGAGTGAGAAAGGAGGTAGCAAGATGCTGACAATCAAGTATTTTCCCTGTGGAGACTCTTTGAAGTTTTCATATTTCTTTACTGTATTTCATAGGAAAAAATTGCTATGTTGTCTTCAGCAAATTCAAAATGTAGAACATGATAAGTCTCTGATATTTTCAAATGTTTTGAAGAGTAATATTCAAAGCTTATGAGTTATATATTAAGTATAAACCAGCATCCATTCTCTTCATTGCATGTAATATGAATAAGTAAAATAGGCATCCTTTGTATGATTTGTGTATATCAATAATAATGTATAAAGAAAACATATCTAAAATTTACTCAGAGTTTCTGATTATAAACTCAGTACTGATTATAAAATCAGTAACATACTTGGAGTAGATCTTCAGCATCACAAATCTCAATGTACAGATGTCAAGCTTTAAATTAAATTTTCATCATCAAATCAGATGAAAAATGCCATAGCCTAGTTCTCTCCTTGTGACTGAGAGAGTAACACAGAGAGAGAAATGATTTCCCACCTTTCATACTTGCTTCTCCCTTCACCCATTCCATGATTATGGCAAAGCCATATTGTGAGTTACGTGGCTGAACGAGACTTTCCTCATTGTTTATTTATTACCATACATATAAATTAGAATGAAGTGAAAGCATTTCAAAAGGCAACGTCACTAACTGCCAACTTTCTCCAACCCACTGGCTCCATACTCTTCTCCCTGCCCTGATTGGGATCATAAAACCCAAAGAAATATGGGAAGAATCATCAAACTTGACAGGTAGGGAGAGAGAACAAGGAGGGACTGTGTCCTTCCTCCCTCCCTTCTACCCCTCAACATCACTCCCATTGGGCTGGGCTTTCTTCATCTGCAGGGACAATTCACTTCAGACCTTAAAATATGTATTTTAGCCAAGTTTCAATTTTGAAGTCTTAGGGCTCTATAGTTGGGAAATCAAACTGTCAACTTCTCTAAGCAGATATCATGTTTTGTTCATTTAAAATCCTTTGTCTTTGCTCTGTCCTCACAATGCCTACCTTAGACCCTGGCAAATGGCAGGTATTCAATTAATATTTATTGACTTGAGTTTTTGAATCATGCTTTCTTAAAGATATAGACTGGAAATATAGAAACCAAGAGGATTATTCAGGAGTCAAGATAATTTTAATAAATTATACTGTTTAGCCTGCTGGAAAGGTCCAGTGGAAGAAAGCACTGGGCCATGTGTTTTAAACAGTAGCTGATGCTGATATATCCTTATATCCGTTACAACACAGATCTGTGGACCTGACAGAATGCAATAGCGGGAGGGTCCTTTGTTGAATGGCCTTCACATGGTTAATTTTGTTTGCTGATGGCAGATACTGAAGCTACAGAAAAGCTGCTCTTGTTGTTCAAAGAGCCTTTTCAATTTTTAATTTGACATGAAGAGTAACATGGTCTACGATACATGCAGACCAGCAGTTATCTCTCATCATCAACCTGTTTGGTTGGTTTCGACCCGTCTTGGCTGAAAGCAGCTCTATTGTAGGTACTTTTTGTGGCTCCAGCTTACATGTGTGGTTCAATGACAAGATTCTTGATAAACTGGAACAGAGAATGAGGAAATGGGCTTTTAAATGGTCAACTGATCATTCGCTTCTTTTGGTTTAGTTTCTGCCTGACAGACTTATTAAAGAAAAGAGTTATTACACAAAGAAGACCCAGAATTTGTTTCCCAGGTCCTGGTCAAATGAGAGTCATGGACTTTGAGAGTCAGAAGGCATCTTTGAGGTCATCTTATTCATCCAGGTTTGCCATTTTAATATCAGGGCACTGATGCTCTGAGAATTACATGACTTACCCAAGGTCTTGCAGCTCATGCTGGCATCAGGGCTCTTACCTTGCTCACTCTTTTGCTGATTGATGTTAGGGAAATCTAGAAGAACCACCCCCCCCCCCCCCGCCAAGATACCCTAGTTTTTCATGGACTTGTCACAAGAATACCATTCTGTGGGGGATTTTCTAGGTTTCCTTAACTGGTCCACCACTTTAAATGATGCAGTCTGGAAAGAACACTGGCTGGGAATTTGGACCTAGGCTTCAGTTCAGTATAGAACTATCACTGTCATGTATCAAGCACCCATAATAAGCTAGATCTTGTGCGTACTTTATTTTCATCTACAATGAATCTGGAAGAAGGTATCATTAGCCCTATTTTGTAGATAGAGACGCTGAGGCTTAGGAAGGTTAAGCATCTCTCCCTCTGTCCTGCAAGTGTTTAAATCCAGTGTCTGATTGATTCCCAAATCCCCATTCTTCCCATATACTTCCCTGCATTTATTATCGAGTCTCTTCAGGTAAGTTACTTAACATCTCAAAAGCTATTTCTTCAACTGTCAAGTGAGTACATTCGCGTTCTTCTTCGCATTGATGATCTAAAGTACCTGGCACGGGACTTGATGTAGAAGACACTCAACACAAGTCAGTTCCATTCTAAGCCTATATTCATCTTCCCCTTTGAATCTTTCAGTAGGATTTACATCCTGAGCTATATTGACTCATGCTGAAAAGAGAAAATGGAAGGATTCCCAAGGTGTCAGAAGTAGATTAAACATTTCACCTGATAATCCCAAATTGCCGAATTAACCTAATGGCAAAATTTAAACTGCAGAGAATTGGGCTCCAAGCCTGTTCCCTTTGAGTGAAATAATTGAATCCACTACAGTGAGAGAAAGCACTAACTTGCATGTAGCATCCTAGGTTTAAAATACAGGTAAGGTCTCCAGAAAAAAAAATGTGTTCAATATTCAGGTAAATTGTTAATGGATTTTTCTGTGTCCCATTATTGATCCTACCTTGTATGGTCTATAAGATGTGAAAAGATGCAGGCATATTCATTTAATAATTCCAGGTAGGAATCAGAAATCATTCGACCATTTCTTGAAGCAATGTATATTCTTTTGTACTACACTTCTAAAATTATAGTCTAAATATAAATGTGACTCAATTTAAAAAAATTCAATTTGCATGAAATGCTTCAGAGGTACATCTATTGTATTTAGCCAGGAACACTTTTTACAGCTGATAGCAATCAAAGAGTCTTATATTAAGAGGATGGCAATGAAATGAAAATACAGATAAAAAGAATATCATGCTTGACTCAGCCCTGCAAAAGAGAGTGGAGGACTGATAAGGAAAATCACAATGGTATAAAACAAGATCAGTGAGTTTCAGGTTTAGTAATTGACCTTAGGAAAAATCATTATGAAAACTCTTGAATGAAAATGTGTGTGTTTAATGCCTGAAGTATAAGCAGACAGCTTCATTTAAACATTCCATCACACAAGACTTGAGAGAAAGATGTTGCTTTTGTCTGCAATATAAGTTGCAAGGGGTGGGGCCCATTCATACTTATATTTTGTTACTTTTTCTGTTGCTTATCCCAGTGCTTTGCCCATAAAGAATATTCAATAACTATTGAATGAGTGAAAATAAGGAACAAAGTCTCATCTGTGGTATTAGAAAAGTTTACGGGGCACCTGGGTGGCTCAGTCGGTTAAGCGTCTGACTTAGGCTCAGGTTATGATCTCACGGTTCGTGGGTTTGAGCCCGGCATTGGGCTCTGTGCTGACAGCTTGGAGCCTGGAGCCTGCTTCGGATTCTGTGTCTCCCTCTCTCTCTGCTCCTCCCCCACTCATGCTCTGTCTCTCTCTCAAAAATAAATAAACATTAAAAAAGAAAGAAAAGAAAAGAAAAGTTTACCAGAGGGCTACTGAATGAAAATTTGATCCAAAATACCTATGGAGCAAAGTTAAGAATTCCAGAAGGTGCTAGTATAAGTTAGTGTCATCGGGCTGGTTTTTCAGTGAGTAAAAAAGATAGAGAAATCTGTCTGAATGCATTTTATGCCACAGCATGGCCTACCTAATGAATAGCATCCTTTTCCATTGGGTATTATTCCAAAGTCTTCCTAGCATTCTTCCCCATGGCAGGAAATAAATTATAGCCATATCTTGTGTTTCTAAATAAATTGTCTATATAATACTCCAAGACGGTATCTATGAGGTCTCAAAGGCATCAACATAGACTGAATCTTGGACAAGTCACAAGTCATTTCTAATCAGTAGAAATAGAAGGTGCTCTAGAAAACTAAGTGGTGTTCCAATTTTTGCTTAAATAATTTTCTGATTTCGAGGGCTTTTAAAACACTCTATTAACTTAATCAGTATACATTCTTTAATTGAAAATACTTTTTATTATACTGAATTAATTGGGTTGAGTAGCACATATACCAAAGGATTTGTCTTTATAAACATCCTCTCTGTTCAGTGAGACTCAGTTTAGCGTGGTCAAGCTACCCCACCTCAGAAGCACGTTGTCAGTTGCTGGGAATCAGGTTAGCCTCCACAGAGCTGCAGATTGGATTGTGATGGAAAATCTGAAATATTTTTTTTAAGTTTATTTTCTTGAGATATACAGAGACAGTGCAAGTAGGGGATGGACAGAGAGAGAGAGAGAGAGAATTACAAGCAAGATCCGAACTGCCAGGGCAGAGCCCAACGTAGGGCTTGAACTCATGAACCCATGTGATCATGACCTGAGCTGAAACCAAGAGGTGGATGCTTAACCAACTGAGCTTCCCAGTCATCCTAGAAAATCTGAGATCTTTAATGTGAACTTCTCCATCCTGGTAGGTCCCCACTTCCTCTCTTCCACATTGAAAGTCATTCTCATTTTTACCACTCAGAAATTTCCTTCATTTTCTGAGTATTTAGCATGACATCTCTGGAATGCTGCAATTTTCCCTGGTCTGGCAGTGGAGTTCTACTCCTGTCCCAAACCTGCCTCCTTCAAGTGCTGGATGAAGTCTCTCTGGTGATGGCTGGCTCCCAGTCCTTCCTGGGCATCAATGAGCAGGTGCACTGTTTCTTTCTACCTGTACTCTACATAATGGTTGTAGAGAGGGGCAGCTGCAGACCAGAAGCAGAGGAGAATACCATCACTCAGCTTCCTTTGGAGGGTTCCACGGGCCTGGACATAAGGAAGAGGAAGAGGTACGCTTTTCCCCTTTTAAGTTATAAAAATAGAGTAACCTATCACATCAGAGTAGGTAATTTATCCTAAGCTATCTGGTAACACAAATGACTAGGTTATTTACTTACTGTTGACCTCCATATTGGCATAGTGCTTTATAATCACTCCTTGGTTAATGTTTATCAGAATCATTAAAAGACAGGTGGAGGGAGGCCTGGGTGCCTCAGTAGGTTAAGCGTCTGACTTCGGTTCAGGTCGTGATCTCGCAGTTTGTGAGTTCAAGCCCCGGGGTTGGGATCTGTGCTGACAGCTCAGAGCCTGGAGCCTGCTTCAGATTCTGTGTCTCCCTCTCTCTCAGTCCCTCCTCAACTTGTGCTCTGTCTGTCTCAAAAATAAATAAACATTAAAAAAATAAATAACAATAAATAAAAGAGAGGTGGAGTGGGTGGGGGTGGAGATTTCTTCCTGGAAGCCATAGAAGCATTTAGTTTCAGATCTCAGTGATTCAGAAATGTTAGTCTTGTCTGCCCAACTAAAATGCAAGCATGCTCACCTTTTCTTGGATGTGGTAGGCAGAGAACCCTGTTAAGCTACACTCAGACTCCTGCCCCGCAAAAATTGAGTTGATAAATGAATTTGTGGTAATTTGTTATGCAGTCATAGAAAACTAACATACCTCATGTGTCTTATCCATCCCCCTTCAGTCATCTCCCAGGATGCTGGGTACATCATAGGTGCTCAATAATTAAACATTATCTTGATTTATCCATCAATCATCCTTAAACTTTGTCCTTCAGGGTATTGGAGTTGGGGGCTTTGAGATCTCACTAATTTTCTGCACATTTGTTTTAGGTAAGTAGGGGGCAAATTGCCTCTTATCCTCAGAGGAAAAAAAGTTACCAAGAATTAAAATACTCTTCAACAATACTTACTGCTCCAGAAATAAACATTGAGACATATATTGAAATGCAAGTGTGATGGGAGAACCTTCCACTGCTGTTTTGTCTTAGAGGGATGTCCAAATGTGTTCTGGTCATGTTGTATGGAGGTTTGGTTAGTTTCTGTCACACCAAAGAATGGGTTAGGGAGTAAGGATAGCTTTCCTTTCCATATAACATTTGGGGCCCAGTGGGAAATGAAAGTGTCACCTGTGTTCAAAAGATGGGGGGAAAGTACTGTTAAAGATACTAATATATAACCTTCTCCACTCTTCTACATTTCTCTCTTGTCCTGTCATGATGCATAAAATGGGGAGATGTGAGGAATGGTCTCTATACTGACTGTGCTCCTCTTTATACAGACCTTCTGGGTCTAATCCCTTCATGTCCCTCCTCTGCATTCCCTCTAACCCATGAATTTTTATATGCCCTTGGGAATGGGCATGGGACTGAGAGAGAGGCTTCTTCTAACTCACACTTTGAGTCTTCTTTTTGGAGTATCAGATACTTTTTATCTACTTTACTATGGTAAGACCTCCTCTGAGGAAATGATTCCTCATAGTCTAGCTAAAATGGGAGAAAAGCCCCAGGGTAAAAAGAAAATATTTGTAATGCAACACATAAATTGCTTAACATATTAAAATTATTTTTCCACCTGCAGGGTTCCTAACACTTTACCACAAAAAATCATTGTGTGTGCGTGTGCACGCACACGCATGTGTGTGGCAGGCATGTGTGTTATGCAAATGAGTTTTGCTCAACAGATCAAGGAATGCATGATAAACACCATATTTAGATGCAGACTTTAATGTCACACAGGGTATCCTTTATTGATAGTTACTACTCTTGGAGAAGTTTTTGAGGGAATCCAATAAGCCACGTTGCAGTCTCTCTAATTGGCCATAATAATATATTTCTTTAACAGACACCTAACCTTAACAGAACTGAATTTTGGGTCTCTACCTGCAACTTCACTTCAAGCATAAAGGTTTGATCCATAATCAAATCAGGATGGGGAAGACAGTCCACAGAGTAATCCTGCTAATATTTCTGCTATTAAGATATCTATTTCCTATATTTGGAATACCCAGAAAGAATGGAATCTAAATATTTAAATGTCTCACAGAAAAATATCTGACAACTGGAAAATGTCTTAAAAGCCTAAAAAGTCTGGCACTGGATAATCAGAATCAGCTAGCAGAGTTCATTTTTATTAAAGCATTTCAAATGATCAAGTCACTGATGCGTTTTAACATTATAATGGCATAATACCCTTGCCTCAAATCTTCAGAGAGGCAAAATGATCACAGATTAAGCAAGTTCAGCTGCACACAATGTTTTCATAAGCACAGGAATATTACTCCATAAGAAATACTTCTGAGGTGGTCAAAAGGTATAAACTTTCAGGTGTGAGATAAACAAGTATTAGGACGTAATGTACAACATGTTGACTCTAGCCCACTGCCGCACAATATGTAGGAAAATCATTAAGAGAGTAAATCCTGAGAGTTTTCATCACAACGAGAATTTTTTTTCCATTTCTTTTTTTCTTTCTTTTTGTTGTGTCTATATGAGAAGATAGATGTTAGCTAAACCTATTGTGGTGATCATTTCACAGTATATGTAAATCAGACCATCATGCTATACCCCCTAAGCTTACAACAGCGTCGTATGCCAATTGTTCCTCAATAAAACTAGGACACAATCTTTCTGGTATGGACGATGAAATTTTGAGGAAGTTCTACTAAATTATTGCATGCCCAGTCCTCCTGCCCCACTTCCCCAGGTTCCCTTTCTGCCTGATGACAGAGAGAGTTCTGAGCTTGGAAGAAATGAACCAAGTGATGAGGTGAATGAGAATCTGACCCTACACAGGTTTTTCCTCTTCCTCCCCCACCCCCAATTTTGTCACATGTAATAACTGAGAGTGTGGCAGGAAGTAATCAACAGAGAGGGCACAGATACTTGAAGCCAAAAGAGAACAACATTTGCTGCCAGCAAATAATCTTAACTTTCAGCTTCCATCCCAGCCCTAACACGCATCCTCATAAGGATGAAAACAGAACTGAGCAGCCATGTTTCATCCTCTGTGAGAACTGGGTTGTCCAAGGACTGGATGCGTGTCCATATACCTGTGGACATGGGGTGCTGGGGCAATGTAATCATCATTATCCAGAGGAGGTATCTGATTTGTGCACCCTCCAGAGGGCCATATAATAGAGCAATCTCACGTGGAAGTGGGTGAAAGAGACTTATTTGCATGGGAAATGCCAGAAGAATGGCTGTCTGTGCTCCACTGTTCTATCAGACCCTCATTGTATATTCAGAATATTGGCAGGTCACAGAAATCTTTTTAGGCTACGGAGGTCTGACCTAGCACAATCTCATGGAAGGCAGTATTGCAGAGGTTAAGAACACAGGTTTTAAAATACGATACAACCAGGGGGTGCCTGGGTGGCTCAGTCAGTTGAGCATCAGACTCTCGGTCTCAGCTCAGGTCATGATCTCCTGGTTCATAGGATACAGCCCCGAATCTGGCTCTGCACTGACAGTGCTTGGAGCCTGCTTGGGATTCTCTCTCTCTCTCTCTCTCTCTCTCTCTCTCTCTCTCTCTGTCTCTGCCCCTCCCCTACTGTGTGTGTGTGCACATGCACTTGCTCTCTCTCTCAAAATAAATAAATAAATAAACCTTACAAAATATACGACATAACCTGGATTCAAGTCTCACCTCTCTCTCAAACCAGTGGTAGGGTATTGAGCAAACAGCTTCATCCCCTAAGGTCAGTTCACTCATTTGCAAAATGAAGCTGCCGAGAATACCTTTCTCATGGAGTGTTGTAAAGCTTAAAATAAAGGGTTTATGTAAAGACCTCACCTGGTGCCTGGCACATGGTAAGGACTTGATACATGGTGGCTCAATATCATCACCACAAATGATTTTTAAAATAATTGATGATGTGTTGTGTGTCCATATATATATGCACACAAATACATATATGATTTTTTTTGTAAGCCTAAAAACCTAGTGGGATAGAGCCCTAGTCTTTATCAATGTTTTGTAAATCGTCCTATCCATTTCTGGTGATTTATAAATAATAAAAACAATAAAAATGCATGTGTAATCACTTTCAAGCTGAGCAGACATCTTAATATTTTCACAGCATCAAAGTCATGACGAATGAATCGGAGTCTTAATGTTATCTAAATGCCGGCTCGCCTATCCTTCCAGCTGTTGTCGGTGCTCTCCTAATTTTTTCTTTTTCATTTTTCCCACATTATTCCACCTTTAGGAGCAGGACTCAGCAGCTGGAGTCACCACAGGACCTGACTGATGGCTGCAGGACCCAGATGGCAGAAGCCCGAAAATGTTTCTGGCAAATACCTCTACAAGCTGGAGTGTGTGTGTGTGTGTGTGTGTGTGTGTGTGTGTGTGTGTACTCTTCCCTTTTATTGGCACTTGAGCTAAATGCCCAGCAGCCGCTTCTTGGCTGGGTTCCATTCAAACTACAGTTGGCGCCTGTGAAAATGGCTTTGGCTCCAATATCTTATGTGTGACTGTCTATCATGAAGAATTTTCCCACTGCTGATGATTTCTATTTTTATGAATACTTGAAAATACATGTCTCACATAAGAGTTCTGACCTCCTTTTATCTTTCCAGTGGAAATTCTTTCATAAAGAAGTGTCATCTCTTTTATACAATTATGCTTTGTGAGGGGCTATTTATAGCACTGTGAAAATTAGGGAACGTAGTACTCCTTTTGACTTTCAGAAAAATTGTTAAGCATCAAATTGCATGTCAAGGGAAAAAATGATCTCATGAAAAAATTAACAGGCCTCACTATTTCCCGCTGCCCCTTATAGCCTCCATTCCCAAATACATAGAGGATGGGTAGTCATTACCCTCCAATAAAATAAAACTGGCATCAAAAATGAAGCCATGCCTTATCGTATTTGATGCAATAGGTGGCTGAAGGGGGTCATTTTAAATGCACTGGAAGAACTGGAGAGTTTGCTTTCCCAGTGGAAAACCAGGGCAAATGCTTTCCGAAAGACATGGCGATTATGGAATGACTACCCAGAACCTGATAAACATAGTTTTTTTAATTGGAATTTTCTCACACTGCCTTTTCTTAAAGCTCTCAAGAGGCTAGATAAATTCTTTGACCTCAAAATTTCCCCATGTATCCATGAGCACTCTCTGTAGACATTTTCTCTCTCTTAGCTGTCATTTACGTGATTTTCAGACACAGTAAAATGTTCATACTACCTGGAACTTGAAAACACGCTAAACCAAAGTAAGAACTAATGTCTCTCTCTGGATCCATCTATTTAAGTGTCAAGAGCATACTCTACCCCATGACGCATGTGCAAAGGAGGAAAGGCAAGCTCAAGCTGTGGGGAACCTCAACAAGTAAGGAAGAAATTTCCTTTAAAAATGTAGCTAAGGCAATGAGCAAATACCATAGACTTGTTCATATCTCTTTATTAGTTAGTATGTAGAGACTTCAGCCTGGGAAAACAAAAGATAATGAGATTTTCTCTAATGTGGATTTTAAGCTGTGTGCAAGAAGTAAAGGAAGTTTCTGCTGGAGACCTGGAAGATTCAGTATCCAAGGAAAGCAGAGGTCAGGGGCTGAGATGATTCATTCCGTGGGAAGATCACCTATGAAATTGTTAGCACTTATCCTAGAATCTGGAATCTCTGATGAATCCTGATTCCAATATGTGAATGCATCGAGTGGCCAAAAACTGCCAGCAACCCTAATGTCCTTCAGTGCGTAACTGTCCCTTTAGTCCATGGTTCAGCAATGCACCAGAAGAATACTCAACTATAGAAAGGAATGAATTATTGCTACACATAACAAAGTGGATGAAAATCAACTGCATCATGACAAGTCAAAAAGGGTAGATATTATATGATTCCATTTACATGACTTTCTGGAAAAAGCAAAACTCCAGGGCCAGAAAACAGATCAGAGGTTGTTAGGGACTGGGGATCAAGTCAGGGATTGACCACAAAGAGACATAGGGGAATTGATATAGTGATAGAACTGTTCTATATCTTGATTGTGGTGTTAGTTATATATATATATATATATATTTGTCAAATACTACAGAACTATACACTTAAAAAATGAATTTTACTGTATGTAAATTATATCTTGATACAAAATATTGAGAATCCACTCCATTTAAAAAGATGATAAACTAATGGTAAGTTTGACAAATAGATTCATAAAGAGGCTTTATAGCTTTCTATATATTAAAAAAGGAAAGAATGGATTGCTTTACAAAAAAAATGTCTTGATCCAGACTCTTTGTAGCTGGCTGGTTTTCCAGCAGAAAATCTCACTCTGATCTCAGCCATGGTCATGGCTCCTGGCCTGCCCCGTGTTCCTGGAGATTTAACCATCAAGACACTTCCTATATTCTGTGTAGTCACAGGTGTAAGAGTTCTGCGTGAGTCCAAGAATATCTAGGCACAGTTCCAAAGACTCAGAAGGGTTCCAGACCAACTGCAGAGATGCCTGAGATTCCCCATTTAAGGCTGACTGTGCCTGGGTGTCTTTTTTTGTGAGGGAAGTGGGTGGTAAATTTGATCAGTTAGGTTTGGGAACTACTTGTTCTAAGCAATTAATTTAATATTTATCCTATTATGTAGCCCAGGAATATGCACAAAAACTTTCTTTTTCTTGGGGAAATCAGGTTAAAATAAGCTAGGAGGGTAGCCCTGAATAGGAAAGGAGAAGGGGCGCCTGGGTGGCTCAGTCGGTTAAGTGTCCAAGTTCGGCTCAGGTCATGATCTTGCATCCATGGGTTGGAACCCCATGTCGGGCTCTGTGCTGACAGCTCAGAGCCTGGAGCCTGATTTGGATTCTGTGTCTCCCTCTCTCTCTGCCCCTCCCTTGCTCACATGCTCTGTCTCTCACTGTTTCTCAAAAAAAAAAAAAAAAAAAAAAAAAAAAGGAAAGGATAATATACAGTCTTCCAAATTCATGGAGTAGAAATATCCACTTAGGACATGGTCGGATATAAGGCAATACATATATATACACACATGTGTATGAGTGTGTGTGTGTGTGTGTGTGTGTGTGAACAGTCAAGTCATCTCTTGATTCCTGAGGGCCACATCCTTAAGCCACTGCCCTATTAACACAAACTGCATGGCCCTGCCTTAATGTGAGGGGCTAAAACAATTTTCCTGAGTTCTCCAAGTATTTCACACTCTGGTACCAAGTGCTACCACACTCTGATCTGAACCTCATCTTAAGACCTTACCTGTGAAGGGACATATGGGCATGTCCTTGTCAATGGAGTAAACCAATTACTCCTGCATCTGGTTTGGTATTTCTTGGCCTCAGTACATACACATTCAAGTAAGAGAGGTCACAACTGATACCAAAGTTCCTGAAATTGATTCCATCAGTACTCTCCTTAATTTTATATCTGACTCTTCTCCAGAAATCCAGTTGGCAGTGGTCATTGGGATTCTTCTTTCAAACAATCTTCCTAATATACTTAGCTATAGGTGTCCCAACTTTTTTGTACATCTCCCAAGTCAGTGCAATAAAAACAAGAATTTGTAGTCTTCTGAAGATCTTCTAAGTGCTTCAATGAGTACACCAGAATAATTTGTAATTAGGTTGGTAATTTGGGGGCATGCATGCAAAGTGGACACTGCTGAAGTGATTTTTAATACACTCGAAAAAACAGTTTGCCTTTCCTCTGAAGTAGGTTAAATAGTTTTCTCTTTGGTCCTGTTGACACTTAATTTGCTTTGCAATTTCTTCCCCCTCCCCATTTTTCTCTCACTCTTGCAAACAGAAGCGAGGAAAGCAAGGTTTGAGAGCCCTTATGGAGAGAGCCATTTGTGCTGGTTGAAGCCAGCAGCAAGGCCAATCAGCCTGAAATCTGAAGTTTTCAGACACATAATAGACCCTTGGCTTATCAAAGACTCTCATCTGATTGGAAAAATTCAAAGGTAAACTTCAGGGCTCATGGAATTAAAAGACAAATGAGATGTCATAATTATCAAAGTGGCTAATTTAGGAAATTAAGCTGTTCACATAGGTGACATAATTGCTTGTCACAATCACTTTTTCTCATTACCTTCCTCCATTCAGCACCTACAGGCTGCAGAACAGTCTTTGGCCTTGCTCAACAGTATGGGTGTTCTTTTGTGGGTTAATGTCACATTGTTTTTCTCATCTCCTGTAAGTAATCCGTATTTATTAGCAAGTTTATTTGAAGAACAATTCTAAAAATTCCAGTCTTTCACAATTGGGTATTTGGTCATGTTTTAAATTTGTTTGCAACCAAACATTCTCTTAAAATAATAAATTATCAAGATAGGATTTAAAGAACTGATATAACATATCAATATTCCATGGAAAACATTAAGGGTTTTGATATATAGCAATATAAAAAAAACCTCCTAGAGGTTAGATAGAATTTTTCTTTAATTGTCTTCCCAAATTCTGAATAGAAAGAAAAGAAATCTATTTTGAAAGCATCGATTTACTTGCCTAATATTTTGTTATTTAATTTCTGTATCTCCATTCTAACATAAACAAATTCTCTATAAGAGAATTATTGGTAAGACTGACAGTAATACTGTTTATGTGTCAGCAAGTTCAGAAATTATTAAAGATAATGTCTAAGAAAGGAAATGAGTCTTGTTTGCTATGTGTTCCTAAAGCGTGGCAATTGTAAATGGGCAAGGTTAAACATTTTGGATTAAAAACATGAGTATGAGATTGACTCAGATCCTACTGTCTTATAAAGTTGTAGAACATGGCTGGCATAACTTACAGAGAGACTATATTATGTTATTCATTTGAAGAGATAACTTATCCTGAATGCACACAATGAACCTGTCATCTGTATATTTTTCTGGAATATTCATGTAACTATGGTGTTTTGATTTCACTAACATTTTATATATATATATATGTATATATATATATATATATATATATATATATAATTATTATTATTATAGTGAGGTTATTGTGTTACAAGAGCTGTTATGGTTATATACTAAAAGCCAAGAGCTCCGAAAGAAAAAGAAAAGTTTGATCAAATCCCTAAATGCGTGAGGTTTCTATAAACCTTGCCTTTACCCATACCTGTATTTGAAGTGGTTAGTGTATACTCTGAGGACCTATAGACCTAGAATTTTATGGAGACTTTATCCCTCAAAGAAATAGATACAAGTCCAGTCATTATAATGTTATGTTTATTCTCTTGATGCAGGAACAGTCGTTGGCAAGAGGAATGCACCTTAGATGCTCCAAGGAGACAAGGCTGAAGACTAAGACAGGAAAGAGAGAAGGTATACAACTTGTCAAACCTTTCTTGGTCCACTATACCCTTCAGACTCTAGTAATACAGGAAAGCACTTGAGTTGAGTTTGTTTTGGGTTTTTAAATAAGAAAGTATGCTAATTTGTGGCAGAGTGGACATTGAGGGTAGAACGCACAGAGACGAGGAAAGAGACAGAAGAGATGGGGAGAGATGGTCTTGTCCAGGGTGAGGAGGCAGTGGACTGCAATGAGGCAGGATCAATGAATGGCAGTACCTTGGAGATGTCTCAATGGAGAACTGAAAGCTAAGGCAACAGTGCAACTTGCCTTTTTTTTTTTTTTTTTTTTTTGCCTCATTGTTTGGAATTTCCATGGAATGCAGTAGAATTTTAGTGCCAAGATTTTCAAATCGTGCTTTGTTTTGTCCTTTTCAGTCTGGAAGACAAAATAGGAAAAACGCTCATTCTTCCACCTCTTCAACTCACACGAGTGTGATTCCATCTGTTTTATACAGTGGGCTCTCAATTTAAGGTTGCGTTTCAAGATAGGTTTCATGGCTAAAAGTATTTGGAAAACAGCTGGCCCAGGGAGTGGGCCGGTGTGTATGATAGTACATTTGAAGATAACACGCTTGAGATGGTAAAATAATTACAGTTTTGCACAAGAAGTAACATATCACCTATGTTTCCACCCCATGGACACATCTGTTGTCTACTCAGAAAGACTCTTCCAGAATCCATTTCACGAATATTCATCGAGTTCTTCACTACCAGTGACCCACCCCTTGGGTCAGCCTGAGGTAACTTTAGACATCATCTGGGAACTTGAGTCACTCATTTTGGCTACTGTTGTGGTTGCGGTTAGACTTCTTCCAATCTTCCAACCCAAAACCATCATTCTTCACTTTTGACCTTTCCTGGAATGCATTGTTAGCAAGCATTGGCCTCGTTAGCATCTGTGATGAACTAAAATGATATCTTAACAGAAATGGGGAAACCTAGAGAGGGTCTGTCTTCTGATAACAATTTCAGGTGGCAGCAACAAACAGGAATTCAGGTATCAACGTATTTTGACATTTACAAAATGGATCTTGTACATGATCCTAGTAAGATTAGGAACGCATGCTGATTCTGGGTTTTATCCTCTTATACATCGTTAAACAACTTCCTAAGTTACTCAGATAATAAGTGACAAATGGGAACTTAACAGAAGTCTGTCTAAAATAAAAGTCCATACTTCGCAGTAGTTTCCCACCCAGTGTGGTCCGTAGGCCCTTGCTGGTCTGCAAAGAAAGAACTCCAGGAATTGAGAGTCAGTGTTTATAGACATTTCAGAGTAACTGAACAGTAATTTTACACCTGTTGAATATAATAATAAAAGATTGAAGCTTAGAAGTCATGTGTCTTTGTTGTTTCCTATTTTAGTAATACACTTCTATGGTATTTTATAGAAATATCAGCCATGATAGATTGGAAAGCCAAGCAAGACAAAAACTAATCTGCTCCACATATCATTTGAGAGGCATCACACTGCACCAAAATGTCCCTAAAGTGTTAGCTCTCCAAATAAAATGGGTGCAGTACAGGAAAGGCATGCGTGGCCCCACTATTAGCTCACACCTTCTTTCCTTCTGATACAGAGAAGGACACGGGTTCTCAGAGGCTTGGCTCAGTTTCACTATTGAATCATTTTTATGTCCAAACCTGAGAACTTCCCCGTAGCTTTCTCTCCACAGGATGGCTGGGATGGCTCAGTGTTTCAGTCTCTGTCTCCCAGCTACAAGCTCTTCTTCCAGACTAATCAACTTTATCTGGGAGTGGGTTTAATTAGTTTCCTCTCTGGGTGGATTGGATGGAAGAGAGGCTTTCTAATGGCCTGTTAGTTGGGGGGACACCCCTTGAAAAGAGATCAAATTTATTTATGATGCCCTTTGGCTAGGTGTTTGATTTCCTTGACAAAACATCATTTGAGTCTTTAAAGGTTTGTCTTTGTGTGTTCTGTAGCTGGCCCGAAGCCATGTTCTCTTAAATGGTGATCAAAAGTGCAGACAATACAAGTGAGTCAATACAAAGTGTGTTCTATTTAAACATATTGCTTGAAACTTCCTGTTTAGTTTTTAAAGGGCCGTGGATTGGAGACTATTACAAACAATTCTATTGTATTGTAATTATGTGCATTTTAATTTATTTGTTTTGTTTTCTCTCTTGAGACTCAGAAAAGACTGCCCAGATTCAAATTTATTTGCTTACTCACTTAAATAGCAAATTCATTAAAGAATTTAAGTCATAAAAATGGTAAGATATATTGTCAAAATAGAAGTGAAACTATATCATAATTACATCCAAAAATTAGAATGCATTTATGAGACTTTTGTTTATCAGCGGTCACATGAAAGATAGGTTTCTTAGCAACTAGAAATGTCTTTCTGTTTCTTGAAAAACTCTTAGTTTGGGAGAAAACAGTTAAATTGTCTCTTGGGTCTCCTCTTAACGGAGAACCCTGCGAAGTTTACAATGATCAAAAGTTATTGTTTTTAAAATTGTACTACTGGGTGCCAGGGTAGCTCAGTCGGTTAAGTGTCCCGACTGTTGATTTCAGTTCAGGCCATGATCTCAGGATTTGGGAGACTGAGCCTTGCATTGGGCTCTGCGCTGAGCATGGAACCTGCTTGGCATTCTCTCACTCCTCTCTCTCTCTTCCCACCCCACCCGCCCCCATCCCCGCCCTGCTCTCTGTCTCTCAAAATAAATAAGTAAACCTTTTTAAAAAAATAAAATAAAATTTTACTACTAAGATACATTTAGTTGCTATCAAAGGTCAGATTGTTAAGACCAGAAATAAACCTACCATTTTAAAAGGATCAATTGCTTCTGCAAATTATATCTATCCTAAGTAGCATTTTCCTGGCTGTTGTTTGTATTTGGTGTACATTTAGTCCTGCCAAGGCATCTGCCCCTATGTTACTTTCCAAATAGAGTACTCAAGATCCTCATAGATAGAGTCCTCATAGATAGGGATGTGTTTAATTCAGGGCTTAGATTAGTTAAGTAAACGCACTAACAGAGCAGTTGACTAAGTTCACATACATGTAATAATATCTACCTAATACCTTCTTCTTAAATTGCTTTTCTCCTCTGAAACCAAAACGGACTGTAGTCAAAATCCCTAGTCTCTTTTGCATAGTTCTTTGTGTGGATTCTATACTTGCATCATGGGGATAAGTGATTCCTCCTATAATAATAACGCCTCTTAAAGTATGGGAGCTGGGCTGGGCTCTCAGGCTTACTAAATTGCATTCTATTGTATAAGACCACTCTATTGTCTATCCTCAAGCTTGTCGTGGTGGGTCTTCAGCTGTTGTCATCTTTCTTCTTGTACTTCTCTCTCTGCCTCTGTGCCTTTGTTCCCTTTAATGGCCTGCAATCTATAGCAAAAAAAGCACTGCTCTTTGCCTTTTTTTTTAACCTCTTGTCCCCTTCCCTTGTACTCATCTCTTTGAACCCATTGTTAAGTAACCACTAGGCTGTGGTAAATTGAGCTACTTTTTTTATTGCCCAAAATTTGAATTTATTTCTTGAGGTAACCACTTTTCTCTAGAGCCATCTGTCTCCCCTAGGTTAGGCATCATGCCTGTGAACACCGTGGTAGACAGCATGACACATTCACCCAAAGATGTCTGTGTCCTCATTTTTAAGACCTATGAAAATTTTACCTTATATGATTACATTTAAATACCAGCTGTGATTAAATAAAGGACACTGAGATAGGAGATCATCCTGCATTGTCTGGGTAGGTCCAATATAAACACAAGGGTCCTTAAGTGGAAGAGGGAGCCAGAAGAGAAGGTCTGCACTAGAAGACCTTCTCTTTCACAGAAGAGAAGGTGTGATGTGAAAAGGACTCAGTTCACCTTTATTAGCTTCAAAGATGGAACGAGGGGAGTTAGAAACCAAGCAATGCTCATGGCCTCTAGAAACTGAAAAGAGGCAGGGCGCTTGGGGGGCTTAGTCAGTTAAGCGTCCAGCTCTTGATTTCGGCCCAGGTCACGATCTCACGGTTTGTGACATCGAGCCCTATGTCGGACTCTGTGTTGACAGCATGGAGCCTGCTTGGGATTCCCTCTCCCCCTCTCTCTCTGCTCTTTCCCTGCTCTCTCTCTCTCAAAATAATTAAATAAACATTTAAAAGAAGAAGAAGAAGAAACTGAGAAGAGGCAAGAAAAAGTCTCCTACCCAGAGATTCCACAAGGAATATGGTCCTGTCAGTGTTCGATTTTAACCCAGTTAAGACCTGTGCCCAACTTCTGACACACAGAACTGCGATATAGTAGATTTGTGTTGTTTTAAGCTACTAAGTCTGTGCTAATGTGTTATGGCAGTGAGAGAACATTCGCATGAACCCTTTAGACTCTCCACCCAGCAGCATGCTGTCAGGGCCTCACTGTTCACATGCTGGTTCTAGTTCTAGCCTTGCTGAGCTCAATGGCTTCCCCAGGCAAGGGGACATCTCAATCCCTGGGGACATTTTACTAGATCTACTGTTTACCTCAACCTTTGGATTTCAGATGGGAACAAAAAGGTTTCCCAGCAAGATTCTGTCTTCCCGGATAAAACAGACCTCTTTCTAAATAAGCTTTCTGTATTTTCTCTCAAAAGTCTCACCCCTTCTTTCCACTGTGGCAGTGAACAAATGCTCGTGATTGCTCTGTAAAAGTGATGGCACATATTTAAACTGTAGCTGGCCTAGCAGAAAATTGTGTCAGAACTTTTACATCATTTACTTCCTTCTCTCTCCCCCCTATGCATATGTCCTATAAGGTAAATGATTTGTTGGAAATATGAAAACATGCAGCATATGCATTGGCGTTATTAAAAATGGAATTTGAAGAATTAATACGTATTAAATAAGTATTAAAGCACAAACTGTGTCTTGTAAAGATGAGAACATGTCCACATGCCCTTAATAATTTTCTGATGTGAGAAAGGAAATTCTGTAATGTTTCTTGTCATATCATATATGAGGTGTACATATACATTTAATGCATATATACAAATACATTTATTAATATTATATTTAATATTTATTCATAGCAAGTATTTATTAAGCACTTACTTTAAGTGTGGGCATACAACATGGTCCCTGCTTCTCACTGCTGAGGCTTTGGGTGAAGGATTCCTCCCTGAAACATTGTGTATAGTCAAGGTTCTTAATTTTTTTTCTCTGCCGTGGACCCTTTTGACAGTTTGGTGCCGCCTATGGGCCCCTTCTCAGAATGTTTTAAAATGCATAAAGTCAAATACATTTCCTATAAAGGAAATCCACGTTAAAAATACATAATTACAATACAGAAGATACATGCCTCTTTACTAACACATTTTATAACAAGCTCTAAGGAGGTTTTCATCAGCAACATCACAGGTACTACAAATACGACAGTGATTTGTTGTCTACACTTATAATTGAAGAAGAGGATAAATTTCATTGCAGGAAAAATAAAGATGTAATTGTTTCCCACTCATGTTTAGGACTCCCCAGTTTTAGTTAAGTATCCCTGATCTAACGTAATGCTACAGAGCAGCTCCAAAAGAAATAGATCTTAAAATGTTCTAAGTCAGGATATACTTGCTGTATGTTTTTTATGATGATTAATTTTAATTTTGATGGGTCACTTCAAGTACATCACATTCTTCTTTGAGAGAGAAAAAAGAGGAATCTTTAGAGGAAAGAAATCATATCAGTAAAAGGGACAATCTGCTCTTGTCTGTTTATTTATTTATATCCTGCCTTGTTGCAGGAAGGATTTAAGACGGCTTGTTCCTGTCTAAATTCCTAGAACTTGGTTAATTAAATCTTCTGAAAATGTAAATTAAAATGCAGTAACATTATTTGACAAATGGGACAAAATTATTATCATCTTTTGAATAATTATGTGATTGGGAATGTCTACATCATATTTATCTAATCTGCAATTAAATCATTTATATATGCAATTAAATCATTTATATCTGCAATACATAAATTCGCATCATCAATAACAGAAAATGTGGCCAATGGCCAAGTTTGTAGAAAGAACAAAATAGCCTGTGTCAGGAGGAAGGGTCACCAATGATGTTTTAATTGAAACGCTGACAAATTAAACAAGGGCATAACTCACCCCTTCAGCAAGCAAGTGACACAAAGATTGCCACACTGAACTGGCACTATTTTGTTTACCCTTTTCTACATATTCTATAATATACGCTTGCCTTGTGGCAATATCACTGTTAATCACCAAAGTAATGGCTTCCTAGATAGTTTCTAATCTCTGTTGGGGCAAGTGTCTACATGATTGTGTAAACCTCAATTAACACTGCTACCATAAATTTCCACCGACAGTGTCACACCGATTCAAAAAAAATCCCTAAGTGCCTAATATGCGTAAAGTAGTGTGCTAAAGCATACAGGCTGGTAGCCTACAAACTAGAAGTTCTGCAAGACCAACCTCTTTCTTTATGTTCTCTAAAGAAACCCCAGTCTGACTCTGAGCCCCCTACCTTAAAAAAGCAGCAGTAGGGTTCTACCTCCATCTCTCTTGAGATCACCCAAAAGTCCTGAAGACTTACATGGAACCTAGAATATCAGGAACCTCTGAGCCATCAAGCTGCCAGCCACGCTGAGACCAATGCGGTGCTTGAATGCTGGTGGCTCCTTGTTGTCCTGTTTTTGTGGGACACAGGAATCTTTGCAGAAGATGGAAGTCTGGGTTTGGTGCCTGGGTCTGGTTTCCTGAAGTTCACACACAGCCATTCCCTTGAGAGCTTGCCACCTCCCCGGGGTGCTGACGCCTAGCCGTATGAGTGTTGTAACTATTCCTGCACCCTACGGACCCCCGCCCTCTTTCCATCCCAGAGAAAATCTCTTCTCAACCCTTCTCTTCATCTGCAACTGAAGGGACACCTTCTTCTCTCTTCTTGCACTCCAAGACATCTAGTGCTGTCATGATGACTTTAGGCTTGTACAGAACAGAGGTGCTGTTCATTCCAGCCGGATTCAGCTTTCTCCTTGCACAACGATCACCTTTCCCACGAAATAGGTCCTTTTCCTTTTGCCATCCTCCAGAAAAAAGAACGCAAAACCTGCTTGAAAGGGGAGGAGGATAAAAAAATAGAGTCAGAATAAGCATAAATCAGTATCTCAATAAATTAGTCTGCCCTCTTAAAAGATGTGACTTTAACTCTTAAGGAGCCAGTGAAGTAGGCTTTTAAATCCAGATATCCTGTAGTCTGGTGAGGATTTAAAAAAAAATAGTAAAAAGAAGGTTTTGTGTTCCTATAGGTTGCATTAATATATATTTCTTTCCATATAGTGCCTGATACTTATTAAATTCTTAATTAAATTAATAGGTATCTAATAAGTGTCCTTTGAGGCTAATAATGAAAATTTAATAAACTAAAAATCTATAGTACTATAATTTTATTACTTTTGTTAACAATCTTGAATATGTAAACCTGTGTAAATTCGAAAGCTTAGAAAAATATTTTATATACTAACTTCATTTTAAAGACACTGTTTTTCCACTCGTTTAATTAGGGACATGTAACAAATGTCACTATATTATAACCCCACCCAAAGCAAAGAAACTTGGTGTTTCAGTCAATACAACCTTCCCAAAAATAAATGTGTAATTTCCAGTGACTTGTTTGAAATACAGATGAGTGTTTGTGAATCCTGATTATTCACTCGTAGATGGAACCCAGGTGGTAAAATTGTTTACAAAATGCTTACTGTGAGTTAACTACTGTACTAACTGATTTACATAATGATTTTACTTCACCTTTCCTGAAATTCCCATTTTTCGGATGTGGAAACTGAGGGTGAGATAGGTCAGACAACTTGCCCACCCTCAGTGGTGACTGGGGCTGTGGAGTAGCGACATGGGGAGGGTTTGGCAAGGCAGTTTTGTTGGGAGGAGTCCTAAGGATTACGTGGGAGCCAGGAGAGTCATCCTAAAGCTTCATTTGTAGGCAAACATTCAGTTTTCACCAACGAGTAGAGACTGATTTAGGGTGGCAGTGGCTGATGGAGTTTATAGGGCTATAACCACCTGCCAAAGGTATCCATCGATATCATCATAACCCACAGTCAGAATTTAAGGCCAAAAGAGTCTGATTCTGGACCCCATGTTCTTTTTTATTATTATTTATTTATTTATTTTTAATGGTTTTTAAATGTTTATTTTTTTGGTAGAGCGTGCAAGCAGGGGAGGGGCAGAGAGATAGAGAGGGAGACTGGTAATATGAAGCAGGCTCTGCACTGACAGCAGCAAGCCCAATATGAGTCTCGAACCCACAAATCTTAAGATCATGACCTGAGCCAAAGTTGGACGTTCAACTCACTGAGCCACCCAGGCTCCCCTGGACCCCATGTTCTTAACCAGTAAGCTGTGCTGAGAGTCTTGGCCCGTCAGAGATTACAGGTTCCATAGCCTCAGCTCCATACCACAGAACATTAATAATCCCTTCTACTGTTCCAGGCATTGTGCTTGGCTGGGGCACAGAAATGGAGAAGGTTTGCCTGAGAGACAGACCTTTGGTGAGGCCCTCTGAGAACTCCCAAACCCCTAGATGGTATTCAAGTAAGGGTCACCTTTTCCTGAATTCTGAATCATGTTGAAATGTATTTTAACACAAGCCACTTAAAATGGTTTATTTTTCCTTGTTGAGGCAGCATCATATGGTGCTTAATAGAAACTCTGGAGCCAAATTGCCTGGGTTCAAATGCTAGCTTATTAACCAATTCGTGATAAAACCATGGGCAATGGACTTTACCTCCTGGTGCCATGGTTTCCTCCTTTGTAAATCGTGACTGTAGTCCTGCCTACCTTGTGGGGCTTTACGCAGATTAATTCTATTGTATATATCTGATGTCTATATTTTACATGTGGATATGGATACTTAATATAGCTGATAAACCTGACATCTTAGGTTTACCTAAGACAGACGGCTTTAGAGTCTAGCTGAAGGAATATGCATCTCAAAGTCTTGATTATTTAGCAATCTACACACTGAAAATGTTACATGCAGCATAGTGAGACCTTGGGCTCGCCTTAGCAAAGCAGCACCAAGAAGCTCTTCATTCAACGCCTCCTTTCATTCCCTTGAATAATAATAATTCATCGTTGTTAGCAGTTACTTGACCAATCAAATACACCTAAGTGACTTGAACAGTTCCCTATCTAAGTTCTTTTTTAACGAGTAGAAAATGACATCCTCCTCACATGACATCTGTTGAAAATATTGGCACAAACTTAGAAGGACACCTGAGCCAAACCACAGACCAGAGAAGGATCTAGGGGGGAAGAAGATGCACGTTAGCTTTCCGGAAGCCTCGTCCAGTAGGAGCAATAGTGCGCCGACAGTTGCCACGAACCAAAACTAAAACTGCGAGTGGAGCTAAGGCCGGGCAGTAACTGCTAAGTCTCTTCTTCTTCATCTTTTTTTTTTTTAATGTTTACTTATTTCTCTTTAAGAGGAAGAGTGTGGGTAAGGAGCAGAGAGAGTATGTGGAGTACAGGGGAGGGGCAGAGAGAAAGAGGAGAGAGAGAAACCCAAGCAGGCTCCACACTGTCAGCGCAGAGCCCAAAACGGGGCTCCAACTCACGAACCGTGAGATGATGACCTGAGCCGAAACCACAAGTCGGACGCTTAACCAACTGAGCCACCCAGGCGCCCCAAGTCTCTTCATTCACGTACTCATTCTGTGCCCAGCACCTACAGCTGATTTCCACAGCCATCTTTGGTCTTGGTTCAACATCCAGCATTCATTTTTGAAGTGCAGATTAACTTTTCTCACTATCTTGCCAACTACATCCTGTCCCACAGCTTTCCCATTAGAAAACAAGTATTGGAACATGACGATTCAAAAAACTTACAGTTGTTGCTCTATTTGTACATTTTTAAAAGTTTTAAATTTTAGAGGTAATACCCAAGAGAACAGTGCATATTTTTAAAATCAGCAATTCAGGAAACTTGTCAGAAAATATCCCATCTATTCTCTCTCACAGTGAAGTGAGGAACAGATCAGAATTGAGGAAGAGGCTTATCACCTCATGTGGAACCAAGGGGTCACAGAGTAATAACTCCAAGCCACTGGAAGAGCTTGCAGCCAGAATATGCATGAAAACTCATGACCAGTATAGAGCAGTGGAGGCCAACCCAAATGTGTTGTCAGTTTTGAGTATCAGACAATGAAAGTCAGAGGTGAGGAGTAATGGAGTAAATGATGAGTAAATGGAGAAAGTGACCAGGGGATGTGAAGTAAGGGGAGAAGAAGAAATGAAGCTACTGAACGTTTTCTGTAAAAGGTAAGGGTTGAGCTGTGATCAGAAAGAGAAGGCAAGAAGAGAAACACCACGTCTTGTGTAGTTTTGTTTAAAAAGCTGTTTTGTGGTAATTTTTTTAAATTTTTTAATCCCAGTATAACTAATATACAATGTTGTATTCATTTCAGGTATACAATATAGTGATTCAAGAATTCTATACATGGCTCAGTTCTCATCTTGGTAAGTGTACTCTTAATCCCCATCACCTATTTCAGGCATCTCCCAACCCCCTCCCCTCTGGTAACCACCAATTTGTTCTCCCCATTGAAGAGTCTGGTTGTTGTTTTTTGGTTTTTTTGGTTCTTTGTCTTTTTTTGTCTTTGTTTACTTTGTTTCTTAGATTCCATGTATGCATGATATCGTAATGGTATTTGTCTCCCTATGACTGACTTATTTCACTTAGCATTACACCCTCTGGATCCATGCACGTCATTGCAAATGGCAAGATTTCATTCTTTATGTAGTTTTGATCAAAGAAGTACCATATGATTTGCAGTACTCAAAACCTGTCAACATTAGGTCTGCTTCTAAAGAAGCACTGCCTAGAGAACTACGGTTAATCCTTAACACCAAGCCTCTTGCATATTATGATGATGTGACAATGGAAAGAATCAGGATCAATGGGTCCATATGGTTTCAGGTGGGTAGCATTATAAGGATGTTCTGAAGGAGAAATTGGTCCAGAATCCGGGACAGAGTGAAAAGAGATAAGAAATGAAGAGGAGCAGTTTGCTTATTTGGTTGGTTGGTTGGGGGAGGGGGTGGTGGTGAGGGGACAGTTGTATAAATGGTAATCTAACCATGTATATGTGAGAACTTCTGCGTTGTCTCTTTCTCTGATACTATTTAGGCAAGTGTAGATCTTGGGAACTGAGACCAACATAACTCCCTCTTTCTGAACTAAGCAATGCTGGGGCCAGGCGTAAGAAACCTTAGCTACTTGCTTCAGGAAATACTTGCTCTTAGAAGGTAAGGTTGCCATCTGACCAAAGCAACCTGCTAATCACAACTTGCTTCAAGACTCCTAGCCACAGCTATCAGTCCAAAGCTACTGCGTCATAACTGATTCCCAGTCTCAGTCAGGCCCCACTTTGCAAGTCCCGCCTGAAAATCACTCACTTCAGGCCCTAAAATCCTGTAAACATTCCTCCCTTAGCTTGCTTAATTAAAACAAGTCAGGGCCGAGTGTACTTTCCTGGTTTTGCATGTTGATCTGGGTTAGAGGGTCAGATACCAGACAGAACTGTGGGGCTGACTCTCCTGTCAGTGTGGCCTTTGATGGAATGGAAATGGGCTTGAGAGAAGCTAAGACAAAATAATTTCACACTTACTCTGGACCTTAAAGATAAATAACTCTATCTTTACTCTTAATTAGTTTTTAGGGTTATTGGATAACAGTCAAATTACTATCTGGGGACAGGACACTTGATCACTAAAGTTTTGACTTTATGTCAAAACGGCTACATCAGAATGTCACATTGTCCTGCTAGGACAGAGATTTCATTGTGTCTGTAAATTGTTTTAGATGCTAGTGATTTCTCTTACAAAGGGCTTGTAGAGATTTTCAAAACATCATCATATTCACATTGGGAAGTCCATAATGCAGCAATGCGATGTAAAGCATCTACAGGGAACTCTGTGAGCTTCCCACCAATGGAGATGTGAGTCAAGTTCCAATTATGGGACAGGGGCCTCTATGACCTTCAACTATGCATCTCTAACAAGTCAGGCTGGCTTGGCTAAATCTTTATTTGGATTTGTCAAAGGTTGTTTTTCTTTGTGTTTCTCAACATTTTGCATACATGCCTTTGATTCATCATGGAGCACTACATGCCTTAGAAAGGACAACCTCATGGGATCACTTTTCTCTTTAGAGGTTCTAAAAGAGAAGTTAACTTCCTGAGTTAAAAAGGAAAAATGGTTCTGGCAGGGAAGAAGGAAGGGGCTTTTTCAGAGTAAAATTGAGAAGCCACCCGGAGGACAGCAGGGGGGGGAAAGCATCAGGCAGTCAAGCAGGTGGCAGTCAGCAGGTACACAGCATGACCCACGACGCTAACTGATAGGAATTACACCTGTTGTTTCCATAGTTTTAGGAACAGTTGATCTAAAAGATGTGGGAACCTGCCTTTATATTAGGATAATTCTGTGAGAAATGTGCCACTGAAACTTAGGCCAAGTGATAGCCATGCTTTGCTGCCTTCTGGGGCTCTTTTTCTGAAGAGCCACAGGCATTAAAGGCACAAACCCAAAGACATAAGCGCTCCATTGTTCATAAAGAAAAGACTTACATAGTGTTTTCAAAGAAGTGCATCAAAGTGCACGGTAATGAGAGATTTTTATTAAAAATGAAAAGTCAGCCATACATATATTCCTTGAGGCAAAAGATAATGTCTGTTTTGATGCCTAGCATAAGACATGGTCCATAGTAGGCATTCAATAAATTCCTGTTGGATACTACAGTTCATCGTTACAACTTGGCCTCCTTTTGGTTGACTGCTAAAACCCTAAGGGAAAAAAAAATTACTGTGAAAGAATTGCCTGTGACTCGTTGGAGATATATCTATCAGGCACTGATTGCCTGTAATGTTTTCAATCGGGCTCGTTAAGATATAACAGGCAATAGGGGGGCCCGGGTGGCTCAGTCAGTTAAGCATCCAACTTCAGCTCAAATCATGATCTCACAGTTTGTGAGTTTGAGTCCTGAGTCAGGCTCTGTGCTGACAGCTCAGAACCTGGAGCCTGTTTCAGATTCTGTGTCTCCCTCTCTCTCTGCCCTTCTGCCGCTCACACCCTATCTCTCAAAAATAAATAAATGTTAAAAGAATTTTTTTAAAAAGATATAATAGGCAACAGAAACATTCCAACCAAGGAGTATTAAAAACCTGGACACAGGAACTGGTAATGTCAGGCATGACATGAGAGTGTGTGAAGCGTTTATAGAACTGTCAGTTGATCATAGATTTCACCTGTCATTCAACTTTGGGCAAGAGTTCTGTGACAGGTAGGCCAGATCACAGACAAAACTATGAATGGTAGACACGCAAAACGACGGAGAACGCTGCTTGGCCACGAGCGGACAAGCGGGTTCTGCTGTGTTGGGTCCAGGATGGTGAGGGGAGACAGGAGCCATGTTTTATACAAAAAGATACATGGGGATACTTGAATGGTAAATTCAGCGAATTGAGTATGACATACGCCCATTACTATGACCACAGTCATCCGTTTAGGGCTCTAACCTATGTGGGTAACCGTGTTAGGCTTAATTAGAAAGAGACCTTACTCTTTAGAATTGAAATATTCAGGAGAGAGGAATCAAAAATGGCAGGTGAAAGAGTGGACATACTAATACAAACATAAAAAAAATAAAACGTTGACAATTAAAGGTGTTTAAAGCTGATAGAAGATCTGCAGATCACGTACGTTGAGGCTTTGTGTTGGGAGAGCGGCCAGCAAGCCAAACAGAGAGCTGATTTGTCCCAAGTCATCCTGGTGGTGACCCACAGTGCTGACAGCTGAGCCAAGAGCCACCCAGACCAAAGGGCGCTGGGAGAAGGGGCCATGAGTACGGTATTTGGATGGAAAAATGCTGCCTATGTTGCACACACGGTGTTGAGGTCAGCAGCATTTTAAATCTGGGAAAATTCACTTTTTAGAACAGCCCCTTCCCTCCTGCTTGCTTAAAACTGTCAATGTTTTTCTTATTGCTTAGTGTTGATTCTGCTGTACTTAACAACGGCCTACCTTACATGATAAACTCCTAGAGATTAGAGGTTTGTCTATTTGGTGTCCTTTGCCATAGTCTGGTAATACCTCACCCCCATGCAAAGCCATGCTTAAAATAAAAAGCCTGTGTTTGGACAACAAAGGCACCCAGCGAAGAAGCTAAAATGAATATGGTTACAGAAATATGGGAACATTTGGTTGGTGTTTTTACTTTAAGCGATCTCTATTGATGAGTTATGAAGAGATATTAATCTCCCCTGAGCTCACAAGACACAATGGCCAACACCAGAGCTCCACTTTACAAATCATTTTACCATTAGCCTGAACAGCTCTAACACATCAACAACCAGGGCAAGTGCATTTGCTTTATTTTAAGGTAGAATATTTATTTTGGATAATGGATTATTAAATAGATATGTATCATTTATCTCTGCAAGTCGTTTTATTGAGAATGATTTATAGCACATCAACAGCCATTGCAAATGCATTTGCTCTCTTTTGAGGGCCGCTCATTTTATTATGAATGGCTTACTGAGCAGAGAGAAGCCAATTGCAGAAAACCTGCTTTCTCAGAGCTGTGATGTTTTATCAGGGTTGCCTTACACATGTTTCTGCAAATTACTTATAAAGCTTTTCCTGGCAAAATATTCGGAAGCCCAATTAATGTTCCAATTCCGTAGGGCCATTCTGGGAAGGAAGGCATCCACGAAAGGGACTCTGAAATCTGGCATCCTTTAAGTTAAGTGGCAGCAGCATACTCTGACACGATTGTATCAAGGAGACTTTGATTCCTCATCTGAAATGCCGGTATGAATTAGACATTTATTTATTAGAATTTGGATGACATTACAGAATTCACAGCTGAGAACATGAAGGAAAGAACACCTCTAGCTTATCAACTTTTCTGTTACTGCTGCCCGAAGAGGTCATAGTGTTTGCCATTCAAGTACATGGTGGTTTATTGTGTGTGAAAATTACAGAAATGGACATGAAATGCAACCTTGGCAATAATGACTGGGATTGTTTTTTTAAAAAAATTCGACTATTAAGTGTATCTTTAATACTCTAATGTACACGGAGACAGAAAATACAGATCCTTGGCTACAGTGTAATACTGTCAGATTTTTAATTTCGGAAAAGGTAAACACTGCCAAGTTTTGAAGGTCTGTATCAAGGATACTGACATAATTTTCAAAGTCACAGGGTAATACCGCGGCACCTCCCCTCAGCATAAAACCCAGGGGGTTGACACCAGCACATCTCTCCTTAATCTACCCCGTGCATAACAATGTTGCCACGGCAGAGCCTTCCTGAATATTTGCAGCCACACAGGCAGCAGTGGGTTTTGCAAATGAGGTGGGGGTGATGTATTTTATTGCTGATACTGTTTCACCTGTATTTAGTTCCACTGACACGGCAAACCCTGCGGCCAATTGTCCTTATTATAGCCCCTGTGTATTTCTCCCCAGTGCACTTGCACAGGGGGAAGATGTGAGCACGGAGCGTACTTAACTGCCAAGCTGAATGGCTCTGTAATGTAGCTTCAGTGTGGCATAAATTAAGCTGTCATTTTTTTGGCAGCAAGTGCAGAGAGGCGATTTTCCTGTACTGTAACATTTGAAACAACAATTTTCTGGCTCCAGTACTGACTGACAGTTCTGTGTGATACATTCTCAACGTGTGTGCTTCAGGGCTGCAGCTGGAGACTGCCTTCAGGGCAAGGTATTGTCTCTATTAGCAAATCCTGGCTGTGGATGCCCTAACTTCATCGCAGCATCGCTTCCTGACTCCTGCTGCCGCTCAGCCCAAGGAGGCTGCCAGCAGGCCAGCAAAAAATGGCACTGGAGATCTATTGACCCCCCGAGCAAGGATTGTAAGCATGTTTCTCATATGCAAAATGGTCTTTTGTCATGAAAATCAGGTTGTGTGTTCCTGTGTGTTGGCTCTAACTGGGCAAAGCCTTTTAGGAATAGGGAGATTTGCTGGAGCTGAGTGGCTGGGCTGAGGTCTGGAAGGCAGGAAGCACTGTTGGGTGCTCTGATGGGCTTCCAGGCGTGGACTGAGAGGGGACTACTATCCTTTAGCTACGGTGCAAAAGCAGAATGTTGAGAAAGGTAATGAGGGGTGTCGGCAGGAGGGTCTCCGGAGGGGCCACGGCAAACTGCTCTTTCTTTAAATGTCCTCTATCCCCCTCCCCACCCCAACCCCCACAGGTGACTATAAAGCAATATGGCACCACTACCTGCCAACCCTCTTGAATACACGTAAAGGGCAGCAAAGGTTACCTTGAAAGCAGTCAAAATAAAACTGTAATCACATCAGTCAGGATGCAGCAGGGAGAAATAAGTTATGTTAGCCCTGAACTTGTACGTAGAGTTGTTGCTGGTGGACTAGAAGAATGAGGTTGCCCCCGCTCCCCCCGTAAGAACAAAGGCTTTCACCAGCTCAGTGAGGCAAGACTTCACCTACATTTGCCCCCAGAGTGGGCTGTGATCATAGTGGTCACAGGAGGAATGGCCGACTTTCCGGAGTTGGCATAGTGAAGCTATTTGCTGAGTGACATGTTCCCCAGTCAGTAAGTTCTTTCCTATAAAGAACCTAAATCTTTTTCTGTTAGTTTCCTTTACTGTGTTTGGTGCTATCATCAGGGGAAGAGGAAGAACATGCCATAGCATTCTTCATAAAATAACCTTTAGAGGCTGTCTCTTCTCAGGTTCAGATATCTTGGTTTCTATCATTTTCCCAAATAAATACACAATGTTTGCAGTGGGTCAACTACTGTTCAAGGGATACAGAGCTAGATTACGGATTAAAATTCAAGCCCTTCTTTTATGGCCCGAGACATACTTTCCTCACCTGTTTCCCACCACTGTCTAGGCTCACATCTGTGATGCTGGTACCTCCTAACTGGCTAGATAGAGCTGGCCACGTTTCCTCTTGCTTTCGTGTCGTGGCTAAAGTGGATTTATTTATGGGACGTGACTACCCCACGCCTCCTTTTCCTGATTAACTCCCCCTCAGACAGGAAGGCTTCTCTGACCAAATCCTCCTGCAGCCAAGTCGGGATTAGACATTTGTGCTCTCTGTTACTTGAGGATCTCATGTATATCTCTCTTTCAAATTTTAATTGTCTTTCATCTGCCCATCTGTCAAGCTACAATTTATAGCTTTTATATGGGGACCGTACTCTACTCTGCAACCCTGCCACAGTACATAATAAGTATGTAATAGGTATTTAATAAATATTTCACTAAATGGTTATTGTTTTCCAGATACATCCACAAATCATAAATCCCCAGTTACAGAAAACCAGTTCTCTGATAATGGCCCACTTCTCTTTTCTTGAGGAAAAGAAGAATTACTATATAGGTAATTCATGCTATATTTCTTTTATCACATCCTATCAAAATCCATCTTTTAACCATTGCATCAAGTTGCTACATTTCTGATCCACATTCAGCCCATGGTCAACTAGCTTCTAAATATCTTCCTGCTGTGCATAATAGTCTACGATTCCCTAGAGCTTATTTCTGCAATTTGCTAGGCTATGATCATTCACATTGAATTTTCATTCTGCTTATTCTAAGCCATATTACAAGCTTGTCAAAACTATTTTAAGTCCTCAGGCTAGATTTAAAGATTCCATGTTTTCTCTGCTCATGACAGGATAAGACAAGGACAATATATATGAAAACAAAAGGTTCAAGCCCCAAATTGATAAATACTCCTCAGGATCTGAAGTCAGCCTACGACAGCAACTGTTCTAAAAACGAGAAGCTGGGGAGAAAACAGACCTGGGTTCTGATCTGGGATTCAACACTTACAGGCTATGTGATTTGGAGTAAGTCACATAATCATTTAATATTTACCCTACATAAAATGTGTTTGTGCAAATATGAGTACTGTGGCAATGCATATCAGAAATGATCCGAGGGGTACCTGGGTGGCTCTGTCGGTTAAGCATCCTACTCTTGATTTTGGCTGAGGTCATGACCCCAGGGCTGTGGGATCAAGCCCTGTGTTGGGCTCCACCCTGAACGTGGAGTTCGCTTAAGATTTTCTTTCTCTCCCTCTGCCCCCTCCCCTGTTTGTGTGATTTCTCTCTCTTAAAAATAATAATAATAATAATAATAATAATAAAAAGATTTAGAAGTTGGGAAAGATAAAGTGAGAGTATTTTCTGCTACTCTTGAGCCTTTAAAAACCATACTGATTTGGGGGCGCCTGGGTGGCTCAGTCGGTTGAGCGTCTGACTTCGGCTCAGGTCACGATCTCGCGGTTCATGAGTTCGAGCCCCGCGTCGGGCTCTGGGCTGATGGCTCAGAGCCTGGAGCCTGCTTCCGATTCTGTGTCTCCCTCTCTCTCTGCCCCTCCCCCGTTCATGCTCTGTCTCTCTCTGTCCCAAAAATAAATAAACGTTAAAAAAAAAAAAAAAAAACATACTGATTTGCAACCAATGGGAAAATAGTCTCTGCTGATTCTCCATTTTCTCCATATCCTCCTCCTCCTCCTCCTCATCTTCATAAAATTTATTAATTACATACCTACTTTATAAAAGTCTCTAAACCAAGTTCTGTAGTAGCCTACTAACCAACCAAACAGTGGGAAATCCTCCCATTGTATCTTTCCTTAAAAGGCTTACAACACACCCACATAAAACAAAAATGGAACCCGAGGATCTACATGCTAAGTGCCAGTGAGTATTTCCCAAAATACCTGCTATCACAGGTGGCTGGGACAGCTGCAGGCAATGTTATTTCAACCCAGTCCTTGAAGTTTTGTCAGAATTCTAATCAGTGGAGGAGAAGAGAAAGGATAGCTCCTCAGGGGAGGAGATAGTATGAGCAAAGCTTCAGAGGTAAGATGCATGCACCCACTTTCAGAGCAGTATGATCTGCCACAGCCAAAATGTGGAAACAACCCCAGTGTCCATTGACAGATGAACTGATAACACAAAATGTGTCATCGGCTTACAAGGGAATATCGTTCCGCCTTCAAAAGAAAGGCAATTCTGGCACATGCTGCAGTATGGATGAGACTTGAGGACATCATGCTAAGAAGCCAGTCATAAAAGGACAAAATACTGTACAATTCCACTTATATGAAGTACCTAGATACGAATTCACAGAGACAGCAAAGTAGAATAGAGGTCACCAGGGGCTGGGGGCAAGAGGGGATAGGCGATTGTTACTTAATGGATGTAGAGTTTCAGTTCTGCAAGATGAAAAGAGTTCAAGAAATGAGTGGGGGTGATGGTTGCCCAACAATGGGAATGTGCTTAGTGCCACTGAATGATACATTTAAAAACGGTGAAGATGGCAAGTTTTGCGCTGTGTGTATTTCAGCACAATTTTTTATTAAAGTTCAGGGTTAGAAAAGTGTAATTTAGAGAAAAATGAATAGATTTGACTGAAGCATAAGTTTATGTAATAGGTTAGTTGAGGGCAAATTTAGAAAGAAACATTCACAGATGGGATCACAGAAAGTCTTGACGAGCCCTGAGGATTTGTTGATGAAGAATCACCACAGGATTTTGAGCATGGGAAGGATGTTGTCAGAACCGGGCTTCGGGAAGTTTGGACGGACAGTGCTATGTAGGTTGGCTTTGGAAGCCTGAAGGTGAAGGCAGGAGTCTAATGTCACTACATTTCACTACTTGAAGAATGAGATAAACCCAAAATGAGGGTGACGAAGAGGACATGAAAAGGATAGAAGGGACTTGGTGAAGAACTGAGAGCACCTGGCGGCTGGCTGACTGGGGGCGGAGAATTGAGGAGGTAGGAATTAGAGGTAGTTCAAAGACTGTGCTTGAGAACCTTGGAAACTAGAACTATTATGCAAAATGACAATATTAACAGCTTGTTAGAAGGTGGTGAATGCAGCTCAAAACATTGAATTTGAGAAGATGGGGAATTATATGAAGGAAGATACTCATCAGGCAATAGGTGCTCAACAAAAGATCAGGACTTGAGACAAGTATCCAGAGTCATATCCTAAGGAATAGGAAATGGGCCATCACAAAAGAGAAGAGGAGAGGGAAAAATATTACTGGATGCTCTCCACCACACCTCACGAGAAGCTTCCCAGACCATAGCACAACCCTATGCATTAGATGGCAATATCCTCATTTGCAGAGATGGAGACTGAGACGCAGAAAGGTGAATTAGCTTGCCCGGTTTCACAAGTAAATACTAAGGGGCAGGGCCAAAGAGCAGGCACGATGACCTGACTCCAGACCCCATTCTCCTTCCACATGATTCCATACCTCCTCTTCTCTTGGAAGACATGACTTCTAGCTTTGGCTGTCTAAGGAAAGATCAAGAAAGAGTAACCAAGAGTAAGGATAGAGTATAAATAACAGAAGGTAGAGGTAAGGAAGCTCTACAATTAGGAGAGAAAGTGAGGAGAGAGCAAAGGCACAGAAAGGTGGTGATCAAAGATGTAGAAAGAGGGTCAGGGTAATGCTGCTTCCCAAGGTCATGAAAGGAGCACTTAGGCAAGATGCAGACTACAGGGCCAGAGGAATCAAGGCTGGGTTTGGCCACGATGGGGCCAGACTGTAAGAATTTAGGAGGAAAGCGAATGGTTAGAAAACGGAAATAGCATCACTTGCTTGAAAACCTTGACTATGAATCATATTTCACCTACCTTTATGATTTTTAAGTTGTTGGAAAACTTCGGGAAGTATTTTAAGAGTTAAAAGATAAGAAAAGCTTTTCAACTGGAGATTGGAACTTGGGTTCTAGCCCGGTTTTTGAATGTAGCTGTATGCACTGGTCAAGAAACTTATCCCTACCGGCTTCCCATTCCTCCATCAGAAAGGTTCCCAACCCCTTAACATGAAAGTTGTGCCCGAGCTATGAAGATTTGGTTTACCTTTCTGAACAAGTTGGGAAAAAAATTCCTTTGTTTTTCTTAAAAACCAAAGCCATAGCACTACAAATCTGCACATCCAACAATAATACTAACCAATGCAGAGTACCCATTTGTGCTCGGCCAGGTACCTTTGTAAGCTCATTATACATATTAACTCACTGAATCCTCCCACAATCCAGCCAGGTAGGTCTTATTGTGAGTCTCTTTTTATAGATCGTGGGACTGAGGTAGAGAATTCTGAAATTTACTGAGGGCATATACTTAGAATGTAGTAAAGATGGACAGTCTGAGGCCAGATCCCAGTGAGTTATCAACCCGGTACAAAGTCATTCTGCATTTTCATTTACTTGCCATCTTGTTCTGAATAAAATAAATACCCAAATACCCAATGTCACTGAAGCTTTTTGAAACCAACTTGGCTTCCATTTTTTACCTTCAAAAAGACCTGGGGAGCCAGGAATCCTATACTGGGAATTCTCTAAATCCTTGCACCTCAAAGTGTGGCCTACAATCCGGCAGCATGGGAGCTTGTTAGAAATGCGGGAACTCAGGCCTCTCCCCAGACCTACGGAATCAGAATCTGCATTTTCACAAGATTCTCTGGGATTCACGTGCACACTGAAGCTTGAGGAGCATGCATCTTCAATGCTCTCTCTAATCCCTTCCAGCACTGGTGTTCTATGATTCTATCCATTTCCTCTCCTGCTGTCTCAGCATTCTTATTCATCCAGTAGTGAGTTCTGCAGAATTAGTCCAGGATTATTTATTTGCCACCCAATATCTTATGCTGTATTATCAACTGAGGAAGTTAAGTCATTTCCATTAAATGAATGTGACCTCTATTGATTTTTATAGCCCTCCGGTTCTGAACTTGACTAAATGTTGCATCTTTCACCCATAATGTGACACACATGTCTCTAATGGCAAAAGTGTAACCCACTTCTTTCTTTTTTAACGTTTATTTTGAGAGAGAGAGAGAGAAAGAGAGAGAGAGAGGGAGGGGCAGTGAAAGAGAATCCCAAGCAAGTTTCCCACCAGCAGCATGGAGCCTGACACAGGCCTCAAATTCAAGAACAGTGAGATCATGGCCTGAGCCAAAACCAAGAGTTGGATGCTTAACCTCCAACTGAGCCACCCAGACGCCCCAATCTATCCCATTTCTTGAGGTCCTGACCGACATGTATGGAGAGTGCTTCTCTGTCACTTACCTTCAGATATTTTGACACGTTCTCATACCGTTATTGCCTGCTAACAGAATTAACTACAAATTCCCTTCCAAATTCCCTCTGCAAACTTCTATTAGTAGGTTTTACTGTATTCAAATGGCTACTGCCAGTCAGACAGCATCACCTACTCAAATGCTCACTCCCAGCAGCCTCTTTGGAAGGTACCAGCTTTTATTCGAACCAAGGGAGGACACAGTTAAGACTCCAGGCTGCTGAGAGATGATGTCTTGTTGCTCTTCTGTTGGAATGTAAGGCCCCATGTCAGGGAGCTGTGAGTCGAGGAGCAGCACCGAGTGGAATCCGTGAGACATTCTCCCTTCTCGCTTGCTTTTCAAGGGAATTCAAAAGACATGGCCATTTGGTCACTGTTCGTGTTACAGGTTTTCAGGCTGCGTCAGGGTGTTTTATGAACAAGCTTGGCACATTCATTATATCCACACTGAGTAGCATCGTTATAATTAAGTGCCTGTCACGATTTCCATTACACACCCCTGTTTTAAGGGACTGAACACACAGCCATAAAATTTACTTTTGACTGAAACTTGGCATGCCTGAATCCAATGCCTAATCACACTTTTCATAAAAAGCATAAAATCATATTATATTTCCCAAATACTAACTTCCTCATAATACCTTTATGTTCCAAGGAACAAAGATGCTACTTCTCCATCTCAATATAGTCAACAATTTTTTTTTTTAATTTAAAACATAGATATGATAGACTGGAACAAAAGTTTGCTATAGGGCATAAGAAATCTCATAACATGACTGATTTATAAACCTGATGCTATATTTTCAAGAATTAGCAGTAATGATTACATTAAATGCTATAAATTATGTGCTCATGTAATTGTATATGAATAGCCTAAAGAATCATATAATACAACATATCTGGGGCAGTAACATCCAGCAACCTGCCATACACATGGCTTTTTCTCAGCTGTGCTTTGAGTGGGGAGGGGGTGGGGAGAGAGAGAGAGAAAGAGACAGAGACAGAGGTAGAATATGAACATGTCACTTTTGTGGATGAATTGCCAGATGGGTAAATATAACAAAGCCACCAGGAACCCCATATATAAAGAGAAATGATAAAGTGCTACTGTGGCAGAGTGAATAACAGTTTCCCGATGATATCCATGTCCTAATCGCTGGAACCTGTGGACCTGTCACCTTATACGGCTGAAGGGACTTTGCAGGTGTGATTAAATTAAGGATTTTATGATGGGGAGATTACCCTGGATTACGTGATGGACCCAATGTAATCACAAAGGTCCTTATCAGAGCAAGGCATGATGGCGTAGAGTCAGAGAAGGTGATGAGACTGAGGCAGAGACCCGAGTGATGTGGGGTCATGAGCCGAGGGATGTGGACAGCTTCTAGAAGCTGGAAAAGGCAAGCAAATGGATTCCCCCCCTTAGAGGCTCCAGAAAGAAAGCAGTTCTGCAGACGCTTTGATGTTAACGCCAACCACCTCAAGAATTCTAAGAAGATACATTTATGTTGCTTTATACCACTAAGTGGTAATCTGTTACAGCAGCAACGGGAAACTTATCCAAATACTTTAGGAAATTAAAAGTGCAGAGAAGAGGGGCACAGACTAAATCCAATATTTAAAAAAAATGTTAATACCTGCTAGTATCTTTCAGAGACATACAAGGAAATGTGTAGGGGAAAACTATTTTATTAAAAAGTTTTGAATTATTTTTTTTCTCAATGATTCACATTTTAGAGGTTCCATTACCATTACTGGTAAACCTAATTGCACTGGTTCAGGAACAGGATAGCACAGGTCTCTTAAACACCTGAGGTTCCCCCCAGAGTGATAGGTGCTGGTTTGCACATCATATTGCTGGGATGTTCAGGTTGACTTACTGCTAAATGCAGACGCCTTTATTGGTTGGGAGGATAGTTATCACTGGGAAGGTTTGGGCTTCTCATCCACCTTTTAAGTAAGGTGCTTCTGGTAACGCGTGTATGGCTAAGTCCATTTATTTGACACTGCCTTCCTAACAGGAGCATATTAGACCTAGAAGCCAAATCCCTGTAACTATCTTACTTGTGTGAGAGAAAGAGAGACAGGAATGGAAGCACCAGCTCCTGCAAAACCCTAGTGCACACGCTGTCCTGGATATAAGACCTTGGCACGTTTTCTTTTTTTATTGAATAATGCTAGCAAATAACGGACTAGGTGTTCAGCTACAGAGATGACCAGATTGTGAAAGTGATGAGTCTCCAAATTACCCTAATTTGTCTTAGGCCCCCAAAACCACTTCCCCACCTTTACATGTCGCACTGGCAATGACATCAGATGGGTAGCAGTGAATTATGTCCCCATGTAGGCTGAACTCTTGTGCCCCAGCTGAGGAAGGGAAGCATTCACACCAGCACTGTTCCCCCCCAGAGTGTTCCAGAACTTCTGGAGGGCTGGAACAATTATCCTGCATGTGTCCATCCCTAAAGCCTGCATCCTGAGCCACACACAGTGATAGAGATCCAGATAACAGAAAATGTGCTGGTAAACAAATAACCATGTAAGAACACCTTCTCTCCACACACAAAAACAAAAATAAAACCAAACACGCCATACATTTAAAAAGGAGAGCTGCCTTTTTTTTTTTTTTTTTTGGCTTTGTTGGGCATTTTTAAACTCTGTAAGTGACCGAACGGGACTGAACAACTCTTTCAAACTATAATAGGGCCATTAGATTATTTTTATCTGGCTTTACGCTAAATGGATCCCTAGGTAGCTGAAAAAGAGCTGAAAATTGACCTGAATTTATATGGGGGCCCTGTATTTGCAAACCTTTGGCACATTTACTTGTTATGTATGGCTCTTATCCCTTTTGGCCTTGTAAGAGAGTTATTTATAAATGTGTCTAATCTCCATTCCTGGATGGGGTGGAGGGGGCATTAGAATCTAGGTACAATTTGGTACCTAGTCATTGCACAACAAGCATACTGGAAGAGAGAGAGAGAAGGGGGAAAGCTGAAGAGGGAAGTAAGCTAGCCCTTCCCAGGTACCTTAGATATTTCCACAGTAAAAGCCATATGAAATAGGGAATACACTCGACATTTTGGCTGCAAGGGCCAGCACTCCTGGCCTTTCTGTTTCTGGCTTCATAGGTCACCAGGAGGTTGGCACCAGGCATGCCCGATGAGGCTAAAGGAGAAGCTTGAACAGTGCTGACTTTCTGGCTTCACCAATCGTTCTGATGGATGTGTTGTGGGCTTCCCCACCCCACGGGTTCAGAAGCATCTCTCCAGAGAGGTTCGTCCCCATTGGATGAAGCTAGTAGAGACCACAAGGTCAGTTTGCCATGCTTCCAGGCTGCTTCGATGAGTAGTTGTTACTTAATGTAATCTGAAAGCTGAATTTCAAGCTTGTTACCTCCCACCTGGTAACTGTAGGACTTGGGCTCCTGGTCTCAGGGAGAAGTAGGGGATTATCCCTACCCAAGAATCTCTGGGGCTGTCTTATATGTGCTTGTGACTCAGACTGAGCCAAGGCACCTCCTCTTTGGGAAGTTGGACCCTCTGGAGGGCAGTTCTCAAGGGCTGCCTGTACCATCAGCCTCTCCCTGGTCACCGTCCCATGCTCTAAGGTGGCCACTGTCCTAGGCAATGTTTCTGCTGTCTCCACGAGTTCTTTCATCCTCTGGGTAATGTGAAACTGGCAGCTGGTTTTGCCAAAGCAGCTCAGAGACGGAGGTTTGGCAAGAAGAGCGAGCTGATTCCACAGCCCTTGTATCTTGTCTTCTTCATCTTTCAGTGGACTTCACTGGGTCTCCTGATTCCACATAGCCAGGGGTGCTGGCCCCTGCCGTCGTTTAGACACTCCCTCCCCCACTATTCCTTCTTCTGGAAGGCAGTGTTGATGGCAAAATTCAATACAAGTTTCATTTTAAGTGATAAGTTGTGGTGGTTGCCTAGCAAAGGCATAGCTTGTCTCATGCTCTTCCCGTCTCCTTTTGTTGGATGGTCAGCCTGGTGTTTTCAGTTTCTCCTTCAAGAATTTTCCCTAGAGGGGCGCCTGGGTGACTCAGTCGGTTGAGTGTGCAACTTCAGCTCAGGTCATGATCTCACAGTTCATGGGTTTAAGCCCAGCATTGGGCTCTGTGCTGACAGCTCAGAGCCTGGAGCCTCCTTCAGATTCTGTGTCTCCCTCTCTCTCTGCCCCTAACCCACTCGCATTGTCTCTGTCTCTCTCAAAAATAAATAAACATTAAAAAAATTTTTTTTAAAAAGAATTTTTTTCTAGGGGCACCTGAATGGCTCAGTGGGGTAAGGGTTTGACTTTGGCTCAGGTCACTATCTTGCGGTTTGTGAATTAGAGCCTGGAGTTGGGCTCTGTGCTGACAGCTCGGAGCCTTGAGCCTCCTTCAGATTCTGTGTCTCCCTCTCTCTCTGCCCCTCTCCTCCTGCTCTTTATCTGTCTCTCTGTCTCTCTGTCCCTCTGTCTCTCTCTCTCAGCAATTCTTGGCAATGCTATCACCCACCAGGAAACTACTCTCCACAAGAACAAAATGGTAGCAGGCCTATTTCACTGAGTCTCAGCATTTTACCTTTTGGGGCTGGGTGGTGCTTCCTCTAACCACACTGACCTCTAACTGCATGGGACCACGTTCTGAGGGACAGAATGGCTGGCTGCTCTAACTATGAAGGACTGGCAGGAACTTTTGAGCTTCTTTCAGACAGCTCGTAGTTCTCTCTGGAGTCACTGAAGGTGGCCTCCTGCTCCCCGGGGAAACCGGAAGCCTGTCTCAAAGCAGGTTACTGAGGATCGCAGCGGGACTTAGGTAAAGCTGGCGAAATCTGCAGTATGTCTTCTTTCAGGGCCCTTTCAGAAACAAAGTTCTAACCACCGTATGCAGGAAACTTGCCCACCTGCCTGCTAACTGGTGTTAGGACAGCGCGGGCAAGGCTAGTGACACTTCCGAACACCTGATCCGTCCGCTCGGTACACCTGCACAGGCATCAAGGTTTCCTCCTACCACCTTCCCTTTGCCCCTTCTGCGGCTGGCTCCTCAGTGTGACCTGTGCAGCCAGCATTTCTAGTGCTTTCCTCTTGCCGTTTGCTGAACGGGCTTCCTCACTGTCTTACCCTGTGAGTGGGCCCACTTGGGGACAGGTATATGCTCAAGCTTAAGATAGAGGGGGCTGTTGTTACACATGAGGATTCTAGCCCTACCTGCCACCAGCCACTTCATCTTTCTCCAGGAAAAAGTTCACTCATTTAGAAGTTTTCTGACGGATGTAGAGGAATGAGCAATCACTTTTTAGGGATCCCTCCCCTTTCCTTGTATCTTGCTAAGGGTAGAAAGAAAATTGACATTCTCAGCAAACTCTGGAAGACTACATTCACATTTTCTTCTCTCCTGACCGTTGTGACAAGCACTGTCTATGCCTGAGGAGGAGTTTTAACAAACAAATCAATTAGCTCTGATCCCCTGAGCAGTAGTTAATCCCTGATGCAGAAGTACATGATCCAGGATTCAAATAACCCCAGAGGAACCCCACGACATGTAGCTCGAAAACCCTGGGCCTCTTGGGATTCTTCCAGTGTGATGTCGTTGTGACTGAATCACAGATCTCACGAGATCTGTAGTCCACATCTAGGTTACTCAATTTTTTTTTTTTTTGACTCCATGGACTTTAATGGTATTTCTCCCGTTTAAAATATACATACTGGGGCGCCTGGGTGGCTCAGTCGGTTGAGCATCCGACTTCGGCCCAGGTCATGATCTCGCAGTCCGTGGGTTCAAGCCCCGCGTCGGGCTCTGTGCTGACAGCTCGGAGCCCGGAGCCTGTTTCAGATTCTGTGTCTCCCTCTCTCTCAGACCCTCCCCTGTTCATGCTCTGTCTCTCTCTGTCTCAAAAATAAATGAACATTAAAATCAGCTGAAGAGCTTTAAAAATAAATAAATAAATAAATAAAATAAAACATACATACTAAATATGTGAAGTTAGTTTTTCCAAATGTGTACATGAGTCTGGGAGCAGTATTTTAAAAATATAATCAGAAAAAACACCCAATATATACTTATCCAATCTCAAGTAGTTGTTTCTGCACATTTCTTCCTTTCAGATTTCTTACAGGAATAATGTAGAATGCAAAGCTCTCCAAAAATCATTTTCGTATTATAATAAGATTGAGTAAACTCAATACAAAGATTGACATTATGCATATAAAGTGTTAATATTATACTAGAACCTACAAAAAACCAGAGATTTCAATTTTTTGAAATATCTCCCTCTTACTTACCCAAATACCTGTCCCCAGAATTAGTTCAAGCACATTTAAAACTGATAGTTTACTTAATTTTTTTAAATTTCTGGGCACCTGGGTGGCTCAGTCAGTTAAGCGTCCGACTATTGGTTTTGGCTCAGGTCATGATCTCTCAGTTCATGAGTTCGAGTCCCACGTCGGTCTCTGTGCTGACAGTGCTGAGCCTGCTTGAGATTCTCCCTCTCTCTCTCTCTCTCTCAAAAAAAAAAAAAAAAAATTAACATTAAATTAATTGAAGGTTTATTCATTTTTTGACAGAGAGATAGAGATAGAGACAGAGACAGAGTGCAAGTGGAGGAGGGGCAGAGAGAAAGGGAGACACAGAATCTGAAGCAGGCTCCAAGCTCTGAGCTGTCAGCACAGAGCCGCATGTGGGGCTCAAACTCATGAACCGCAAGATCATGACCTGAGCCAAAGTTGAATGCTTAACTGACTGAGCCACCCAGGCGCTCCTTTAAAATTTTTTTGAAGTTTTATTTTATTCATTTGAGAGAGACAGGGACAGTGCACGGTGGGGGAGGGGCAGAGAGAGGGAGAGAGAGAGTCCTAAGCAGGTCCTGCACCACCAGGGCAGAGCCCAATGCAGGGCTTGAACTCAGGAAGCCATGGGACCATGACCTGAGCCAACACCAAGAGTCAACACTTAACTGACTGAGCCACCTCTGTACCCCCTAGGTAATTTTAAAACCTCGATCCAACCCACCTCTGAGTTTCCTCCTCCTCCTTGCAAGTTTGGTTTGGAAATTCTGAAGAGGATTTTGCATTCACAATCTCACTGTCATCTTATCATCTCCCCAGTACCAAGGGACCTTCAGCCATCCCTGCTGGAGCCATAGCTTGGCCACAGATGGGCCATACCTCACTACTATCACCGTCACTGCCACTGCTATCAGAAGCCCACCCAAGATACCCCTCTACTATGTGATTTCAAGACAGTTCTCTGCCTCCATGGCCACTGCTATTAATACTTTAGTCTCAAGTGTAGAGTCCTGAAGGCAGCCGTGCCTCAATGGGACTATAAGGGGACTCACTGTTTCCCTTTGTGTGTTATGCTTTGCTCTGAGGAGCTCACAGCAGGGTGGCTCAGCACCCTGAAATGTTTGGGAGTGTGCGTGGCCTTCTTCCCATTTACCTATGATCTGCAATAGTAGTAACTCCAGAGTCAAAATAATAATAACTAACATTGAGAGCTTACCACACATTGTTCTAAGCACTTTACGTGTATTCACGCATTTCTTCATCACAAAGTCTCTGAGGTAGCTTCTGTTACCAGCACCCCCAGGTAGCAGATGAGAAAACTGAGGCATACGTTGGTGAAGAACTGCTGGAGGTTGGCAAGGGGGAAAGCTAAGTTTGGAAACCAGGCAGTCGGGCTGTAGAATTAACTGCCATGCCATTCCACTTCATATATGTGTGTGTCAACCAGTAGGGACATAGAAAATTTCAATGACAACTGTTCAACTCCCTTCCAGAACTCAGTTCTCCTCTGAGGAATACAAAGAGAGGTCAGGTCCCAGTCTTCACATCTGCACCCTTTCTCATTTGTTTTCTTTAAGCACCTCAGAGTCCTTTGCTTATGTTTCTCTTCCCCGCCCTCCACCCTACTCCATTGTCATAAGACATGCCTATATTCTAGAACCTCAGACAGAGACATGGCTTGAGGACTGTTCAGAGAGGCCGTTGTTCTCTTGTAAATTAGTGGGTGCATATAGGTGGAGGGAGGAAAATTACTTCCACCCCAGCAAGCCAGGACCTCTCTCATCAAAATATGGACTACTGCATTACGGTGTCCCAAGAGCATGTGGCAAGTCTTTAAAGTCAAATTTCAGATAAGGATTTGTCAGAGTGATTATTTTTCTTCTTCTCTAAGCAGGTTTTACTGAGGAAGGAAGTTAAACAGATTAAGAACAATCTAGAACATTTAGGAGAAGTTGGCCAAAGCAACCCCTATTTCCCACTTTTGCACTATTCACATCAAACATGATGAAAAGATCAAGGAACTATAAAGGACTTGGCATCGGCATGGTCCAGTGCAGCTGGTTGCACAGAACTGGTCTAAAAATGAAATGACTCTTCTATTGTTCTCTTATTACTCACTTCAGATAGAGAATACAAGAGCAAATGACATTCTTCTCGGATTGTAAGTGATTTTGCTTCCATGCAGCTTCCCTGCATAGCTTCCTCCCGCCTCCACAGCCATTCCCACTGCTGTCTCCATTTGCTTTTACCCTTATACTATTTTGCATTCAAGCACATTAAATGCAACCCATGTTATACAAGCCATTATTTATTCTTGCATCGAAACACTGTAGGTCACCCAACACATGCTAAAGAGAGAAAACCCATCAACAAATAGGCCCTGTCCATTCAGCTTAATTGACATTTCCATTGTCTTTAACGGGGGTCTCTGCATAACACTGCACACCAGGAACGATGTGGCAAGAACAGCCATTGGCTGCTGCCCGGCTTCGCATGTATAATTGAGTGCCATTTGACCAATGCTGAGGGGTTTTCTGGGTGTGTTTTCCTCCTTTGTCAATGTTAATGCAATGCCAAGTGATAAAGATGCCCTTTGGCATTCAACACTCTTAGCCTTTAATAATAAACACTTTCTGCATCTCAAATTGCTGCTATACATGAACAGGTTTTAGTCAACCCCTGAAGCGAATATGTACCTTCTCATTACAGGGCAGCAGTGGTGAGAAAGCAATTCACTAAGCCATAGGGTTGGCAATCACCCATATTTTCTGCTATGAGTAAATAACTTCAATTGATTTAATCATAAAAGAATAACAGGAAAACTACATTGATTTCCAAATCCCTAATGTGAACATCAGACTCTATTGACCAGGCTGCGTGCAAGGAGGTTGTAGCCATTTGTATGAACTCAAGAAACATCAATACTTGATCATTACTCCAACAAAAAAAATGACAATTTGGGCCTATTTCAAAATGGATTGAAGTAATATTATGCAGGGCGATTGGGCAATCTACAGTGATATAAGTGATAATATGCTGCAGTGCTCATTAGGTTAAAAAGAACAAAATCCATAAATTCTGGTGAACAGTCCTTCTTGCTAATTGTAATAGGTCATTCACCTTCTATAGTAACAGTAATAACATGCTATACCTCTATTTCTATTAAAGTAACCAAATGGGGTTGTCGAAAATTCATTTGTTGCCCATGTAAATTTAGCTGCTCAGAAGACCAGCACATGTAGAAAATCTCTTTATAATTGGAGAAAAATAGTGTTTGTTTCCCCAATGTTGGCTGATCATTTGGGGTGTAGAGGCAAAGTCAAAAATCTTTAAGAGGAACAATTATATACTAAAAAGTGGAAAAAGAAGTAAGTGTGTTCATTATTTTAATGCAGGAGAAAGAATGTTGGGCTGAGCAGCTAAGGATGGGAACATGTTTAAGTAGGGTGAGAGGCACTAGTGATGAGAGGCTGGGACCAGGGGCATAAGCCAGGACTATCTCAGGCAAAGTACACGGGATCACTGAGGGTTTAGGGAGACTGACCATCAACTCTGCCATTAAATTGCTTTGAGACTACAAGCAACTCGCCTCCTAGTTTTGAGTCTCTTCTTCACCTGCAAAATGAGATAGTCTATAATCTTGAAGATTTCTTCTAACTGTAAAAATTTGAGTCTGAACTAAATGATTTCAATGTCATCCTTTTACTCATTGTATATTACTATGAATGCTTCTTAACTATGGATTATCTCAGTACAAATAGTTTTTCCTCTACCAAGCTTTACTGAAGCAAATGATGATTATTTTAATGAAAGTTCTGGTCTAATTGCAGAAAACGTAACAGGTACGTTTACCATTCAAAAGTCCTTGATAACCTTTAAATATGTAAAGTGTTGGTGAGCCCCATTCTAAGCACTGACTATATGGTGAGCATCTTAAGGGACTTGATGGTCATAAGTCAACCGGCATTTCGCTTAGGGAAGTGAAATTAACAGAGAAAATAATTAACCATATAAAAGTAGATAATTTGCTTCAAAATGTAGGTTTTTTTTTTTTTTTACACTTATTCATTTATTTTGAGAGCATGTGTGCAGAGAGAGAGGGACAGAGAGGGAAAGAATCCCAAGCAGCCTCCACACTATCATCGAGGATCCCAGCGTGGGTGTCAAACTTCACAAACCAAAAGATCATGACCTGAACCAAAGTTGGACAGATGCTTAATCAACTGAGCCACCCAAGTGTCCCTCCAAAATATAGTTTGAAGAATACGTTGTAGAATTTAGAAGAGGCGGATTGGACTAAAATCAATGCAGATTGGACTAGTCAGAAGTGATTATGGAGTTCATAATTGGAATGTGAACTAGGTTTTGAAAACCATATGAAGTTTGACCGGATGGGAGGAGAGTAGTAGTAGGATCTTTAAACCAGAGAATCAATATGAGAATGAACAGGCAAAAAGGGGAATTGCAACATATGCCAGCAACTCTCTTTGGCTAGGTGAGGTCAGATATATGAGCCCCAGGAATCAAACAGTGTGTGTTATGTGGTAGCCAAGAGAAAACATTTTGGACTGCTGTGTTTCTGTAAGTGTGAGAAGCTTGTACCATGTGGTACGAAAGATAGTTCTGAGGCGACGTAGTTACTAGGTATTAAGGAATATTGAATCATTTTACAAGAAAGTTATCACCCTTTCAACCCCTTTAATTATCCTGGTAAGACTTTATCCAGTCTCTATTGCTTGTTAATTTCCCTTTGTAGAGAAAGAGAAGACAGACCTGGGAACAGAAGCTTTGGTTGGCAAAATAATCCTCCTGTAAATCGATAGTGTTGTTGTATCTCCATTGTATTAATTTTGAGGTTATCTTCTAAATCTGTTAAGTGATAACGGTTTTCTTTTTACAACTGTGACATAACATTGAAAGAGCAGAACAATTAACAACGTATGACATACGCGTGTCATAAGCAGTGTCCAGATGTGAAGGAAATCCTGAAGTTTGGGAAACACTGTTGAAACAGAGAAAGCACTGCTCCTCAAGGTAAAAACCTGGCTTTAAGTCCTATTTCTGTGGTTTGTTAATGGTGACCTTGCGTAACCACTCACTCTCACTGAGCCTCAGTTTACTTCTCTGTCAATAGAGGGGTCAGGTGAAATGAACTCCAAGGTCTCCTTCGGCTCACACTTGTGTGATTAAAGGGCTATTGAAGGCTCTGAGCCGACAGTGACAAGATAAAAGTGGCATTTAAAGAAGATTAGTCTGGCAGTGGCACAGAGGTGAGTTTGGAGAGGAGAAAGCTTGGGGTCAGGGAGGCCAGATAGGTGGCTGCTTCCGTAATCCAGGAATGAGCTGATAAGGACTGGGGCTAGAATGAAGGTAGTGAGAAGGCAAGGGATAAAGAGACACGGAAGGCATTTCAAAGGAAGGTTTGACAAGATTTGGAAACTAAATAGTGCATTGAATCATAAAAGTGACTTGGGGATTTTGAACTTGGTGAAGTAAAAAAGGAAGCCCTTTGACAAAATACATATGTTGGAAACAAGAGCTTGTTTGATTCCGAAAATCTGGAGTTTCAGCTGACTGTAAGATACTGAGGTTGAAATGCTGCAGATGAAAATCCAGGACTGTGCTTAGATCAAAGGAATGATGAAGAAATACACATGTAGGAGCTTTCTGCTGTGAAATGATGAAGGAAAGAGTTTGCTAGAGAGAATGCAAAAGCAAGAATAACAGAAAACCCAAAATCGAATTTTGGAAAACGATGCCTATTGTTAAAGGGGCAGGAGAAGGAAAGACCACAAACAGAAATAAATATAGAATGCTCAGACTGAGAGAAACCAGAATAGTGTGGGGTTTTGCAAGCCAAAAAAAGAGCCAGTTTTGAAAAGATGTGCAATACTGAGTATAGAAAATCATGAAAAAGGAGGAGCTCTGAAGCAAAGACAAAGGTTTAACTGATGTCATCGGTACCCTTCGTCTGAGCAGAAAGCATCAGAGTGGTAGCAGCTGATTAAGATCAAGAGCCAATTGAGAGGGAAAAGTAAAGGCAAAAATATGAAGATTTGGTAAACTACAAATTCAAGGAAAATTGATTAAAGAAAAAAATATATATATGAGTAGACTATAATTATGATAACAGGAGGGGATCAAAGGCTCTTGGAAAGAGAAAGATGGAAGGTTCTGGAAAGTGAAGGGAGATGAGGTGTGGACTCCACATTGTGAGGTTCAAATTATGAACAGGGCCCACGTTTGAGTCATCACCGGTCCCCATAATTAATTTCAAAGAAAGATGCCTCGTGCGTATTTCCTGTTCCCTAGCACATCTCCAACAGGTTCTGGTGCAAAAGACCCTAAGAAACAATTAGTATTTTCTGGACATAAACTTTATTGTAGATTCACTCTTCCAAGCTCAGATGGCCCCTGGGGCTGAGATGGACATGTACTTTTCCTACATCAAGTCTAGGACATCTTGGCTTCCTTGCTTTGGTGACCAAAGTGTGAAGTCTGAGTGGTCACATCACTGAGCCATAAATTCTCTTACAGAGCTGGACAGGATTAGCAAGTGCTCTGTGGATTTCTCACACATGCTCAGGGGTTACAGCCATTGTCTTTTATTTTGTGTGTGATCCTTTCCACAAGGCTACAAAACGTTATGAGCCAGGATCTCCGCTTATGTCCCAAAATAAATCAGGGCGGGAGTTTTCACCAGCTATAGAAGAAAAATCTAAAAATACAGGGACCAGATTGTCATTCTATAGAACTCTCAGGGAATTCCTTTTACCAATGCTGTATAATTCATTTACCTGAACAAGGACTCCCAGCAGACACTGTGTCCAGCTGCCCTTGAGACTACAGGAAGGTTCTATGTTTGCCACATGTTTGCCCTGAAAACAAAGAACAGGAACATAAAATAACTTTCCTGGTATCGATTAAAGTTGTAATTTTGAATATATGAACCGAATTCAGTGTTAGGCAGTTTATCACATCAAGAACACAGACACTTCATGCCACAAAATGTCGACTTAAAGATGGAGCCCTATTGTGTAAGCTTCAGCCCCATGGTTATCTGGATCCATTCCTGGGTGCCTTGGATAGACAACAGTACTGCCAATAATACCAAGAAGATTAACCCGGTTAACTGCAGACTGGTGAAATAGAATGGTATGGTCAGTGATCCACAAACTCAGTTGCCTACAGGAAACAGGAAGTTAAATAAACTGAGTAAATCAGATAGAGTGTAACGCAGCAGGGACAGGTGGAACCTGCGGCAAACTGCACAGAGCATGGCCCCCTGAGGGCAACAGCCACCCACTCGCCTCCCGTCAGATGACAGTAAAGTCCCCGTAAAGTCAGATCTTCTGATTGTTCGGGAGAATCTAGAAATCCTCACTCTTCTATAACACTCCCAAGTTAGTTTTTTAAATGTTAATTTATTTTTGAGAGAGAAACAGAGTCAGAGACAGAGAGACAGAGCACGAGTTGGGGAGGGACAGAGAGAGAGGGAGACATAGAATCCGAAGCAGGCTCCAGGTTCTGAGATCTCAGCACAGAGCTTGACGAGAGGCTCAAACTCGTGAACTGCAAGATCATGACCCGAGCAGAAGTTGGATGCTTAACCAACTGAGCCACCCAGGTGCCTTCCAAGTTATTTTTTTAAGTTTATTTATTTATTTTGAGAGAGAGAGAGAGAGAGAGAGAGAGAGAGAGGGAGAGCACATGAGTGCCAGGTGGGGAGGGGCAGAGTAAAAGAGAATCCCCAGCAGGCTCCACGCTGTCAGTAAAGAGCCCTGTGCAGGTCTTGGTCTCATGAACTGTGAGATCATGACCTGAGCCAAAACCAAGAGTCAGACACTCAATTGACTGAACCACCCAGGCACCCCTCTCCCAAGTTTTAAATCTTGGCAAAAAATTAAACATATTTTACATACTACACAGGTGCTGCAAAACATGTCAGTGAAGCACAGTGTTTTACAAACTGGATTCTAGGTCACAACCTTTAAATTGTGAGTTCTCTGAGATCCCACAACCCAGAGAGGAAGTCCATTTGCCCCAGTGATCAGTCTGAGGCCCAGCCCTTTCAGTGCCGGGAGTTGTCCTGCTCTGGAGTCCCATCCCCAGGCTTTGCCCTCTTGTTGGGAAACTGAGATCCAAAATTGTCTTCTATTTCCCATCTAGTGCCCATCGAAACCTGGTTCCATCAGTAGTCGTCGATCTCCCCCAACAGATAAGAGAGATGTTATCTAACTAAAAAATGAGTTGCAAAATGAGTGTGCTTTCTAGAAAGATTTGCATCTAGAAGAGAACACTTGTGAACCTAAATCCACTTTTAAGCAGTCTGAGGGAGTAAAATGAAATGTACTGCACAGCTTGTCAGGAGGTATTTGGGGGAAGTCAAGGCTCTTCCCAAATCCTCTAAATTCCCCGGGAGTCTCATACATGCTAGCTCCATCTCATTCACTCTTTCATTTATTCAGAAAATGTTGGTTCAGCTTACAGCATGTGATAGGCACAGAGCTGCAATCTTGGGGCACAGGACAAACAGCCCCTTGAAAGAGACAGACATGTAATTAGGCTATTATATTGCACCGCCTCAGAATTCCAGCACTGAGACTCTCCGGATAGGGCCATAGACCAATATCCCGCCCTTTCTAGTCTCCCTTCTTCCTTTCCTCTGCCCTATGTCCTCACTTGCTCCGGGCCCTACTTCCCCTGTTCTTAACTCTGCCAGAAGACAGTCTGCCGACTAGGGGATTCACCCCTAGGCACCCTGGGTCCACTCCCGGCTCGAATGGCTTTGCCTTTCTCGGCTGCAGACTTTTACTCAAGCTGCCCCTTCTTTCAGGAACGGCATTTGTTTATTCATTTGCCATGGCCCTTACGTTGTTCTGCCTTCCTGTTTAGTTAATTGGTTCCATTTCTATATGTGTGATCAACCTGCAAGGTCAGGGGGTCATGCTTTTTTTTATCTGTGTATCCCCCATAGTGTGCTTGTATTTTTGGCACTCCGTAAATGTTGACTAATAAAGAGCCATCCCTTCAGTCTGAGTTTCTAGAAATCCTACATACCCTTTAAGGACCCAGTTAAATACTGCCTCTGTCAGGCAGCCTTTTCTGATTGCCTCAGTCTCAGAGGACCATCTCTTCTGGTTCTGAATATCTATAGCCTTGGGTTTGAACTATTATTACCATCTGTCTCACCCAGGGCTTTATACTGTAAGCACTGGTTATGTGTGCCTCATCTCTACTAGACTGTAATTTTTCTGAGGGCAGAGAAAGTTTCTTCTGAATCTTTTCACCCTGCACAGTAGATAACCATATAATATTGTTCATAACTGTATTTCAATAAGTGAATTCAGTGTGATTCATTGAATCAATGTGTTCGAGCAAATGAATGAACTAAGTAAATGAAGAGGACAGAATCTGAGTCTGAGATCATCAGAGCATAACGGATCCAACCCAACTGCTCCCTTCATTTATGGTTGGATTTCAGAGTTTGACAGATATTTGTCATGAGCGTTTTTATGTCTCACAGGTATCTATTTAAAATAATGGTTATCATTAATTTAATTTTCCAAGTAACTAAAGACCACAAATCCTTTTATATTATTGAAGAAGGGTGCCTGGCTAGCTCGACACCTGATCTCAGGGTTGTGAGTTCAAACCCCCTATTGGGCATGGAGCCTACTTAAAATAAACAAACAAACACTGAAGAAAATCTTTACAGTAAAAAGTGGATGCAGTTCATTGTGATGTCCAGATCATTATATATTCTACAAAATAATGACCCCATAAGAGTTAGAAGGATGTTTAGAACTCTTCTTTCCATGAGTTTGGACAGATAGCTGTACTTTCTTCCCCTTACACCTTCTTTAACAGCTTTTTTCTTTCTCTTCTTACTTTACTCGATTACTACCACTGTTACTACATCCAGCAGCTGTCTACCATTTCTCCTCGATTTTTATTTAAACAGCAATTATTTACTGAGTACCTATTGTGTGACTTTGAATTTGCTATAGGCCTGAAAAAGCTGACGTCCTAGTTTGTTAGAGTAGTGTTTTAAAAGAGTAGTGCTCATAGGGCCCCTGGATGGCTCAGTCGGTTAAGCATCCCAACTCTTTTTTTTATTTTTTTTTTTAACGTTTATTTATCTTTGAGAGAGAGAGAAGAGAGACAGAACTGGAGTGAGGGAGGGGCAGAAAGGGAGGGAGACAGAATCTGAAGCAGACCCAGGCTCTGAGCTGTCAGCACAGAACCAGATGCGGGGCTCGAACTCATAAGCCGTGAGTTCATGACCTGAGCTGAAGTCAGACGCTTAACGAACTAAGCCACCCAGGCCCCCCAAAGAGTAATGTTTAAAAAAAAAGAAAACACATTTGAGTGAGGAACCATTTATTGGTTAAAAAAAACAAACAAACTAACAAACCACAATTCAGTGCATGGATTCTGCAAACTCTGTTTTGGATGCAGGGTAAGCAAGTGGACATCTCACTCTCAGCTGTGCTCCAGAGAAAAGCTGGTTGAGTAAATGAGCAGATGAGTGTGATACAACCAAACTTACAGCTTCTGGAAGGGAATTGCCGGCCAGAGCAGTGAAAGGATTTGCTCTGTTCTGCAGTGAAATCAAGTTGCGGTCCAGCATCCTGACTTCTCTCTTGATCCTGCCATTAAAGCATCTTAGCTTCTCATAATAAATCATTAATGAGGTCACTAAAATAATGGAGGAAAACAAGGTAAGAAAACCATAAACCATACTTTGCAACATGATGTTGCTGAGAATTTTGACAGTCTCTTTTCATTCCTTCTAGCAAGGGGAAAAAAGGAGTGACCGATTACACAACCTTTTCCTTGAACATTTTCACAGTTACAAAATTGGCAATATAATACCTCCAGTAGTGGTGGGTTAGAGATTTGTATTATCTAAAATATAACAATAGCTCACATATCAGTGTTTAGGGCAATAAACAACCAAGCCATTAATTTCTACCTCAGAATCATGAGTGATTACACTTTCTATCTCTGAAAGCCCATAGACTCTTATCTATTGGAAACGAAAATAATGTGCCATTGATTTGACCAGCCTTTTAGAATATAGGAATAATGATCTGAGGGGTTTTTAATTATCTAAACTCCAGTAAGAGTCCTTGTGAGCTTTTAAGAGAAAAAGAAGAGGAACACGACCTAATATATAAAAGGTGCCTGAGAAAATGAGATGTGCTGCGGGCAAATTTAGATTCTGTAGCAAAGAGGCTATCATAGATGCTAGGAATTGAGTCCATTGTGCCTCAGAGACTGGGCAGAGACACTTGCAAAAAAGGCAGATGAACACTCCTTAGAGGAATTTTTATCCACGAGTAAATAGTATTCAGCCATCTTCATGGTTACGATTTTATTATCTACATGTGCGTCAGGCCTGTTCGAAGTTGTAAACTCACACACCAATGGCACCTGACACAAACACATGTATTGGCTGCCTTTTCACCTGGTATCCATTTGTGTGTTAAGCAGCTGATATGATGGGCTCTTTTTTTCTCACACTTAGAAGCCAAAGTCATTGTCCTGTCAGTGTATAATGATTTTAGTATTTTTGGAATGCGAGCCAGAGGATTTTTCCATTGCATTATGGAACAGCGGCCCTATCCATAATCAGATTGAATGCGTGGGGGAGGGGAGAAAGAAAGGAAGTTGGGTTGAGAAGGACAAAGGAAAGAAAAGGGGAAATTTTCCATTTGGAATGCTGGACCTGCGCCCCCTCTCAGGGCTGTCTTGGGCACACTATTTCATTTCTCCTTAAATGCTTTCAGCGCCCTAAGTCTCATCAAAATGGCAAATGTTTTTAAGTGGGCCATTGCCCCTCAGATTTCTGAGAGCCGAGCCTGTAGGAAACTGATAGGGTGTCCCTCTACCTTCAAACTCCACTTGCAGCGTTTTCCTAAGCCCACTTTTGTCTGGTTTCTAATCCATTGGGTATTAATGTTAATCTGATATTTCTGAAGTGCTTAGCTGTGTTTGTCTATGAAAGCAGCTGTGGAAAAGCAGACTGATGGATTGGCCGTGGATTTGACAGGAATTCAAATTTTGAAAAACAAACCTACTTACCCGAAAGTGCCAAATAACCATCATATGTTTCCCGAAAATAAGAGCGATATATAAAGAATCTTAGACGGTGACACTAATTTCCATGTTTGCTGCACCATTTTAGCACTCCCATAAACCTGTAGTAGCTTTAACAGAAATATGGCTGGATGAGGCATATTTTATCCCTCAGCATGCAAGCCTAATGAATAGAAACTTTAACACATTCTTAAACAGTCCCTGCGTTCAAACTTAGGGATGTATTTTAACAGACATACAGTTCACGCTATACCTCTAATGCTTGGGAGAGAGGGCCTCATATCTGGTTATGATTTACAGGATGGGTCAGATCAGCAGAACTCCAAATTTCACCACACATGCTAATTGTACCAAAGCAGTTCCTTATTTGTTTTCCCAACCGTGAACTTGCAGGTGGTGTTCACCGCTCTGACCCAGTCTTTGGCACAGCTATCCTAGGACTCCTCCATGGGGACCACGTTAAAGGTGAGACTTGGAAGTTCTTATCCTTCTCATAAATGAAACTGGTGGTGGGGTGTCTGGGCGGCTCAGTCACTTAAGCATCTGACTTTAGCTCAGGGCATGATCTTGCAGGTCGTGGGTTCGAGCCCCGCGTCGCCTGGAGCCTGCTTCCGATTCTGTGTGTGTGTCTCTCTCTCTGCCCCTTACCTGCTCATGCTCTCTCTCTCTCTTTCTCAAAGATGAATAAACATTAAAAAAAAAAAATTTCAATATAAATAAATAAATAAAACTGGAGGACTGGGCCCAAAGATGTTCTATATTAAGCTAAAATCTGGGTAAGCAAGACTAAAGTGTGTATGTTAAAGTCTTTTTTACTGAGAACATTTTTACTGAGTTTTAAAAACAGTTTTTGATATGAAAGCAATGTATCATCTACAAAAAAGTAGAACATTCAAACAAACAAAAAGAAGAAACGTAAACATAGTCACATGCAACCTTTGGTGTGTATCCTTTGAGATTTATACTTCTGAAAACAATCAATTATATATAATTATGTATATTATATATTGAGTATAATGAGATATGCTTCAATTTAATTAAAACCATGTTTTTGGATAGTGGTGATAGTTACATAACAATATAAGTGTACTAATGCCTCTGAATTGTACACTTAAAAATGGTTAAAATGGTAAATTTTATGAATATTTTACCACGATAAAAAATATTTTTTACTAAAATTAGAATCTGAAGAACATGCTATTCTGTTGCTTGTTTTTTTAACCTAATATATTACAACTATCTCTCCATGTTAATCAATACCATTCAAGAGCATTATCTTTATGGCTACAAAATATCTCACTTTGTAGATAGGTACTTTAGATTATTTAAGTCAGTGGTTCTCACTCTAGCTGCACATTATAATCACTTGGAAAGCTTATAAAATACAGATGACCAAGACTTACTTCATGAGATTTTATTTTTTAGTTTTACTTTTTTGAGAGAGAGAGGCAGAGGGAGAGAAAGAAAATCCCAAGCAGGCTCCACACTTCTTGGAACCTGACTCGGGGTTCCACACGGGGCTCAATCGCATGACCCTGGAATCAGGACCTGACCCAAAATCAAGAGTGAGATGCTCAACCAGCTCAGCCAACCAGGTGACCCTTGGGATTTGATTCAATCAATCTGGGAGGGACTTGCTTATCTGTAGGTTTTTAAAGCTTCCCAGGTTTTGTGGGTTTTTTTAAATAATTATATGTAATTACGAAAAAAATTAACTTCAGAAAGATTTTGTAACAAACCCCTACAATTATATATCTAGGTCTGAGTATGATGACCATATACTTTATCATCTCAACCAGGACTTCTGATATGAGTGGGGTGCCATTATTCACTGCACTAGGACAACAGGTGTATAAGCCAGGCATGTCTGGCAAATTGGGTCATATATGGTTGCACTGTTCAAAACATATACAAACTTTTAAGACATATGGTAGTTATTACCTAAATGCCATCCCAAAATACCATGTTAATCACATCAAGAGTTTTTTTAAGGATCTATATCCGGAAACCCACAAAGATACTGAAAAGTATTCATTCATTTAAAAAATATTTATTGAGGAGTGCCTGGGTGTCTCAGTCAGTTAAGCGTCTGACTTCAGCTCAGGTCGTGATCTCATGGCTCATGAGTTCGAGCCTGGTGTTGGGTTCTGTGCTGATAGCTCAGAGCCTGGAGCCTGCTTTGGATTCTGTGTCTCCCTCTCTCTCTGCCTCCCCCCATTCCCCACTTGTGCTCTGTCTCTCTCTCCTTCAAAAATAAATAAACATTAAAAAACTTTTAATATCTATTGAATAATTACTATATGTCAGCTTATGCTAGACAGGGGATAGCTGTTAGAAGCAAGCAGTACATAGTTTCCATTTCATAAGTCTATCAGGAATTATATTTAATCTTCATAATTTTGTTAGGCAAAACGCTATTTGTTTTAATTTGTATTTGATCACTAGTGAAATTAAATATAGTTTATGACTATTTGTATTTCTTCTTTTGTAAATTGTCCATTAACAACCTCTTTGCTCAACTTACTATCATATATGTTTCAAGTATTTTTCCAGTCTATTATTTGATGTTGAAATTTGTTTATGGTGGGTTTTGATAAAAGATTAAAATTTTATGTGGGCATACATGTCTATATTTTCTTTAATAATTTCTGACTTTGGAACAAAAATTCATCTTTTTAAAAAAAAAATTTTATGTTTATTTTTGAGAAAGAGACAGAGACAGAGTGCTAGCAGGGGAGGGGCAGAGAGAGAAGGAGACACAGAATCCGAAACAGGCTCTAGGCTCTGAGCTGTCAGCAGAGAGCCTGACATGGGGCTCAAACTCACAAACCGTGAGATCATGACCTGAGCTGAAGTCAGTTGCCTAACTGACTGAGCCACCCAGGCGCCCCCAAAAGTTCATCTTTAATTCATAATTAATAAATATGCTATAGAATGAAATAAGGATCTTATATTAATGATTCCAGGCAATTAAAAAATTACACAGTAGCATTTATTTAAAAAAGAGAATAATTTCCCTTGCTGATGTGAAATGTCATCATAAACCTGTTCATAAGATCCCATATACATGCAGCTTTGTTACAGGGGTTTCTATTGTGCTCTTTTGTTCTGTCTGTTCTCATAAGATCTCACCAACTTAAACACAAGCATACCTCATTTCACTGTTTCACATTGTTGCAGAAATTATGCTTTTTACAAATTTAAGATTTTTGGCAACCCTGTGTCAATCAAGTCTACTAGCTCCATTTTTCCAACAGCATTTGCTCACTTCTTATGTCTGTTACATTTTGGTAATTCTTGCAATATTTCCTATTTTTCATTATTATTATTATTATTATTATATCTGCTATGGTGATCTGTGATCAACAATCTTTCATATTACTATTGTAATTGTTTGGGGGCATCACAAGCAGCACCCTTGTAACACAGAACATTTAATAAATTTTGTGTGTGTTCTCACTGCCTCCCCCCCAATTGGCCCTTCCTTGGGCCTCTCCTTGGGCCTCCCTGAGTGTCCCTGAGACACAGCAATATTGAAATTAGGCCAATTAATAACCCTCCAGTGGCCGAAAGTGTTCAAGTGAAAGGAAGAGCCACACATGTCTCACTTTAAATCAAAAGCTAGACATAATTAGGCTTAGTGAGGAAGGCACGTCAAAAGCCAAGACAAGGCAAAAGCTAGGCCTCTTGCACCAAACAGTTAACCAAGTTGGGAAGGTAAAGGAAAAGTTCTTGAAGGAAATTAAAATTGCCATTCCGTTGAACACACAAATGATAAGAAAGTAAAACAGCCTCATTGCCAATACAGAGAAAGTTTCAGTGATCTGGATAGATCAAACCAGCTACAACATGGCCTTAAGCCAAAGCCTAATACAGAGCAAGGCTCTAACCCTCCTCAATTCTGTGAAGGCTGAGAGGTGTGGAAGCTCCAGAAGAAAAGTTTGAAGCTAGCAGAGGTCGGTTCATGAGGTTTAAAGAGAGAAGCCGTCTCCATAACATCAAAGTGCAAGGTGCAGGAGCAAGTGCTGACGTAGAAGCTGCAGCAAGTTCTCCAGAAGATGTAGCCAAATTCATTCATGAAGGTGGCTGCACTAATCAACAGATTTTCAATGTAGATGAAACAGCCTTATATTGGAAGAAGATGCCATCTAGGTCTTTCACAGCTAGAGAGAAGTCAGTGCCTGCCTTCAAAGCTTCGTAGGACAGGCTGAATCTCCGGTTAGGAGCTAATGCAGCTGGTGTCTCTAAGTTGAAGCCAATTCTCATTTACTATGCCCCAAATCTTAGGACCTTTAAGAATTATGTTAAATCTAGGAGCGTCTGGGTAGCTCAGTGGGTTGAGTGTCCGACTTCGGCTCAGGTCATGATCTCGTGGCTTGTGAATTTGCGTCCTGTGTCGGGCTCTGTGCTGACAGCTCGGAGCCTGGAGCCTGCTTCAAATTCTGTGCCCCTCTCTCGCTCTGCTCCTCTCCCACTCATGCTCTGTCTCTCTCTCTCTCTCAAGAATAAATAAAAAATTTAAAAAAAATTTTTTTTAAGAATTATGTTAAATCTACTCTCTGCTAGTGCTCTATTAACGGAAAAACAAAGCCTGGCTGACAATACAACTGTTTACAACATGGTTTACTGATTATTTTAAGCCCACTGTTGATACCTGTTGCTCAGGAAAAAAGATTTCGTTCAAAATACTACTGCTCTCTGACAGCACACCTGGTCACCGAAGAGCTCTGAAGGAGATGTACAACAGGATTAATATTTTTATGCCTGTGAACACCCATTCTTCAGCCTAGCGATCAAGGAGTAATTTTGACTTTCAAGTCTTATTATTTAAGAACTACATTTTGTTAGGCTATAGCTGCCATAGATAACAGTTCCTCAGATGGATCTAGGTAAGGTAAATAGAAAACCTGGAAAGGATTTAGCATTCTAGATGCCATTAAGGACATTTGTGATTCATGGGAAGAGGTAAAAATATCAACATTAACCAGAGTTTGAAAGAAGTTGATTCCAACCTTCATGGACAACATGGAGGGGTTCGGGGCTTCAGTGGAGGAAGTAACTGTAAACGTGGAAATAACAAAGAACTAGAATTAGCTCATAGTGGAGCCTGCCAGTGTGACTGCATGGCCGCAATCTCATGATAAAACTTGAGCAGATGGAGAGTTGCTTCTTGTAAGTGAATGAGCAAAGAAAGTGGTTACTTGAGATGGAATCTACTCCTGGTGAATCTCCTTCTGCTGTGAAGATTGTTGAAGTGACAATAAAAGACTTAAAATATTACATAAACTTAAAAAAAATAAAATAAAATATTACACAAATTTAGTTGATACAGCAATGGCAGGGTTTGAGAGGACTGACTCCAATTTTACTCCTGTGGGTAAAAGGCTACCAAACACTGCATGCTACAGAGCAATCCATCTGTGAAACGAAGAGTCCATCAATGGGGCAAACTTCAGTGTTGTCTTATTTTAAGAAATTGCCACAGCCACCCCGTCCCCCTCCCCGACCTTCAGCAACCATCACCCTGATCAGTTAGCAGCCACCAACATAAAGACCAGACCCTCCACCAGCAAAAAGATTATGACTCTGAAAGCTCAGGTAATGATTAGTATTTTTTTAGGAATAAAGTATTAAATTAATGCACGTACATTGTTTTAGACACAATGCTATTGCACACTTAACGGATTACAGTATAGTGTAAACATAATTTTTATATGCACTGGGAAACAAAATAATTCATTTGGCTTGCTTTGCTGCACTATTCGCTTTATTGTGATCGTCTGGAACCAAAACTACAATACCTCCAGGATATGCCTGTATTTGGTAATGGACTATGTTTTAGTATCTGACTATGCAAGTTTTTCCACCATATTCCTCTTTGAAAATATTTTATTGGCTATTCTTTCCTATTCAATTCTTCCAGTTAAATTTTAAAGGATTTTTTCCCCAAAACATCCATTCATTTGATGGGAATATATATATAAATTTAGGGAGGATTAACAACTTTACAAGATTGATATTTATCTAGGAACGTGTTATGTCTCTCTCATCACTCAAACATTCTTGTAGGTCCTATATTTTTCTAATGTTGTATGATTAAAAAAAGATTCTACATATTTCTTGTTTTGTACATTTCTTTGATTTGCTGTGTGTGTGTGTGTGTGTGTGTGTGTGTGTGGGCATGTGCAAAGGGGATTCTTTTTTATGCATTGATATATCCTAAATAGTTGTTTTATCCTACTGATTTTCCCCAGCTGTATTTAACAGCACACTACCATGTTATATCAGATAACAACATACACCAAAACTTGCATAAACATATCCCTCTAATTTTATTTTCCTGTATTTGCTTTAAAAATATTGGATAGAAATGGTTTAAAAATATTGGATAGCAATGGTCTGGCTCACTCCAGGCCCAGCCTGTGATAATTTGTACTGTCCCTTTTTTCATTCACTAAATAGCACTGAGACTCTTCTAGGGCTGCACACTGAGCCAGGCATGAGAATATGATGATAAGGGGACAAGAGTTATGAACAAAGAACACAAAGGAGATCTCATCTCGTTTGGGATCCCAGTGAGGCATGGCTTTCCTGAGAAAAGTGATATTTAAGCTGAAGCTTGGAGGGTGCTCAGGATTTTACTAGACAAAGAAGAGGGGAAAGAACATTTGGAACAAAAGGAACAGCATGGAAGGGCCAATCCATAGCATAAGCAGGGGAATGGCCTCGAATCAGGCTTACATGGAGGCAGGGGTCAATGTTGCAAGGCATTCAGGACACATTAAGGCTTCTGTATGTCAACTTTGGAGCAGTGGCAAGCAAGGAAGAGTTTAAATCAGGAAGGGACTTAAACACACCTGCATTTTAGAAAGAACCCGGATATGGTGTGGAGAACAAATTCAAGGAGAGGGGTTTGCAGGGAGAATAATAAAATAATAAACCTGGTTTTTGGAGTCGTCTACCTCAACTGACAGGTCTACCTGAACAATGGCTTTATGAGACCAGTGAGGTGACTATAAGTGAACACAAAACAATGGACGAAGGAGGCACGCAAGAGACAAAGTGAAAAACAAAAAAAAACAAAAAAAAACCAACACGCTTTGGACATTGACTTGGATGTGGAATATGAGGCTGAGGGAGAAGTCAGGAGTGACTTCTAGAATTCTAGGTTTGAGCCATGTGTTGCGCAGAGGCACCATCTATGTGATGGGAAACACAAGAAGGCTGATTTAGGGTGAGGGAAGATTCTAAGTTTCCATTTTGAAGGTTTGAGAGTTGAAGTACCTGTGAGACATCTAAGTAGATACACCAAGTAGATCATTGATATATGAGAGGGAACGCATGAGAGAGGGTTTAAGTTGAGAATATAAATTTAGGAGTCACCAACACATAGTGGTTGAAATTATATGAGTGAATGAAATTGCCTTAAAGTGAATGAAAATAAGCATTAAAAGGCCTAGATCCTAGGTAATTTCAATATATAACCATCAGGCTCAATTTGGGTTAAAGGGGGAAGAAACTGACCTAGTGATGCTTAAATATTTAATGGTATTTGAGAACATGAACAGGAAAGGAGGTAAAGGTTTATTGACTTTAATTAAGTGATCTTTACTCACTGTAAAAATCTTGACCACTTTATTACACTTCTAAAGTATTCTAATGAAAAGAACAATTTCCTTGCAATTTCTCAACATACTGCTTTAATTCTCCTTGGTCAAACACAGTTTCCCAGCCCCAAACGACTAAAGATTCTTATTGCATTGGATGTAATTCCCCTTTGAGGCTGAGTTAACTGCTCAGAGGCCCTTGAACAAGTGAGGGTCCTTCTTCGTGAGAAGTTGCCCTCTATCTGTCAGAGTCCTCTCCTCCTGAGGGTGGGTGACAATGGATATGCTTCCCCAGAGTCATCATCCCTTGCAGAATTTAGGAACACACCTGTATCAGCCACCTGGAACCAGGCAGGCTCTTCATTTTAAGTGAACAAGGCACATCACTGGAGTTTAGGGACATAATGGGCCATCATCTGGAAACTCTTGTTTGGTGCAATTTGTTAGATCGAGGCAAAGTAATTTGCAAAGGGGTCGGTGGGAAGTAAACGGTGTCAAAATCAAACTGGTAGAAAAAGATCCATAGCGCACTCTGAGATACAGGCCTGCACACGGCCCCCCTATGTCATGGGCCTCCCTAGGACAGCTAACACACAGAAGGACAAGGAGAGGTGGTGAGTACCACGGCAGCTCTGAACCACTCATTACAGTGATTGCAGTTTCTGGGGTTCATTTGGTCCTTCACTTATTTAACAAATAACGACTGAGTGGCAATGCTCTGGGCACTGAGGGTACAGCAGCAGGGAACTGTATACAGAGCTTATACTCCTGTGGTAGAGAGACAATGAATAAGAAACAAAGGACATTTCACATGATCAAGTGATGGAATTGTGAATGACTAAGGGACACATCAGTTTGGGTTGAATAAGCATCATAAACATGCGGTTAGGTAATCTACTTGATCAAAGCATTTACCAAGAGAAGACGGTGCTTTAGTGACAGAGTCCCATCACAGAGCATGTCTTGGTCTGTCCAGGCTGCTAAAACAGAAATGTCATAGACTGAACGGCTTATAAATGACAGAAATTTCCTTCTCACAGTTGTGGAGGAAGTCTGAGATCAGGGTGCTGGCATGGTTGAGCTCTGGTGACAACCCTCTTCCCGGTTCATAGACGACTCTCTTCTTGCTCTGTTCTCACATAGCACAAGGGCAAGGGAACTCCCTGTGGTCTCTCTTATATGGGGAACGATTCCATTTATGAGAGTTCCACCCTCAAGACCTCATGACTTCCCAAAGGTCTTACCGCCAAATACCATCACATCTGGAGTCTGGATTTCAACCTATTAACTTGGAGTCTATAGCAGAGTTGGTCTGAATTCCAGCCTGACCACTGGCTAGACATCTGATCTTGGACAAATGGTTTCAAATCTTTGAGCTTACTGAAGCGGTTCAGCTCTCTGAGCTTTAGCTTCTTCGTGTAGAACGTAGAGCTGGAGCACCTGCTGTGATGGTCAGATGGACCTCACCACGTTTCTAGCATAGTCTACTAAACCAGCTCTCTGCCTTTCCTTCCCCAGAATAAAGGCTTAATGTATCATGACAGTTTGGGTTTAGAGCTGGGTGGTGCCCTGCCTAAGTGTTCTCTCTCACAGCACACATTCCTCATTTCTAAAATCACCATCCCAGACACGTAACAACTTCTTTGAGTGAAAAAAAGTGTGGCATTTCAGATATATTTTGAAACATGACAACAAGTTCAGGTTGAATAAAAGGCTAATGGCAATCTCACAGAGTCTCCTGTATGACAAGAGAAGTGCAGGTGGTTCCAATAGTTTATGTCTTATGTAGATGCTACCAAACCCACCCTCATTAGAATAGAACTTTCCACTGCATTTCTGGTATTGGTAATGGCTGTGCTGTGCATTTCATGTACTGTTGCTCACTCCACCACTATTTTTTTAGTTGAGATGTAGATTCACATTGCCAACATGCAGGGATGTAAACAATACGGAAGTAGATTTCTCCCTTGGGAAACTTAGAATTAGGATTCTAGGACCGGTATGGCAGGTTCACAGTTTTGGACCTATGCTTCCTCTATTCTGTCTCTCCATCATCCCTGGATTTTTGCCCCATCTGCCCAGTGCAAGATGACTCATTCACACTATGTGGGCATTCCAGTTAGTAAGAAAGGGACCAAGGAAGAGGATGAAAGACGTGGTCTGTTTATGGGCTCAACCTGGAGATTACACACATCACTTCCACTCATCCTCTATTGGCCAGACTGTAGTCACAAAATCATAACAATCTGCAGCTACTATTTTAATACAGCAAAGAAGAGAAGAAAGAATATGGGGACCACTCAGACTCAGCCATCACTTATGATGGTGCAGCCCATTTAGAGGTATAATCCATGTCCCATGGACATACCAAGGTATGACTGCAAAGTAAAACAAAGACGCGTTAAAGAAATACAATAGACTTTTTGACATACAAATGCACTTACTTTCAAACTAGTTAACTTTGGGAACATTTACTCTTTGAAAATTATTATTGTTCTGATATTTCTGGATCTTCTGTCACTGCCTGTTAGAAACAGTTCATATACCATATAAGACTATCTATCTGACTTACCGCTTTTTAGTTACAGCTCAATTTTTCTCCAAACACTATACCACCCAACAAAGTCATAATACTTATTCCCCAGACTTAATTCCAAATTAGTTTTCACTATCGTCTCTTTCTTTTTAACTTAGTAATTTTTTTTATGTTTATTTATTTTGAGGGAGGGAAAGAGAGAGAGCACATGAGGAGAAGAGGGGCACAGAGAGGGAGAGAGAGAATCCCAAGCAGGCTCTTCACAATCAGCACAGAGCCCAATGCAGGGCTCAAACTCACGAAGTGTGAATGAGGACCTGAGCTGAAATCAAGAGTCGGCCGCTTAACCGACTGAGCCACCCAGATGGCCAAATTTTCACTATTTTCTAAAATGAAATCATTTTCAAAATACAGATGGGCTGTAAGTGAGGAGTTTCTTAAAATATGTTAGGAGCTGTGCAAGCAATCCCAAAAGTGTTCAAAGAAAAGACGTTTATGTGGATCAAAAAGTTCTAGCATGCTTGCTCAAACAGTGATTGACGTTTACCTTGTGCTCATACTTAATACAATTTTTAGAATAGTGTTACCTGGCCATTTGTGCGAATGGATATGCTGAACTTGACTTTACCTACAACACACATCGACTGTCATATACCAGGGAGAGCTTTGTCCTCAGGCTCATTCTTGTGACTTCCTCCAAGACATCCAATATCTACCAATATACATTTTCGCACTGTCTTCTGAACAGTTTCAACTCTTTTGTGTCTTTGAGTCTTTCCTTATTCAAAATCACCTCCTCTGTGAACTTATCATTAACGCCCCTAATAGAGCCAGTTACTCACCCTCTGTGCTCCTGGAGCACTCTATGTACAGCAAATTTTTAGTACTTAATATACCACATGCTAATTATCCATTTACCCATAATCCCCACACGTGCACATGCATGTGTGCAGAAATTCCCACACATGCCTCTATTAGGGGGCGGGCTTTTTGGACCTCATTTTGACTGCCTTACTCACACTTGCATGCCCCCTACTGCTTTCTGTATAGTGGCACTCAACAATATGGCAGGAATTGATATAAATGGGCGAATGAATATTATCTATTTTGTGGAAAGTAACTCACTTTCTATCTCTGACCCTCAGCTTCTCATCTCATATTTTCTCTATAAAACCTGGGGAATGGCTCCAGTGTTCTCTGAAATCTTATGATTTTAGGCAATACTGGGTGAAGGTGGTGATCTCGGGGGAAGAGAGACAGGCAAATTCTAGACACAAAGTCTGCTTAAAGAGGGTGAGCAAAGGCTGTGACTTACCGCACCTTTGATGGGAGCCTATCTTTTTTACAGACTGGACTAGATCTGTAGTGAGGAGCAAAGGAAGAAGAAAGGTTTAATCTTACTCTGGCTGGAAGCACAGTGAGGAAGGGATCACCTCCCTTTCCCCAGAAACTGTAAATTTGACTACAGTGCCAAGTAAGATTATTGAGAACGAGAAAAGTTAGCACTGCCGAGCCCTTGAAACTGTTAAAGAAGAGAGAAGATCAAAGGAAAGCTTTAATTCCAAATTACTGGTTTATAATCTGATTTGATAACAGAGAATATTATCCCGAACATATGGAAGATAAGAAAATAAAGGAAAAGCTCTCACTAAATAACACCATTTGATGCAATTTTTTAATTTTCTCGACATGCCATTTCACAAAAGGAATGTCCTAGAATACTTTTGTTGTAAGAAAATTATTTGCACACTCAAGTTGTAAGAGTAAAAACCAAAACTCCTATATGAGATATTTTTCTAGAAAAACAGGACTAACTGATAAGGAGGGACTTGCCCATCACCGAAACAATTTTTTTTTTCATTAAAAAAATGCTTAAAATAGCCCCGGCAAGTGTCTTAAGCAGCTACACTGACCATCCCTAGAATGTGATATTTACCAAAGTTTTCTCAATGGAAAAGGTATCTCCCGATGTGGTAGGTACAATCTGTTCCTCAAGTCTTTCACCTGGGGAGAAAGAATGGGGAATAATCAAGTGGGAGGGAGGGCAGTAACCCTTAGAGGAAGCAAAAGGGGAAATATGGCAAGGGCCTTTATTTATTTTCCATTTCTCTAGCGGTCAGTGAGTATCACTGGAATGTTACCGGCCTCAAGCGCTGGAGAGCTGGTTTGCAATCACCCTGCCTGAGCCCTGCTTCTTCTGAGCCTGGGGAGATCAAGGAGTTCATTCCTTGTTTACTCATTTGAGATTCACCCCGCCGCATACCGCCGTCTCAAGTCGTTAAAATCAAAAAGAAAAAAAAGAAAAGAAAAGAAAAACGCTCAGCAGGGACCGGCGAGGTTTTACCTGTCTTTAATTTATGCAGCGTTTTCAAATCGTGCCGTCCCGACAGGTGTGACCGCGCTTTTTGCGGGAACCTCGGTGCTATTTTACCTGCTTGAGTCTGTCAAAAACCCATTTGTATGAGCCCGGCTAATGTGCTAGAAATAAAAGCCCCAACCTGTCAAGTCAACTCTCTGCACCTGTACGGAGCAGTTAAACTGTTCCATCTGCCAGTATCCCGGGAGATCAAAGGCCCTCCCGGGGAGGGGTTCCGAAGAACCAAAGCAAAGGATGGATGGAGCTCCTTGTCTCGGAGTTGAAAAAGCAGAGAACGGCCCGGAGCAGGGTGGGGGCTGGGGGAGCTGGTGAAAACCCGGGAGGAGGAGAAAAGGATCCCTGAGGCCCCGGCCTGGCCCAGCTACCTGAAGGAGCTTTTTGTCTGACCCAGGCGCGCCGGGAGCGCATTCTTTCACATTAAGAACCGCAGGGGAAGACATTCATTCACTCCCTTTTTTTGGTGACGTAGCTGGGGCATTCATGTGTTTTTAACCTTGAATAATTTTTGTCTCTAAGCTCCAAACAAGTTTTATCCTGTCCACAGGTCAGTTTTGTTACAGAGGCCAATTAGCAGTGCTACCTTCGCCTGCGGCAAAAAGCCAAGTAATGGCGGGGCAAGCCCTACGGAGAGGTGATGAATAAGTCCCGAGAGCTGTAATTTGAAAGGGGGGCCTTTGAAGCATTTACCTTACATGGGACGCTATTGTCACTGCAGGGTGTTTGATCTTAAAATAATTTACTTAATGATCTCACCATGGGAGCGATTGGCAGAGCAAGATTAGGCTGTAAGGCCTAATGGACATGGGAAAAGTTAAAAGTGCTCGGAGAAAGGTATGTAGAGCGCTGAGATCGGTCCGTGTTGTGTGTTCATTACGTGCGGGCTGGGGAGGTGGGGGGAGGGCAGCCCGGCCGACCGCGGTCGGCTTTGCGTGGCTCGTCAGAGAAAATCATCAGACGCGGGCCTCTCCTGCGGGAGAGCAAACTACCGCGCCGAGCAGTTTCCCTCTCGCCTGCGTTTCAGCCCTGGTGGGAACCGATGATCTGATTTTGTTTTTACGGTCAATGATTTCTTTCTTTCTTTTTTTCTTTTGCTTTTCTTTTTTTCCTCCTTTTTTGCAACCGTGACCACTGTACTGGAAGGCACCCAGGAGCAGGGCGGCACCCCCAGTGCAGGTTTCTGAGCTGGAATCAGAGCCAGATGAAAATGTGAAAGTATGCCACGTTTCGTCCCCTTTCGGTTGGCACACGGGACTTCAAGTAGACACGAGGAAATTACTGGGCATGGTTATCCTGGGCCAAAATAGGTCTTTCTCCGCTAGAAAACTTTAAAATGCCAGCCAGCCCCCATGTGATGTGTTTATAAATCCGGTCTCTGCGTGTTTTCTTAAAGACATATGAATTGCACTTATGTGGCAGTTGGAAGAACTGTCTTTAGCATTGGGTTCCATCTCTTTGACATCCAGAGACCTAGCACTTCAGGTTTAAATTTTTTCATAGTCTTGGGGCGCCTGAGTGGCTTATTCGTTTGAGTTTCTGACTTTGGCTCAGGTCATGATCTCAGGGTTAGTGAGTTCCAGCCCTGCGTGGGGCTCTGTGTTGATGGTTCAGAGCCTGGAGCCTGCTTCAGATTCAGTGTCTCCCTCTCTCTTTGCCCCTCCCCCACTCACGCTGTGTCTCTCTCAAAAAAATAAATATCATTAAAAAAAATTCTTCATAATCTTGGTCTTTCACCTGCTCAGAATTTGCATACTGCCATAGCCCCTTGTGAAAAGCATCTTATTTTCCCTGTTAAGAGCTCGGAATAGTCACCTTAAGTGAATGCCCAACGGGAAAATTGCCACCTAAGCATTGCTATTGCTGCTGATGTATTTGATGTTAAACCTAAGGGAATGTGATGCAATAGAACATGAAAAATCAACCAATGGACTCATTTCCTCTCTAATGCAGATTCTAGCGAAGTGAATCACAGTAGCCTGTCCTTACAACCCAATGTCTTGATCTGTATTCTTCCTTTGGAAAAAAAGAATATATATCTGGGGAATGTATCTAACTCTGTCATCCAGGAGATTCGAATTTGCTATTTGTGTAAAATAGAAAAGCTCAAATTTGAGTTCAGTGTATATGAGCCTGAGTCTCCAAGATCCACAACTTTTGCCTGTGACTGGTACGATGGTGCAATGAAATATTTTTATTTCATGCAAATGAAGTAATTATGAGCATGAGTACCAGCTTTATGCCAGCAAATGCCTGTTTGCCTGTGCCAATTTGAGGCAGCACAAATATTTCCCACTAGTCTGAAGCTTTTTTTGAAATTTAGCTTTTGGAGTCCTTTTCTGGGTCATCTAGTGAGGTATGCCTGAGAATCTCCCCCTGCCAAAGTAGAATAGACCCCTTTCGAACTTGTCTTTTAATCTCTTACCTGTACTTGGAAGTTAGCAGCTTATTAATATGCTTCAGTAATTTATTCTCTGATGCATGGAATTAAGTGTCCAAGGCTAAAGTAAAGATTATATATGCTTTGTTCAAACATTCTTTTTGCTACATGACTTGATAAGTGAGTGAGCTTGGAGCCCATCCTGCATGGTAGGGTGGGGTCAAGGATGGCAACCGGTCGGGATACACATCTCTGTGTCTTAACCTTTTCTGATGAGCTAAAAGGAGATCCCAGGACCACATGGTAATGTAGGGGTTAAGGTGACATAACATAGGTGAAACACATACATCTGACTCAGAAATGAGAAGATTCTTTATAAAAACTCTTTCTCACTCTGGGCTGTGGATACTTTGAATCTGCATAGTTGGAGTTAATTTTGGCTCCTCCTCCTCCCTAATTAGCTTTTCCCCCCATTTCCACTCTTGACCCAGTAGGGGGTTACTGTCAAGTGAAGCAAAGGTGTTTGCAGAGCCTAAATTTGAATGCTGAGGTTATTTACAAATATCTAAACCTTCTGGGAGAAGTCCGATTCGTCATCTCTGGGCCATCTCAAAGGCATGAGGACTAAGCCGGTGAGATTTCCTTGTCCTCTTTTTTCTCTTCTCTTTCCATTTTTCCGCAATGCTACCTGAAAAACAACTTTTTTTTCCCCCAACCTTACTGTGATTTCACTTGTGTGTTGTCCTAAATTGGTGTTTGTAACTTAAAAACCAACAATTGTTATTCTCACCAAAAGACAAATGAACACTGATTAGAAAAGAGTAAGAAAAGATAATTAGGACGGAAAGGAAGTTATGAGTGTTTTAACAGAAAAGTTTGAGTCTTGAATAACACACGAATTTCAGCTCCTTAAGCCCCTGTTTGTCTCTCTGCTGTTTCCTCTTGCTCGATTGATTAGCTTTCTTTCCCTCCTTCTCCTCCTGTCTGTCTCCCTTTATCTGTGTCTCTCCATTTCTTTCTCTCTTCTTCCCTCTGCCCTTGATATTGTTATTGGCTCTCCTTCCTTCCCTTCTTCCGTCATACCCTCCTCCCTCTCTCCCTCATCTCTCTCCCCTCTTCTGAGTGTGTGTTCACCTCAGTCTCTCCCACTGGGCTTGTGCCTCCGTGTCTGTTGGCTCTTTTCTTCCATCTTTCTCTTTGTCTGAAAACCGATGATATAAATTAAACGAGTTGAATGTGTGAATATTAGGAACTTTCTTCTTAATCATCATCTGTAATGATTTGCTTTTCCAAGTAAAATCTGTGAATTGACAAACTTGCCCCGAGAATCTCCCAGTCTGTCAGGGACCTGAATGTCAAGAAGTACTTGACCATCCCAGACAGCGAATGTTGAGCCATCTCCTGAGCTTGGCGCATAGCAAGGAAGCAAGTGCTCTGGCAGTTTCTGCATTCATGTGAAAGACCAGTCAGAAGAGAGGGGTGAAAACGAACAAGGTCAAGGTCAAGCCACTCACCCACCTCTTCCCGCCCCGCTCTCCTCCCACCTTGCACTGATTACTGTACTGTGTGTCAGAGGTACTCCCACTGGCCTAGAACCATCATCTCATCCAGAAGACACATAAATTCCACCCAGGTAGTTCTAAAATCACCCAGCTGATCATTCAATTTATATACAGTATCAAGTGTTCATTTCATAGCCGCTATTTCAGTCCCACTGACCCACAGGTCCTTGACATGTGCTTTGCCAGGGCCCTCCAGTGATGTAAAAGTAACTTTTTAGCACTCGCAGAAAAAGCAATTGAAGTTCATTTCTCACAGATTACCAGGCCCCATCAGAAATGAAGATGCTGTAAAGCAGGCATCGAGCAATGTTCAGATGTCTGTTGCTGTCGATGGAAAAGCCTGCTCTGGCGAGGTTCAGACCCCTCATGTAGGACTTGGTCCTGTTCTCAGTACGCTCTGCTCCATTGTGGTAGGGTCTCTACGAGCCCTCTGTCATCACCGGGGGATTAACCTATCCATCTGTATCTCCAGGAGCTTGGATTTTTTTTTTTTTTTCATTTTTCTCGTTTCTCACCTCTTATTTTGTATCCTATTTTTTGCTCAGTCCCGTAGTGTCAGTGCTGTCTTCGGAGCGGGATTGCTGGGGCGGGGGGGGGGGGGGGCAGAGTTTCCCGAATGGGGTGGGCCACATCTATCCTGGATTATGCAAGCAGCCATCTTGCTGTTATTCTAAAATGAGCTGCAGGATAGAGACAAGCTGGTTAAAATGGGGTAATTGTGTTTCTCGGGGCTCTGCTTCATGATCACCCCGAACCATGGCCCCTTCCGCTGTGCTCATTCCCCTTTCCCTGGGAAACTGTTTCCTAGTCCCCTTCCCCCCCCCCCCCCCCCCCCCCCCCCCCGCACCCTGTCCTCTGCAATATCCCTCTTAGTAAATTTCCCTACTGCTAGGCTGTGTCTGATGCAAGCTCACAGGAAGTAAGTTTCCGCTTGAGAACTTGAAAGACACCTACGGCTGGCCGGTGACCCAAGTTCAACTGTAAGACAATAAGCACGATATTGCTGAAGTGCCATGACTGGTACTTTTAGAAATTCCTTCCCCAGGGGCACCTGGGTGGCTCAGTGGTCGAGGGTCCCACTTCGGCCCAGGTCATGATCTCATGGTTCGTGAGTTCGAGCCCCACGTCTGGCTCTGTGCTGACAGCTTGGAGCTTGGAGCCTGCTTCTCATTCTGTGTCTCTCTCACTCTGCTCCTTCCCTGCTCACACGCTCTCTCTCAAAAATAAAGATTAAAAATTTAAAAAAAAAAAAAAAAAAAAAAAAAGAAATTCCTTCCCCAAAAAGGGAGGAGTTTCTGGGCAGCCATTTCACCTAGAAGTGCAAGACACAGGTGTTCAGATAGCCACAGACTCAAATGTGGAGAATTTGACCTCCACTTGGAAGGAAGGAAAATGAGGTTTGTTATAATGGGCTTATTTGTTTTGCATATGTTTTCTAAATGTTCAAAATGAAAAGCCCCGGTTCTTAAAAGATTACTGAAAGTTTGATGTATTTAATTTTTTTTTTTTTTTCTGGAGTAAAATGGCTGCCGACACAACCTCAGAATTCCTAAATTCTGAAGTTCTTACCCTGACCCTCCCAACCGCATTCCCTTTAAATAATCGTAAACCTTTCCATTAGCTGTCATTTCTCTCCTACTTCCCAAGGACACACATAAGCAACAACTTAAAGTGGAGGGAGAGAAAAGTTCTCACTTTTCCCCAGTAGATGTCTTTTGGGTAGATACTGTTCTAAGATGTAGTGTAGACAGTGGGCTACTCACAAGACTTAGAAAGGCACGTGATGGCTCACAGCAACCTATTGTACAGACAGGGAAACTGAGGCCTTGGAGGGTAGAGTAAGGTCATATACAAGATGGGAGATTTAAAAGCCTCTTCTTCACGGGCGCTAGGTGGTTGCAATGCTGTAATCTTCCCCAGTGTGAACTGTTCTTAGAGGAAGTGATGCTCACAGAGGACCCCCACCTCTCTCATGACCCAGTCATCCAAGTATTGCCTGCTGACAGCTATCGGCTGAGTCCCTCTCTAATAATGTTTGTCCTCAGCTTAAGAGAAAGACCTCTGTCAAGGTTAGGCTCCCTCCCTGTGGGCAGCCTGCATCCAAAAGTCTGGGTGATTTGCGGGGGGATAAAAACTGCTATTCCCTTCACTTAGGGTAGCTCTTTTTATAATGACAAAGGGTGTGGTTCTATTTCCTTTTTTCCTCTTCCTACACCCTTGGGCGGAGAGGAGGAGGGAGGCAGGGAGTAGTTGTAGGGTGTGGGGCAGGGGGGAGAGGATAAAACCTGGGTGAGGGAGGGGGAGTGACAGCCACGAAGGGGAGGAGTCAGATTTGAATTTGGGCAGACAGAGGGTACTTTCAGTCAGAGGAGAGTTGGGGGAGGAGGGAGGGTGGGCTGTAGCCTTGAAGGTCAGGGGTTAGGATTAGGTTAAGCTCCTAACATCACAGCTGTCCTGTGTCCCCAGATTACCTACCTTCTTCACCCCTCCCACGAGGCCCCTCACCTCAGTGCGGGGCTGCTGAGGGGCCTCCCGGCTGCACAGCACATGGGGCTAACAGAGGTCTTTCTCACACCTGCACCACAGTTCATGTCCTCCACTGCAGGGTCCTGCCTTGTTTACATCCCCAAAGGTATTGCCCCGACGCTCTCCAAATCCACTTACTGCTCGTAATCTTTCATTCAAAATCTATCTCCCAGAACCTGACCTCAGACACTTATGTTCGTAAACTATGCCATCACTTAAAAATGCTGCTACATGATCTCATCATGGTGTTCACCACAAACAGAGGCCCAGACAAGCGAAGTGACTTTCTCGGGGTCACACATTGCAGTACTGGACCTGGGACAGAATCTAAGTTCTCTGACTCTTGGCCCGAGGCTCTTATGAGAACATAAGTGAGTTAGGGGTGCAGATGTCGCTATTCCTAAAATGTCTCTCCTGAGACTTACTCTTTATGAGTTGACTTTCCACCATTTATTTCTATTTCCTTGATTGTTTACCTTTCCCCTCCCCAAACCTGCTCTTCCCAGCCCCACTACCTGCCTTTGCAGTGCTTTCGTGCAAGCAGTGCTGCGGGAGGTAGCGGGAGATGGACAGATTCTTGGGACATTAATACTCTGGCACCAAGACCTTTTGGCTCCCATCTGCTTTTCTGCAGAGCAGCCCAAAAAGAAGTGGTGACCGAGGGATGTGGCTGGTGATGCATTGCTGACCCTCTGTTCTAGACACTTAGTTCATCTCAAGCTTCACACACTTGGTTCTAAAGTAGAATTTCATCAGCGCTGATGTTCCAGTCTTCTTGTTTGCAGAGAGCAAGGATTTCTCATGCTAATCACTCTCTAAGCCTAGGTGCAATCCAGACCTTTAGTGGCTCTGTGTGAGGCTCATGATGTTCTTGGATCTGTTCTCTAGGCTCACAGAACCCTCGAGTATCCCCTGGGGACTCTGTCCTTTGAGTTACTTGGTTCAGCTCAGCACTGGCTAGAGAAGAAAATGTTCTTCTTGATGCTCCTCAATGAAAAGCTTCGGGGGATCTGTTCATTGCCTTGATGTTCTGGAACTTCTAAGGCCTCAGGGGATTTTCACCTCACTTTGCAAATCCTCTGCACTGATTGATTGACAAACATAACTCACACCAGTTAGCTTCTTTGCATAGCCTCAGGACAGGTGTTTAAGGAACCTAAGGTTTGAAGGTACCACCAGTGTTTTGGTTTTGGTCCCTGGTTTTACTTTTTATTGATTTTTTTTTTTTTTTGGACAGTATTTTAGAACACAGAGTTGAATCTATTCAGATCTATCATCTCCTGATGATTTCAACCAGTGTATGACCTCCTGCAAAGGACATGACTCCATCCAGATCATTCACTCAGCTTGGTAAAGCGTGGGAAGAACAGATGAACCCAGCGTCGGTGGCTGTGTAGGTAGGTCCTTATTATTCTTCACCTTCGTCCCAAAGGAAGACCCGCCAAGCGAGCACTCACACACTGGTCCTTTGGTTTCTTCAGGGCCTCACGGTAATGTGATTGTCTTGAGAAAAAGTCCTAGTCTGGGGGCGCCTGGGTGGCTCAGTCGGTTAAGCGTCCGACTTTGGCTCAGGTCATGATCTCGCGGTTCGTGAGTTCAAGCCCCGCGTCAGGCTCTGTGCTGATGGCTCAGAGCCTGGAGCCTGTTTCAGATTCTGTGTCTCCCTCTCTCTCTGACCCTCCCCCGTTCATGCTGTGTCTCTCTCTGTCTCAAAAATAAATAAATGTTAAAAAAAAAATTAAAAAAAAAAAAAGTCCTAGTCTGGCCAGGTGTACAGATTTTAATCAAATCTTGTGAATTCTGAGCTCAGCTCTAGATGACACTTAAAAATAAGAAAGAAAAGGCTTAGACTTATTGCTTGTTTCATAAATTCGTTGCTTATATTTTGGGGGTGCTTTCCCCAAACCTATGGATCATGGAATTTGTTTTCAAAGGTCTTTTCTGTGCATATCATACCAACACCCAGGAATCCGGGTATTGTCCTGAGAGGCAGAGGTTAAGAGTATGGACTCAGGGGGCACCTGGGTGGCTCAGTCGGTTAAGCCTCCGACTTTGGCTCAGGTCCTGATCTGACAGTTCCTGAGTTTGAGCGCTGCATTGGGCTCTGTACTAACAGCTCAGAGCCTGGAGCCCGCTTTGAGTTCTGTGTCTCCCTTTTTTTCTGCCCCTCCCCTGTTCTCTCTCTCTCTCAAAAATAAATAAACAAAAAAAGGGGGGGTGGACTCAGGAGCCAGCCTTCCTGGGGGCGGGTCTCCCTCCTCTACTTGCTGGCCTGTGTGACTTTGGGCAAGTTACTCACCCTCTCTGTTCCTCAGTTTCCTCATCTACAAAATATGGGGGGGGGGGGTTTCCGGAGGGCAGGGCTATTGTTAAGATTATGTAAATTAGTTTATTTTGAAGTCCTTGCAACAGAGGTTCACATATAAGACACACACGTTCTAGATTATTTTCCTATTGTTGTTATCTCTCCCTAGTCAGTTACATCTGGAGATTTTAAAACAACTGTTCTTTGTGTTGCCTGACTACATTTGTGGCAGAGAGAGGAGAGACCCTTTTTAACATTTAAATATATTCCGTTTCGCAAGGCAAATCTTTTTGCATATTAAGGAAGGAAATCGGAAGGTAAGTGCCCACTGTTTTTAAACTTGGAATGGGGTATTTTTAAACAGTTTTCAATTTACTTAAGAGTTTTAACACAGCTAACATTAGTTGGAACTGAATGTCTGAGAATGAGGTTAGTGTTCTGCATAAACCCTGCTTTTAAAAAGCTCACAGGAAGGGTCAAAGACCAGGAAATGCTCTCACTATAATTCTCGTTTTCAGCTGAATTGGACATGGCCACAAGAACGCAGGCCTGAATCGCATTATGTTCCAGGAACCTTGAACTTCGCATCATAATGACCTGGGGCCTAACAGAAGCAAATTGCAAGTGGTTTCAAAAGGATAAACTCCAATTTATATTAAACTAGTATTATAACTTAAGCAGCTCGTTTTGAAAGCAACACGAAAAACCTCATCATTCATGTGATGGCTCCTTAAATGCATCCCTTTGCATTTTACCTGTAAAATGCTCTGTGTTTGCTGACAGGTTAAATGTATACTATACACAGAGAGCCAACACTTCTCTTTGTACCACCGCGGCAATCTCACTGGTTTTAGCCGCATTCTTTATTATTTTAAGCTGTCGCCATTGTCTTCTAAACACCATAATTAGAAGCTGAAAAGCTTACAGCAACCAAACCCAATAAGGTTTCATTATGAACAAAATATTCTACTGTGGCTCAACAAGTGACCCTGTGTAGTCTAACATGATGAAGGCTTCAACCTTCCTGCCCAATTATGGCTTTGGGAATGTATAAAGTTTTCCCTTTCGGTATTATTTAGCAACTCTATTCAAGCTTTAGTTTCTTGGTCATATTTCTTTACTTACTGGTCTCTTTGTTTCATTTTGTGCAACTGTCATTTTCCTACAGCCGTGGTAAAGAAAACCTGTCCCCTGGAAGCAGTTCAGAGTTTCTCTTATCGGGGATGTGGTGTTTTATAAATAAGTTGAGAGAGGGAGTCAGTGAGCAGGGAGCTGAAATCATTAAGCCCCTTGACTAGAGAGAGAAGAGAGGGAGGTGATTTTAGGGCCCAAGAAAATACTGCCCGCACCAGATCAGTGACTTTTTAATGTGATGCCTGGTATCTTTTTTCCATTTGATTCAAGTCTTCTTCTTCTTCTCTTTTTGAATGTTTATTTATTTTAGACAGAGAGACAGACACAGAGTGTAAGCTGGGGAGGAGCAGAGAGTAGGAGACACAGAATCCAAAGGAGGTTCCAGGCTCTGAGCTGTCAGCACAGAGACCAACGTGGGGCTCGAACTCATGAAGTGCGAGATCACGACCTGATCCGAAGTTGGACACTCAACCGACTGAGCCACCCAGGTGCCCCTTGATTCAAGTCTCCTTGAACTCTGTCCAAAAGCGAACTTCTGCAAGACTAATACATGAAACATTATCAGTCATTTACACCTGAGTATAACTGAGCGTGTGTGCGTGTGTGTGTGTGCGCGCGCATTTCTCATAAAAAGAAGGCAAAAGTAGAGGGTTTCTGATGAAGATGGGAAGAGAAAGTTAAAAGAAAATAAATTAGGAAGATTAGAAAATAAATCTACTCTTATGTTTTACCTGGGATTGTTGCTCATTTGAATCTCTTGCTTCAGTGCATTATCACATTCTTTTATGTTGACTGTAAACTGGGAAATACTAGGTGGGGGGAAAATAAAATGTGTTCTGGTATCTTAGAGCTGTTTCAGGGAACAGGTTCCCATGGCCAAGTGGATACAGCTCGGTTAGGAAGTATTCTCATTTAAACCAAGCATGTGAAATATAAAAATAAACATTGGATTTTTTTTCTCTACTTTACATTCTGCTGATGAAACACTGAACTCTGAAAAATGGGCATGTCAGGACTGCTTTTGATAAATCTCCTTACCTGCCATGTGTTTTCAAGGTTTCCTGACTGTTCGTTAATTATCAAGCTGTATTTCTCTTATTTCTCTAATCTTTAGAACACAATGAAGCATATCAATCAGCATAAACCTCAGGGAAGCTTGCTGATCTCTGAATTCCCATCTTTACTGTTGTCGGATGCTGGGTCTCCCGAGCCAGGGCAGTCCCAGTTGGCAACATTCTTTTCCCTCCTCCTTTTAGATTGAGTCTAGATTCAGGTTCTCTTTTCCCTTTTCTTTTCTTTTCTTTTCCCTGCCATCACCTTCTCCCCCAAAACACACACATACTCTCTCTCTCTCTCTCTCTCTCTCTCTCTCTCTCTCTCTCTCTCCCTCTCCCCAAGCAAGGACTGAGCATGCTTAGGAAACCTGGAGTTTGATACTCATCCAATCAAGAAGAAAGTGACTTAGAGCTACTCTCTCCTCCGTAAGGCAATGTGGTTCAAAATTGAGTTTGAGAAGTATCCCTATGTCAGGCTCCTCAGGGAAGCGGGGAAAAATGACCTACAGACTTGAAAAACTCTGGAGACATTGCCAGGAATCTGCCTTTATAACGGGATCCCCAGGTGCTTGGTAAGCCGTTTAAACCAGAGTCACTGCTTTGGCGGATCCCATTTTCTAAAGAAAGGAGCACTTATCCTAAACTAATGATTTAATCCTAAATTCTCTCCCAAAAGATAGATACTACCACCCAAGTTCCTTCCTGAGTCCGGTACAGTGAGAAGATAGAGAAAGAAGGAGATTTTTTCCACTACACTACACTGCTCCACTCCCAGTTTCATCGCTTATAGTTCCTCAGGGCAAAGGTCAACCTACGTGGTCTGGAGGAGGAAGAGTGGGCACCCCCAGCAAGCCCAGCCGACCCTTGAGCACTGCGCTTCACAGCTCATTGTGATGGGCGGTGGGAGGGCCTTCACCTCCCTCCAGTTCTCCCCTGCTTGGCCACAGCTCTCAGCTTCCGGAACAGTCAAGATTCCCTCCAACAGTTCCCAAAAGTGAAGTTCTTTTTGACCTAATTAAAACAACAACAACAACAACAAAAAACCCAAACAGCTACATCACACTAGCTTTATTTAAAAAAATAAAATAAAATGTGCAAATGTGCAAAAAGTAAAACTGTATATTGCGTCCCTCAGTTTCCTGTCCTGTTCCTTCCCTGCTTTATTTGCCTTCGTTTTGGTCACTATTTTCTAAAATGGTTCGTAACTTGATTACCTGGCTTATTGTCTTTTAATCCCCACTGGAATAGAAGGTTCATAAGGATGAGGATTTCTGTGTTTTTCATTGCTCTCTCCTATTCGTAGAACATTGTGCTTAAATATTTGGATAGCCTGATGGTCTGAAAATAGGTTCTCATACAATATATTTATGCATAAGTATAGATGAAAACACAATTAAGACTTTCCGTAATTTATACGTATTGTGCTGTTTGTATAAACATGCAAATTTTGACCTCTTTTAATCCATCAATCAGTAATAGAATGTGAATACCTGCTAAACTCAAAGACTTTTTCTTTTCATCTATATTTGTCCATATATTTTACCCTGATGCCTGTTTCACATGACCTCAGCCCTTTTAGCAGCAAAAGCTGTGTCTGCAGAGACCCTTCTAAGAAAGTATATTTGCCTGTAACTGGATGAAGCCTACAGTCTGAAAATCCAGGACTGAAATTTCATTTCATGACCCAGCAGAGAGTGCTACAGCAAAGTTTCCTCCTTTTTGGCAATTACTTTAAAAATCCAGCAAAATCCTGAAAATACATGCCTGGAGATCTGAGAATCACTCCAGTGGGTGCTGCCTGGTGGAATTTGCTTGTTTGGCCGGAGCTCCTGAAAGACTGAGGAATTCTTCCTTTCTGGAGAGAAGGGCAGTGGGGAAGACAGTTTTCAAGAAAAAGTAAAATCAAACTGTGTGAAGGAATTTGAAAATGCAGCTAAATATGGATAATAGGAGGGATTCATGGTTCCCAGACTTTCCACTAGTAAGGGTCCTAGATCTCACTTTTTCTGAAATCATTTCTCCATTAAAAAAACAAAAAACAAAATCTCACCTTTCAACATCTCTTAAAAGGTCCTTAGAATTTAGGTCTAGGCTACTTTTTTATTCTCACAGCTCACCAATCCTACACCTGTATGATCCAGCCTTAATGATTTAGTTTCAAATGTTTTTTTTTTTCCTTCATTATTTATATTTGAGACAGAGCACATGCGCATGTGGTGTAGGGGCAGAGAGAGAGAGAGAGACAGGATCTGAAGCAGGCTCTGCACTGACAGCAGAAAGCCCAACTCCAGGGCTCGAACTCATGAACTGTGAGATCATGACCTGAGCCAAAGTCGGATGCTCAACCAAGTGAGCCACCCAGCTGCCCCTGAATGATTTAGTTTCTAGAAAATGACATGTTCTCTGATGCCTCCTTGTCTTTGCACCTGCCTTTCTTTCCTCTGGAGAATTTTTCCTCTCCAGCCTTCTTTCCACCACCACTCCCCTTCACTGTGTTTTGAGTGAACAAATGAGCAAGGGAGGGCCAGCGTAGAGCTTTGCTAATGAAAATTAGTTCTACCCCTGAAACAAGATTGCATAAATGTTACATTTGCCTAGAGATGGATGGCCTAAAAACAGAGAAACACTGATAATATTTACCTGTGAATAATATGCATCCCAGATACCCCACATCGCAGGTGTACTAAGCAGTGTGCAAGAATGAGAGACAACCGAGAAAACAGTAAAACACGAGCTGGAAACACCTGCACAGACTCTGCAAAAAAAAAAAAAAAAAGCCCTTCCAAACTTTTCTACAGTCTCTGCAGTGTTAAATGAGGTTGTTGGTCAGTGAACGTGAATGAAAGGACTGATTTTTATTCACAGGATCCCATGAAACTGTAGGCAAGGAAAATGACTAGGGATTTGTATAGATTTTAAAATACCTTTTCCAGGTGCTGGGTTGCTCAGTTGGTTAAGTGTCCAACTTCGGCTCAGGTCATGATCTTGTGGTTCCTGAGTTCGAGCCCCGCGTTGGGCTCTGTGCTGACAGCTCAGAGCCTGGAGTCTGCTTCGGATTCTGTGCCCCTCCCCCTCTGCCCCTCTCCCACCCCCCTCTCAAAACTAAATAAACATTAAACAAGATAATAAATAAACATAAAATACCTTTTCAAATTACTGAACATAGGCTGGCACCTTCCCCTCTTTCCTCCTAGGGCTTTGAGCCACTTTGAGCCAAGGGACCCATCAGATTTTTTTCTAGTCCTGACGTCATGTGATTTTGAAATCTACTCTAATTCTAAGGCCCAAAGTGCATTTTAAAGATTTCAATACAGGGTTGAGCTGCCAAAGCCACCCTGCCTCCAGCTGTTGCTATTTTGAGAAGGAGGAGAGGATAGGTTTCTTAAGCTTTTGTTCCCTCTGTCCGCTGAAGCCACTGCTGTTGAAGTGACAGAGCCAATCCCAGTGTCCTCTTTTCCAGCCGCATCTCACCTGGCTCATCAGTAGTTTTTGACGGATGTCCTCTCCCTCCCTCTTGAAACATTTCTTAGTCTCCTTCTTGGTCTCCTCTTTTCTGCTTTGTCGTCATCTTCCAAACGCTTCACAGTGGAGTGCCTACGGCTCAGTTTTTAAATATCTCCTCTCTTTGCTCACTCCCTAAGTGCCATTGTGCAGTCTCAAGGCTCTTTTACATCCTGATGACTCCCAAATTTATGTCTCTGTTCCCAGTGACATACCAGAGCCAGCTGGCCTGGGCTCACGAGAGCACATTTCTTCTCAAATCCGTATCTAATGACAGTGTCATTATGTTGGTTACTAGAAATCAGCCATGGTGAAGTCATTACACCAAAGAAATTGACAAACACTACATGTTGAGCCTCTTTTTCTCCCCTCTATCCCCAGAGCACTAGTTGTGAAGTATTTCCTAGCCCACCATTTTTCCTGAACTTTCCCACTGAACTCTGGTTTTTGTGTCCGACTGCCAACTTGGTATCTCCCCTTGGCGATCAAACATGTCTAAAATGGAACTCCTCTCTCCCAACCCCGTCCTTTACCCCAGCTATCCCCTCCCAGGAAATAACAACTTTATCTTTCTAGCTGCTCAGGTAAAAAATGTATGTTACCTTTGACTCTTCTCTTACTCTCCTATCACATATTCAAACCATTAGTAAACCTTATGGTTTTCCATATATATATATATATATATATATATATATATATACATCCAGGGTACTCAAAATACTTACTCCAGGTAAGGATGGATGGATAGATCCAAGAGGGAGGAACAAAGGAGTTGTGTTTCCTGCTAGATCTCAATGATCTAGTCAGAATTGCTTACTGCTCCCCTCCCCTTCTTTACCCCTTGTACAGTAGACTGAGTTAGCATTTGGTAAGCAAGAGTCTCATGCACTTCACTTCATGTCAGACTCCACTCACATGCCCTCTTACGTGCTTGTTGTAGAAAGAAATCAGCAGGATGGATGATCATTGTCAGTGTCTCTCCCTCCCACATACTTTCACCACATGGAAGGTGTATATGAATCTGATTTTTACATTATTCTACTTCATGTAACACGAAGCAACAAGTCAATGGTGGATTTCCTATGGAGCTAATGAACCTTAAGCTTCAGGGTCCCCCACTTGCACTGGGTCACGAGGGTACTGAGAATGGCCGGGAGTCCTAAAGTGTTCTAGATAGGACAGAAAAGCCAAGTTAGAGTTTCCTCCATAAGTCAAGGTGCCACTTATTGAAATTCAATTTGCTGATTAAATAACCTGTGAAAAGAAAGTTGCTACATGTTCTCTCTAAATGCTTTAAGGGAGTGCCTACATGGCCCAGTAGGTTAAGCCTCTGAGTTCAGCTTGGGTCATGATCTCATGGTTCATGAGTTTAAGCCCCATGTTGAGCTCTGCCAGTATGGAGCCTGTTTCTGATCCTCTGTTTCCCTCTCTCTCTCTGCCCCTTCCCTGCTTGTGAATGTGTGCTCTCGCTCTCTCTCTCTCTCTCTCTCAAAATAAATAAACATGTAAAAAACTAAATGCCTTAAAAATATTTAGGAGAGTTGTTTGAAGACACTCAAACTATCTTCCTGAGAGCTGATCAAATAAGGTTAGTCCTAATTTTATCTGGAACTTCCAAAGAGTCTACACCATATTGTTCCATGTCCTACATATGTAACTAGAACTTTGATAACTTTCCATCAGGGTACACTCAAAGGAATAATAAAGCGGTTATTATCCCGAACTTCAGAGACATCACCCATTAACATCTACACAATATCATCTCCTAAACAAATGACCAACATTTCCCCCACTACACCAACATTTTGGAAAGCTGTACTGCCTCCATCCACCCATGAAAGGGTAGAGCAGGGTCTGTCATACTGAGAGCAGGAAAACCACACTAATAGCCTAAGAAAAAATGTTAAAACAAAACAAAACAAAAAAAACCACATTTTTTATCATTCTAGTTGGCTAGCCTTTGAGTGGTTGAAGTGCAGATGGGTCCACTCCCTTAAATGTCACCCACTGTCCTGTCAATAGCCAATGACAAAACAAACAGATGGCTACAGAATGGGGTGGGGGTGAAGGGCAGATGGGAGGGAAGGAATACATGCTGGAAATAACTCAATCCATGGTTTAGTAAGTTGTGTGTGCAGAACTCTGCTGGCAAATTTCACCAGAGTTGTACTTTTGGGAAGATGGTAAGATTGGATTACATCTTTAAAATAATTGTTCAAATAAGTGGGCTAGCACAGAGGAGAAGTCTGTATTGACTCTCTGTTTACCCAGAAGGGGCACAAAAGTACAAAACGAGCTTTTCTTTAACTACAATGGCAGTCTTCTAATAGCAGCACTGACTTGCTCCAAAATACAAGACTCAGAGGTTGATAATCATCTTTCAGCTCAGGTTATTGCATGCAATTTTTCACATTCACTCGACTTTTTTCACAGAGCTCTTAGTAAAGTAACTCTCTTAACAATAAAAGCTTTTATGGAGCCCATTACTCTGGAGAGCTAACCACTCCTGTTTTGTTTTGTTTTTTTTTTTCTTCTTCTTCTTCTTCTTCTTCATCTTCTTCTTTTTATTGGCTCCTTGGAATATTTATGGCTGCCTTTGTTCTCACTGCAAACTTACGCATCTGGCTGTGTGTGGCCAGTTTCGTTGTTTTTGTTTTTGTTGTTGGATAGGAAATGGATAAGTGTGTGTGCAGACGTTTGGGTGGCTTCGTTTTATGCACATGAGGTTCTCTTTTCATCACCTTGTCACTGCAAATCTTCGTTGTTTAGCCGGGGAGTGTTTGCTCCCGGACTCTTTCCACTGTGAGCTGTGTGGCCTAAAACTTTATGAGCTGCCATGCAGCTTCTTCCTGATAAACAGGTTCTCTGGTGGAGGGAGGCTTGAGTGAGGCTGGGCTTCAGCAACAAAAGCTTGACTCCCTGAACACAGAATAAACGGATTAGATTCCCTGGTAGAGAGTTTCACTGGAACTAACTTACATAAGCAGAGCGAGTGCAGTCTGGCCTGGATCAGGGGAGAACAAGGAAGCCTGTTCTCCATGGGATTCTCATGGACACAGGTGCAGCATGCATGAGAATTTCCCATCTTTACTGCTGCACAGGAGGACTGCACTTAGGCAGTAAAACATTGGCACCAGTCTCCAAACTCAGAAAGGACAACCCAGCCTTGCCATAATAATCCTTCCTGCAATTAGGTCTGTCCTCTGACCTGGAAGATCAGATAGTGGTTGAGATGGCTGGCTGTACAGCCAAGGTGTCTGGGTAAGTTATTCAACTTGCTGAGCCTCAATGTCTACACCTGCAAAATGGGAATAATAATAGTATTTACATTGTAGGGTTGTGGTATGGATTGAGATAATACAAATAAAGTGCTTAAAATCATATCTGACCCATAGTGAGGTCTCATAACATTGGATCTTATTAGCTCTCTAATTAGAATGTAGGCTCCTTAAGGGTAGGTTTGGTCTGTTTTGTTTACTGCTATGTCTCTCACACCTAGGACTTAGTAGGTGCCAATAAATACTTGCTAAAGGAATTCCCCACTAAGTTAGCCTAAGAACTTGTTCCTGTAAAGGAATCAGGAAGAGGAGTTCTCCTAAATATCAAGTACATGGGCCTCCATAGTTCCCTGGTTCCTGTTGAGGACCCATCCAAGGATTTAGTTGAAAGGCGTTGGGAATGTTTCACCTCCCAATATGGTTTGTGGGACGGTAACTTCCAAACCTGTCCAGAAAGCAACGCAGGTAATTCTAAAGCTCATATAAATCCACCTCTTTTTTCTGCTTTCCTCACTAGAGAAGAACCAAAAAATTAGCACACCTCCCTCAACATATCTACTGGACAAATGCTCATCACCCACAGAGGTCATTTCTGCTGACTCCTCTCCACTGTGAGGCTCACGGAAGCTCGTTATAGCACAGGAGGCTGTAAAGAGTTATCTCCCTTGTTCCTGATGCACTGTGGCCAATCTAAGCATGAAACTATTCGGAGATCACAGGTCTCTTAACTTCGAATGTAGGAGTTTGAAAAGACAGTTTTACACCAACCTGTTCTTTACGGTATAAATGTAGCAGTAAGTCAACATGGGACTCTTTCCGAATCCATTTTAGCTGAGGCCCTGAAAGCACACAGCAATAGGTGGCAGATGTGTGTGTAATTTTATTCATCTATAGCTTCATTTCCCTATGGATCCATGCTTAGCTTCAGGGTTCCTTTAGATAACCAGGTGAGTTAAAGACAAACTTGATCTCTTGCATTCTCTATGAAGACCGTCCACACTGTGGGATCTATGAGACACCCACAAGTGGCTCTACGGACAACGAAGTAGGGCAGAAGTGCTTCAGTCTTGACTTTGCAGCCTCAGGGCTTGCTGTGATGCCTGATTCCTTTAGGAACTCCCTAGGATATATGTTAAGCAGAGTTGGATACAGTGGGTCGGCTGTGTTCAGTGTCATGGAACAGGCCACTCCCCACCCAGACCAGGCCTGGAGAATGTGGGAATTATTGCCGAGATCAAGAACTTGCTGGAATGTTAACCACTGCCTGGAAGCCCTGGATAATCCAGGAAGTCATGGACTGCTTCAGCCCAGCGCATAAACAGTAAAGAACTTCTTGCTTCTGTAGGTGCTGAAAGGAAGCAGTGGGGTCATTAAAGTGTGTTCCTGGTGGCCGGTGGGTTATGGCATGCTTTTCCAGCACAAAGGAAACATCGGTAATCTCTGGTTGATTGTCCTCACCTTCTCATGGCTGTGCTCTCAGGCAGCAATTATGGAATGTTTGTGTTGCTCATCCCCAACTTAACTTGGGAAGGATTGAAAAAAATACAAGGTTCCTTGCACTCGTGCGATGTGACTAAGTATATATAATTGCAAATGGATAAAAAAAACACCTATGACCCTCCTCTAAACAGCAGAGAGGAATATGTTTTAAAAGAAGATACAGCGATTCAGTATGTGAGGTTTTCTTTGTGACCTAAAATCCAAAGAGATTGGGATTAAGCAAAAGGTAGAAGACAGCAAGCTGGAAGGTATTGACCAGAGCTACCAAGAACACTGTCATGAAACCATGAGCTACATGGACTTGGCTCAACCATCATTAGGGAAATCTTCGGCTGAACAGCCCCATTCCTTTAAGGATCATTCAAATGACCTGGCTCATGGTACCTTTGTTCAAGCTGTATGACAAACCCCCAACTCGAGTCTTCATTTCAGGAGCTAGAGAAGCAAGGGCAAAGAAAATGCAGCTTAAATACACCTCTCTTCCATTATAAAATAGGGTCAGGGCTCCTGCATACTTTTTGGTAGCTTCTTTCTATGTAAGCCTGAAAGATGAACTAACACTCAGCACCCTGAGGTAACTCAGTTTTAAGTGAGTCCAAATGAAGCAAGTTTAATAAAGCTTTGGTATTGAAATGTAAGTTGATTATTGAAATGTAAATTCCAAAGATTTTGATCTCTATAGTTATATAGTAACCTAGTGCAGGAAGACAGGGTTTGAGGGTGGGTACCGGCCATCTCAGATTTCTTTCTAAAATAATGGAAAACTGATTTCAATAACCATGTTCTGTCTTCCATGTTACATACACACAAAAGAAAGAATGATTTTCTCTGATTCTGTGAAGATACAGCCTTGGTTGTTGGGATTTCTAGCAACTGCCATTTGATCACCCAAAACTTTGACCTTGAGGAGATAAAGCAGTGATTCTCAACCAGGGGATAGTTTGGCACACCAGGGGACATTTGGCAAGAATAGAAATAGTTCTGATTACCACAAATTGAGTGAGGGGAAGAAGAAGGAGAAGGAATTTGCAACTGGCAACTAGTGGGTAGAGGTCAGGGTTGCTGTTAAACATCCTCTAATTTACAGAATGGCCCCACAACAAGGAATTATCTGGTCCAGAATGCTCTTTTTTTTTAATGTTTATTTATGTTTGAGAGAGAGAGAGAGAGAGCAGGGGAGGGGCAGAGAGAGACACACACACAGAATCTGAAGCAGACTCCAGGCTCTAAGCTGTCAACCCAAACCCCAGTGTGGGACTCGAACCCATGAGCAGTGAGATCATGACCTGAGCCAAAGTCAGATGCTCAACCGTCTGGCCACCCAGGTGTCCCCTGATCCAGAACGCTCTTAATGCCACGGTTGAGAAACCCTGAGCTAGAATATTAAAGGTGAACCTAGTATATTGTTATAAAAATGACAATAAGGAAAGTTTTTGCAAAGATGATTTCTCAACCAACACATGTTTTGGAAAGAAATTCCAAATAGTTTGGAATAATAGCTTTTATTAATAATAATTAATTAATAATTAATAGATAATAATTAATTATTAAAATAATTAAATACTATTATTTATAATATTTATTTATAAATATTATAATATGATAATTATTTTAAAATAATTAAAAACTATTAAAAATAATTAATAGATAATAGTTTTTAATTAAATTTATATAATTCTAGTTAATGAAGGGCTTCTAAGGAAACGGCAGGAAGACTGCGTGAAAGCATAGTCCTAGCCCTAATTTGATATGCAAAATAACACAGTAAACTAACCTTTCCAGGAACAACCCAGCGGCCCTCAGATGGATATTTGAGGCATTTTTCTAAGTTAGACAATGAATATGAAGCCCCATCTGCTCTCCTGTGGGCAGCACATAACATGACTTACTACAGCATTGGCAGTACAGAGGCCAAATTATCCAATTCTCAAGCATCCTTTCAGTCTGTTGAAAAGTTTCTCCAGAGGCAGAGAGCGCATGACAAGCAGCTCACGTGTGAGGAGACAGATTTCAGGGGGGTGAAATGCAGGCTAACAACAAGCCTCTCTTGGAGAACCTTATCCCATTCTTGCCAAGGCGTCTCTCAATTCTTTCTGGCATTTTTAACGTATTTGACATGTGTCTTAGTCCATTCAGTTTGCTCTAACAAAATACCACAGACTGAATGGATTATAAACAACAGAAATTTGTTTCTCACAGTTTTGGAGGCTGGAAGTCCAAGATCAGCATGAGGACCTTCTTCTGAGTATCAAACTACTCACTGTGTCCTCACATAGCAGAAGGGGCTAGAGGCCCTGTGGGGTATCTTTTATAAGAGAACTAATCCTGGGGACCTCTGAGGGATTCAATCAGTTGAGCACCCCACTCTTGATTTCTGCTCAGGTCATGATCCCAAGGTCATGGGATCAAGCCCCATGGCAGGCTCCATGCTGAGATTCTCTCTCTCTCTCTCTCTCTCTCCCCCTCTGCCCCTCTCCCTTCCTTGTGCATACTCTCTCTCTCTCAAATTAAAAAAAAAACTTTATTTTTAAAAAGAGCACTAATCATGTTCATGAGGGGCTCCACACTCATGACCTAAGCACCTCCCAAAGGCCCCACCTCCTAAGAGCATCACTTTGGGCATCAGGATTTCAACATGTGAATTTTAAGGGGGCATAAACATACAGACCATCTCGCCATGATCCCATGAAATGATGCCCCAACTTCTCTCACCTAGGTTTTCTGCCTTCCTCCTCACTGCAGGCATAAATGATCAGGAGCATGATTATTATGTAAATCCTCCTTACCATTAATCTTTTAAAATAAAGTGTATTATTCAGAGAATTATATCGTGCTTGTATAAAATTAGTTCTCACTAGGTTGCAATTTTAGAAGAAAGACACCCAATAAAAATAATTCCTAGGGGGCCCCTGGCTGGCTCAACTCGATCTCAGGGGCGTTAAGTTTGAGCCTCACATTGGGTGTAGAGATTACTTAAAAATAAAAATCTTGAGAAAGTAGTAATTCCTAGGAGATAAAACATATAAACATAGAGGCAATAGTTATATCATGGGCTTCTATAATATGCAAAATTAAATTTTACCTTACAGTCCAATGACTTAGTGCCCTAGATAAACACTGACATTGGTTATGCAAGTCTACTTGAGGTATGCATATCAGACCCTATTCTCTGATAGCACTGTATTTATCCATCCCTTCAAGAAATATTTATTGAGTGTCTTCCACAAATAAGTACTATACTGGGCGCTATATGGGATGTGGTTCCCATAATTTGTTGGAAAAATTTTACTTGTGACAAATCATAATTTATAATTGTGATTGTCGATAAATGAATAAATCATTATTGTGTTTCATTCATTTATTGAACATGTATGTATCTGACACATGCCTAGGTGCTAGAAATTACGCTAAGTCTTGAGGATACTAAGACTTCGTATTAAAGCAAAAAATCCTTATCTGAGTAAGAGAGGCATACAAACTTCCCAGGTTGGATAAAAACAACTGTTAACGGAAAATGTGAGATCGACTCAGCATCCTCTTTAACCTCCTTCTGCTGAGGCTTCTTGTGCTACAAGCAGCTGGGAAGTGAAAGGCCCTGTTTTCCCAGAATCCCATGCAGCTGGAGTTCTGAATGCCTGTTAGATGCCCTCACGCCAGGCATGGAAGTTGGGCGTGAAGGAGAAGCGATTTTCCTGCTGCTGCACCAGTCTTCTGGGGGTAAGTGTTGTCCTGGAGATGTTGGTTTTTACGTAGCAGTTTCTCAAAGACCAGCCACTAGTTTCATGGGAGCTGGGAGGCGAACGTGTTAGTGGTGGTAGTTTCCTGCGATCAAAAGCTCCAATCCCCCAATCCAGTGGATTCTCCACCTTCCTGATAGTGGCAGAGCAGGCAGTTTCCATGATGGGCCAGTGTGGAGCTGTGACTCTGAGCTGTTTCTGCAGGACCAGTCGTGGGTTCATGTCGCCAGACGTTTCAGGATTGTTTTAAGTAGCTAATTCTCTGAATCCTAGTCTCCTTTAAATATGCGAGTGTTGCTGCCCACAATACAACACTGACTTTCAAACAAAGACACTGGAGGAACGGCTGGCTGGCTCAGTCAGAAGAGCATGCGACTCTTGATCTCGGGGTCATGAGTTTGAATCCTACGTGGGGTGTAGATATTAAATGAATTTAAAAAAATTAAAACAAAGACGCAGGAAACACAGACATAAACCTGCCATGTTGACGCCGTGAAGAGAGCAGGTAAGCTCATGCATTAGGTGCTTGTGGGATTAGAGTCCTGGGAGGCAGATTAAAATCAGCAGGGTCCAGGCACCTGGGTGGCTCAGTCGGTTGAACATCAGACTCCTGATTTCCTCTCAAGTCATGATCCGGGGCGTGTGGGATGGAGCCCCATGTTGGGCTCTGCACTGAGTGTGGAGCCTGCTCGGGATAGTCTCTCTTTGTCTCTATCCCTCCTCCAAGTTCTCTCTCTCAAAATAAATAAATAAACATTTAAAAATAAAATAATCAGGGTCTGCTGTGCCGGGCTGAGTTTTCCCTGTCCTCCGTGCATTGGAGGGAACTTTCCAAGTTTTATGCTGGGGAGTGACATAGTGGTGAGACCCTAGAAAACCGAAACTATACTTTGTTAATCTTTGTATCCTCAGTGTCTAACAGAGTGGATTAGCTGCTAAATTATGAGATGACGGATCTAGGAGCATTTATCTGGGTTTGGTGGCAGCCTAAGGGGAGAAGAGAGGAGGCAAAGAGCCACTGGCATTATCAAGGCATGAAGTTAAGAGTGCAGAGGAGAGTATGCACAGAATTTGAAGGAAGAGTCAACAGACATTAGGGACTATATCAGTCAGGGTTCAACAAGAGAAGCACAACCAACAGGTGACCTATATTAAGAGATTGGGTGCAAGGAATTGGCTTAAGTGATTGCAGGGGCTGGCTAGGGAAGACTGAAATCCATACAAAAGGTGGTCAGGCTGTAAGTCGTGGGCACAGGTGACACTGTGGTCCATAGTAGAAGTTCTTTCGGGAAACCTCAGCTCTGTTCCTTAAAGTACTTCAGCTAATGGAATTGGTACACCCACATCTTTGGGGGCTCACCTCCCTTACTTACAGTCAACTGATTATGGACTCGAACCATCTCTACAAAGCACCTGCACAGCAACACCTATGTGCAGGTTTGATAGCGTCACTGGGGGCCATACCCTAGCCAAGTTGGCATATCACAAAGACCATCACAGTGACCAAGTGAAAAGAGGAAACAAGAGCAAAGGGTAAGGGGTCAGGTGTAGAAGGTCCACGTACCCCTCCTGAGGCTCCAGCATGCATATTTGGAGTATTTAAAGCTCGCTCAAGTAGTAGCCTGTTCAACTCCGTGGGGTTGGTAGAGGTGGTCTACAGCCAAGATTACTGATAAACAGAATAACTTCTCCCTTAAAATTGAGGGGGCCCTCTAGCTTATTATTCAAACTGACACAATACTGAGAATAAAAAGAGGATTCTTTTAACAATTATGTCAGGACCACTGACAAAAACCAGGACAGTCCCAAAACAACCAAAATATGTGGTCCCCTCACACAGTCTGAAATACTTTGGGTCCTTCTTTTTTTTTCCTTCAAGTTTTTATTTAAATTCCAGCTTGTTAACATACAGTGCAATATTAGCTTCAGGTGTTGAATTTAGTGATTCATCACTTACATACAACACCCGGTGCTTATCACAACAAGTGCCCTTCTTAATATCCTGGGTCCTCCTTTTAACTTGCTTCTCTAGGTTTCTTCAGTATATGTAGATATACCGTAACGTTCCAGTGGGGGAGGAAAGAGTGCCATTAACCACAGAGCTTTGTTCGTTTGCTAGAATTGACACGGAGCAATTATATTAATACTGGAAGATAATTTTAGAAGGCAAGAACTTTTTTTCACTGAATGAACCAATTTGCAAGTGAAAGGATTGTGTTTTGTTTTTTTTTTAACATTTATTTATTTTTGAGACAGAGAGAGACAGAGCATGAACAGGGGAGGGGCAGAGAGAGAGGGAGACACAGAATCCGAAACAGGCTCCAGGCTCTGAGCTGTCAGCACAGAGCCCGATGCGGGGCTCGAACTCACGGACCGTGAGATCGTGACCTGAGCCGAAGTCGGACGCTTAACCGACCGAGCCACCCAGGCGCCCCGAAAGGATTGTGTTTTAATAAACATTAGATGGATAAAAATTGTGAACAATCAATGACCCCTCTCACCATCCATGCCAAGTGATAAAGTGGCATTGAGAAGAAAGAGGCAGCAGAGTATAACAATTAGGAGTCTAACTTTGGAGGAAGACTTTTTTGGTTCACATCCCAACTCCTTTGTTACTCATTATTTGAACTTGGACAAGTGGCTTAGTCTCTCTAGCCTCAGTTTCCCTACCTGCGAGAATAATAAGTTTTCCTGGCACATAATAAGTTTTCCGTAACGATGACTTATTATTATCATAATGTAGGTATGCAGTCTTTGAACCAAAATATCAAGTAAGATTTTTTTCAGGCAACACCATAAGCTATCACCCGTGTATTTGTTTTTATGACTATTACTATTTGCTGGGATTTTATTTCTGTTTAATAGCATGTCCATTCAAGTATATTATCCTGATGGCAATACCAGACTTTATCTGGAGATATCTGTCCATATGGCACACCTCTCCCAGAGTTAAGCATCACCCACATCTTCAAAATCTTTTTCATACATGTGGCTCTTCTCCACGAAGTGTAATTATTGAAAACAGCTATGTTTTTGAGGTTTCTGCTGAGAGAAAACTAGTGAAGGCATAGGATTGTTCAGCCTTACTAGAAATGATAGGGAATAAAAGAGCTTTCCCACTATGCTCTGTAGTTTATGAGACTACCTCTAAATAATTCATTAGTTCTAAAATTGACATAAAAATCAATTAATTTTAATGGTGGATAACAGATTATGGTATTTAATAATTCGTCTACTTTCATGAGGTAGAGTGAATTAGACAATACAGTGTAAATCTAGTGAGAGTCGTGAGCGCTTATTTGACCGTTTGTCAAATACAAAAAATGATGAGCAGATCGCGAATTAGATATAAACGAGAGCATTCTATACAAACTGCATATATAGTTTAAACACAGAATTAAGTCAGAAGCCTTAAGGAACAGAAGACATATGTGCTGCATTCCCCATTAGCTTGCTCTTAAAACTTAGTCATTAAATACTTACTATCTAAACTTGTGTATCTGGCACAAAAACAGACACATAGACCAATGGAATAGAATAGAAACCCCAGAACTAGACCCACAAACGCATGGCCAACTAATCTTTGACAAAGCAGGAAAGAACATCCAATGGAAAAAAGACAGTCTCTTTAACAAATGGTGCTGGGAGAACTGGACAGCAACATGCAAAAGATTGAAACTAGACCACTTTCTCACACCATTTACAAAAATAAACTCAAAATGGATAAAGGACCTGAATGTGAGACAGGAAACCATCAAAACCCTAGAAGAGAAAGCAGGAAAAGACCTCTCTGACCTCAGCCTTAGCAATCTCTTACTTGACACGTCCCAAAGGCAAGGGAATTAAAAGCAAAAATGAACTACTGGGACCTTATGAAGATAAAAAACTTCTGCACAGCAAAGGAAACAACCAACAAAACTAAAAGGCAACCAACGGAACGGGAAAAGATATTTACAAATGACATATCAGACAAAGGGCTAGTATCCAAAATCTATAAAGAGCTCACCGAACTCCACACCCGAAAAACAAATAACCCAGTGAAGAAATGGGCAGAAAACATGAATAGACACTTCTCTAAAGAAGACATCCGGATGGCCAACAGGCACATGAAAAGATGTTCAACGTCGCTCCTCATCAGGGAAATACAAATCAAAACCACACCCAGATACCACCTCACACCAGAGTGGCCACAATGAACAAATCAGGAGACTATAGATGCTGGAGAGGATATGGAGAAACGGGAACCCTCTTGCACTGTTGGTGGGAATGCAAATTGGAGCAGCCACTCTGGAAAACAGTGTGGAGGTTCCTCAAAAAATTAAAGATAGACCTATCCTATGACCCAGCAATAACACTGCTAGGAATTTACCCAAGGGATACAGGAGTACTGATGCATAGGGGCACTTGTACCCCAATGTTTATAGCAGCACTCTCAACAATAGCCAAATTATGGAAAGAGCCTAAATGTCCATCAACTGATGAATGGATAAAGAAATGGTGGTTTATATACACAGTGGAGTACTACGTGGCAATGAGAAAGAATGAAATATGGCCTTTTGTAGCAACGTGGATGGAACTGGAGAGTGTGATGCTAAGTGAAATAAGCCATACAGAGAAAGACAGATACCATATGTTTTCACTCTTATGTGGATCCTGAGAAAGTTAACAGAAACCCATGGGGGAGGGGAATGGAAAAAAAAAAAAAAAAAAAAGGTTAGAGTGGGAGAGAGCCAAAGCATAAGAGACTGTTAAAAACTGAGAACAAACTGAGGATTGATGGGTATTGAGGAGGGCACCTTTGGGGATTGAGGAGGGCACCTTTTGGGATGAGCACTGGGTGTTGTATGGAAACCAATTTGACAATAAATTTCATATTGAAAAAAAATAAAAAAATAAAAATAAACTTGTGTATCTATTAAAGAAAATCTATTTAAAAAAATGATACTGATCCATGTATGCCTTTCTCCTCGTTTTTCTCTCTATAAGCAGAATAACTTTGAAATGTTGGTGTTAGAAAGTTTTCATAAAGGGTTGTTTATGAACAATTGAAATGATGGAGTACCAGCCTCTCGGGTTCCATTCATACTGTGGTATTAAAATAGCCTATCTTCCCTGATAATTTCTATCATGATTTAACAAGCCCATTTTAACTCAGAAAAGTAGCCACTTCTTCCTAAGATTTAGCACAATGGAGGCTTTGGGCTAATGACTCTCTCCCTCCCCACAAAGAGCTCCATTTACAGCCCAGTTTCCATTCCCAAAGAGAAGAAAATGAAGAGGCAGCTTCTCTAGAACTTTCTTTTTTAAATGCCGTTAAATGATTGCTTTGAAATATTTGCAGCTCTACAGTAAAGGAATCACGAGGTCACAGTTGCCTGGTTTCTATTGATTCTCCTAGTTAATAAAGAGTTAAACAGTGAAGTGTGGTCTTTTATTTTTATTTTTTTTAAAGGCATTTTGAAGGTGCTGGAGAGGGAAGGCCTGGTCCTAAGTGGTCATGTGGCTACCGCCATTCATCTTGGTAGTGACTATCTGTCAAAAGTGGCAAGAGTCCCTGTTAACAGCCCTGACCTGAGCAGTAATGAAGGGAGAGTGCACGGCAAAGTGTCCATTATCAGCAGGTCGGGAGCAGTAAATTGGAGCAGTTTGCTTCAATCTGGCTGCAAGTTGAAATGTAAGATAGGTGGGGATCAGCAAGAGGCAATTTTATCCTATGATCATTTTTGTCAGATCGCATCAGAGTGGCAACTTAGTTCGATGCATGATTTCAATTAACCAACTCTGGCCGTAATGCTTCCACTGCGGGGGAGGGGGGGGGTTCTTTTTCCAGCCTAGGTTCCTGGTTATTCCTTATTTAAATACATGTGAGCACACACAGGTGTGAGAAACTGCGGTTTTCGTAAAAAAGGAAGTGACACGTGCGGACAGCAACTGCTGCCGAAATTCTGGCGTCGGTACAGCGAGCACCGCGGTGTCCCGGGCGGCTCCAAATGCTACCTTGCTTATTTGTAGAATTCCTAACTCAGAAATCTGTTTTCCCTGCCCTTCAACGTCGGGTTTTAAATATGTCACACTTACATGTCGTTTACCCTTTGATGAAAGAATTAGCCTTTTGGACGACAGTTTTAGGAAGGGTCAGGTCACCAAATTCTGTACTTGTGCTAAGTCGCATGAAGCTGCTCATCACAGGCACGAGAAAATGAGTGTGAAACCCCAGACTGAAGCTTTAACCCTTAGATCCCTGAGAAATATTTGCCCGACGGTACAAGTGAATACTTGTTTCCGTGATTGTACAACACATTTGCGCGCATACAGTTGAGATTGCGAGGCCGCCTGTGTTCTTGAGGAACGCGCACCTGGGGAGGAGAAAAGAGAGCTACGCGAGTGGCTACGAAAAAAGTAGGGAGGGCCACAAGAGGGGGAAAAAAATGTCCTAGAGAAATTTAGAGCAAGGGTACTTTGGGGTGGGGAAATCAGGGAAAACGTGAAAGAGCTAGCATTGAAACCGGATCCTGGTGGATGGTAGGGTATTTTTAGGTGAAATTGGAGAGTGGCTCTATCAGTTTTCTAGAGCTGCCTAATTTGCCATTTACTTAGCTGCTTACATCACCGACTTAGTAGCTCTGTGGGTCAGGAACTGCATCAGCTGGGTCCTTTGCTCAGGATCTCCCTGGGCTGAAATCAAGGAGTTAGCTAGGGCTATAGTCCCTGAGGTCTGGATTCCTCATCGAAGCTCATGAGCTTGTTGGCAGAATTCAGTTCCTTGTGGTTATAGGACCAATTCCCTGCTCACTTAGTGATGCAGACAGCTGGGGGGTATTCTCAACACCTAGAGGCCACTTGCCATTTCCTGCCACATGGCTCCCTCCACAACATGAGTTTGCCCCTTCGAGATCAGCAAGATGGATCTTTCTGATTTTAAGAAGGATCTGGTCGCTCTTAAGTACTTACCTGATTAGGTCAGCCCCACTCAGATGATCTCCCTTTTGATTAGCTCAAAGTCAGCTGATTAGCAGTGGCCTAACCACAGGAGTGGCATTCCATCATATTCACAGATACTCTGTGTGGTGGGAGGGGACTACATAAGGTGTATATACCAGGAGGTAAGAACTCTGGGGACCGTCTGGCATTGGACTGTAAAAAGGACAGTTTTTGAGAAGAAGGAGTGGGACAGGAGGCCCTAGGGATGTTTGTGACTGGTAATGTGTCAGAGTTTTCGCAACCAAATAAAAAAAGGGAGATGGTTGGGGGCTACTGACCCAGAAAGAGATTTTAGGTTAAATCCATGAAGCATCTGAAATTTCAGAGTATAAACTCCCCAAGGTTTTTAAATGGTGGCATAATCACCTTCATGATTTTTAGGAAGATTATTTTTGTAGGCGGGTCGAGTTGGGAGAGAAGGGACTGTTTGGTCTGCCTCTCTGTACGAGGATGGACTCAGGACAGGGTCTTGCTGCTTTTGGCTGCCAGCCTCAAGTAGAAAATAGTGAGCATTCATCGTACATTTGTTGAATGAATAAATGTGAGCAAACAGACAGGGAGTGATTGTCATTGTCTGAGGGTAAGCAACATGAAGGGAGGAATTGGGGAGACAGCAATGCAAATGGAAAAGAGATGTACTGAAAAGGTAGCCCGAAACAATAAACAATGGGTGTCACAAACAGGTGTTGAATAGGAAGAAAAGAGAAATCATAAATGATGTCAAGATTTATAATGTGGGTTCCTGGGAAACTGGAAAATAATGAAAAAATAATTCGTTATTTAATTTTGTGCAGAGAAAATCACCAGTTGTTTGGCTGAGTTTTTAACTTTTGGGGCAGACTTGTGGATCTATATGGACAGACCCACATAGCATTCAGTAATGGTATGTATTTTCCCCGTGGCCTGTAGTTAATTTCATTTTCCAATTTTATTGAAATATAACTGACATACAGCACTGTGTAAGTCTCAAGTATACAGCATAATGACTTGACTTACATGTATCGTAAAATGATTACCACAGTAAGTTAACATCCATCATCCCCTGTAGATTCAAAAAGAAAAGAGTATAAGGGTGAGTGATCCTAAGGTTTACTCTCTTAACAACTTTCATATAGACGGCAGTGTTATCTGTAGTCATCATGGGGTACGTTACATCCCTAGTACTTACTTATCTTAATAGCTAGAAGTTTGTATCTTTTACCCCTTCCTCCGCTTCTCTACCTCTGAGTCCCCCCACCTCTGATAACTACAGTTGGATCTCTTTCTGTACGTTTGAGTTTTGTTTTTTTGTTTTTTTTAGGTTCCGGATATAAGTGAGATCATACAGTAATTGTCTTTCTCTGTGTGACTTTTTTACTTAGCAGAATGCCTTCAAGGTCCACATATGTTGTCACAAATATCAGGATCTCCTTTTTTACGGCTGACTAATATTTGTGTGTGTGTGTGTGTGTGTGTGTGTGTGTGTGTGTGTGTCTCCCCTACTTCTTTACCCACTCACCCATTGATGGGTACGTAAGTAATTTCCATTTCTTGGATATTGTAAATAATGCTGAAGTAAACATGGGAGTGCAGATAATTCTTTGAAGGAGTGTTTCTGTTTCCTTTGGATATATTCTCAAAAGTGGAATTGTTGGACCATATAGTATTTCTATGTTTAGTTTTTGGAGGAACTTCCATACAGGTTTTTATAGTGGCTGTACAAATTTACAATCCCACTAACAGTTCACAGGAGTTTCCTTTTCTCCACATTCTCTCTCCAGCCTTTGTTATCTCTTGTCTTTTTAATGATGGCCATTCCAGGGCGCCTGGGTGGCTCAGTCAAGCGTCAGACTTCCTTTCTCACGGCTCATGAGTTCGAGCCCTGTATTGGGCTCTCTGCTGTCAGCACAGAGCTGGCTTAGGACCCTCTGTCCCCCTCTCTTTCTGCCCCTCCCCACTTGTGCACTCTGTCTCAAAAATATATATTAAAAAAAATTAAAAATAATAATGGCCGTTCTGATAGGCATAAGGTGATAATCTCATTTTGGTTTCACTTTGCATTTCCCTAATGATTAATGATGTTGAGCACCTTTTCCTGTGCCTATTGACCATTTATATATCTTCCTTAAAAAAATATTCAGGTCCCATTTTGTAATCAGATTACTTTTTTTTTTTTTTTCTTGCTATTGAGTCATAGGAGTTCTTTATATTTTGGGGGTATTAACCCCTTATCAGCTATATAATTTGCAAATATTTTTTCCCATTTCCTAGTTTGTCCTTTCATTTTGTTGATCATGTCTTTTGCTGGGCAGAAGCTTTTTAGTTTGATGTCATCTCACTCGTTTGTTTTTGCTTTTGTTGTTTGTGCTTTAGGTGTCATTTCCAAAAAATCAAGAAGAAGCTTTTCTTCTTTGTCCTACGGGTTTAGTCTTATATTTCAGTCTTTAATCCATTCTGATTTAATTTTCATGAGTAGTGTAAGATAGGTCTAGTTTCATTCTTTTACATGTGAGTATTCAATTTTCCTAGCACCATTTATTCAAGGGGACTATCTTTTCTCCTTTGAGTATTCTTGGCTCCTTTATAAAATATTTTAAATCTGATTTAAAATATATACAGTGTTTAGGGGTTCCTGGGTGGCTCAATCGGCTAACCTTGATTTCATCTCAGGTCATGATCTCGTGGTTCATGAGATCTAGCCTCATATCGGGTTTCATGCTCACAGTGCAGAGCCTGCTTGGGATTCTCTCTCTCTCTCTCTCTCTCGAAATAAATAAACTTTAAAAATAAAAGAAAATACATAGTGTATGCTAAATGTTACTTATCAGTTATATGTATATATTTAAAATTCATATGATATATGTAAATAATTTGGAAAAATTCATAAATGACAACTAAGATTATTGAAGAAATACAAGACAGCCCTGGTCAGAAAAGTTTAAAATAATGGAGCCATTTAGTCATAAAACCTTAAAATGAAAAGTAATTTAAGTCCTGTCCACCCAATTTTTTAGGCAGTGAATATTCTTACAACCTCAGTACGTGATTATTCTATCTTTGCTTGGACAATTCCAGAGGCTGAGAATCCACTAGATTTTTAGACAGCCTGTGCAAGTCAATTGCTAGTAAGTCTTTTACCTCATATGAAAATATGGCTTCTCATGACTTAACTCCACTGCTCATAGTTTGGTTGCTAGAGCAATGCCCGGGAAATCTAAAGTTCCTCCACATGACAACACTTCAGACCAAGGAAAGTTCTGGGTTTTTGTGAGGAATGCATTCCTGAGGAACTTCCATATTCAAAATTCCTAAAGACCAAGGCTGATTTTGATAAAGGATGGTGATGATTCTTCTTTACTTGCTAAGTCAGTGTTTCCATGTAGCAATAAGGGAAGGACAATTCACTAGCTTTGAACTTACACAGTTCTTGGTTAATTTTTAATTATGGAGGGTTATCTTTAGAGAATAAAGAGAGCTATCTCAAATTCACTTAAAAAGGGAAAGAACTGTCTTTGAAGAAAATTGTCATGTTTCTAAGGTTTCTTTCTGTTCCCAAGCATATGGGATCAGTTAGAGGTATCATATTAGTCTACCAAAGGAGTCCATGACACCTCCATCTCTAGAGGTCTGTAGGAACAGAAAAAATAAACAAAACAAAACTCTCTTGAATGACTTAAGGATTTGCATATCCTGACACTGACAAGTGGACCAGATGACACACTAACAATCTTTAGCACTAATGGCATTCTGACTTTGCTTCTTGAGCCCAGGTTTCCTAAATGTACCATTGTCACTGCACTTAACTGTTTTTGATGGTAGGTATAAGACATACCTAACTAAATATAAATTTAAAATACACGTGGGCAAATGTGAGTACCATTGCATGTTTCGGTGTGCTTATGTGTATACACAATATGTAATAACAAATATCCCAAAGCCATTCATTTGCTTTGTTTAAGCCTTCAACTTTGCATGGGAGCCAACCGCTGTCTTCTTAATTTCTCTTTCTACTGCTTCATTATTAGTGTATAGTAATGCAGTGGATGTCTGTGTATTGATTTTTGTATCCTGCTATCTTACTGAATTCATTTGTCAGTTCTGGTAATTTTTTGATGGAGTCTTTTGGGTCTTCTATAACTAGTCTCATGTCATCAGCAAATGGTGAAAGTTTTACATCTTCCTTATCGATGTGGATGCCTTTCATTTCTTTCTGTTGTCTGATTGCTGAAACTAGGGTTCTAGTACTATGTTGAATAAAAGTGGTGAGAGTGGACATCCTTGTCCTGTTCCTGACCTCAGGGGAAAAGCTCTCAGTCTTTCCCCATTGAGGATGATGTTTGCTGTGGGTTTTTCATATAAGGCCTTTACCATGTTGAGGTATGTTCCCTCCAGACCTACTTAGCAGAGGGTTTTTATCATGATGGATGTTGTACTTTGTCAAATGCTTTTTCTGCACCTATTGCAATGATCATATGGTTTTTATCTTTTCTCTACTGATGCAACCCATTATGTTGATTGATTTGCAAATATTGAGCCACCCTTGCATCCTGGGAATAAAGTCCACCTGATCACGGTGAACGATTTTGTTAATGTATTGTTGGATTCATTTTATGAGTATTTTGTTGAGGATTGTTTAAATCTATGTTCATCAGAGATATCTCAGCCTGTAATTCTCTTTTTTTTATGATGTCTTTTCATAAAAGTTATCAGGGTGACGTTGTCCTCATAGAATGAATTTGGAAGGTTTCCTTTCTCTTGCATTTTTCGGAAGAGTTTGAGAAGAATAGGTATTAACTCCTCCTTACGTGTTTTGTAGAATTTGCCTGTAAAGCCGTCTGGTCCTGGACTTGTATTTGTTGGGACTTTTGTGATTACTGATTCAATTTCATTGCTGGTAATTGGTCTGTTCAAAATTTTATTTTATTCCTGCTTCAGTTTTGGTAGGTTGAATGTTTCTCAGAATTTATCCATTTGTTCTAGGTTGTCCAATTTGTTGGCATATAATTTTTCATAATATTCTCTTCTAATCATTTGTACTTCTGTGGTGTCAGTTGTTATTTCTCTTCTTCCACTTCTGATTTTGTTTATTTGAGTTCTCTCTCTTTTTTATGAGTCTGGTTAGGGGTTTATCAATTTTATTAGTTTTTTTAAAGAACCGCCTCTTGGTTTCATTGACCTGTTCTATTGTTTTTTTAGTTTCTGCATCATTTATTTCTGCTCTCATCTTTATCATTTCCTTCTTTCTGCTGGTCTTAGGTTTCGTTTGTTCTTTTTCTAGCTCCTTTAGGTGTAAAGGTAGGTTGTTTATTTGAGATTGTTCATGATTCTTGAAATAGGCCTGTATTGGTATAAACTTCACTCTTAGAATTGCTTTTGCTGTATCCCAAAGATTTTGAACTGTTGTATTTTCATCTTCATTTGTTTCCATGTAATTTTTCATTCTTTGATTTCTTGGTTGACCCATTCATTTCTTAGTAGCATGTTATTTAACTTTCATATATTGTGGTCTTTCTTGATTTTTTTTTTTTTTTTTTTTTTGTGTGTGTGTGTGTGTGATTCATTTCTAGTTTCATGATGCTGTGGTCAGAAAAGATGCATGGTGTGCCTCAATTTTTTTTATTTGTTGAGACTTGATTTATGGCCTAATATGCAATCTATTCTGGAGGATGTTCCATGTGTGCTTGAAAAGAATGTGCATTTGTCTGTTCTAGGATGGAATGTTCTGAATATCCCTGTTAAATCCATTTAGTCCAGTGTTATTCAAAGCCACTGTTCCCTGGTTGATTTTCTGTTGGAATGATCTTTCCATTGTTGTAAGTGGGGTGTTAAAACCCCCTACTATTATTGTATTACTATTGATTATGTCCTTTATGTTTGTTATTAGCTGCTTTATGTATTTGGATGCACCCATTTTGGGTGCATACATAATTACAATTGTTATATCTTCTTGTTGGATTGTCCCCTTAATGATTATATAGTGTTCTTCTTTATCTCTTGTTATAGTCTTTGCTTTAAAGTCTAATTTGTCTGGGGTGCCTGGGTGACTCAGTCTGTTGAGCATATGGCTTCAGCTTAGGTCATGATCTCATGGTTCATGGTTCAAGCCCCATGTCGGGCTCTGTGCTGACAGCTCAGGGGCTGGAGCCTGCTTTAGATTCTGTGTCTCCCTCTCTCTCTCTGCCCCTCCCCTACTCATGTTCTGTCTCTCTGTCTCTCAAGAATGAATAAACTTTAAAAAAATTTTTTTTTTAATTTTAAAGTCTAGTTTGTCCAATACAAGTATTGCTACTCTCGATTTCTTTTGACATCCATTTGCATGATAAATGTTTCTCCATCCCCTCACTTTTAATCTGTGTGTGTCTCTAGGACTGAAATGAGTCTCTTGTACAAGGGATATGGATGAGTCTTCTTTCTTATATCCATTCTGTCACCCTATGTCTTTTGATTGGAGTATTTAGTCCATTTACATTCAAAGTAATTATTTATAGGTATATATTTACTGACATTTTGATACTTGTTTTGTGGTTGCTTTTGCGGTTCTTCTCTGATCCTTTATTCTGCTCTCTTTTATGGTTTGCTGGCTTTCTTTGGTGATATACTTGAATTCTTTTCTCTTTATTCTTTGCATATCTATTACTGGTTTTTTATCTGTGGTTAAAATTAGGTTTGTATATAACATCTTCTGTATATAGCAGTCTCTACTAAGCTAATGGTCACTTAAGTTTGAACCCATTCTTCACTCCCCTCCCTACCACATTTTAGGTATATGGTTATCATATTTTGTATTATTTTATTTTGTGAGTCCTTTGACTGATTTTTACAGATATATTTATTTTTACTGCTTTTGTGCTTCCTACTTTTCTTACTCTTACTTATAGTCCTTCCTTCCCACTCAAAGAGTCCCCTTTAACATTTCTTGTAGGGCTGGTTTAGTGGTCATGAATTCCTTTAACTTTTGTGTATGTCAAACTCTTTATCGCTCCTATTTTGAATGATAGCCTTGCTGGATAGAATATTCCTTGCTGCAGATTTTTTTTTTCATTCAGCACTTTGAATATAACATGCCACTTCAGTCCAGCCTGTAAAGTTTCTGCTGAAAAATCAGCTGATGCCTAATGGGATTTTCCTTATATGTAACTGTCTTCTTTTCTCTTCCTGCTTTTAAAATTCTCTGTCACTGCTTTTTGCCATTTTAATTACTTTGTGTCCTGGTGTGGACCTTCTTGGCTTGCTTTTATTGGGGGATCTCTGTACCTCTTGGATATGGATATCTGTTTCCTTCCCCAGATTCAGAAAATTTTCAGCAATTATTTTTTCAATTGCATTTTTTGCCCACTTTTCTCTCTCTTCTCCTTCTGGGATCCCTATAATGCAAATGTTATTATGCTTGATGGAGTCACTGATTTCCCTAAGTCTATTCTCATTTTGCATAATTATTTTTTCTCTCACCTGCTCAGCTTGATTGCTTTCTATTACTCTGTCTTCCAGATCTCTAATTTGTTCCTCTGCTTCCTCTAGGCTGCTATTTATTCTATCTAGTATATTTTTAATTTCATTTATTGTGTTCTTTACCTGTGATGGGTTCTTTTTTATCTTTTTGTTGAGGATCTCATTGATGTCCTCCAATCTTTTCTCAAGTCCAGTGAGACTTTACTTTAAATTTTCCATCAGGCATATTGCTTCTGTTTGTTTCACTGTGGTCTCTTGCTATGGTTTTGTCCTGTTCTTTAATTTAGGACCTATTCGTCTGTCTCCTCATTTTGTCTAACTCTCTGTATCTATTTTCTGTATGTTAAAAAAGTTAGCTCCATCTTCTGCTCTTGAAAGTAACAGCCTTATGAAGAAAAGGTCCTGTAATGCCCTGCAGTGCAGTGTTCCCTGTTCACAAGAACCTGGAGCTTCAGGGAGGTGTCTCCTATGTGTTGCCCTGCTGCTGTGTCATAGCTTCTTTTTCCTTCAGTCCAATCATCTGCAGATGATTGTTGTCTGTTGTGGCCAGTGTTTGGTCTCCAGCCAGATTTTTAACAAGGTGCACCTCATGGTTCTGCACGGCCCATCACCACTGCTACCACTGCCACCTGGAGCAAGGTCCTACAAAGTGCTCAGGTTGGTGTTAGCAAGATTAGCACTGGTCTATTGGGGGAGAGGACCTGCAGGGCCAGGACTGAAGCATGTGACTGGGAAGAGCAGATCTGCCAAAGTGTGGGGAGCAGGACATGGTGTAAGCAAGTTTGGTAGTGAATGCCCCCCCACTGGGCTGGTTCCCCCAGGTGGCCTGTATATGCTGGGGGGTGGGAGAGGGAGATGGCTCATGCCAGCTCCTTCATTCCTAGAGAAGTCCCTCAGTGATCCCTGCCCTTCGGGACATGCTCCAAAATGAGCACACTACTCTCCCTCCCATATGCCTAGCTTCTCTGCTGTATCTCCACTGGCTATTTGTCATGGTATCTCTTTGAGGGTGGGAACTCAGCTTCGAGTGCCCTTTAGGATCTCCTAGAGCCAATCCCACTGATTTTTAAAGTTCCAGGCTTTAAGTCTCTCTGGTTTTAAGAACCCATGAAATTTGTCCCCTCTTGGTTTCAAAGCCAAATGTTGTAGGGATTCATCTTCCCCCATGGTCTCCCCAGTGTGATACTGTGTTTCTCTCCCCTCTCCATGTCTCCAGCCCCTCTTGCCCCCATACATGGCCATAGTCTGTTTCATTCCCCACCTTGCCCCCACCCTTCCTACCCTCTTCATTGTAGCCTCTTCTGTACCTTTAGTAGTTACAGAGTTTGTTCTGCCTGTCTTCAGGTTGTTTTCTAAACCCTGTTTTCTAGGGTCCTCTTATTCCACATCTTCCCAGGTTCCTCTATATCTGATAAAACTTTAAAATCAACTATGCTAACCCCATCATTGTTTTATTGTTGTTGTTTTTTTTTCAAACAAGGAACAAGGCCTTTGATGTTCAAAGGGGCACTTTTACCCTCTGAAAACTTTCTTCTGTTTTTATAAACACTGAAAATCCTTAGCAATGGGCAGGTTTATGCACAGGTCCAGGCTGATTTGTCTGAAAAACTATGAGGCAGTAATTGGGCTGACAGAGAAGTGAAATGTTTATGTCTGAATCCCTCTCATAGGAAGACAGGAAAAAAGGCCATGAAATTGTTTCTTTAACATGAAAGCTATCTATGTCAAAATACTACATTATTGAAATGATTATTAGTTAAATTTCTCAGTCCAAAGGCAAGTACAGAATGAGAGTAAAGGGATCAAGAAGAAATGTGCCCAATACCTCCTGGTAGCTGAAGTTCCCTTGGCTCTCAACAGTTGCTCCCCTGGTAGAAGGTAAAATACTAGGTTCATATCTCCAGAGTCTTCACAAATAATTAGTAAACTGTGACAGAATTATGAAGGAACTCCTACCTTCCTCAGTAGTTAGCCCTGACCCGGATTCTATCTGTATTTCCCAACCAAGTACAAAGCTGAGGAAATAATGTATTTATATTGGCCTCAGGTGTAATGAATTAAAGGCCATCAAATGTTGACATTATGGCAAGAGATGAACATTTTGTGTAAAAATTGGATTTTTTTTTAAATTTTTTTTAATGTTTTTATTTTATTTTGAGAGAGAGACAGAGTGTGAGCGGGGAAGGGGCAGAGAGAGAGGGAGACACAGAATCCGAAGCAGGTTTCAGGCTCTGAGCTGTCAGCACAGAGCCCGACGTGGGGTTCGAACTCACAAACTGTGAAACCATGACCTGAGCCGAAGTCGGTCGCTTAACCAACTGAGCCACCCAGGTGCCCCAAAATTGGACTTTTTAAGGTGTGGGGAAATGGTTTTAAAATAGTGTGTCAAGGGCAGAAAACAAAAAAAACACCAGACTTTACTTCATAGAATTTCTAAACTATTCATGGTAAAGAGTTAGAAGGCCAAAGAGTTGGGTTAAAAGAATTATCTTAATATATGGGGAGAAAAAACAGATCAGCACACCATAGAAAAATGGACAAAGGACATACAAAAAGAAGTTACCAAAAAAATACAAGTGACTTATAACAAAGTTATAAGTTATATCTTAATAAATGAAAATTGAGATAGTATTTTTCATACATCAAACTGGAAAAGAAAATGCATTCATATTCATTGTTGTAAAAGTGTAAAAATGAAGATATAAATTTATATATTTCCCGAGAGAGAGAGAGAAATTTAAGCTATGCATATTTTTTCACCCAACAATAACTGTTTGGGGAATCTATCTTGGGAAAGCAATGAAAGATGTAACAACAGGTGTAGCTACAAGAATATTCTTAGAAAAGTTATATAGTATACACAAATTTGTATAAAATCTAAATGTTCAACAATAGTAGAATGGTTTAAGTAAGTGGCACACTAAAATATACTCTGCTGTCAATTAAAATGATGTTGTAGAAACCTATGTATTATTCACACAGTTAAAAACTCTAAATCAGGTAAAATGGATGAGATCCACATATGTTAATACAGATATCAAAACGTGCTTAACAAGAAAAGCAAGAGGTATAAAAAGATACATACAACTAGAATCCATTGTGTACATTTAAGAAATACACAAAGACACACTTCACATTTTATGGACACATGTAGTAAGAACTAAAAATACGAGTGGAAAATCTACACTTCAAGGAAGTAAGGGAGGTTAAAAGGATCAGAGAAAGTGAAATAAGTGCTTCAATCATGTCTGTAACATGTCTTCTGAAGCAATCTAAAGATAATATAACAAAGTATTAACACTTGTTAAAACTGGATAACGTGTTTTTCTGCCAACAATATTATTCCATACTGAAATTTATTAGCAACATAATACAAGTTATAAAAAAGAAAAATGGATGTTTCGTATGGAAGAAATATCTCAAATACGTTAGCTATCCACTCAGTGAGCAAGGTCTAAAACATATGCACCATACAATGCCACTAAACTTTTTTTCAATTTGCATTTGCACCTAAGTAACGCTTATAACCATAGTTTTCAAAGTTAAACGTAGTTTGGGGCACCTGGGTGGCTCAGGTCACAATCTCGCAGTTCGTGAGTGCGAGCCCAGCTTCGGGCTCTGTGCTGACAGCTCAGAGCCCAGAGCCTGCTTCGGATCCTGTGTCCCCCCTCTCTCCGCCCTACCCCTGCTTGTGTTCTGTCTCTCTCTGTCTTTCAAAAATGAATAAACGTTAAAAAATTTTTCAAAACAAAAAAGTTAAATGTAGTTGACCATAGTAATGAATTGCTGAAAGATCATGTTAACTTTTTTTTCTTAATCTATATTTTCTGGTCTTTATACAGTGAGCTTGTAATAGAAATATTTTTATTTTGGTATCAATCTTCATTTTCTATCAGCATTTATGTTTATTGATTTTAATCTGAAATGAAATTAACATTCTTGGCATCTGTTAGAAACTTTCGGAAAAGCTCCCACTCTCTCCTTCAGAAAGTACGTAATAAATGGGGCTCTGCCAAGGACAGAACTTTGTGTCTATGAACTTCTTGTTGCTTGGCAGCATATAACATATATCAGCCTAACTTTCAGTGGTCATTTCTTTTTTGTTAAGTTTTTATTGAAATTACAGTTGGTTTGCATACAATGTAATTAGTTTCAGGTGTACAAAATAGTGATTCCACACTTCCATACAACTGGTGCTCATCAGCAGCTCACTCCTTAATCTCTAACACCTCCCCTCTGGTAACCATCAGTTTGTTTTCTGTACTTAAGAGTCTGTTTCTGGATTTGTCTGTCTCTCTTTCCCTCCCCACCTTTGCTCATTTGGTTTGTTTCTTAAAGTCCACATATGAGGGGTGCCTGGGTGGCTCGTCGGTTAAGCGTCCGACTTCAGCTCAGGTCACGATCTCGCGGTCCATGAGTTCGAGCCCCGCGTCGGGCTCTGCGGCTGATGGCTCAGAGCCTGGAGCCTGCTTCTGATTCTGTGTCTCCCTCTCTCTCTGCCCCTCCCCCGTTCATGCTCTGTCTCTCTCTGTCTCAAAAATAAATAAACGTTAAAAAAAAAAAAATTTAAAGTCCACATATGAGTGAAATCATATGGTATTTGTCTTTCTCTGTCAGAGGTCATTTCTTTGCCTAGAGTATGCAGAATAAAGTCAGAGTTTAAATATTCAAGCATCAGATCCCTTGCTCAGTCATTCTTGGAATATCCCACATTAATGAAGAAAATTGCACCCAAAGTAGACTTGGTAGAATGAGGAAGACATTTATAAGAGCAGTTGGTGGCAAGGTAGGGGTTGAAAGTAGATCAGAGTTAAGGTGAAAAGTTACTGACCATGAAACCATAGAGAAAATAGGCTCCATTGCTGATGGAAAGAGTCCTTTAGTAAGAGAGATTAAAAATGCAGTTTCAGGGGAGAGAGAGAATGAGACTTGGACAGTAACCAGTCACCAGCCTCTGAGAGAATGGGGAAAAGGAGAACCAGAACCCATCTGATCTCAATGGTCTTCGAAAATGGTGGGGGGAGCTGAGAAACAGAGGCGGGTTTTACGTGGTGATGGAAAAGTAAGGGAATTCCCTTTTAGCAATTTCTGTTTTTGAAAAAATAAATTTGACACCCATGCCTTTTATATTAACCAAGCATATAGGCTGAGGACATACTGCCCCCTTCACGCATGTGCGCACACACATACTCATGACACAGTCACACATACTCAAGAAGAGGGGGAAATGGTTTCATGAGGAACTAAAATAACAACAGCAGCAGGAATAACTGTATGTTGGGACTGAATTCCATTCCTTAAAGTTCATAGTAATGACTCAGTTAAAGTTTTTGCCTGGAATTAATTGCAAACAAGGCTTTATAAGTCACCCAAAGGTGGAGGGAAAATAAGTCAACAAAGGAATTGGGTTGATCATTTACTTCCTGTCCTAGGATATGGTTAGCAGGGGATGAGCTGTATAGCTAATGCGGAAAGTAGAACTTTTCTGGGTTTCTTTTTTTTTTTTTTTTGCTTCTTTGAAATGATGTGCAAATCAGAACCAGCTGAATTAAGCAGGTAAAGCATAGCCCTTGAATACAATGATTAATGGTACCTACACAGTAATTTATGGGAAAATGCTATTGAGCTCAGATATTATCCTGACCATTTCTACCACACACTATAGTTCAATATGTGTGTAAGATATCACCTTTTTTAAAATAAAAAAACAAATTTACATTATCTATTTTTGTCCACATTATCAATCTTAGTAGATAGACTCTTTTGACCCTCTCTGGTACAAAGCACTAGGCCTCATCTTGGTTGTGCATGTATGATAAGATTTTTTTTACAGTATGTTTTACAGTATCATAATGGAAAGGAGAAAAAGGATTAAAAGTGTTGAAAATCAAAAAATTCACGCACTATTAGTATAGGATCATCATTCTTATTTTGAGTTTGCCCAATTCAAAACCCAAAGACTATATAAATGTATGTGCGTATGTGTTTTGCATTATAAAAAAAACTCGATGGAAGTATGGAATTAGAAATAACCTCAAGGAGTTAGTTTATGCACTGTCGCCTGTGTCTGTACTGGTTTTTAAAAACCCTTACTAGTGTTTCATATTTGCTTTATGCCCTTTAAAGGACTCAGATTCATAATATACAAAGAAGTTTATGTGATATATAGAGCAGAGCCATAAACCATATTTTATGCATAACAGTGATTAAATGCACGGTTGATATATTTCACTAAGATGGAAACCATGTCGAAAGGCTTACATTTTGATAACTTTCCTTTTGGGGGGCATTTCTAAATTATTTAAGTTGAAGAATAAAATGACTTGTTTGTGAATTTACATGCTCTTTTTAATCATCTTTAGGTAACGCTGATATGGCAAAGACGCTAAATTACAGGCAGCAGTGGGAATCTACTGTGTAAAAGGCACAGAATCATTTTGTATATGAGTCCATGAGGAATATTCTGTTCAAGGAGTGGAGACATAAGAAAATTACCTAACTCATGAACCACACATTAAGAGCGTAGTCAGCTGTTGTAAATGCGTATCCAACAACAAACCATTATGTATCTTTGGCTTAATTATATGCGCTTATTACGCACCTGTACTGGAGAGTGGAGGCTGCTATTTGCATTACTTGTGGTTTTCTCTATCAAAACAACATTAGCATTACGAAGCTTATCAAGGTTACGTATGACTTCTCCGGCTTAAATGTGTAGTCTTTTTATTTTGTGCACAACCCAAAAAAGATTAGGAGAACAAATCAGGAAATATTTTAATCACATTAGCAAAGAATCTCTAAATTTAGAAATGTAGTGAATTTATAGACATGGACAACCATCAGCAAAATTACTAAGCTTTTGTAAATCAACCTGACATTTAGGAAGAGAGTAAAAAAGTTAGATACATTCAGCATTTAATTTTTTCCCTAGAGTTCCATCTTAAAGGGTATTAATTATTATTATGAGGATGTTCAAAATAGGGGGAAATGTTAAACTACCAAATAATGTTTGATTTACAGTTTTTACAAGTCACATTAAATAAACAATCTAGGTAAAATTGTTCTGTATATTTAAGAGCATCTCCTAACCAAATAGAGGTATTAAAATATTTATTGTGTGGAAAGTACATTTTAAAAGTAGAAATATATATGTATCGAAAGCAGCCTCAAAAGATCATAAGTGGCTCTAAAAAGAAGACTTTTATGGAGCAGTTCATTTATATACATCATCAAACCTTGTTACTTTTACAAATCAGATTTCCCTACTGCTTTTAATGCATGCTTATTTTAAAAGAACAAAAGTAATGGGGCATCTTTTTAAGTGGCTCAGTCGGTTAAGCATCTAACACTTGGTTTCAGCTCAGGTCGTGATCTTAGGGTTGGTGAGATCAAGCCCTGCATGGGGCTCTGCGCTGACAGCACGGAGCCTGCTTGAGATTCTCGGTCTCCTTCTCTCTCTGCCCCACCCCTGCTTGCATTCTCCTTCTCTCTCTCCCTCCCTCTCTCTCTCTCTCTCTCTCTCAAATAAATAAACTTAAAAAATAAAAGCATCAAATTCATTAACCCATCCTTTAATTTTACAACTATCTATGCTTGAATTAATCTTTCCACGTCAGTCCTTCACTCCTGTCTTCCTTCCTTTCTAATGGGGAAAAACTAAGGTCCCACTAAAGAAGATAACACATGTCCTGATGAGTATAACCTTATTATTGTAATGAAAATAAAACCATTTCAGAGGAATAAACAAATGGTGCCAAATGTCCAGAGAAAATTAAAATTATATTTGGGATCCCCATGGGATCTAGTACCAGTTCTTGGGTTGAAGTTTGATAGTTTCTTGGGAAGACGAAAGCTTAATAAAACAAGGGGTTTGGATCCATGAAAAATATGGTAATAATAGCAAAAGAAGAAATACTAAATAATGTTACTGATTTATAGTAGACACGAGAAAGGAGCAGATGGTCATTGGGAAAAAAATATGTAGTCATTTTAGTAGATGACTCTTAATATGAATTCTATTTCTTACAACCACAGAACATCTACAAATAAATCTCTAGAAATACCAAAAAATTTCTAGAAATATAAGAAATCCTATAGTAATTTTTTTCTTATAATAAAATTTAGGGTTAAATCTAAAGATAAGCAAAATTTTTCCAGCTCTTACATTGTATTTTAAAGGTTCTGGAGCCCCTTCATTCACAAAAGCAGACACTAAAATAAATACGGTCACTTTTTTTTTATATTACACTGTAAGTTATAAACCAATTTGGTCTCATTTTATTAATATTTAGATAGAGATCATTTTTGAAATCATTTTATTTAAAAAATACTTGTTTTGTTCAACAATTATAGCAACATTTTTCTTAGGAATTGCTTTTAGAATGAAACCATCTGACATGACTAGAACAATGAGGTAATTTTTTAGAATTGAGATTATCTCCACAATGTCTATTACATATTTTTGCAACTCAGCAAATTATTTCATTTCCTTCTCCCTCGTATGGAAATTTAATCTAGGTATTTATTTCATTTTCGGTAACCTATTTGAAGAAAGACTATCCTTCAGTATACAGTATTACATTATGCATTCAAAACTGATACTATAAATTATGCATTCTAACAAAAAAATTATTAATGGTCTTTGGGGGGGCAACCACGAAACCTCAACTGCCAGCAATAGAAAGTAATTTTCTCTGTTGCCCATCAGAAAGGAAAAGAAACCCAGACAGTGTGTTTAAACAGCTCCCCGACACTTACTCTTTCACACATGTCACTGTTTACAAAAACAATAGGAAGGTCCCAAAACGAGCTGGAAGTCTAAAGCACAGGCTTTATTTATTTATTTATTTAGCCTTTACTCGTATTGGGATTTTTTTTCTTTTATTTTTTTTAAGTTTTTATTTAAATTCCAGTTTAAAAATGTGGATGAGGCACCTGGGTGGCTCAGTTGGCTAAACCTCCACCTATTGATTTCAGCTCAGGTTCATGAGCTCTGCACAGTCAGTGTGGAGCCTACTTGGGATTCTTCCCCTCCCCCCCACTTCCTCCCTCTCCCATACCCCCCCCCCCGCTTTCTCCCAATAAATAAACATTTTTTAAAAAATATAGAATGCTTTACGAATTTGCATGTCACACTTGTGCAGGGGCCACGCTAATCGGTATCTTTCCATTTTTAGTAAATATGCTGCCAAAGCGAGCACAGGCCACCTTTAAACATCAGTAAACAGATACTTTTAAACTACGACTTGGCCCTTGAATGTTTTCCACTGAGGTCTATTTTAACATGCAGTTTGTGACATCAGATGAAAGGAAGTTTTCAATTTACTGTATTATATTGATGACAGAATTTGCCAGCTATTTTCCTCTGCTCTTGTTACTAGTACTCCCCCCAAATGGAGTATTTCATAATTATTAAAATCACTGAATGGAGGCTCTAACAACATTCCATCCTATTTAATATCACCTGAATTAGAGAAGAGGTCCTGTGAACCTTGGGAGGAATCTTTGTGCAGCTGGAACTGTGTTGTAGAAAAGGGATTCCACCACTGTTATAGGCAGGAGTAGAATGAGTGAGCATCCTGCCCAGGGTCATTCAGAGACATACCAGGTCAACCCAGAAATCCAGATGAGAGAGGAAACCGTGAACTTGTTGAGCCGTCCATCCCTATGGTTCTGTGACTTATCTCCCCCAGCAGCACTTTTCAAAATTAGGAGGGTAGGTTCAAAGAGCTGATTATGTTTTTGCAGAAATGGTTCAACAGAACAAAGTCCACTGCAGTGGATGTGGGGTCTTGACTGGGTAGAAAAGAGTGGGGAGTGTGTGATAGATCACAGGATCGAGACTAGAAAAACAAAGCCACTAAGGAGATCCCCTGGGAGAACAGAGGTCCTCCCTCCCCTTCTATCACAGCCGTCCCCATACAGTACTCCATCTCAAACAGCATAAATCTGGGGGCAAATGTGGTTCAATTTGCAGAACTGTTTTACAGAAAGCTTTTAATTTCTAAAAACATTTTGTATAAAATTCACAGAAAAATTAGTTATACATAGGCAATTCAGTATGGATTAAGATAAATCTTACTATAATTTCTTAGATTTTTGTTCCCAGCAATTACATTACATTTCAAAGTCTCAGAAAAACCAGACTTTATATCAAAACATCGCACCCAGGAGTGCCTGGTTGGAACAGTTAAGCGTCCAACTCTTGATTTGGGCCTCAGGTCATGATCGAGACCCACATCAGGCTCTGTGCTGACAGTGCAGATCCTGCTTGGGATTCTCTCTCTCTCCCTCTCTCTCTGCCCCTCCCCCCTTGCATGCTCTCTTTCTCAAAATAAATAAGTAAATTTCAAAAATAAATAAATAAATAAGGGTGCCTGAGTGGTTCAGTTGGCTAAGTGTCTGACTTCAGCTCAGGTCATGAGCTCAGTTTCTGAGTTCAAGCCCCATGTTGGGCTCTGTGCTGAGAGCTCAGAGCCTGCTTCAGATTCTGTCTCCCTCTCTCTCTGCCCCTCCCCTGCTCATGCTCTGTTTTCTCTCTCTCTCTCTCTCAAAAATAATAAAACATTTAATAAATATGTACATATGCACAAAAATAATAAAACATTCCAACCAAAAATATGAGCCTTTTCATACCCTATTTTTCAAATAGAATCCATCCCAATTCTATTACAATTGTAGAGTAACTCATTTGTTTTGCTTTATTTTTATGTGCACGGCAGTATTTCTCAATGTTAAGAATGAAAGTTTATTCACTACAGGATATTCTTATCTGCATTTTTTATCCTTAATACATTGATTCATACTTAAGTTCATACATGAAGGTAATATTCTTAAGACCCATGAATCTGTCCTCTGCCCTTTCTATTTTCCAGATTCTGTCTGATATTGGCCTAGTGTCTCTCCACAGTATGCAACAGGAAAGGATTTATTTTGTTTTGTTCTGAGTATTCAATATTTTTGATATGGTAGAGAATTTCAGGTAGAGTCCTAGCATCACTGGTGAAAATAAAACTGCCTCACAATTTTCTTTAATTTTCCCATATGCTACTAGTAATGAGTGAAACATATTACTTTATACTGGGTTATTTAATCAGTGTAGTGGGCTGAATTGCGTCCCTCCTTCCAAAAAAGATATGTTCAAATCCTTATCCCTAATCCCAGGCATCTGTGAATGTGACCTTATTTATAGAGAAGGTTTTTACAGATATAATCCTTTTAAGATGAAGTTCTCCTGGATTGGGGTAAGCTGTGACCCCAGTGACTGGTGTTTTCACAAGAGAAAATAGAGGCATATTTGGATATGGAGACACAAAGAATGTACACAGGAAAGAAGGCCAAGTAATGATGGAGACAGAGACTTAAGTGATGCAGCTACAAGCCAAGGAATGTCAATGACTGCCTGCCCCCAGCAGAAGCCAGGGAAAAGACATGGAACAGATTTTCCCCTCACCGCTTCCAGAAGGAACTAATCCTGGCAACACTGTGATTTTGGACTTCTGGCTCCTGAACAATAAGAGAATATATTTCTTTTGTTTTAAGCCACTCATTTTGTTTTGATATGTTATGGCAGCCCTAGTAAATGGGTACATGAAGTATATTTGTAAGATAACCCCAGTTCAGACTCATTTCTGGCAAAAGAAAAGTCAGCATGAGCCACGATTCCCCATGCTTCCAGAAAGCATAAGTGAAAAACCCTCACTAGAGTATCTGGAGAATTCTTTTTGATTATTAGATACCTGAAGATATTGAGCTACCTTTCCTCATAATATACTTTTAATTTTCCCCACCATTACCTGAAGCTACTAATAACTTGAAGAGAAATAGTTATGTGGAAAGTTGGAAGTCAGAATTGTTTGTTGTGGAATTTGGTGTTTCACAGGAGCACACTCAACTCACAATGGAGGTTGTAACTTTTCCTTCTTCAGTTGCTTCCAGATTAATTTCTATTGTGAATGAGAATTGCGTTTTCTATTAAAAATGAACAGGTCCCTCCTGGAGTAATATGGGTGTATTAGAAATGTTAAACTCACAGGAAAAAAAATCTGGTCATATACATACCAAAATGTTAATAGAATTTGGAGGTTTCAGTTTTCTACTTTTTGGGTGTACAAACCTACTTTTTCTACAATGAGTATGAATTGCTTATATAATCTAAAAAGTTAATAAGGAGTTTGCTTAGTTCATGGCATGACATTTGCATTTTTCTTAGGTCACATGTTTCTCTGACTTTGTGCCCAGAGAAATAAGGCAACAGACCTCTAGTCTCCTTGCCCTGAAATTTTTTTCCTACATACACATGTGCACGCAAGTACATGCGTGCACACACACACACACACACACACACAAGTAATAGAGGAGTGTTAGCTTTTTCAGCAATGAGATGTAAAGGAGACATAAATCATGGACATATTTGACATTTAACCAATTTAGATTCCTTTCACACCACTTTCAATTTCAAGTGTGTCCTTTGATTCTCCCTTTAGAGAAAACAACCCTGTCTGCTGATCAGAGAACATCTCACCACGGCCACCCCATCCTCACAACTCTTGGAAGCCTGTTCATTCACAACAGAGTAAAGTGTGACTATGTGGCATACTACTCAAGGGGCCACATGTGACAGCCTTGAGAATAACCCTATTTTCTGGAAACGCTCAGCATTTTATTGAGTCTTCAGCATTAAAAAATTTAAGAATGCCCTGTTTCATGGCATTACCAGTTTTAAAAAGCCGGTAGTATTTCTAGGCTTCTCACTAATTTAAGGGCAATCAATACAATTAAAATAGCCTGCAAGGCCCTATATGATCCAGACCTACCTTGCCAGCTATGCTCCCTTACTCTCTGCATTCCAGGCCTCTCCATGCTCCCTTAATCTCCACAACCCACCCTCGAATGTGCTATGAACTTTCCTGCCACAAACCATTCCCATATACTGTTCCCTCTGCCTGGAATTCTCTTCTTCCCGACCTCTTTACCTAAATAATCCAACCCACCCTTCAGATTTCGTCTAGGTTTTTGTTTCTTCCTCCCTTCCCCCTCCAGACTCTGTCAACCGCCCATAACATAATATTCCTCTCCTTCCTAGCCCTAACCAAGGATGGAATTTTCTATTTCATTGTATGATTATTTTATTAATGCCTATCACATCCTCCAGAATGTAAGTTCTCTGAAGGCAGAGATGAAGCTGTGTTTTGTTTTGTTGTTTTGTTTGTTTGCCATGGAGTCCCCAGCTCTTGGGCAGTGCCTGGCACATGGTTAGGCTCTAAATAAATAACAGGGGTACCCAGGTATGTCAGTTGGTCGAGCATCCGATTCGGGCTCAGGTCATAATCTCGTGGTTCGTGGGTTCAAGCCCCACTGATAGCATGGGGCCTGCTTGGGATTCTCTCTCTCCCTTCCTGTCCTTCTTCCACTCATGCTTTCTCTCTTTCAAAGTAAATAAATAAACTTAAAAAAATACTTAACCATTATATGAATGAATGAATTGGAAGTGCAAACTTTAAAAGTTCTTCAATGGCCTCAGTTCTCAAGAACCTCTCCTTCCGAGTCTGAGAGACACGAAACAGTGTACTCACTGACACACAGATGGAAGGACAACTTTGAAAGCAATGAAGTTTTGTTGTCATCCATAAACCAGTGCTTGACCGTGGTGAGCACTATCTTTCCTTTTGAGGTACACTACTAGCTGTTCTCTCATGTATCCAGTTCCCAGCAAGGAATGTCTACCGTTTCTTCTTTATTGTGCATGATGTGTTACGCTGTATTGTTCGGTACAGCTGCATTTGGGGTGTATTCATGATAAAAAGGTAGATTCCCCCATCCCTAGGCTATATGTGTTTTTTCACCTACCAACTATCCTCCGGTATTGTGACCAAGTCTCCCAAGATGGTGCCTTTCCAGACTCACCTAGCATATGGGATTTCTAGACTCAGTCCTGTCACTCAGTAAAACTTTGCATGAAGTTTTGATTACTTTCCAACAGACGGAATGAGGCCAAGAAAATGAGACCAATTGCAGGGTTTCATTCTCTCTCCATTCCTTATCACTTGCAAAGCCAAGTATTCCTGAAATCTTTCCTGTCCTCTGCCTGGAATTGGGATTCTTCAACTGCCCCCACATCGGCAAGTCAAGGCTCACACAGGACACTTGATCATGTTGCTGAGTCCCAGAGTTTTTTTTTAATGTTTATTTATGAGAGAGAGAGTGCACACAGGTAAGGAAGGGACAGAGAGAGAGGGAGAGAGAATCCCAAGCAGTCTCCTCATGTTAGCACAGAGCTTGGCGCGGGTCTTGAATTCACAAACCGTGAGATCATGACCTGAGATCATGACCTGAACTAAAATGAGAGAGTCAGCCGTTAAACCAACTGAGCCACCCAGGCTCCTCAAGTCCCAAAGGTTTTGCTCAAGACCTTTAGCCAAACCCCTGCTGTCACCTCCAGATAATTACTCCAAAGGAGAGGAAATTTTTCTCACCTCTCCATTTGTTTTGCTCAAGGCAGGAGTAAAGGTCATGCTGACAGCCAAATACAATATTCTTGTGCCTCAGTTGGAACACAGATGGGCAAGTGTCTGCCTATTCTTTTATAGAAATATAAAAAGAAAACCATGATTTCAGGAAGAAGAGGGGCTTTTACCAGGCTGCTTAATGGTGTTACATTCTCTTTTCTTGCAAACTGACAAGTCATTTCCTAAAAGAGGCCTAGGGGAACCCTGCTTGAGCTATTCATGGTCTACCTGCTATCTGTACTTTCTCTGAGAAGGAAGATTCATCATACACTCAGGACCTGAATCACCTGAAGGATATTTCTCCAAAGATCTCCCATAGAGTAGAGCCGCCTAGCTGCTCTCACCGATATTGCTCCCTTTCAATTTTGGGCTCATTTTAATTAGGCACACTCAGGGGGTCATTATGGTCTGATTCTCTGAAGGCTGCTCACGCAGCCACCCTCCAAGCCAGCAGTGCACAAAACTGTGTGGAGGAAAACCTGTGTCTGCACTGTCCCTTCCCCAGCTACTCTCCACCTCAGCCACTTCATTCCTCTTTACCAAACTCACGACTTCAGAGGTATTGACTTTAGAATGAAGGCATCATGGTGGCACTTCAGGCCTCAGTGTGATGTGTGGGATGTGAGAGACAGGGGCCCCTCTTTGCCTTTGGAATCTCTCCAAATGCCTTGCTTACCTATAATGCTTGGCACCTTTTCTTCTCTTTCTTTTTTTAGAGTTCACCTCTTTTTCTTTGTCTTTCTTTCTTTCTTTCTTTCTTTCTTTCTTTCTTTCTTTCTTTCTTTCTTTTTCTTTCTTTCGAGAACACACAAATGGGAGAAGGGCAGAGGGAGAGATAAAATCTCAAGCAGGCTCCATGCTCAACACAGAGCCTGACATGGGGCTTGATCCCGTGACCCTGGGAGCATGACTTGAGCCGAAATCAAGTGACCCTCAACCAACTGAGCTGCCCAGGTGCCCCTCTTTTTTTTTTTAAACTTCTTTTTATTTTTAATTGTTTTAAGGATCTACTTGGCCTTAATTAACAATTCACGAAATGGGCAGCATCCTATCTAACAAATGGAAGGGGGCTCCCAACACTTGGCCTTTTTCTTACCTCTTCCTGGTGT